>NC_083712.1:9917621-10530955 GCF_033118175.1 Dama dama | reverse complement strand
ATACAGATTTTTATCAGTATCAACATGAACTTTGCATTTATAATAATTAACAGAGAATAGGAAAATGGATCCAGATTCAGATATTTAGTAATTAAGTTATTTAACTATAGTGATACTTTGATATAGTTTTTAAAAATGTGTTTAAAATGCAAAGTGATTTGAATTTTGATGATACTTCCTTAATATAAAACATAAAATCTAATGAAGAAATGTGAAACAGTTTGGGTAAAGGGTGATATAATTGGATATATTAATGAAGGAGATTAATATTTTGAAAGTGTTTCTAAAATATCATGGTATGAATGCTTAAGGAAAAAAGTGAGCCTTACAGCAAGTGAAAGAATGCAAACCACTGGGATTCCACAAAATATATTATTTTTAAATCACTTATTTTTCTCTTCAGAATAAAAAGATTAACAGAAATCTCTGAGATAATCCAAAAGTTTAGATTCTTCCCCAATAATAAAGGAAAACAAAAAAATTTTCTAGTCAGCCCATAAACCAAGAATATTTTTCTGAAAAACTCCTAATTTTCCCAATTCAAGAATAAGTGAAGGCCCTGAAGAGCATGTGCTCTAGAATGTGAGCTGATGCCTCGCCATTCTTCTGTCAGAGAACAAAGCTTTCTTTGCTTCTGAAGCAAACTCAGTCCTGTTCTATTGGCTCCAAGGACACCGAGCAGGACTGTTCTTGAGAACTGGCTCGGGAGGGTTCGTAAAGAAAGTCCTTGAGTTAATAAGCAAAGTAAAAATGTATGCTGCAGTTCCTAAAGATCTCTGATTGAAGTTTAAACAAAGAACTCTTCTCTGAAAGTCCCAAGTAATAAATGCCAAGCTAAGGAGGGTGGAGCTGGCCTGGGAGCTCTGTGAGTTATCAGCTCTCCTCTTGGTGGTGGTGACCACTGAAATCTGAGAACCCCATCCCTGGATCTTGGACCCCCACAAGCCTGCAGAAACTTCATGTAGTTGGAAGGACCCAAGACTGGCAGGGTATGGGGAGAACTGAACCAAGTTGCTCAAGCTGGTCAGTGTGAGGGAACCACAGAGATCAAGCCCTGAGCTTTTGAAGTGGGAGCACTGACTCTAAGACCCTAGACTACCACAGAATTAACCCTAAGGAGTATCAAATAGTGAGAACTCACACAAAGGAAACCACTTGAATACAAGACCCAGCATCACCCAACCACCAGTAGCACCCTGTACAGGACACCTCATCTAAACAACAAACAAAATAAAAATACAAACCTAATCAGCAGCAGACAGGATTACCACCTCACTCAGCCTTGCCCATCAGAGGAAAAACAAGCAAACAAACAAAAACTCAGCACAAATCTCACCCTATAGGAAGCTTACACAAATCACTGGACCAACCTTAAGAGGGGAGAAACCAAAAAAAAGAAGAATTCAACCTTGAAGCCAGGGAAAAGGAGACCTCAAATACAATAAGTTAAAAAACAATAGTGAAAAGGCAGAGAAATACTACACAAATTAAGGAACAAACTAGAAACACAGAAGTTCAAATAAATGAAGAGGAAATAGGCAAATTACCTGAAAAAGAATTCAGAATAATGACAGTAAAGATGATCAAAAACCTTGAAAACAGAATGGAGAAAATGCAAGAATCCATGAACAAAGACCTAGAAGAATTAAAGAATAAACATACAGAGGTAAACAAAACAATTATTGAAATTAAAAATACTCTAGAAAGAATCAATAGCAGAATATCTGAAACAAAAGAACAAATCAGAGAGTTGGAATGTAAAATGGTGGAAATAACTTCTGAAGAGCAGAATAAAGTAGAAGAATGCCAAGAACTGAGGATAGTATCAGAGACCTCTGGGACAATATCAAACACACCACATTCAAATTATAGGGATCCCAGAAGAAGAAGAGAAAAAGAAAGGGTAATGAGAAAATTTTTGAAGAGATTATAGTTGAAAATTTCCCCAACATGGCAAAGGAAATGGTCAATCAAGTCCATGAGGCACAAAGTGTCCCATACAGGATAAACCCAAGGAGAAACACGCCAAGACACATACTAATCAAACTAACAAAGACTAAACACAAAGAAAGAATATTAAAAGCAGCAAGGGAGAAGCAACAAGTAATATACATGGGAAACCCCACATGCTAACAGCTGATCTTTCAGCAGAAACTCTACAGTCATGAAGGGAATGGAAGGATATATTTAAAGTATTGAAATGGAAAAAAAAATCTACCACCAAGATTACTGTACCTGGCAAGGATCTCCTTTAAAATTGATGGAGAAATAAAAAGCTTTTCAGACAAGCAAAAGTTAAGAGAATTCAGTACCACCAAACCAGCTTTACAACAAATGTTAAAGGGACTTAAATAGTCAAGAAATACAAGAGAAGAAAAAGATCTACAAAATCAACCCCAAACAGTTAAGAAAATGGCAATAGGAACATATATATCAATAGTTACTTTACATGTAAATAGATTAAATGCTCCACCCAAAAGACACAGACTGGCTGAATGGAGCTGAATGGATACAAAAACAAGACCCACATAAATGCTGTCTATAAGAAACCCACTTCAGACGTAAAGACACAAATAGACTGAGAGTGAGAGGATGGAAAAATATATTCCATGTAAATGGGAAGCATAAGAAAGCTGGAGTAGCAATCCTCATTTCAGACAAAACAGACCTTAAAATAAAGAAAACTGCAATAGATAAGGAAGGACACTACATAATGATCAAGGGATCAATCCAAGAGGAAGACAAAACAATTGCAAAAATCTACACGCCCAACATAGGAGCACCTCAATACATAAGACAAACACTAACAGACATAAAAGGAGAAATTGACAGCAACACAATAATAGTAAAACTTTAATACCCCATTCACACCAATGGACAGATCATCAAAACAGAAAATTAATAAGGAAACACAAGTCTTAAATGGCACGTTAGATGAGATGGATCTCATTGATATCTTCAGGACATTCCATCCAAATGCAGAAGAATACACTTCTCAAGTGTACATGGAACATTCTCCAAGATAGACCACATCTTCAGTCACAAATCAAACCTCAGTAAATTTAAGAAAATTGAAATTATATCAAAACATCTTCTCTGGTCACAATGCTATGAGACTAGATATCAATTAAATGAGAAAAACTATAAGAAACACAAACACATGGAGATTAAACCACACATTTCTAAATAACCAACATGTTACTGAAGAAATGGGAAATTAAAAAAAATTCTGGAAACAAATGACATGAAAACATGACAACTTAAAACCTATGGGATGCAGCAAAAGCAGTTCTAAGAGGGAAGTTTAGAGCAATACAATCCTACCTCAAGAAACAAGAAAAACATTGAATAAACAACCTAAATTTACACTTAAAACAAGTGGAAAAAGAAGAAGAACAACAACAACAACAAAAAAATTAGCAGAAGGAAATAAATCATAAAGATTCAGGGAGAAATAAATGAAAAAAAAGTAATGATTTATAAATCTAAAAGCTGGTTCTTTGAGAAGATAAACAAAATTGACAAGCCTTTAGCCAGACTCATCAAGAAAAAAAGAGGGAAGAATCAAATAAACAAAATTAGAAATGAAAAAGGAGAGGTTACAGCAAACAATGCAGAAATACAAAAGATTATAAGAGACTTTTATGAAAAACTATATGGCAATAAAATGGATAACCTAGAAGAAATGGACAGGTTCTTAGAAAAGTTCCATTTTCCAAGACTGAACCTGGAAGAAATAGAAATTATGAATAGCCCAATTACAAGCACTGAAATTGAAGCTGTGATCAAGAAACTCCCAGAAAACAAAAGCCCAGGACCAGAATGCTTCACAGGAGAATTCCATCAAATATTTAGAGAAGAGAGAATGCGTATCCTTCTAAAACTCTTTCAAAAAATTGTAGAGGAAGGAACACTTCCAAACTCATTCTATGAGGCCACCATCACCCTGATACCAAAACCAGACAAAGACAACACAAAAAAGAAAAACTATAGGCCAATATTACTGATGAACATAGATGCAAAAATACTCAACAAAATTTTAACAAACAGAATTCAGCAACACATCTAAAAGCTCATATACCATGATCAAGTTGGGTTTATTCCATGAATGCAAGTGTTCTTCAATATAT
The DNA here is from genome assembly GCF_033118175.1 of Dama dama. Lineage (NCBI taxonomy): Eukaryota > Metazoa > Chordata > Mammalia > Artiodactyla > Cervidae > Dama > Dama dama. Next base: position 10,526,825 of record NC_083712.1, on the reverse strand, counting down.
GCAAATCAATCAATATGATACACCATATTAACAAATTGAAAGATAAAAATCATATGATAATCTCTATAGATGCAGAAAAAGCCTTTGACAAAATTCAGCCCCCATTTATGATTAAAACTCTTCCAAAAATGGGCATAGGGCATAGAAGGAACCTACCTCAACATAGTAAAGGCCATATATGATAAGCCTACAGCAAACATTATTCTCAGTGGTGAAAAACTGAAAGCATTCACCCTAAGATGAGGAACAAGATAAGGGTGTGCACTTTCACCACTGCTATTCAACATTGTTCTGCAAGTCCTAGCTACAGTAATCAGAGCAGAAAAAAGAATAAAAGGAATTCAGATTGGAAAAGAAGAAGTAAAGCTCTCACTGTTTGCAGATGACATGATACTATACATAGAAAACCCTAAAGATAGTATCAGAAAATTACTAGAGCTAATCAGTGAATTTAGCAAAGTTGCAGGATATAAAATCAATACACAGAAATCACTTGCATTTCTGTATACTAACAATGAAAAATCAGAAAGAGAAATTAATCACCATTGCAACAAAGAAAATTAAATATCTAGGAATAAACTTACCTAAGGAGACAAAAGAGCTGTACACAGAAAATTATAAGACAATCATGAAAGATTCAAAGACAACATAAACAGATGGAGAGATATTCCTTGTTCCTGGGTAGGAAGACTCAATATTGTGAAAATGACTATACTACCAAATGCATTCTACAGAGTCAAAGCCATGCCTATCAAATTACCAATGGCATTTTTCACAGAGCTAGAACAAAGAATTTCACAATTCATACGGAAACACAAAAGACCCCAAATAGCCCAAGCAGTCTTGAGAAAGAAGAATGGAGCTGGAGGAATCAACCTTCCTGACTTCAGATTTTACTACAAAGCTACAGTCATCAGAACAGTATGGTACTGGCACAAAAACGGAAATATAGACCAATGGAACAAGATAGAAAGCCCAGAAATAAACCCATGCACCTCTGGGTACCTTATTTTTGACAAAGGAGGTGAGAATATATAATGGGGCAAAGACAGCCTCTTCAATAAATGGTGCTGGAAAAACTGGACAGCTACATGTAAAAGAATGAAACTATAACACTTCCTAAGACCAGAAACTATAAAACTCTTAAAGGAAAACATAGGCAGGACACTCAATGACATAAATCAAAGCCAGATCCTCTATGACCCACCTCATAGAGTAATGGAAATAAAAATAAAAGTAAACAAGTAGGACTGATTAAACTTAAAAGCTGTGGCACAGCAAAGGAAGCTATAAGCAAGGTGAAAAGACAAGTTTCAGAATGGGAGAAAAAATAGCAAATGAAACAACTGACAAAGGGTTAATTTCCAAAATATACAGACAGCTCATACAGCTCAATATCAGAAAAACAGCAACCTGATATAAAAGTGGGAGCAAGACCTAAACAGACTTTTCTCCAAGGAAGAAAGACAGAAGGCTAACAAACACATGGAAATATGCTCAACATTGCTCATTATTCAGTTCAGTTCAGTCGCTCAGTCATGTCCAACTCTTTGCAACCCGATGAATCCCAGCACGCCAGGCCTCCCTGTCCATCACCAACTCCCAGAGTCCATCCAAACTGATGTCCATTGAGTCGGTGATGCCATCCAACCTTCTCATCCTCTGTCATCCCCTTCTCCTCCTGCCCTCAATCCTTCCCAGCATCAGGGTTTTTTCCAGTGAGTCAGCTGTTCACGTCAAGTGGCCAAAGTATTGGAGTTTCAGCTTTAGCATCAGTCCTTCCAATGAACACCAAGGACTGATCTGCTTTAGGATGGACTGGTTGGATCTCCTTGCAGTCCAAGGGACTCTCAAGAGTCTTCTCCAACACCACAGTTCAAAAGCATCAATTCTTTGACGCTCAGCTTTCTTCACAATCCAACTCTGACATCCATGCGTGACCACTGGAAAAACCATAGCCTTGACTAGATGGACCTTTGTCGGCAAAGTAACGTCTCTGCTTTTAAATATGCTGTCGAGGTTGGTCATAACTTTCCTTCCAAGGAGTAAGCGTCTTTTAATTTCATGGCTGCAATCACCATCTGCAGTGATTCTGAAGCCCAGAAAAATAAAATCTGTCACTGTTTCCACTGTTTCCCCATCTATTTCCCATGAAGTGATGGGACCAGATGCCATGATCTTAGTTTTCTGAATGTTGAGCTTTAAGCCAACTTTTTCACTCTCCTCTTTCATTATTAGAGAAATGCAAATCAAAACTACGATGAGATATCACCTCAGTCCAGTCAATATGGCCATAATCAAAAAGTCTACAAACAATAAATGCTGGAGAGGGTGTGGAGAAAAGGGCATGCTCTTGCACTGTTGCTGGGAATGTAAATTGATACAGTCACAATGGTAGATGGTATGGAGATTCCTTAAAAAAACTAGCAATAAAACCACCGTATGACCCAGCCATCCCACTCCTTGGTATATACCCTGAGGAAACCAAAATTGAAAGGGACACATGCATCCCATTGTTCATTGCAGCACTATTTACAATAGCTAGAATGTGGAAGCAACCTAGATGTCCATCGACAGATGAATGGATAAATAATTTGTAGTACATATGCACAATGGAATATTACTCAGCCATAAAAAAGGAATGCATTTGAGTCAGTTCTAATGAGGTGGATGACCCTAGGACCTATTATACAGAGTGAAGTATGTCAGAAAGAAAAAATATCATATTATATTGATATATATGGAATCTAGAAAAATGGTACTGAAAAATTTATTTACAGGGCAGCAGTGGAGAAACAGACATAGAGAATAGACTTACGGACATGGGGAGAGGGGAGGAGAGGGTGAGATGTATGGAAAGAGTAACATGGAAACTTACATTACCATATGTAAAATAGATAGCCAACGGGAATTTGCTGTATGGCTCAAGAAACTCAAACAGGGGCTCTGTATCAGCCTAGAGGGGTGGGATGGGGAGGGAGACAGGAGGGAGGTTCAGAAGGGAGGGGATCTATGTATACCTATGGCTGATTCATGCTGAGGTTTGATGGAAAACAAACAAAAAATAACAACTGCCAAAAAAAGAGAAGAAGATGTTAACATAAATAATGGAGTATGAAATGTCATAGCTACTAACATGATAATATAAAAAGACAATGTAAATATAAAAGATTAATAGTTTATGGACTGTAATTGCTTACCAAATGTAATAGAAAGCTTTGATTAAATAATTATAAGGCAAATATTAGATAAGAAGATTTCTAACAATAAGAAAGCTCAATATATTAATTTTTGTATTTTATATACATAAGTATTTTAGACTCTACTTTATATAGTAAATGTGTAAAATTTATATGCAATATAAAGTATGCAATAATAATACATATAATATATGTAAACATTTACATATAAGTATATAGTATATAATGTATATATATGTAAATATAACATACAAATTAGATAATATATAACATAAATATGAAAGTGTGTTTGTGTGTATAGTGAGCTCTTGCAATACAAAGCATTTCCAAGGATTTCACTATTATTGCTATTAATGATAGTGAATATTCTTTTGATATGCCACTTAGATGGGATTTTTTAGCCTGAAGAAATTTTAGTAAAATTACAATAATGCTCTGAATTAATAATATGACCAATAAACAGGGCTTATATTTTTAATTCCAAACCTGGTTTATTTAGATTTGTCAGCAGTTGATATATTCATGTGAAACAGTTTCCTCCATAGTTTGTGAGGTTTCTCAATGACTTCTGCCTCTGTGTTTAGTAACTTAGCATTTTTATGACTCAGAAAGAGTGTTTTATCACTCTTTCCAAGTTTTGAGAACCAGTTATCTAGGCACTCATGGGAAAGAGCAGGGCAACGGGGAAATTTGTTCTGGGTCACTGGTCTTTCTGAGGAGGCAACTGTCTGCCTTTGCTACCCTCTTCCTCACGGCTGCTGCTTTCCGTGAAAGTGGAAATCTCTTTCCCCAGCCCTGAAGCCTAGGGAGGGAGGAGGACTCTGGGTGGATGACGGGAGGGGCCTCAGGGGGTAATGAGGGGAGAGACCCTTTGAAGAGGGTCTCTTCCTTTTCTTTACAACATTGCTGTCCAGTAAGAGGATGTATTAAAACCAGCCAGAAATCAGAGGAGGGGAGCGAGTACAGCAGTATAGCCCCATCATACTGAGAAAAAAAAATTTTTTTTCAAAAAACTTCCCTGGTGAATTCCCTAGCTTCACTCAGCTACATACAGTTACTTGCAAAATTACGAAATTTATTAGACTCTTGCTAAAACTTAAATGTTCAGATACTATTATTGCACCCTGAAGGTTACTCATTTTTCTTTTTTCTTTTTTTGTTTTCTGAAAGCCTCAAGTCCTGTTTGTTTTATCTGTTTATTTTGGGTGACATTTGCTTTGAGTTTTCTGCTCTTTATTATCTTGCATCGATTGCCACATTCGTTACTTATTGCGCATTTGTCTTCTCTCTCCTGAGTAACTTCAAGATAGAGTTGTTTCAGCATAGAAGTTTGGTGTCATGGGAGAGACATCAAGGCACGCTGGTTCAGAGCAAAGGCAGGCTGGTTCAGAGCAAAGCCGTGCTCTGGGGAGACCTGATGCGGAGACCATGACTCCTCTGCAGGGACAGTGGGTTCCTGATGTGGCTTCCGTTTGCTGTGTTGTCTGTCACCAGGACACAGACGTGGAGGGAGCAGGGAGAGGAATGGTTCTCTGGAAGGGTGTCCTGAGTGGACTGGGAGGTGGGGATGCCCACCGGGGAGCACCCTGTGGGGTGACCCCTGTGGACGGGAGGAGCCGGAGCAGCAGGGGTGGAGGGAGACAGGGGCTGCACCAGGGTTCATCCAGACGGTCTCATTGACGCCAGGGCCCTTGGGAATAGTTCTGGAAATGTACACCAGCCCGTGGGGATGGAGTACCCCCTCCCAGGGACAGTAGGGTGGTCCCTGACATGATCTGTCCCTGAAGACATGGCCCCCAGCTGTATGTCCCTGAGGGACACCTGAGGGGGCTGGCAGCAAGCAGCCACCTCTGGCCACTCCTTCCATGCGGGGCCATCAGTGGGGAGCTCCCCATGTCCGCCGGGAGTGCTGTCCACTCCAGGAGCCCCACGGTCTAGCCATGGCACTGGTCAGAATGATCGGTTAGAACCACATTACCACACAGGCCTGACTTCCTCAGTGAGCTCCCCAAGGTGCATAAAGTCCCTTCACCGTTCTGATGTCCCCTGTTAAAAAAGCATAGGTAAGAACTCATGCTCATGGGCAAAGATTTGACAACCCACATATACAACATTTGAATGTTTTGTCAGGCCACACGACTAGATGAATGGTACCGTAATTCAAAATCCAAGGCCAGACCCTGTTGTATTATGTCAAGAAGGGAACATTCCACTCATCACTCCTGGGTTCAGCTAAACATGCAGAGTCATGGAAACAAAGAGATCATGCAAATAATATTTTTAAAAAATCAAGGATACTTTAAGTATCTTTGACATTAATTTCTCATTTAAATGCTTTCTTCTCTGTAATCATCTTCTGTGTTTTTTCACTCTTTTAACCTTCTTGAGGCTTTCAATGGCTAAGTCGAAGATCTCTCTTGATAAATGTCACACAGCACTTGAAAATATGTGGGATCTCTTCAAATATCCTTTGATACTGATTTCTAACATCAGTTCAGTTCAGTCGCTCAGTCATGTCCAACTCTTTGCAACCCCAAGGACTGCAGCATGCCAGGCCTCCCTTTCCATTGCCAACTTCCAAAGCTTGCTCAAACTCATGTCCACTGAGTTGATGATGCCATCCAACCATCTCATCCTTTGTCATCCCCTTCTCTTCCTGCCTAAATCTTTCCTAGCATCAGGGTCTTTTCCAATGAGTCAGTTGTTCGCATCAGGTGGCCGAAGTATTGGAGTTTCAGCTTCAGCATCAGTCCTTCCAATAAATATTCAGGACTGATTTCCTTTAGGATTGACTGGTTTGATCTCCTTGCAGTCCAACGGACTCTCAAGAGTCTTCTCCAACACCACAGTTCAAAAGCACCAATTCTTCGGCGCTCAGCTTTATTTATAGTCCAACTCTCACATCCATACACGACTACTGGAAAAACCATAACTTTGACTAGATGGACCTTTGTTGGCAAAGTAATGTCTCTGCTTTTTAATATGCTGTCTAGGTTGGTCATAACTTTTCTTCCAAGGAGCAAGTGTGTTTTAATTACATGGCTGCTGTCACCATCTGCAGTCATTTTGGAGCCCCCAAAAATAAAATCTGTCACTGTTTCCACTGTTTCCCCATCTGTTTGCCCTGAAGTGATGGAACCGGATGCCATGATCTTAGTTTTAGTCTCCTCTTTCACTTTCATCAAGAGGCTCTTTAGTTCTTCTTTGCTTTCTGTCATAAGGGTGGTGTCATCTGCATATCTGAGGTTATTGATATTTCTCCCTTCAATCTTGATTCCAGCTTGTGTTTCCTCCAGCCCAGCATTTCTCATGATGTACTGATTTCTCACATAGTTCCACAGTGATAAGAGAACAGAGTGCTTGATTTCAATACCTTTAGACCGTGAAATGTTTAGACCTTTTTTTTAATGTCTAGATATGTTTCAGTATCTCCTGGTTTATAATATATGGGAGCTTGAATAGAATTCATACCCTGGTGTTGTGTGGACATTGCATGAATCTTAATCATGTTGAATTGGTTCATAATGCTTTTCAGGTCTACTGCATCCTTCTACTTCTCTCTGTTTTCATACTACTAATTTTTGAGAGTTTGATATAGAAACTCCAACTAAACATCTTAATTTATCTACTGAAAAAAATAATTGTAGTATATAGCAGAACTGTCTGTAATTTTGTTCTGTATTTTCCAAGTCTCCTGCAAATGTGTTACTATGCTTTCATAATTTAAAAAAATAAAAATTAGGAAAAATATTTTGAAAAATAATCCAATGGTCTTTTAGGTAGAAATAATACCTGCTTGGGCTTCCCTGATAGGTCAGTTGGTAAAGAATCTGCCTGTAATGCAGGAGACTCCAGTTTAATCCCTCGGTTTTGAAGATCCACTGAAGAAGGGATCGGCTACCCACTCCAGTGTTCCTGGGCTTCTCCTGTGGCTTAGCTGGTAAATAACCCACCTGCAATACAGGAGACCCATGTTCAAGCCCTGGGTTGAAAAGATCCCCTGGGGAAGGGAAAGGCTATCCACTCCAATATTCTGGCCTGGAGAATTCCATGGACTGTATAGTGCATTGGTTCGGAAAGAATCAGACACAACTGAACAACTTTCACTTAAACTTTCAATACCAGCTTGCCATTATGCTTGTGCAATGGTTATGAATTGGCTCCAAAGCAAGGAGCATAACCCAGGACGAAGCAGTCAGGCAGGAAGAATTCTCCTCTGCTCAGGACAGTGTCAGTTTTGTGTTCTGTTCAGATCTTCAGCTGATTAGATGAGGCCCAGCCACCTGGAGAGGGGCAAGCTGCTCTACTCAGTCTAAGGATTGAATATTTACTCTCTTCCCAAAACCCCCTTCACAGAAACATCCAGGAAAACATCTGACAAGATAACTGGGCACTCTGTGCCCCAGTCAAGTTGACGTATAAACTAACCATCACACCCCTTTTACAGATAAATTGACAGGCTCTGAGTTAACTTACACAGGCAACATAGATACCAGGTTGTGAGCAAAGATTTGAACCCAGAGTTTCATGGTACTCTAGGTCCATATATGTAAATCATATGTAAGCATGTAAATCATAAATATTTGCTATTTTTTGATTTTAATAGAATACATTTGATGTTTAAAGCAAATTATTTCATATTAAAATTTCACTTTCTAGTTTCTTCCCACAAATGACTTCCCACATTTTTCCCCCCAGAAATGACCAGAGAAGTAGAATTTCTTAAAATATTTGATGTAGGACTTAGAAAAATCAAGAAATATTTACAGTTGAGGACCATAATTTTAGAAATCAATACCATACATGTATTTTTATATTGCCTATAGGTTTGAGAGTCTAGAAGTACTGATGTCCTTTTATTTAACATTTTATTCCAAGCACTCAGAACAGAATTTCCTCATACTAGCTCCCCACCAATGAATATTTGTTAAATTTTGAGTGATTAAATGACTAGATGAATAAGTAAATACCTTTTATCTGTCCTCAAAATTTTTCATGAATGTAACAGGATTAGAAAGTGGTGGTAAGCAGGTTTGGATGTAGACGATAATCTCACCACATATTATTTTTGCTTCTAACACTGTGATTATAAGATACGATCTTGCTGGCGGATAGCCTTGCATTAATTATTCACAAGCTCTTGTACTTGGTTTAGTTTGCATCATTCACCCCTTAGAACATGTCCCATATTCAAGGGGTTGGTAAGAAAGCAGTTATGACTGGAGATGCTGTGAAGATAAAATGCAGTTTCACGATATTGCTCCAAGTCTTAGCTAATAACGTTTTTGTTTCTTCCAGTGAAAAAGGCGATTGAATTGAAGTCAAGAGGAGTCAAGGTGATGCCCAGCAAGGACAGCAGCCATAAGAACTCTGTCTGTAAGTCACCCTCTCTCTGTATGAGGATGGATGTGTCCATTAGAGGGGAGCACTTCTGGAGAAGTGCTTCTCTAAACTGCCTTCCCCACTGCATCTCGTTCTGCTCTCCTACCTTCGAAAATGTTTTCTGGGAGAGAGAGTCTGTACTAACTTCACTCTATTTGGAGAGAGCATGTGTTCATCTTAATTCTAAGTGTATCTCACTCCGCCTGTGCCCTCTGCCCTCATGGGCCACGGTCTGAGACTGGACCTTCCAGAGTTCTCTGTTAAGTAGCTGTTCCACCCTCAGGTGTTTAGATCCCAGCTTGTCTTTCCATTCTAGTGTATACTCAAGTGTATACTCCCTTTTTGATAATTATGGGTAGTATTATTCAAATTGCACTGGGTTTAGTGAATTAATAAAACTACTGGAGGACAAGAAGAAAGCAAGTACTTATTTCAAAATAAAGGTTTAGTGTTTTGCTGTTGTTAGTTTTCAGTTCAGAGTGTTTCCTAAAATGGTGGATGTGGTGTTTATAATTATTTTGAGGTTGATTTTTTTTTTTAATGAATAAAAACCTTGCAGAAGCAGTCCATAGGAACATAGAACTATGTATTGAGTGAACCCTTCCATCAAATCAACATGAGGTCTGAGACCAGAACAGGCAGACATCAAATGTATCTCTTAGTGCCACGTTTAAGCAGGAGCTTTTTTTGTGAAAAAGAAAATAAGTATGTCTGGGTTCTTATCTGAATACAAATTGATAAATGAGTCATAACTCATTGGTATTAGAAAGCATTCCGTCCTTTCTCCCAATAGTATTACACCACATTTTTTGTTAGACTTGAAAATTAATCATTAGAGGAAATGAAGAATTGAGGAAACTGCAAGCCTTCTAAGATCAGCCTTGTAATAAATGGTAATATGTTATTCATGCGGAAGGTGTGGCTGAGGAAACTAAATTAAGTGCTTCTGAGAAAAGAGGACACAGACTTTGAAGCTGGAGAGACAAGGATTCAATAGCTGTGAGAGTGTTGATTGTATTCAAATCCAAGTTGCCTCATTTATAAAAGTAAAATGGTAATGATTCTTGTTGAGTAGATGAAGCATGGTGTTTATAACTGCCTGTTCCAGGATAGGGCAGGGAGTGGGCATTCTGCAACCACACCCATTAGGAATGTGCTGTATGTAAAGAGAAGAAGGAATGATTGTACATTGTAGGTCAGCCAAGAATTCAAACAACCTGGATCTTACTTGCCAGAGGAGGAGGTAGGACCCAGAGCATTGACCTTGTTTTCTAAGATCTTAGGAAATAGTTTGACTCCTCACAGGAGGTGAGCCCAGGACACAGAGCCCCTAAAGCCCCATCCAGGACACAATTTTTTCCTAGAAAGCAGTGACGCCCTTCCCATCGTGATGGGGTGGAAGGGGGCGCATGAAGGTGATGCATGTTTTTTATAGATACAGTGAGCCTTGCTGCAGGCATGCTAGTTGCTGACACTCTTATTAATTCACTTATATACAGATTCTCTATTTATTTACATTCAGTATTTATATTAAATGTGGTGTCTTTGGTACTTGTCTCATTATTTTTTCAAGTCATTCAATAAACGATGGTCTCTATATTTCTGGGCTTCCCTGGTGGCTCAGAGGGTGAAGAATCTGCCGGCAATCCTAGAGACCCAGGTTTGATCGCTGGATCAGGAAGATCCCCTGGAGAAGGGAATGGCAACCCACTCCAGTATTCTTGCCTGGAGAATTACATAGACAGAGGAGCCTGGCAGGCTAAGGGATTAAAAGAATCAGACATGACTAAGGGACTAACACTTCACTTTCACTTTTCTTCACTTGTGGTTTACCCTGAGTGTGGGATTTTTCTTGGAGACAACAGCCTCTGATGTTCTTGAGATTAAATCTAAGTATACAGCCCTCTTGGGCACAGAGAACATAGCTCGCTCTGGACCTCAATTCCTCCCCCCTGAGGGTTGGGAAAGGATGTAAGGAAATACAGAAATGCTTAGCACAGGGTCTGACAGCTATGGTTAACTGTTGGTCCACCTCATCTGTGTGGACCTCTGTTTTGATAGTTTTCTTTCTACCTGGATGTTTTTGTTTATGAGTCTGTCTTCTTCCCGAGACTCTTCACAGAGTAAAAAATGGGACAGCAAGGCTGTGTGATTATCCTTTGACCACCCCCTCCCCGATCAAAGCCTGAATCTGCTGCCCGTCACTGGTGCAGAGCTAGTTTCACTGCAGAACGACAGGAGTGACTGACAAGAGCAGCTGTCCTCTTACTCTGAATGCTTACTTTGTATTAGAGTATAGTCAACTGACAATATTGTGTTAGTGTCAGGTTTAGACCAAAGTGATCACATTATGCATATACATGGATTTATTTTTTTCGAATTCTTTTCCTTTTTGTGCAGAGTTCCCTGGTCCATACAGTAGGCCTTTGTTGGTTACCTATTTTAAATATAGTAATGTGTATGAGTCAATTCAGACCTCCCAATCTATCCCCCCTTCATCACTGTTTGCAATAGCCAACACATAGAAAAAACCTAAATGCTGACATATGAAAAGGTAAAGGAGCAGTATTTGTTTTTGCTGTTCAGTTGCTGAGTCGTGTCCGATTCTTTGCAACCCCACAGACGGTGACTTGCCAGGCTTCTCTGTCCTATACTGTCTCTCAGAGTTTGCTCAAGAAATGGTTGTGCATACACAGTGGGGTTCTGGGGTGGCTCAGTGGTAAAGAATCCACCTGCCAATGCAGGAGATACAGGTTCGAGAAGATCCCCTGGAAAAGGGAGTGGCAACCCAGTCCAGTATTCTCTCCTGGGAAGCCCCATAGACAGAGGACCCTGGTGGGCTATAGTACATAGGGTTACAGAGTCGAGCATGACTTAGCAACTCACACACACACACATGTACACACATACATGCACACACACATGCATGCACACACACAAACACACGTGCACGCACATGCACGCACACATGCACATGCGTGCACACATGCGCCTGCACACATGCACACACAAGCACATGCACGCACACACACGTGCATGCAGACACACGCGCGCACACACACACACACACACCATGGAACATATATTAAATGGAATATAACCCAAGCTAACAAGCACTTAGCAAGTATTTGATGATTAAATAAATGAAGAAGGACAAATATCCATGTTGTGGAGCAAAAGCCCTACATATTTTCTCTTTTATGCCTCTCAATGAAATCTGATGAATCATTTGTGGATTTTGCCCTGGAATCACTAAGTCAATTTGTTCCTCCATCCTGCCCTGACTTCATGTTACCAATGAAACCTCAGCAATTCACTCTAATCCTTAACATGAATCAATTTAACTGTGTAAGGTGGAGTGACCTGAAAGGCTATGTAGATATATCAATTCATCTATATAGTAAGGGCCATTTTCTACATCATCTCTTAGAGTGAAATGACTTACAAATTTAGTTTTTCATCAATTTCATTTATTATTCATTAATGGTGTTTTCAGGAAACCCCAAAGATAATCAAGGTATTAATTCTGAAGAATACTCTAAGTGTCTAGTTAATTAAAGCTTTAAAGGATCCCAGCATAACTGGGCAGCACACAGTAAGAAGGTTACCTGGGATAACTCAGTCAGCTCTTTCCCATCTGCTTTGCATCCCTGAATAACGGCGGGGGCTCCTCTTCATTCTGGGGTTGGAAGCTCTCGATACCAAAGGATTCTTAAATTGCTTCCCTTTTTACATGGTGGTAGCTGTAGACTTACTTTCCTTTTCCTTTTCGTCGTGACGTTCTTGTCTACAGAATTCAATGTTAGCAGCGCTAAGTGTGAGAGTCAGGAGGGTAGGTAAACCGTTACTGCCCTTCTAACTCAAAAATGTAAAACTCTGTAGGGAGAAGGACAAACAAAAGCCTTGGTTGTTATTTTTCAGCTAGAGATTGTTCTCCCTGTGTAAAGTTAAAGACAAATGACTTTACAAATTCAATATTGATTTGTTGTAACTCACTCAGAAGAATTGATGGCACATGCTTTGTATTAAACATCTGCAGTTACAACAGTTTATACCCAAGCAGGATAGGACATTTGGTTCAGAGCCATTATTTAATGTAAAGCTGATTGAAACATGGTGGAAAAATGGGAAAATATAATGCATTGTGTTATAAACTCTTGGAAAAAAATAACAACAGCATACTATGAAATAAATGACCCTAAAATTCTTCTACTTTTGACTGTAAGCCATTTATTTCATTGCCTTTGTTTCCATGAGCAATCAATTTTCTTCCACCTCTGAAAAAAATACCTGAAGTGAAACAGAATGGTATTTATTCAAAATTGTCAAATAGTCCTGTTAATGAAAAGCAATTGATAAAATATTGTCTTTTATAATATATTGTCTTTCTCTTCTGTCTCAGACACAGTTATTTGGAAGGGCACATTTTATGAGTTTTGTAGTCCCATTTTTTGGAATGCAGTGTAAACGATGCCTTAGCTACACTGTACAGTTAAAGATGCAGTTGTAACAATGTAATGTTTGATTTAGCTTCTTAACATGGCGTGGCTCATTAATCCACTATCTAAAACACGCCCTTATAAATGACCGTCCTAGCTGTGCTGGGTCACGCTGTGTTATCCACTTATCACTAAAATCACTATGTTCAGTCTTTGTCTGCTTATGTTTGGGATAATTTAAGAGCAAATGGAATATATTAGTATGTAATATTCCATTTTTACTTACATTCCAGGGTGCTAAATGAGAAAAAAAAAAGAGTTAATCTTGTCTTTCATAATTTCTTCCATTCCTATCAGCCTCTAAACTTAGCAACATAATCACACAAAAAAATGGACTCCGTCCAGAAAGAGACTCTCCTTTCAAGCCTCTCTCTGTAAACAGGGATTAGTGCAAGCTAAGGAATGGGATAAAAAAGAAACCATTAATCCCTTTTTGATAGGGGTAAAACGAGAGATAAAGGAAAGGCAAAGCATCCCAATGATAGTCACCATTTGGAAAGCAGTTTCAGTGTGATCCACTGCCGGAGCAAAATGAAGCATCTCTGATAAATGGCCCCAGACCTCTCTCTCCATTTCCACACTGGTGCATCCACCTGCCCACCCAACATTTGCACTCGCAAGTGTACTAAGCCTCTCTTTCCCTCTGAAAAGAGGCCACTTTTCTTTTTCCCTCTGAAAAGAGGCCACAGAGGACTCTTTCTGGGTCCCCTGTTGAGGACCCAGAGCCTGGCACCATCCCTGCCCCGAACACCAGCCAGCCTGCTGTCCCGGCTGCGTCAGAAGCCAACCACATCACTTCACCCCAAACCACCACTGTTCTGAGATGCATTACTCACAGGTCTCACCCAAGATCCCTATCTCTGCCCATTTCCCTGCAGTTGAGACCCCCACACTTCATCCAGAGTGATCGGGAGGACACATCTGTGGAATCTCATCACTCTTCTGCTCAGAACCCTTTGAAGCTTTCCCGTCACTGCCCACGTGAGCCCACGTCCCTTACAGAGACCCGTGGGGCTGCCTCACCCCTGCTCCCCATCTGGTCTCCCCCAGCCCTTGTCCACTGGCTTTGGGACTAGTTCTTAAAGCTCCCACCTCAGTCTTTGTTGCTCTGTCTCCTCAGTCTGAGGTGGTCTCCTCAAGGCGCCTCATCTCTCCCTTCCTTCACGTCGTTTCTCAGAACTTACCTTCTCCCTAGGCTCTCACTGGTCACCCTGCCTACATTTGCACACCTTGCCCGGGCATCACATTACCCCTCTGGTTACCTGTTCTGCTTTTCTCTGTATCATTTATGACAGTGTGTTATACGTATGGGCTTCCAAGTAGCACAGTGGTAAAAAATCTGTCTGCCGGTGCAGGAGACGTGGGTTCAATCCCTGGGTCGGGAAGATCCCCTGGAGAAGGGAATGGCCATTCCACTCCAGTATTCTTGCCTGGAAATCCCATGGACAGAGGAGCTTAGTGGGCTACAACCCTAAGAGTTGCAAAGAGTTGGACATGAATGAGCACATACACACACGTACATCATACATATCATTCTTATTTTTATGTGTCATATGTGCATATTTAGCATATGCATTTATATGTGGAGGTGTATGTGAGGAATAGTATATATTAATATGATATTGATATATTATGCATCTTCTACATTGTATATAAATTATATATAAATATATTAAATATGATATAACATATGTATTATATAATGTATAATAGTATATTAAGTACATATACATTATTATTTACTTCCTCTCTCTTCTAATCGCCCTATTAGAATACTGACTCTTTGAAGGCAGATATTTTTGTCTGCTTTCTTCACTGATACCTACCAAGTGCCCAGCAAAGAGGCTCAGGCACACAGCAGTTGCTCAATAAACAGTTTCCCATTGAACAGCTGAGTTTCCTAGTTCTGTGGAGGCCTGAAGAAGCGTGGCAAGATGACATCATACTCTTCTTCAGTGGGGTCTTTGTGCTCCATGTCATTTTCATGCCTTCAGCAGGAAAACCTTGAGGAAAGACAAACAGCTGTCATGGAGATATTCAAAATACATTCTTTTCCTAGAGGAAATTAGTCTCCTGGTCATTCAAGTCATGTAAATGTTTATCAGACCAGGAGAATTATAAGAAAGATAACAACATTTATTGAGCATTGAATAAAAGTAGAAATTTATTAGCTTTCAGAATAGTAGTGGGTGAACCCATAAAATATGAGAATCCATAGACAGGATGTTAAACAACATTAAATTAGGTCCTTTGCAAGTCAAGACACCATGTTTTCCAAGACACCCTGTTTTCTATATTGCACCTTGTCAGTGACTGATTCCCTCCAGTCTCTCATTTATAGACATGTGCTTGGCAATGGTTAAGAGAAAATCATTCTTATTACCAAAATTATATGTAGTATATGAATGAGGCACAACTAATTAAATAACTGGTCAATTAAAATAAAATACCATAGTCTTAGAATCCCTATTCCTGCTGCATGGAAGGAAACATTAAAACCTTGAGGAATTAGTCTTTTTCAAGTTTTTGTAACAAGGTGACAGCGTCTGGTAGTAAAGCCTCATTGTCAGCCTGGATTCTGTGCTCTAGTAGGTTAAAAAATACAACAGTCTAATTTTCCACTATGCCACTGCTGGATGAATCCATTTGTTACTGAGTTGATGACTAGGACATGCTGGCTTTCAGAAAGGACATTTGAAGAACCACAGAGAAAGCCAGCCCTGCCACTCTCCAGGTGCTTCTCTGGATTTGGAGCTTGAAGAGGGCTGTGGTCATGAGGGAGATGGGATGAGGGGAGGAGAATGGAGTGGGGCTGTTAAGAAACTCGAGTGACTCCCTTAATAGGGCTGCTAAGACAGGCTTCTCAGGGAGCAGAAGTCACACCACGACCCTCAATCTCATCAGCTGTAGATGATGCTTTGTGTGGTTTCCACCTCGGAAACTTTATTCTAGAAATAACTTGTAGCCAGCATTTTCATCAGACCACACTTCCCCAGGTAACTGGATACATTATTGTTTTATGAATCCCCACATGAATAGTCTTCAAAAATTAACAGGATTTGCTTTATCCAGTTACAAAAAAAAAAAAAGCACACATTTTGTTTTATAATAATATTTTTATAGTCACTAAACTTGTTACTACATTGCTGGAAATGTCACCCATCATCAGGTTTTGATTTCAGGGGACTTTATTGCTCTAGTATTAATGGGTGATTTATTTGAATGGTGGTAGACCAAAGTGATTTGTAAAACTGCTAAAACAAGGAGCATCTGCTGTGCTCTGTGCTGGATTTCTGGCACTGAGTGCTCTTGATCTTGCTTTAAAGCAGGTTTTGACAGTGGAAAAAATAATAGCTCCATTAACCTCTAACAGTTCTATCAAGGTTTAATAAAACACAAAGGATAATTGCCCCTATCTGCTTTGTTTCATCATAAAATGCAACAATATGAAGTTTTGCAATTATTAAAGAACCTTGTTTTCTTAACAAAGATCCATTCCCATCTAGCATGAATATAGTAGGTTGTACAAATTGCTTCATAAATCAGGTAAGTAAATTATGCTTGCAGTTTCTAAATAGGCCTTTGTCACTGCAGGAGCTAAAATATCTTTTAAAATGCCAAGGAAAATCTTGCTGGGAAGAGAACTGCTATCTAGATACATTGGGAAGAATGGTATCACTGGTAACTAGAAGCAAAGCTAGGCAGTTCATCAATTATTTATCGTGTCATTTACATATGTAATTTCTTAAGTAACCAGAAAAAAATAATCTGTTAAAATATGGGAGGCAAGATATAGCTTGGTTCAGTTGTGCTGTAAACACAGTAGGAAGTAAAATCCTTTATAAACAGGTTCAGCGTATTGTTACAGAGCGTAATCAGTTAACTACAGGGATTCACTCACTGTGCAAAATGACTACAGGTTTGTCTTTTATTTCAAAGAGTGAATGGGAAACACCCTACAGGTTATAGCAGACTTGAAAGAGCAGTATATATTTTAGCATTTCCATCACTTACCTTTTAGAAGCCCAACATCACACACATTTTTATTAAATTTTGTAAAATAACTTAATCTTCCTATGTGATTGGATAAAAAACACTGAAACTGTAGAGAATTGTGGGACTATTGGTGTTTGTGTGTCAACACAGGTACATAATTTCAGTAGCTGTTAGGTGGGTAAATTGCTATTACTATTTCACAGTAATTTAATTATCTTATATGATCAAATGTTTGCTACTGAGTAACTTCAGTCAGAAGCTCTAAAGATTAAACTAATTAATCATGGTAGCTCCTTTATGAATTAAATTAAAACCTTCCATTCTATACACAAGGCAACTAAGTCAGCCAGTTAAATTAATTAGCCCTGATATAAAGACAGATAGGGGAGTCTGGAGTTAAAAACCAAGAAGTACTCAGAACATCAAGGGGAATTCAGAAAAGATGCACATTCCTTAAGCCTCATCATTTTATTTAAGACACATTTTTAAAGGTGTGAGGAGAATACTGAAAATATTTTCAGATTAAGTCCTTTCATAGAACCACAGAATTGTAAAATTGAACTTGATTTTCAGCTTTCAGGGTAACAGTTAGTCCAGATTGATGACGCTGCCTCACTGAAGAAGAAATTCAGAGATAAATGAACTGATGTTGATCAGATGGTGATAATGCTGATAATTTATGTTGATTTTAAGGGAAGTAGTTAGTGTGTTCATGGAAAGGTGAGAAGAAGCATGGTTTCTGCCTGTTTATTTCAACTGAGGGAGGAGGGGAGATGCCCGTCTTCATTCAGTTATTCAGGGAACTCAAGCACGCAGGTTCAAGTAAGAGGCTGTTGCACTCATGCCTACCTGCATCACAGGTGACCCTCTAAAGACTGGCGCACCTGTCCTGTGTCCTCCACATCACCTCTGGGTTGCCAACCTCTTTTTTAACAAGAACAACAACAACAACAAAAAGAAACTTTATTTTGAAATGATCATAGATTTTCAGGAAATTGTAGTAAAATCTTCAAGGAAGCCATGTACCTTCACCCAATTTCCCTAATTGTGGGGTAATCTCAAAACTGGAGAAGTGACTTTGGGACAGTCCACAGAGCTTATTCAAACCTGACCAGTTTTACCTGGGCTTGTGCACGTGCATATGTGTGTGTGTGTGTGTGTGTGTGTGTGTGTGTGTGTATGTAGGTCTGCACAGCTGCGTCACCTGTGTGGAGTCCTACAGTCAAGGCACAGAGCTATGCCCTCCACAAGTCTGCCTGCACTGCCCTCCTGGGCTGGTCTTCACTCCGTCAGTTTGTTATTTCAAGAGTACCATACACATGGAACCGTACACTGTGTTACCTCTTGTGACTGGCTTTTCCCCTCAGTATAACTCCTCTGTGAACCATCCAAGTGGTTGTGTGTATCAGTAGTTCATTCTTTTTCATTGCCATAGGATTGTCCACAGCAGGGACGTGTCACTGTTTAACCATTGACCTGTTGAATGACATTGGGTGTGCTTCCAATTTTTGCTCTTATAAACAAAACTGGTATTGCCATTGTGATATGAAGAGCTTTCCCATGAATATGGGTTTTAATTTCTCTTGAATAAAGTCCTGGGAGAGTAATTGCTGGATCATATGATAGCATGTCAGTTTTATAAGAAACTGCCAAACAGATTTTCGGAGCAGCTGTACTATCTTCTATCCCCAAAACATACATACAATACATATGTGATTCAGTTTCTCAGCATGCTTGCCAGCATTTGGTGTTAAGACTTTTTTTTTTTTAAATGAGCTATTTTGATAAGTAGCCACTGATATCTTATTATCGTCTTAAATTGCATTTCCTTAATGGCTAATGATGGTAAATGTCGTTTTATCTGCTCATTCGCCATTTGTATTAAATCTTCTCCAGTGAAATGTTAGTTCATGCATTTTGCCCATTTTCTGTTTGTTTGGTTTTTTTTTTTTTCCTGTTGAGTTGTGAGCATTTGTTCTGTAGTCTAAATACTAATCTTTTGTTGGGTATGTGGTTTGAAAATATTTTCTATCCATCTGTAGCTTGTCTTTTCACCCTCTTCAAAGGGTCTTTTGCAGAACCAATCTCCTTTTTTAGCTCATAGATTTCCATGTAGAAAACATAGATTCTAGTTTCTTTTAAAAGCAGGAAGGCTTAGCAATACTGGGTCTGTAGTCATGCCTGACATCTACAGGAATAGCTGGCTGGTGGCTGCCCTGTGCAGAAGAGGAGTGAACCCCACTGACCTGCTTACCTCCTGCAAGCCATTTCAGTTTATAATCCTAAATCTTAAGTCTTGGCTACTTGTGTGGCCTGTATATAGAAGGCAAAGAAACTGTGAAAATGTTCCCATTCATAATCTCAGGATTTATAAGATTTTTCATGGGAATTCAAATGAGCTGTATTAATCATGACATAAGGGAATTCAAATTATGGAAATAAAGCTTAATTCAAATGATAAAGAACGAAAGAAACATATTTTACAAATTCTTGTTGTTTTTTCTAAGATTCTTAATCTTTTCTTTCTGATTTAGCATAAATCTTTAGGTTTATAATGGATAATTTTGTTTCCCTTACCCTCTTGTCTTGAATGCAAAATGGAACAGCCTTAGTATAAATCACCAATGATATATAATGATGATATTTAATTTCAGAAGTACTCACCAATTTTTTAAACTAATCTCTCCAAATTAATTGCTGCACTAATTGGATTAAATTAGATAATTTAATTACAGCAAATTATTCTATTTATTTATTATAGTACTTATTTGGTCACATCCCTTGGGTTCAATGCATTTGCATTATTTTCATAAAGAGAAAGCAGATGGAGAGAATTACTAACTAGTTGTTTATGCCAGAAAGAAAAAGAAGTTATGTTTTAAAATAAGTGAAAAATATATGGAAAGTCAAGGAGATAAGCTGAGATTAATTAGTAAAGTGCTTTGGAAATGGAAAGCACAATATTTTGTGAGCACTGTATATTACAATTATTATTATAATACTTTACAGGGACTTCAATTTTCCTGTTTAAATCACCTGTTTTGTAGTTTGAATTGTCAGTTTGAAAGGCATATAAAAGAGTATACACCATGTGACATCCAAGGAAGATATTTTAATCATATATCTGAGAATGTCATAGCTTTAAGTAAAAATCCAAGTTTATGTAAGAAATTCTCCACACACACACACCCACCAGCCCTAAGAAAATCTTTACAGCTTTGTAGTGTAGATGTACATATAAAAAGTATTTCACAACTCTTCGTAGGTTTCTGACATTGGAAAAAGTGATCCCATATAGTTATGTGTACTTTGTGTAAGAGCTAATTCATATGTTATTTTTTAAAGATATGTAAGAATTAGAAGATCTTAGTTGCATTAATATATCATGTAAAGAATACAATGGTAATTTCTGTGAGCGATACCACAGACTGTAGCCTGCCAGGCTCCTCTGTCCATGGGATTCTCCAGGAAAGAATCCTGGAGTGAGTCACCGCGCCCTCCTCTGTGGATCATCCCGCCCCAGGGATCAAACCCACATCTCTTATGTTCCCTGCATTGGCAGGCAGTTTCTTTACCACTAGTGCCACTTGAGAAGCCTGTGAAATAAACAGTATCCTCTGAAAAACTGTAGAAGTATTTGCTGATTGATCTACTATTTACATCCACGTTATCATCTATTCAGCATACTAAGAATAGGGTTTAGCTATCTATAGTCTATCCTTCCAATCAAGCAAACAGCTTTCCTTTTTTCAGGCACAATTTTCTAGAATCCATATAAAAGTCATTTATGATTTGTTCTGACCCAATTTTAGTTTTATGTTGCTTGCTATTTACATCACAATGGCATATTTAAGGTTGCTTTAGTTGAAGGAATAACTTAATTTCTGTTTTTCACTCCTTTTAGCAATGAAAATGACAAACTAAAAATCTCTTCTCTGGATGTTCTTGTAAAATATGTGAACATTTTTCTCCAGTACTATCATCCTTCAAAATAATAATTTTCTTTTATCTGGTGGAAGACAAATAAATAGATACCCTGTTAATGTTTGCTTATGTATCTGTGATATACTCTAATCATAATATTCTCATGATTTTTATGTTACTATTCAGTCTATTACGAGGATTAATTGGAGTGTATTTTGCTAAAATGAAGCTTAGTATATGAGACAATCTGAGTGATTCCTTTTTTGTTCTTGTTGTAACTCAGAATTTCTTATTGGATGTGAAGTGTTTTTGGTATAGGACGTTAATTTGCAAATTCTTCATTACAGCTCTACAATTTTAATCCGATCAGGCTTTCACCCTTGTTTCAAAGTCTCCAGAGATTTCTTGGGCCTCTAAATCTACTTTTGACAACATCCTGAAGGCTCTCCATGATCAGGTCTTCCTGTACTTCTCCAGCATCACTGCCCTGCACTTCAGCAACAACCACACATGCATGCAGGTACACACACACGCGCACACACACTCACTTTCCGATCCCCTTCTTATTTTAAGCCTCCCTGTGTTTTCCTCAGGAGAGTTCCTTCTGCGGAATCTCTGAGTGGGTAGGATGAGGTCCACGTGAGCTGACAAGCTCCTTGAAGAGCGTTCGCTCTGAGTCATCCCTCTGGGGATGTGAGAGTCAGTACCTGGGGACCAGTGAGGGTGCACAGTCATAGGGGTGCTGGTGAGACCTCAGAGGCGGGCTCAAGGGATCTTGGCCCAAACAATTGAGCACCATTGTTACCGCAATAAAGAGGAAAAATAGGAACCAACAGATGTCGCAATTATTGACCATACCTCTCTCAGAGAGTCACATAATGAATTACAAAGTTGATTTGAGGTCTTCTCCAGGCAGAAAAGATTGTAAGTTATGGCTCTGCTAATAATGAGACTGGAACCCAGGCGTCCCAGCTTATGATCTGGGTGAAGACCACCCTCCCATAGAAATGAAAGAACAGCAGAGTCAAGATAATCCCAGAGTGTGTTGATCTTGAAGCCATATAAATTATAGATTCAAATTCCTTCTGACAATATTCAAGTTATACAGTCTCTTTAGCCATTGTTTTAATCACTATAACTGCCTCCTACCTTTTTTTTTTTTAAATTAAGAGGAATTAGTAACCAAATAAAATAGTATTAAACTTTAATTTCCTAATATCTGAAATACTAATGACAATATCTACCTTCTAGGGTTGTTTTATTCACTTATTTCAGTTCACATAAAACTTAGCTCAGTGCCAAAAGTGCACAGACACTTAATGCAATACTCATTGTGATTATTTATTTTTGTTAGGATAGAAAATATGCAGACCTTTATAAAATGAAGCCACCACTTCATTCAGGTAAACTGTGAACACTTTATTTTGAAATATCAATTTTTAAATGCTTATTTATATTCAAAGGGAAATTATAAACTATATTGCACACCAGAAGTTTTTAACCTCTCTCCATGAGACAGAAGAGAAGCTGCAGAAGTACCAGGACACTGAAGATAGCCCTTCAGCACCCTGCGCGTGTGTGCACGCGCACACACACACACACACATACATGCACACACACACACATGCGCACACACACACACATACACACATGCACAGTCAAACAGTGTGGCTGACTTTGATTTTATGAAAATGTGATAATTATTTTTAAAAATTAATGCATTCAAATAAGTCACCTACTTCAAAACCTCAACATTTGCTAATTTATAAGATAAAAATACAGTTATCCTTTTTTTTTTTAAGAGTTTGAATTGCATCACATAGCAGGAAAACATATTAAAGGCCTCTTTTTACAAGCCCTAGCAAAAATAAAATCAGCTTTGGGCTACTATGGGTAATTCTCTTCACCTCCCTACAACTGTATTCAGCCCTTAATAAAACCAAATAAAATGAGATTTTGAGAGTGGCAGTGATGTTATCATGGAATAACCTTAAATCAAGTCTAGTTAATACTGAACATTGAAAATGTTAGTTAACTTTCAGGTGTTTGATTACAAAAAACCTATTTGGAACATGTCCCCCCGACAGCTGACTGAGATATCCACTGGACTGCCCCCCTCCCATTTGAAAACCCCTCAACAGAACTGTGAGTATTTACCCACATGCAATGCAAAGCACTCTCCAGTATTTTGTCCAAGGCTAGCAAATTTGAGATTTCTGTCCTAAGTTTATTATCATTTTGTTTCCTAATGCAAGAACTCCATTAATCCACAGCCCCACCATGTAAAATATTACATATAGTGTGGGAAGTTACTTATTATTGACATTTTATAACATTCTCATTACTTTTAAGTTTTGACAATTATGAATAAAGTAGCTATAAATACCCATGTGCAGGTTTCTGTGTGGACATAAGTTTTCAGCTCCTTTGGGTGAACACCAAGAAGTGTGATGCCTGGGTCATATGGTGAGAGTGGGTTTAGTTTTGCAAGAAACCACAAAATGGTCTTCCAAAGTGGCTGTGTCACCCTGCATTTCCACCAACAATGGATAAGAGTTTCTGTTGCTCCACATATTCACCAGCATTTGGTGTTGTCCATGTTTTGAATTTTCACCATTTTAATAGGTGTGCAGTAGTATCTCACTGTTGTTTAATTTACATTCTCCTGATGATTTATGATGTATAGTATCTTTCCATATGCCTGTTTGTCATCTGTATATTTTCCTTGGGGAAGTGTCTGTCCAAATGTCTAATGCATTTTACTTGAGTTTTTTTTAATTTTCCTACAATTGAGTTGTAAGAGTTCTTTGTATGCTTTGGATAATAGTTCATCATCAGATGTATCATTTGTAAGTATTTTCTTCACATCTGTAGTTTAGTTTCTTATTCTCATGTTATAGAGCAGAATTGTAAAATTTTAGTGAAGTTCAACATCTCAATTTTTTACAGATTATTCTTTTTCATTTATATTTAAAAAGTCACTGCCAAACCCAAGGTCATTTAGGTTGTCTCCTGTTACCTTCTAGGAGTTGTATAGTTTTGTATTCTACATTGAGGTCTTTGGTCCATTTTGAGCTAATTTTTTGTGAAGCATGTAAGATCTGTGTGTAGGTTAATTTTTTTGCATGTGGATGTCCATTTGTTCCAGCACCATCTGTGGAAATGTCAATCTTTTCTCCATTGTATTATCTTTGCTCCTTTGTCAGAAAAGATCAGTTGGCTATTATTTGTTTGGGTCTATTTCTAGACTTCCTATTCTGTTCCATTCCACTATTTGTATATTTTACCACTATCCCAATGGCTTGATGATTATAGCTTTAAGGTGTTATTCATTCTATATAGTATGTCAGAATTTGCATCATGCTATAGTTTCACCTGGAAGTTATAAAATGTTAAGTTTTTTTTTTTGTTTTTTTTTTTTAATTGAGGAGGAAAGAAAATTCAGAGTGACTTAGAGAAATCTTGCAGAAGGGACACTAAATTTCAGTTCACTCAAAATCTAGAATTTACATACTTTGCTCAACAGTTACTTTCCAACCATTTCATTTTACATATAATTATAAATAGTTGCTAATATTTATTAGGCACATGCATTGTAAGAAAGTTTTATACATGTAAGAAAGAGTAATTTTTATAATCCATCTAAGAAATTACTGTGTCCATTTTACATTATGGAACTGAAACTCATAGCAGGGTACCCAGGTTCACAAAGCAAATACCAAGTCTGATATCTGAATGGTAAATTCCTCTGTAATAATTACCTCATCTTTCTAAATATTGCTGGAAGATCAATCTTTCTAATGGAATTTTGAAAAAAAAAAAAAAACTTGAAGACTTACCACATTTAGAATTGGTGCTTTACATTTCTGTTATATTCCATTTCAAAACAAAAGAGACAATATTTCTGATTTTGGATAGAAATACTGTGTACTCACTCACTTATCCATGCAACAAATATTCACTGTGCTCAATTTATGCCTTTTTAATGTCCTTTTATTTAATCTCAACATGAAGGTGCTGCAATTACTTTATAACAGTTACATAGACTCAGTGTTCTGTGGTCCCAACACACTGGAAATCTTTGTAAACAGATTTAGTGAGCAAAGAAATACATTTGGGTTATACTAAAAATTTCAGAATCCCCGCCACGGTGGGCTACTGTCCATGGGGTCACAAAGAGTCGGATACGACTGAGCAATACAGAACAGCACAAAACTTTTAAGATATAAAAAGGAGAAGTTTTAAAGTTTGGGTAAGCAATGAGAATGACCAGAAAGGAGGAATAAGGATTAGTGAAAGGTGGGGAATGGAATTGACTCCAAGGTCCTAGGGTCTTTCATCACCATGGTAATGGAGACATCTGTCCTGGTGGACGGAGGACCAAGATGGACAGCCAAAGATCCACCAGCTCCTCCTCTCTGTAGAACCTTAAGTGGAGCAGAAGTCAAGTGTTTTTACAGGTTAGACTTTACTATAACTCAGGGACCTGCTGTCTTCAAGACAGCTGTTTGTTTGCAGAGGCCATCAGCCATTAATCAGAGAGACGGGGCCAAAGTTGCTGCCGGCCCAGCATGTGGCTTTCAGAGCAAACCACTGCCAGGTAAACAATACTGTGAAGTGGCTGAGCTCCTCAAAGAATTACCTAGAGACCAGTCTATTTAAGCCAGAAGAAAAATAGCCCTTCTGCAGAGAATCTCTGCAAGAAAAGTAGAGAAAATAAAAGCAGAAAAATGTCCCATTGTAAATGTCTTTAAGTTTTATAGCTTTCTCAATAAGGACCCTGCTTTCATAATTTATTTTAGAGGTAACATTCATAGGCTTAACATAGAAGCTCCCTGCTTTCCATAGCTCCCTAGTCTCCATCAGCTATGATAGTTGCTGTCTTGTCTTACCCATCTATGAGCAGGAGACAGCCGCTGACAGTTCCTTCATCTGCTGTCCACAGGGTAACCATATCCTTTGTTCTCCAAACCTGGGACTTTTTTGCTTGCTATAATTGTTAGACTGGACATCACAACAGCAGGTCTAAATTGGGACCATTCCCAGGCACACCAGGACAGAAGGTCCCCTACACTGCACGCAGTTACTTCAAGGAGGGAAGCGTGATTAGGTCGCATTTGTAGTCACAGCTTTAAATCTAAATGGGATCCTGTATTTTATTGGACTCAAATGGAAATTTTATATTGTAATCTGCTTCAATATAATTCTTTAGCCCTTCACTCACATTTCACTGATTACTCCTGTTCATACATTTGAATACATTTCTGCAAAATATGGAAAACACACTTTCATTAAAAATTCCTCAGAATGCCACCAGATAGAAAGAACCAAGCCAGAAGTCAATCTTGTAATTTATGTGGCCTTTTCTCCTGCTTTGCAAAAGTAAAAACAAACTAAGGGACTTTGAGGCTCTTCCCTAAGGTCACACTGCTACCTACAAAAGACAGACCTTTTACGAGTGCCTTTCCAAAGAGAATGCCAAGCCACTGTCATTATCCATGAAACCCAGAACTCAAACAGATGAGCCACATCTGACCCTATAGAAACAAACTCAAACTTAGCACCAAATGATAGTGTCATGATGGTAGAATTTCTACCCTGCAAAAGACAATTAGACTGCTGAGTCATTCAGTTCAACACAATGAGTGAAATTAGCCCCCAGATAACTTTATTTTGTAGCCATCTTTTAGCTAAAAAAAATATGAATGATGGCTTCACTTAACAAGCTAGGAATCAGATTTTATCAGTCAAATTAAGTGTCCCTGAAAAAATGTCATCAAAAGACTGGCTCCCAAAATTCATCTACATTTTCTGTAATGAACCTAATAAATTAATTTATAATGAATAGATCTCTTGTTTTTACTTCAGAAAGCAGGCTTGATTTATGTTGATCCCTCTTTCTTTTCGTATTTATTGAGATGTAATTGACATATGATGATGTACAAATACAAAGTAGTGATTTGATATAGGTGTATTTTGCAAAGTGATTACCAGTATGTTAGTTAACACATCCATGTTTTTGTTGTCCAGTTGCTAAGTCACATCCAACTCTTTGTGACCCCATGGACTGCAGCATGCCAGGCTCCTCTGTCCTTCACTATCTCCCAGAGTTTGCTCAAATTCAGTCCATTGAGTTGGTGATGCCATTCAACCATCTCATCCTCTGTCACCCCCTTCTTCTTTTACCTTCAATCCTTTCCAGTGTCAGGGTCTTTTCCAAAGAGTTGGCTCTTTGCATCAGATGGTCAAGTATTAGAGCTTCAGTTTCAGTCCTTCCAATGAATATTCAGGGTTTATTTTCATAAGGAATCACTGGTTTGATCTCCTTGTAGCCCAAGGTACTCTCAAGAGTCTTATCCAGCACCACAGCTTGAAAGCATCAGTTATTTGGCACTCAGCCTTCTTTATGGTCCAATGCTCGTAACCTTACATGACTACTGGAAAAACCATAGCTTTGACTATACAGGCTTTGCTGGCAAAATAATGTCTCTGTTTTTTAATATGCTGTCTAGGTTTGTCATGGCTTTCCTTTCAAGAAGAAAGTGCCTTTTTTATTTCATGCCTGCAGTCACTGTCCATAGTGATTTTGTAGCCCAAGAAAATAAAATTTGTCACTCTTCTACTTTTCCCCCTTCTGTTTCCCATTAAGTGATAGGACTGGATGCCATTAAGTTAGTTTTTTTTGAATGTTGAGTTTTAGGCCAGCTTTTTCACTCTCCTCCTTCACCTTCATCAAGAGTCTCTTTAGTTCCTCTTTGCTTTCTGCCATTAGGATGGTATCATCTGTATATTTGAGGTTGCTGATATTTCTCCTGGAAATCTCAATTCCAGTTTGTGATACATCCAGCCTGGCATTCCTCACGATGTACTCTGCATATAAGTTAAATAAGCAGGGTGATAATATATAGCCTTGACAAACTCCTTTCCCAATTTTGAGCCAGTCCATTGTTCCAAGTGAGGTCCTAACTGTTGCTTCTTAACCTGCATACAGGTTTCTCAGGAGGCAAGTAAGGTGGTCTTGTATTCCCATCTCTTTAAGAATTTTCCACAGTTTGTTGTGATCCACACAGTCAAAGGCTTTAGCAGAGTCAATGAAGCACAAATTGATGTTTTTTCCGGAATTCCCTGCTTTCTCTTTTATCCAGTGAATGTCAGCAATTTGATCTCTGGTTCCTCTGTACATCTGGACACCCTTGGTTCACGTACTGTTAGAGCCTAGCTTGTAGCGTTTTGAGCATTACCTTGCTTGCATGAGCACCATTGTACCGTAGTTTGAACATTCTTTGGCACTTTCCTTCTTTGGTATTGGAATGAAATCTGACCTTTTTCAGTCCTGTGTCCACTGCTGAGGTTTCCAAATTTGCTGACATATTGAATACAACACTTTAACAATATCGTCTTTTAGGATTTTAAATAGTTCAGCTAGAATTGCATTACCTCCACTGGCTTTGTTTGTAGTAATGCTTCCTAAGGCCCACTTGACTTCACACTCCAGGATATCTTGCTCTATGTGAGTGACCATACATCATTAAGACTCTTTTTGTATAGTTCTTCTGTGTATTCTTGCCACCTCTTCTTAATATCTTCTGCCTCTGTTAGCGCCTTACTATTTCTGCCCTTTATCATGCCCATCTTTGCAGGATATTTTCCCTTGGTATCTCTAATTTTCTTGAAGATATTTCTAGTCTTTCCCATTCTATTGTTTTCCTCTATTTCTTTGCATTGTTCATTGAAGAAGGCTTTCTTTTCTCTCCTTGTTATTCTCTGGAAATCTTTCTTCACTTGGATATTTATCTCCCATTTTCCCTTATTTTTCACTTCTTTTCTTTCCTCAGTTATTTATAAAGCCTCCTTAAATAACCATGTTGCCTTCTTGTATTTCTTTTTCTGGGGGATGGTTTTGGTCACCACCTCCTGGGCAATGTTAAGAATCTCCATCCATAGATTTTCAGACATTCTTTATGCCAGATCCAATCCCTTGAATCTATTTGTCATGTCCACTGCATAGTGAGAAGGGATTTGATTTAGCTCATACCTGAATGGTCTACTATTTTTCCATACTTTCCTCAATTTAAGCCTGAATTTTGCAGTAAGAAGCTCATGATCTGAACCCATCACCTCCAGGTCTTGTTTCTGCTGACTGTATAGAGCTTCTTTATCTTCAGCTCAAAGAATATAATCAATCTTATTTTGGTATTGACCATCTGGTGATGTCCATTTATAGAGTTGTCTCTTGTGTTGTTGGAAAAGGGTGTTTTTTATTACCAGTGAGTTCTCTTGACAAAACTCTGTTAGCCTTTGCCCTGTTTTATTTTGTACTCCAAGACCAAACTTGCCTGTTAACTCCAGGTATCTCTTGGCTTCCTGCTTTTGCCTTCCCATCCCCTGTGTTGAAAAAGACATTGTTTTGTGGTGTTAATTCTAGAAGGTCTTATAGGTCTTCACAGATCCAGTCTACTTCAGCTTCTTTGGCATCAGTGGTTGGAGCATAGACTCAGATTACTGTGCTATTGAATGGTTTGCCTTGGAAATGAACCGAGATCATTCTGTTGTTTTTGAGATTGCACCCAAGTACTGCATTTCATACTCTTTTGTTGACTATGAGGCCTACTCCATTTCTTCTAAGGGATCCTTGCCCACAGTAGTAGATATAATAGTCATCTAAATTAAATTTGTCCATTCACATCCATTTAGTGCACTGATTGCTAAGATGTCGATGTTCACTCTTGCCATCTCCTGCCTGACCACATCCAATTTACCTTCATTCGTGGACCTAACATTCTAGGTTGCTTGGCAATACTGTTCTTTATAGCACTGGACTTTACTTTCAGCACAAGACACATCCACACCTGACAGTCATTTCGACTTTGGCCCAGCCACTTCATTCTTTCTAGAGCTATTAGTAATTACCCTTCACTCTTTCCCCATTGGACTCTTTCTAACCTGGGGGGATCATCTTCCAGTGTCATATCTTTTTGCCTTTCACTCTGTTCATGGGGTTCTCCTGACAAGAATACTGGAGTGGTTTCCCTTTCTTTTCTACAATGGACCATGTCTGTCAACTCTATCACTTCACACACTTACTGTTATTTTTGTGGTGAGAATTTTGAAGATCTCCTTTCTCGGCAACTTTCAGATATACATTGTTATTAGGTGCAGTCACCATGCACATTATACCTTCACATTTTTTTCTTTATCCATTCATTTCCATGTCTTGGTTATTGTGAATAATGCTGCAGTGGACATGGGGGTGCACATTTACATGAGTTCACTTCCTTGGGATGTGCACCCAGATTTGGGACTGCTGGATCATGTGGTTCTCTTTTTATATTTTTGAGGAACCTCCATACAGATTTTTCTGTGGCAGCTGCATCAGTTTACATGCTCACCATATGTTGATGCTTTTAAGTGAAGTCTGCCTGAATCTAGAAATGTTGGTTCCAAAAATGGACTGGCTTATTGCACTTTATTCCAAAGGTAGTTTAAGGATAAAATTTGGCCAAGTTCTTCTCTCCCTTGCTTTGAATTCAAATAAAGAATTTGAAACTGCTTAAAGTATATAGACATAGTGAATGTAATAAATGTTTTGATGGAAATCCTAGAGTCAGCATGAAATATGATCTGCGTTATTCAGAATGAGGGTGGCTCTGCCTAGCTGCACTAATGTTACGACTCTACCATCTGTGTCTTTATCCAAAGCTGGGCTTGAAAGAGATCAAAATAGAGGAGTAGAATAGTGCAGCCTGATTTTGGATGGCAAGTAAGAAGATGGAATATATGCACATCATTTGGCGAGAAAGGGAAAACTCCAAAATGTACATCTAAATGAGAATAAGTATGAAAAAGTCATTAAGAAGAGAAAATGTCTAATTTTAAAGTTGTTTGTTTCTATGTTTAGAATAAGTCATCATTAAACTAAAATAGAATAAACTTTATGCTATTACCTCAAGCATGATCACATGAGATTAGACCATGGTTTTCAATCATGTGAAACTAAACTTTACATTTTTCTAAATTTTCTAAAACAAAGTATCCTAGTACTATCTGTCACATTTTAACTCAATAAATAGTATCAAATAAAATGAAGCAAATTTCTAGCTTAAATTCAGTGAATATCCTGTACATATTAAGATTTGGGGCAAAATATTTTGATGTCCAGCTCAGCAAAGCAGATATAATTTATTTGAGAAAAAACAAACAAACAGTAAATTGGTAGTCTGAAGCCCTGGCTTTAAATCTAATTTATGTGTTGTGTGGCTTTTGGTAAATTATCAGACTTCTTGTCTCAATAATCTCATGAGGAAAAACGATGACAATCTCACAAAATAATTATATATATTAGAGTAGGAGAGTATGAAAGCATTTTCAGTAGAAGAAAGACAAAGCACAAAATTGATATCCAAGAAAGTGCTTTAAAATATTTAACCTTTCTTTCAATCCTTTGACCCAGTGCTCAGATGTTCCCCGATTTGGAAGAAGGCTGAGTACTCGTGGAAAAGGCGGTGTTAGAATTTTCAATTCCCTTTGGGCAGATAGTTTCACACCATTACGTGTAATTGCTTCAGAAAAGAAGCAGGAATGATGCAGTGCCCAGGGTAAACAGCTCACTTGTGATTTTGTAAAAGACTCAGTAAGAGAACAAAATGAAAGAGTTCTGTCTTTGCTGATCCATGCCCGTCTGGGTCCACAGCTAGTCCCAGGGATTACCATCATTAAGTATGCACGGATGCTTTAAAGAGAGGTGTGTGCCCAGTAGATCTGTTTGGTTTATTGATGCGGCTTTCCTGCTCCTCAAACTCATTCCCATCTTCTTTCGTTCGGTAAAGAGTGTTCCTTTAGGGGAAGATATTTGATGACAAGAGAAAAAGATTAAGTAGATAAATCAAGGTTATTCTGAAGTAGAGAATTTAATTGAAATACAAGTTTTGCATTATCTGCAAAAGGATAAAGGGTATTTATCTGCATAAGGATAAAGAAGAGAAAAAATAATTGACTCTCCTTGGAGTGGAGTGGCTGGTAGAGTCTTCTTGAAAGTGAAAACTATGGAACTGATTCTGGAAATGGAGTGGGTATTTTCTTTAGGTCTCTTAAACTCACTTGTATGCTGGTAAACAGTTAACAGCCAGTTGGGTAGAAGAGCTTAATTTATAGCATTCTCTAATCTGCTTGGTCTAAACTCTTCCTTGCTGACCAATGCCTAGCTATCGACATAGAGTCACTGGATATGGCATTGAGAAGAGATGGGCATTAGTTCTATTTTGTGTAATATTTCCACCAGGCAATACTTTGGTAGTGCAGAAGAATGCCAAATACAGTAACATAATTAGGAATGTATGAGATCTGAGTAATTATTACCTCTATTTTTAATATAATTACTTTAATTTTAAGTTTACATAATTTAATCACTTACATTGACTATTTTTAGCAATCAGCTTGCAACTTTCCTGAGTATTTAGCATTGGTTTCTCACATTCAATTTTTCACGCTCTTTCAGAGATATGGCAACCAGAATGTAGGGGCATATTCTAAATGTTGACACATGCTATAATTTAAAGAGCAGAAGATAATTATTTGCCAGCCCTTGAGGGCAAGAGTTATTAGGAAGATCTTAAGATTCTCCCTGTATTCTTGAGTTACAGTTTGAAATCTTTTAATTGATAGATAAAGTTTGGGCTTTGGAGAAGGGAATGGCAAACTGCTTCAGTATTCTTGCCTTGAGAACCCCATGAACAGTATGAAAAAGCAAAAAAATATGACACTGGAAGATGAACTCCTCAGGTCAATAGGTGCCCCACATGCTACTGCAGAAGAGTGGAAAAATAGCTTCAGAAAAAAATGAAGAGGCTGATCCAAAGTGAAACAACTCAAAGTTGTGGATGTGACTGATGATGGAAATCCAATGCTGTAAAGAGCAATATTGCATAGGGACCTGGAATGTTAGGTCCATGAATCAAGGTAAAATGGAAGTGGTCAAACAGGAGATGGCAAGGGTGAACATTGACATTTTAGCAATCAGTGAACTAAAATGGACCGGAATGAGCTAATTTAATTTAGATGACCGTTATACCTACGACTGTGGGCAAGAATCCCTTAGATGAAATGGAGTAGCTGTCAGAGTCAACAGAAGAGTATGAAATGCAGCACTTGAGTGCAATCTAAAAAAGACAGAATGATCTCAGTTTGTTTCCAAGGCAAACCATTCAATATCACAGTAAGCCAAGTCTATGCCCCAACCACTAATGCCAAAGAAGCAGAAGTTGACCAGTTCTATGAAGAGCTTCAAGACCTTCTAGAACTAATACCAAAAAAGATATCCTTTTAATCCTAGGGCACTAGATGGCAAAAGTAGGAAGTCAAGAGATACTTGGGTAAATAACAGGCACATTTTGCCTTGGGGTACAAAATGAAGCAGGGCAAAGGCTAACAGAGTTTTGCCAAGAGAACACACTGATCATAGCAAACACCCTCTTCCAAAAACACAAGAGATGACTCTACACAAGGACATCACCAGATGGTCAGTACTGCAATTGTATTGATTATATTCTTTGTAGCCAAAGATAAAGAAGTTCTATAGAGTCAGCAAAAATAAGACCAGGAGCTGACTGTGACTCAGATCATGAATTCCTTACTGCAAAATTCACTTGAACTGAAGAAAGTAGGGAAAACCACTAGACCATTCAGGTATGACCTAAATCAAATCCCTTATAATTATAGACTGGAAGTGACAAATAGATCCAAGGGATTAGATTTGATAGACTGGCTGAAGAACTATGGACAGAGTTACAATGACAGTTGTAAAAAAGTTACAAACTGTACAATGACAGTTGTACAAAGCTGTACAAAGTACAACTGTACAAAGTTGTACAAAACTGTCTTTGTACAAAGACAATTGTACAAGGTATAATGACCATTGTAAAAAGTCAGGCAGATAGACTTCCTGAAGAACTATGGACAGAGTTACAATGACAGTTTATACAAAGATACAAACTGTACAATGACAGTTGTACAAAGTTACGACTATGTAACATTGTACAGGAGGCAATGATCAAAGCCATCGCCCAAGGAAAAGAAATGCAAAAAGGCAAAATGGTTGTCTGAGGAGGCCTCACAAATAGCTGAGAAAAGGAGAGAAGCGAAAGGCAAAGAAGAAATATTTCCATCTGAATGCAAAGTTCCAAAGAATAGCCAGGAGAGATAAGAAAGCCTTCCTAAGTTATCAATGCAAAGAAATAGAGGGAAACAATAGAATGGGAAAAACTAGAGATCTCTTCTAGAAATTTAGAGATACCAAGGGAACACTTCCTGCAAAGATGGGCACAATAAAGGATAGGAATGATATGGAACTAACAGAAGCAGAAGGTATTATTAAGAAGAGGTGGCAGAAATACACAGAAGAACTATACAAAAAAGTTCTTAATGGCCCGGATAACCATGATGGTGTGATCACACATCTAGAACTAGACATCCTGGAGTGCAAAGTCAAGTGGACTTAGGAAGCATCACTACAAACAGAGCTAGTGGAGGTGATGGAATTTCAATTGAGCTATTTCAAATCCTGAAAGATGGTGCTGTGAAAGTGCTGCCACTCAGTATCTCAGCAAATTTGGAAAACTCAGCAGTGGCCACAGGACTGGAAAAGGTCAGTTTTCATTTCAATCCCAAAGAAAGGCAATCCCAAAGAATGTTCGAACTACCACGCAATTGCACTCATTTCACATGCTGGTAAAGTAATGCTCAAAATTCTCCCAGCTAGGCTTCAACGGTACATGAACTGTGACCTTCAGATGTTCAAACTGGATTTAGAAAAGTTAGAGGAACCACAGATCAAGTTAACAACATCTGCTGGATCATTGAAAAAGCAAGACTTCCTGAATACATCATGTGAAATGCTGGACTGGATGAAGCACAAACTGGAATCAAGATTGAAGAGAGAAATATCAATAACCTCAGATATGCAGATGACACCATGCCTATGACAGAAAGTGAAAAGGAACCAAAGAGCTTCTTGATGAAGGTGAAATAGCAGAGTGAAAAAGCTGGTTTAAAATTCTACATTCAAAAAACTAAGATCATAGCATCCAGTCTCATCAGTTTATGGAAAATAGATGGGGAAAAAGTGGAAACAGTGACAGATTTTATTTTCTTGGTCTCCAAAATCACTACAGATGGTGACTGTAGCCATGAAATTAAAAGACACTTGCTCCTTGGAAGAAAAGCTATGACAAACCTAGACAGCATATTAAAAAGCAGAAATATCACTTTACTGACAAAGGTCCATATAGTCAAAGTTATGGTTTTTGCAGTAGTCATGTATGGATGTGAGAGTTGGACCATAAAGAAAGCTGAGTGCCAAAGAATTGATATTTTTCAATTGTGGTTCTGGGGAGAAGATTCCTGAGAGTCCCTTGGACTGCAAGGAGATCAAACCAGTCATTGCTAAAGGAAATCAGTTTTGGATATTCATTGGAAGGACTGGTACTGAAGCTGAAGCCTGAAATCTTTGGTCACCTGATGTGATGAACTGACTCATTGGAAAAGACCCTGATGCTGGGAAAGATTAAAGGCAGGAGGAGAAGGGGATGACAGAGGATGAAATGGTTGGATGCCATCACTAACTCAGTGGACATGAGTTTGAACAAGCTCCGGGATTTGATGATGGACAGGGAAGCCTGGCATTCTGCAGCCCGTGGGGTTGCAAAGAGTCTGACACAACTGAGCAACTGCACTGAATGGATGAACATTATGTAAATTTTATGAACTTATCTTTTGGAATCAAGATTCCCAGGAGAAATATCAGAACCTCAGGTATGCAGATCACCAACTCAGTGGACATAAATTTGAGTGAACTATGGGAGATAGTGAAGGACAGGGAAGCCTGGTGTGCTGCAGTCCATGGGGGTAACAAAGATTTGCTTAGAAACTGAACAACAGCAACATGAACACATCAGGATATTTTCTCCATTTTCTGTCAGTTTCTACAAACATTGTAAGAAATCCTGTCCTTAGTAAAATTTATTCTAGATTGAGATTTTCTTAAAAAAAAAAACATATTTGATTATAATGCTTGTAGAATAATAAAAAGCACTGAAAAAAGTTTTCCTTATTATTTTTTTTCTTCCGGTTTTACTTAACCAATTGTATTTTTATTGTTGAATTATTGTAGTTTCATTCTCATCAAAAACACAGTGAAGCTAAACATGTATCATCATAAACTTTCTGGTGTAATTGGTGCCATAAGAAAAGAATGAAAATAAATCATTTATACAAGCTGAAAACTTTGTTTTATATATACGAAGTAAAAATTTATGGTTTCAAAAGTACCAGAAAAAATTAGTTAGAATGCTTTGTAAATGCCCAGGACCAGAATACAACATCCTGTACAAGCTGGCTGTGTGTTATAACACAGCATTTAAAATGGTGATCCCGTCTTCTGAGGTTTGGGAGACACAACCCAACGTCAGTATACAAAGCTGTGTGTGTACTGATGTTTGGACAGAGGTTGACACAGCAGATGATCTCTTCTCTACGGCTCTTACTGTGTGGAAACCATGCCTTAAAATCTGTGTAAAGCTATTCTCTTCCCCAGTGCCGTCTTTTAGGTAGAAATGCAAAAGAAAATAATAGTAATGGTAATAAAACTTACCATCAACCTTGCATTGATTTCAGTTCATTTATGAGCAGGTTATTTTCCTGACAAGCATGGCTATCTAAGAAATGAGGATAAACTAGAAAGGAACACATGGAGAAGGACAGCAGGGAGCCTGCACTCTTTTTTTTATCGCCTTCAGCACTTTGCCTGGCCCTGGCCTGATTGAAACACATTTCTCCTAAATAAAGTACCTGATACAATTTCAGGAAAATGTGTAATTGCATCAGTTTTTCCTTTTAGAAGATTCGGAACCTTGCTATGTTTTGAGAAAATATTGATACAAAGAAAGACTCATAAAACTAAAATTTTGGAAGAATTTGAGCTATTCATTCTGATGAAATAAAAATCCTAGGAGAGTTTTAGAAGCTGATTATTACTGTCAGTGATGATCCTTGTAATCTTCACGGAATAACTATATCACACCTGAGATTTTATGAAATGTTGTTGTGCCTACAGCTGCTTGGCATCATGGAAAACTTGTCAGGTATGTAGGGGAGGATGCCATTGTTGTTTCCATTTGCCCTGGAGGAAACTGAGGCTTGGGATTTCAACTAACTTTATTCACCTGGACATTCACTCATTTTCTCAACAGATAGATAATCTGTCGAACATGCACCTTATTTATTTATATTTTTGCTGAATATATTTGTTAACAGTCTAGGCACCATATCAGACTTTCCAGCCTAGGGATCTGGCAAAGGAACTGGGAATTTCCAGGGAATCTTAATTTCAGGGACAGTGAGATTTGATTACAGAACTTCTACAGGACTGGGGAAACAGAGACTCTTGGAGGGCACAGACAAAACTGTGTGTGTACCAGGACCCACAGGAAAGGAGCAGTGACCCCACAGAGACTGAGATAGAGCTGCTTGTCAGTGTCTGAGGGTTTCCTGTGGAGGTGTGGGCTGGCAGCGGCCTGCTACAGGGACAGCAGCAGCCGTCCTGGGAGGTGTGTGTTGGCACAAGCCCTCTTGCAGGTCGCCATTAGCGCTGCCATAGAGACTGCAGACTCCGGACTGGATTGCCTCAGTCCAAACAACAGGGAAGGAGCACAACCCCACCCATCAGCAGACAATTGCATTGAAGATTTATTGAGCAGGGCCCTGACAGCAGAGCAAGATCCAACTTTCCCCACAGGCAGTCCCTCCTATCAGGAAGTCTACACAAGCCTCATCCACCTCCACCAGTGGGCAGACAGAAAAAACAAGAAGTAGAATTCCATAGGCTCTAGAATAAAAACCATAATCAGAAAGCTAACCAAAATGATCACATGGTCTTATGTAATTCAATAAAGCTATGAACCCTACCATGCTGGGCCACCAAAGATGGATGGGTCATGATGGAGAGTTCTGACAAAACATGGACCACTGGAGAAGTAAATGGGAAACCACTCCAATATTCTTACCTTGAGAATTCCATGAACAATATGAAAAGGCAAAAAGGATATGACACTGGAAGATGAGCCCCCCAGGTCAGTAGGTGTCCAATATGCTACTAGGGAAGAGCAGAGGAATAGCTCCAGAAAGAATGGAGAGCCTGAGCCAAAGCAGAAACCACACTCAGCTCTGGATGCATCTGGTGGTGAAAGTAAAGTCCTATGCTAGACTTTACCCCCATCTGTACCCCAACCACCAATGCCAAAGAAGGTGAAGTGGACCAGGTCTATGAAGACCTGCAAGACCCTCTAGAACTAACACTACAAAAAGATGCTGTTTTTATCATACAAGATAGGAGTGGAAAAGTAGGAATTCAAGAGACCTAGAGTAGCAGGCAAATTTGGCCTTGGAGTACAAAATGAAGCAGGGGAAAGGCTAGCAGAGTTTTGTCAAGCAAACACACTTTTCTAACAACACAAGAGGTGGCTTTATACATGGACATCAGCAGATGGTCAATACTGAAGTCAGATAGATTATATTCTTTATAGCTGAATATGGAGAAGCTCTATACACTCCAGCAAAAGCAACACGTAGAGCTGACCTGGTTCAGATCATGAGCTCCTTATTGCAAAATTCAGGTTTAAATAGAAGAAAGTAGGGAAAACCAGTAACCATTCAGATATGACCTAAATCAAATCCCTTATGATTATTCAGTGGAGATGATGAAAAAATTCAAGGGTTTAGATCTGGTCGATAGAGTGCCTGAAGAACAACAGATTGAGGTTCATAACACTATCAAGAGGTGGTGACCAAAATCATCCCAAAGAAAAAGAAATGCAAGAAGGCAAAGTGGTTCTCTGAGGAGGCCTTACAAATAGTTGAGAAAAGAAGAGAAGCAAAAGGCAAAGGAGAAAGGGAAAGATACACTCATCTGAATGCAGAGTTCCAGGGAATAGCAAGGAGAGATAAGAGCACCTTCTTAAGTGAACAATGCCAAGAAATAGAAGAAAACAGTAGAATGGGAATCTCTAGAGATCTCTTTGAGAATATTGGAGACACCAAGGGAAAATTTTATGCAAGAGGGGCACATAAAGGACAGGAACAGCAAGGACCTGGCAGAAGCAGAAGAG
Organism: Dama dama; assembly: GCF_033118175.1. Classification (NCBI taxonomy): domain Eukaryota; kingdom Metazoa; phylum Chordata; class Mammalia; order Artiodactyla; family Cervidae; genus Dama; species Dama dama. The sequence goes on along the minus strand of NC_083712.1, from coordinate 10,487,669 downwards.
ATTTTTTTTTTTTTTTTAAATTTTTTTTATTAGTTGGAGGCTAATTACTTCACAACATTTCAGTGGGTTTTGTCATACATTGATATGAATCAGCCATAGATTTACACGTATTCCCCATCCCGATCCCCCCTCCCACCTCCCTCTCCACCCGATTCCTCTGGGTCTTCCCAGTGCACCAGGCCCGAGCACTTGTCTCATGCATCCCACCTGGGCTGGCGATCTGTTTCACCATAGATAGTATACATGCTGTTCTTCTGAAACATCCCACCCTCACCTTCTCCCACAGAGTTCAAAAGTCTGTTCTGTATTTCTGTGTCTCTTTTTCTGTTTTGCATATAGGGTTATCGTTACCATCTTTCTAAATTCCATATATATGTGTTAGTATGCTGTAATGTTCTTTATCTTTCTGGCTTACTTCACTCTGTATAATGGGCTCCAGTTTCATCCATCTCATTAGGACTGATTCAAATGAATTCTTTTTAACGGCTGAGTAATATTCCATGGTGTATATGTACCACAGCTTCCTTATCCATTCATCTGCTGATGGGCATCTACGTTGCTTCCATGTCCTGGCTATTATAAACAGTGCTGCGATGAACATTGGGGTGCACGTGTCTCTTTCAGATCTGGTTTCCTCAGTGTGTATGCCCAGAAGTGGGATTGCTGGGTCATATGGCAGTTCTATTTCCAGTTTTTTAAGAAATCTCCGCACTGTTTTCCGTAGTGACTGTACTAGTTTGCATTCCCACCAACAGTGTAAGAGGGTTCCCTTTTCTCCACACCCTCTCCAGCATTTATTGCTTGTAGACTTTTGGATAGCAGCCATCCTGACTGGTGTGTAATGGTACCTCATTGTGGTTTTGATTTGCATTTCTCTGATAATGAGTGATGTTGAGCATCTTTTCATGTGTTTGTTAGCCATCTGTATGTCTTCTTTGGAGAAGTGTCTGTTTAGTTCTTTGGCCCATTTTTTTGATTGGGTCATTTATTTTTCTGGAATTGAGCTGCAGGAGTTGCTTGTATATTTTTGAGATTAATCCTTTGTCTGTTTCTTCATTTGCTATTATTTTCTCCCAATCTGAGGGCTGTCTTTTCACCTTACTTATAGTTTCCTTTGTAGTGCAAAAGCATTTAAGTTTCATTAGGTCCCATTTGTTTAGTTTTGCTTTTATTTCCAATATTCTGGGAGGTGGGTCATAGAGGATCTTGCTGTGATTTATGTCGGAGAGTGTTTTGCCTATGTTCTCCTCTAGGAGTTTTATAGTTTCTGGTCTTACATTTAGATCTTTAATCCATTTTGAGTTTATTTTTGTGTATGGTGTTAGAAAGTGTTCTAGTTTCATTCTTTTACAAGTGGTTGACCAGTTTTCCCAGCACCACTTGTTGAAGAGGTTGTCTTTTTTCCATTGTATATCCTTGCCTCCTTTGTCGAAGATAAGGTGTCCATAGGTTCGTGGATTTATCTCTGGGCTTTCTATTCTGTTCCATTGATCTATATTTCTGTCTTTGTGCCAGTACCATACTGTCTTGATGACTGTGGCTTTGTAGTAGAGTCTGAAGTCAGGCAGGTTGATTCCTCCAGTTCCATTCTTCTTTCTCAAGATTACTTTGGCTATTTGAGGTTTTTTGTATTTCCATACAAATTGTGAAATTATTTGTTCTAGTTCTGTGAAAAATACCGTTGGTAGCTTGATAGGGATTGCCTTGAATCTATAGATTGCTTTGGGTAGAATAGCCATTTTGACAATATTGATTCTTCCAATCCATGAACACGGTATGTTTCTCAATCTGTTTGTGTCCTCTTTGATTTCTTTCATCAGTGTTTTATAGTTTTCTGTGTATAGGTCTTTTGTTTCTTTAGGTAGATATACTCCTAAGTGTTTTATTCTTTTTGTTGCAATGGTGAATGGTATTGTTTCCTTAATTTCTCTTTCTGTTTTTTCATTGTTAGTATATAGGAATGCAAGGGATTTCTGTGTGTTAATTTTATATCCTGCAACTTGCTAACACCTATCTTACTCAAACTCTTCCAGAAAATTGCAGAAGAAGGTAAACTTCCAAACTCATTCTATGAGGCCACCATCACCCTAATTCCAAAACCAGACAAAGATGCCACAAAAAAAGAAAACTACAGGCCAATATCACTGATGAACATAGATGCAAAAATCCTTAACAAAATTCTAGCAAACAGAATCCAACAACATATTAAAAAAATCATACACCACGACCAAGTGGGCTTTATCCCAGGAATGCAAGGATTCTTCAATATCTGCAAATCAATCAATGTAATACACCACATTAACAAATTGAAAGATAAAAACCATATGATTATCTCAATAGATGCAGAGAAAGCCTTTGACAAAATTCAACACTCATTTATGATTAAAACTCTCCAAAAAGAAGGAATAGAAGGAACATACCTCAACATAATAAAAGCTATATATGACAAACCCACAGCAAGCATCACCCTCAATGGTGAAAAATTGAAAGCATTTCCCCTGAAATCAGGAACGAGACAAGGGTGCCCACTCTCACCACTACTATTCAACATAGTGTTGGAAGTTTTGGCCACAGCAATCAGAGCAGAAAAAGAAGTAAAAGGAATCCAGATAGGAAAAGAAGAAGTGAAACTCTCACTGTTTGCAGATGACATGATCCTCTACATAGAAAACCCTAAAGACTCTACCAGAAAATTACTAGAGCTAATCAATGAATATAGTAAAGTTGCAGGATATAAAATTAACACGCAGAAGAGATTAAGAAGAGGTAGCAAGACTACACAGAAGAGCTATACAAAAAAGTTTTAATGACCCTGAAAACCATGAGGGTGTGGTCACTCACCTAGAGTCAGACATCCCAGAATGTGAAGTCAAGTGAGCCTTAGGAAGCATTACCAGGAACAAAGCTAGGGGAGGTGATGAAATTCCAGCTGAACTATTTCAAATCCTAAAAGATAATGCTGTTAAATTGCTGGACTCAATATACCAGCAAGTTGGGAAATTTGAGCAGTGGCCACAGGACTAGAAAAGATCAGTTTTCATTCCAATCCCAAAGAAGGGCAATGGCAAAGAATGTTCAAACTATTGTACATTTGTGCTCATTTCACATGCTAGTTATGTAATGCTCAAAATCCTTCAAGCTAGGTTTCAAAAGTATGTGAACAAAGGACCTGAAGATGTACAAGCTGGATTTAGAATAGAAATGGGAACCAGAAATCAAATTGTCAACATCCATTGGATCATTGAAAAAGCAAGAGAATTCCAGAAAAGCATTTACTTGTGCTTAATTGAGACTATGCTAAAGGCTTTGATTGTGTGGATCACAACAAACTGTTGAAAATTCTTAAAGAGATGGGAATACCAGACCACCTTACCTGTCTCCTGAGAAACCTGTGTGCATGTCAAGAAGCAACAGTTAAAACTTATGTGGAACAATGGACTGTTCGAAATTGGGAAAAGAGTTATGTTAAGGCTATACATTGTCACTCTCCTTATTTAACCTCTATGCAGTGTACATCATGTGAAATCCTGGGCTGGATGAATCACAAGCTGGAATCAAGATTGCCAGGAGAAAGATTAACAACCTCAGATATGCAGATGATACCACACTAATGGCAGAAAGTGAAGAGGAACTAAAGAACCTATTGATGAAGGTGAAAGAAGAGAGTGAAAAGCTCGTTTAAAACTCAACATTCAAAAGACTAAGATCATGACATTCTGTCCCATCACTTCATGGCAAAAATGGGGAAAAAGTGAAAACAGTGACAGACTGTTTTCTTGGACTCCAAAATCACTACAGATGGTGATTGCAGCCATGAAATTAAAAGACATTTACTCCTTGGAAGAAAAGCTGTGACAAATCTGACAGCATATTAAAAAGCAGAGACCTAAATTTGCCAACAAAGGTCCATATAATCAAAGCTGTTTTGCCAAACTGTTGTGTATAGATGTGAGAGTTGGACCATAAAAATGACTGAGAGCTGAAGAATTGATGCTTTTGAATTGTGATACTGGAGAATACTGTTGACAGTCCCTTGGACAGCAAGGAGATCAAGCCAGTCAATCCTAAAGGAAATCAGCCCTGAATATTCATTTAAAGGCTGATACTGAAGCAAGTTTCAAGGATTTGCCCATTTGATGTGAAGAACCAACCCATTGGAAAAGACCTTGAACCTGGCGAAGATTGAGAGGAGGAGAAGAAGGGGGTGACAGAGGAAATGATGGTTAGAAGGCAACACTGACTCAATGGATGTGAGTTTGAGCAAACTCTGGAGATAGTGAAGGACAGGGAAGCCTGTGTGCTGCAGTCCATGGGGTCACAAAGATTCAGACTTGACTTAGAGGCTGAACAACCACAAATATTTGACATAAATATGAAACGCCTCATGAATTTGAACATCATCCTTTTTTAGGGTCCATGCTAAGCTTTTCTGTCATTTGAATTTCAATGTCTGCATTACTAAAGCAGCACCAATATACACTTTTATATTGATATTTCATTGACATAATTTAATGGTTTTTGAGGCATATTCTTCAATCTGTTCTTATGAGGTCGAGAGAGAGGACCGAAGAGAATGATGCTAAAGAAAGGGAGAGTAAGGTGTAGAAACAGGAGCTCTTTCCAGTATGTTGAGTAAAACAAAGGTGAAAAGTAAACCCTCAGAATCCTAACACTGAATTCATAGATTAGGGAGAAGCTGAGTCTCTGCCTGATTTTCACAGCATTTCTAGGGTTGCTCTAAGGGACATTTCAGGTATCAAGCTGCTTCCTTCGATAAATACCTCGTTGTACCTCAGTGCTTACTTTAATTCATTTTAGATAAGATCTATAGCCTTATTTCCACACACCCTGAGACTTTGTGTTTATTCCATTTAAGTGATTTTTTACAATATTTCCCCCAGGGGTTATTTAGAACCCTGTAGAGTCAATTATTTGATTAAAATGAAGTTTGGTAACAAACAACCAAGATACTGATTATTTCCCTAACAAATTATATCTTATTTGGTCAAAACAATACGTAAGTAAAGGATACACACAAGCTAATATTGTCACAGTAATTTTAAGTATAATTGTTAGTATTCAGGATGTTAAATTTCAAACCAAGTAGAAAATTCTTTTTCTAAGTGCTGTTAACCCCTTAGATTGTATATGTTCCTTGGAAGTGATTTAAAAATGTCAGATGGGTAACTTTATACACACACATATGTGGGGGGGAGGGGCCTTCCCTGGTGGCTCAGTCAGTAAAGAATCCGCCTGCAATGCAGAGGATCTGGGTTGATCCCTGGATTGGGAAGATCCCCTAGGGGATGGCATGGCAACCCACTCTTGCCTGGAGAATCCCATGGACAGAGGAGCCTGGCAGGCTGCAGTCCATGGGGCCACAAAGAGTGGATATGACTGAGTGACTAAGCACAGCCTTATATGTATGTGTATAGGTATGTGTGGGGGGGTAGTGTGTGTGTATACACATCTGCATGTGTTCGTGTATGTTAATATCCCAAATAATCAAACACAAATAGAAAAGATATCTTAGGAAAAAAAAAAGAAGACTGAATTCTTTGATGCATAGATAGACAAAATAAAATCCTGGTTAAATATAGCATTTTATTTTTTAATCCTTTTTTTAAAGTTTTTATTGGCGTATAGTTGCTATCACTGGTGGCTCAGATTGTAAAGAATCTGCCTGTGATGCAGAAGACCTGGGTTTGATCCCTGGGTTGGGAAGATCCCCTGGAGAAGGGAATGACAACCCACTCCAGTATTTTTGGCTGGAGAATCCCATGGACAGAGAAGCCTGGCGGGCTACAGCCCATAGGGTCATAAAGAGTTGGACACAACTGAACAACATTCACTCCCTATATTTGCTTTACAGATATAGTGTTGTTCATTTGTAAGTTTGTATAAAGTTGTGTATATAGTTGTGTTAGTTTCTACTCTATAGCTATTCGTATACATATACTCCCTCTATTTTGGATTTCCTTCCCATTTAAGTTAAATGTAATATTTTTGTGGACTTTTAGTCATGGAAATTTAGTCTTCAGAGTGTGTGTTGTGTTGCCTTTATGACAAGCTCTTGCCTACTTTCACCCTGACTCTTTCCATAAGCTTTGTGGATAGTTCTAATGGTGCTAGAATGGGCTCCCTATTTTCCTTGTGAATCTGGGTATCTTAGTTAGAAATCCATATTCAATACTGTGGTGAGATGAAGGTCCAACCATTCCTCATGTAAAGATAAGAGAGAAAATGCTCCTGATTTTTTTATTTTCACTGAACTGGTGTAGTGACAGATAAAATAATACAAGGCAGGTAAAAGTCAGATTTCTTACCTTAATTGATTTTTCCTCATGTGGAAAAAAACTCAGCGCTGTTGACCCACCATCAACATGACCCCAGTAAGATATTTTACAAATCATACCCTAAGGAACACTAAGCTGTCTGTACTTCCTGACCAGTGTCCATTTTGTACACACTATCACAGTTTTGGAAGAGAATTGATTCAAGTGACTAACGTGGAACTGGAGGGGAAACCCTTCTTTGTATAAAGGTATTTTAATTTTGAGATATAAACTTTGATTCCCTGACCCATCCAATGGCTGCAGATTTACAATCAGCATCAGTGAAATTTGAACAAAGCTTTATCTCAGTGGCATCAAAGGCATGGCTGAATCCCATCCTTTCTGTGGAGTCTTAGCCATGTGTCTTATAACTGCTTACAGAAAACTTCTGCTTCAGGATCTCTTAATAAAGTCAGACATGGCTGATCCCAGACTGAATGGCTGAGCTTCACCTTGCAGACAGCCTAGTGTACAAAAAGTCTCTCTTGGAGTCTTAACAAAGGAACAACCACCACAGGAGTCCAGATTCACAGAGCGCTTGTGGGCTGTCAGGCGCCATATGAATTGCTAGTACATTTAATCTTCTTAATAATCCCATGAAGTTGACGTTAGAACCCTGCTCTCCTACAGATGAGGTAACAGACAAACTCAGAGGTGAAGCAGTGTATACAACACCCCATGGCTCATACATATCCAAGGAGGATTTGATCTTAAATATTCCGACTCCAGAGCCCAAACTCCTAACCACTACCTTAGACTCGTCTTATGTTATTAAATCAAAGAATACAGATGAAGGTAGTTACAGATAAGCTGTAAAATGTCAGGTAGGTATGTTGATAATATATCTTATTTCCAGGGGCACATTGATGAGCATACAGTCAGTCCTGAATAAAACTTGATTATTAGTGTATTGTTCAAAATGAACACCGTGTGACTTGGTTTTGCTCTTACAAGTTTGAAATTATGACTGTTCTTTTAGATTACACAATCAAGACAGTCTCTGACTTGGAAATTTTATTTTCATATTTTAGATTCATATGACATTTTTTCTCTAAAGAAGTTAACATTTTATAGTCCATTTGGGAATGTTATTTTATGCTGTATGATTTTTCTCCCTACTTCTATTGTGTATTGGTAACTCAGATATTTACTGATATTTTTTGTGAGAGTGTTAAGGGAATTAATATAATAGAATTTGTAATTGATTTGCGCTTGTTTGAAAAGCCCATGCTGTTAATAAAAACAGCACTGTTTTCCTGTTATCTGTTTTATCATGTGAGCATTGCCTTTCTCCTACACTGGGGGATCCAAAGGGATTGATTCATGGTTTATTCCTCATTTCAAAGAAGGAAAAATAGGGTTACCCAGGAGTGGTTGGTAAAGAGAAAACCTACTAACTGTGTTTCAAAGATTTAAAAGCTACATGGAGTTCCAGATAACCATGGGGCAAGTGACCTTTGTCCCAAATTAAAAAAAAAAAAAAGTCAGAGTAATGTACTAGACTAGAGCCCAATTTTATATTATTTTTGTCATAGCATCTACACAAGAAATAAACAAAAAAGGCCCTCTCTGTAATAGTCTTCATTATCCACCTCTCACTTCTCAAACAGCTATAGGAGAAAATAGAAATCATTTTACTTCCCTGAACCTCCCTGCTATGCCACAGAAATCAGTTGCTATGAATATTTAGCACTGAGTTCCTAGAACTGGAACAACTTGCATGTTATTTCAAGAATTTGTGTGCTATTTATATAAATTGTTCCTGAATACTTATGTTAGCATTTAGGAAATTAGACTCATTTAAAGTAGATGTTACCACTCCATGTTCAGTTTAATGACAATGTTCTAAAGACCTAAAATTAAGAGAATATGCTATTTATATTAGATTATCTACCATATGAGAGGGCTTCCCTGGTGGCTCAGATGGTAAAGAATCTGCCTGCAATGCAGGAGACCTGAGTTTGATCCCTAGGTTGGGAAGATCCCCTGGAGAAGGAAATGGCAACCCACTTTAGTATTCTTGCCTGTAGCCCACTAGGCTACTCTGTCCATGGGGCCACAAAGAGCTGGACACGACTGGGTGACTAACACTTTTCACCATATGAAGTGTGTACATTTAATATACATTACTTCATAAGTCTAGAATGGCATTGTTAATACAAAGAGCAAAACAAGTGGCACATAATACAATTCCTTCAGGATTAATAGGAAATCCTTAAATTGCAGGCATGAATTCAAATAAATTTATTGAAAAAACTTAATTAAAAAAACTATTATGAATGCATATTCATTTCAACATGACTGAAATTCACTTTAAGATCAAAATGATGCAAAAAAATTTTAGAATAATTCCCACTAAGGAAAACTATGTGGAGTAGTTATGGTTGTAAGTCTATGTATGAGATCAATCTTTCATACACTGAAATGCAATCATCAGTAAGACAGAAGTTCTTTCCACTCAAATATTTCACACATTGACCATTTGATTTTAATGAAATAAACATCATCTTCAAACTAAGTTTACATGCAAATTGGCTTTGGTGTTTTATTGTGAGAGAAATAACCTACTGAGGGTTTTGAACGCCCCTTTTATTTGAGTAGGACCCTGGTGGCTCAGATGGTAAAGCTTCTGCCTGCAATGCAGGAGACCCAGGCTCAATCCCTGGGTCAGGAAGACCCTCTGGAGAAGGAAATGGCAACCCACTCCTGTATTCTTGCCTGGAAAATCCCATGGACAGAGGAGCCTGATAGGCTACAGTCCATGGGGTCACAGAGTTGTACAGGACTGAGCGGCTTCACTTTCACTTTCTTTTAATAACAATAAGGTCATTGTTGTTGTAATATCACTATGACTTGCCTTTGGGCTAGCTCTGTGTTAGTTTGGGTCTGGGTATTTCTAGGTGGGAAAGTCATTATTCTTGTTCCTAATCCAGATTTTTTCTTTATACAAAGTATAATGTATATATTTACCCCTAATCAAAAAATGAGAAAGAGAAAGAAAGAAGAGAGGATGGAAGGAGGGGAAGAAGGGAGGAAGGGGGAAATAAAGAAGGAAAATTCCCTGTGATTATAAAGGAAATTTTCTTTATAGTTTGTACCACTGTCTTTCTACATTTTACCATCCCCAGGTGACCTATTCCTATTGATGTTTGTTAGTGTCCTTCTTGTCTCATCAAGAGCCTTTGCAGCAATTCCTGAGAAACAACCTGTGAAAGTTTCTTTGATTCATCTTCAGTGCTCCTGGCTTTGTCTAGCTTCAGAGCCTCAGCATGTGTCCTGTACCTGAGGCGGGGTAGGGCCGCAATTTGGGTTTTAAATCACCAAGCGGCTACATTTAGGGGTTGAGATGGTTCAGGTGGGTGACCCACTAGAATGCTTATAGGGGTATCAGCCGCCTGAAATTCCCTTCCTGTGTTTGTACTGTACTGTGAAAGTCGCTCAGTTGTGTCTGACTCTTTGCAACCCCATGGACTATACAGTCCATGGAATTCTCCAGGCCAGAACACTGGAGTGGGTAGCTGTTCCCCTCTCCAGGGCATCTTCCCAACCCAGGGATCGAACCCAGGGATCGAACCCAGGTCTTCCACATTGCAGGCAGATTCTTTACCAGCTGAGCCACAAGGGAAGCCCAAGAATACTGGAGTGGGTAGCCTATCCCTTCTCCAGGGGATCTTCCTGACCCAGGAATCAAATCGGGGTCTCCTGCATTTCAGGCGGATTCTTTACCAGCTGAGCTACCAGCGAAGCCCTTCCTGTGTTTGGAAGTTCCCCAAATCTATGATTTGAACCCAGTCTCTTTAGTGTTTAAAGATATTTCTGTCCTTACTAAGTGATCAGTAAATAATTTAAATGAATGGATAATTTTTATGAAACATTCACAGAACTTACCTTCTAAAAATGTCTGCTATTTTATATCCAGTATGCTTTTCAGCATATTAGATAAGTATTAGATAAGAGTGAACCAGGCTCTTAAAATTAGATGAACTCTTTCTCACTTTTCATTGTTCTTTTAGTCTCTTCACTGGAAGAAAGTACTTCTTGATGTTCCAAACTCTTTTTTTTTTCTTTTTTTTTTGCTTGCAAGTGGGTTTAAGTTGCATCCATTTTAAAAGGACTTGGCATTAAAATTCTGAGCCTATAAGATGCCAGTTAACATGCCTGCTTTCCAGATTACTATTGAAGGGAATGTCCAGTTTCCAGAAGGACCTCACTCATTGTTTATTTAAAAAAAAGCAAAAACAAAAAATGGTTATCACAAGTGAAGTCTTTAAATAGTGACCTAAATAGTCTCAAATATGTTAATTCTTTTAAAAAATTGTTGGTCATACAAATGTTTAGTGTTGTGAAGACCTTTCCTGGATGTGAATGATTTTGCCATTTACAATTGATTTTAGTGCACTTGGAGCGAGCGTAGAAGAGAAGTCCATGAAAGAGAACAGGACCACAGTGTAGTTGCTGGCATTATCATCGGCCAGCGGCTCAATCAGTTTGGAAACCATTTCACGTTCAGGTGACAGACTGCAGGGCACATTACTGCAAGAAAGGGTCATCTTAACCCCAGAACACACGGGAATGGAAAGATGAGGTTTGTAACAGGAAAGCAGACACACACACACAACAACTGTGCAACCCCAGAAACTGGGTTGCTATGATTATCTGACCTACTTAAAACTGTTTTCCCTTCTTTTGTTGGCTAGTATCCTAAGGCATGATAGAACTAATTTGCCTGAAGCAGGAGCTACCTTCAGGAATTATGTTTACTTTTCGGTGGTCAAACACTAGGGTTAGAATTGTCTGTTCTTATAAAATCACATCTCCAGAAATTTTTGTAAAAGCCTGAAGGCAAATTTTTCCCCTTAGTACACAAATGTCAAATGATTTTATTCTAGCCTGTGGCACACTTATACTTATTTTATTAATTATGTCTTTTCCTTTATTTGGAAGATTTATGTATTTACTTTATATGGATTCATATGATGCAGATTTCAGTATTTTTACATAAGAATAAAGCTATAAAACAAACAAAAAACAACATTATATTCCAAACAGATGAAAACATGAGAAGAAAAGGAAGAAGCAGAAAACTTAAACCTTTGAACACTTGCTCTAAAAGTAATCATACTTCGAGCCAGTTTGAGGAGGGCTTCCCAGGTGATGCTAGTGGTAAAGAACCCACCTGCCAATGCAAGAGATATAAGGGATGCGGGTTTAATCCCTGGGTTGGAAAGATCCCCTGGAGGACGACGTGGCAATCGACTCAAGTATTCTTTCCTGGAGAATCCCCTGGACAGAAGAGCCTGGTGGGCTACAGTCCATGGGGTCGCAAAGAGTTGGACACGACTGACCGACTGAGCACTCACGCGAGGAGGGTGACTCCAGATTCAGAACATGCTGCTTCTCTATTCTGAGTGGTTTCCATTGACGGCGGGTAGGCCCAGGAGGGAAGACCTCTGACATGACCTCTGGGTCGACACCTGTCTGGCTCCAGCCCCCTGAGTACCTTCACCCAAAGAGGCGTGTCAGCTTGCTGAACTCAAGCCAAAGGTAGCATCTTAATGGCCAGTCTGACAGCCTGGTGAGCAAGTCTTCCTGAACACACTTGGTGTGCTCACTCACTAAATCGTGTCTGACTTTGCGACCCCCTGGACCCTCCAGGCTCCTCTGTCCATGGGATTCTCCAGGTAAGATTACTGGAGTGGCTTGCTGTTTCCTCCTCCAGGAGATCTTCCCCATTCAGGGATTGATCCTATGTCTCCTGTTGTGTCTCCTGCATCATAGGCAGGTTCTTTACCTCTGGGCCACCTGCAGGCCTCTGCAAGACACAAGAGTTTAACTTGGCCATCAGTATGAATTAGGCCCAGCCTTCGTTAGGAATTCCACTACCATCTACAAAACAAGCAGGCCTACCCTGCAAATATCTTGTCCTTTGTACCCAGTATTTTTTTTTTTTCCATAGCCCTTACCAGGATCTGGCAAATTCAACTTTGGCTTGTTTATGTGTGTGTCACCCACCTCTCTCCAGTAGATCACAGCCTTCAAGGAGATGGATATTGTGCACCATGGTCGCTGAGGCACCAGCCCCAGGCCAGCAACAGCTCAGCCTTCAGTGAGGGTGTGTCTTCTAGACTCTGATTTTATAGCTGAAAATGCCTTGTCCTGCATTTGGGTTGTGGATTTGAACTTTATACAAACCGAGACATCTTTTCCACCAGCCTTCTTGGGGGTGATGAAGAGACTGCTTCTGAAGACTGATTTTCAATACATTCAAATGTGAATTCATTCCTCTTCATCAAACCATTATTCATGGTGAAACACAAATGCTTCTGAATTTGAGCAGTGATATCCCAGTACACATTTTACAGACACATCTTTTTTTTATTACCTATTATCTCCTCATTCAAAAATACAATAAAGGCACTAAGATTAAAATAAGACACAAAACTAATTCAAGTGATATTTCACTATATCCCATATTATATTTACGTATATGTTTGGAATATGCCTGACGGTACTTTCATGACCCTTTACCAAATCCAGCATTACTTTAAAATCATATAGATTTACATCATGCATATAAAAAGAATCTGTTTCATTACACAAAATATTAGCAGAAGACATGTTGCTCTTTTTAAAATCATAATAGTTAATGTCATGTTGGCCTCGTTTTAAACTAAACATGGCATAAAGTTTTTAAACAATAGTGTGATAGCAACTCACCTTTATCTTATTTGTTACATCTATTTGGGTCAAATTCTTTATCACCACAAAAGATCACAGAATAAGCAGGCTCATACACACAGAAAATTTCTTTCTGAGGCAAGAAAAATAACCACATCACCTAACACCATGCGCCACAAAATTTCTGCTATTGTCAGCGAAAGCATGCAGCTCAAATTCTCGGCAGTGTTTGCTTGAAACAAATATGTCACATTGACCTCAAGGCTAGAAACTCTAAGAACTGGAAAAAGGAAATCTAAAAAATAACACCTTTATCCAGTGTTCACCAGATTTAGTTTTTAAAGTTCATTTTAAATTGTCAGAGAAAGTGTTTTACACTGTAAATTTTAATTGCAGAAAAGCAAAGATATATTATTTTCTGAAGTGTTTTTCAACAGTGTGTATATATATATATATATATGCATGCATATATATATACATATACTAGTATATATGCATCCCCTTCAGTGTTAGTCCATCTCCACACTCCCAGGTGTGACCTTTGAAAACAAGGTAGTGCTTATTGTTCCACATCTAGGACAGAGGCATTGATTACATTTGTGTTTTATATTTTTCGATCCTTCCTCCTAATTATCACTTTCTATTGCTCACTCCAGGCCCTCATTAAGGTGCTGCTCACATTTATACATTCCCTTGTATTGTGCCGTTTTAGGATTGACTCTAAATGTTAAGATGGTTGTAAATATGTTCTTGGGAGTAAAGTGTACGAGGTCCCTATATGGTTTTGTGCTCCCGTTCATAGGCCTGTCTAGGCTGTCTTCTGAATACTATATTTTCGATGTCTGTGTTAATGGCCTATTCTTTATTTTTATGCTTTCAGAGTTAGGAGTGTCATGCTGAAAGTAGTGGAATATTTGAGTGAAAATGGCTGAAACCACAGCGTTTTGTTTCTGTCAATGTCAGGAAGTTTGAAGATAGGGATCCAGTGATTATAATAGCTCAGGCAATCTCCTAGCCTCCTGGGCAAGGCCCAAATGCATTAAGAGAGAGAGCGGGGCACTGTCTTCCCCAGAAATGCCCCACACACCTTCCCCATGCCTTACTGGCTACAACTAGGTCATGTGTGTGTGTGCACATGCTCAGTCATGCCTGACTCTGCCACCCACCCCATGAACTGTAACCCTCCAGGCTCCTCTGTCCATGAGATTTCCCAGGCAAGAATACTGGAGTGGGTTGCCATTCCCTTCACCAGGGATCTTGCCTCCCAATCCCTGGATTGAACTTGCGTCTCCTGCGTTGGCAGGTGGATTCTTCACCACCAGCGCCAACCAGGAAGACGAGGTTAGGGTGTATCAGTCAGGCAGTTCAGCCACTCAGTCGTGTCCGACTCTTTGTGACCCCATGGACTGCAGCTCATCAGGCCTGCCTGTCCATCACTAGCTCCCAGAGCTTGCTCAAACTAATGTCCATCGAGTTGGTGATGCCATCCAACCATCTTGTCCTCTACTGCCCTCTTCTCCTCCTGCCTTCGATCTTTCCCAGCATCAGGGTCTTTTCCAATGTGTCAGTTCTTCGCATCAGGCTTTGGAGTTTCAGCTTCAATATCAGCCCTTCCAATGAATATTCAGGAATATTCAGGACTGATTTCCTTTAGGATGGACTAGTTTGATCTCCTTGCTGCCCAAGAGACTCTCAAGAGTCTTCTCCAACATATACTCACCCCTTAAACATTACCGACTGGCTGTTAAAGTGGGTCTCCGGTGCTTAAAGTCATTCTTGCAGAAAAATAACTATGTCAACAATGAAGAGAAAAAAGGCTCCTTGGAGCAACCCAAACTCCCCACCCTCTATTCCTACTTGAACATGTAAGATTGTTTTGGAGATTAGAAGATTGAAGCTTTCATTGTTGCCTAGTAAACGCTTCCAGTGCAGATTTTTCTCCACCGAAGACTTCATTTTAATGATGGAGATCTGAATCATTGTGTCAGATAAGTCATCCTCAGAGAGGGAAAAAAAATAAGGAAGAGCACAGACCACGTGTAAAGTGAAAGCTACTGCTTAGAAAGGTTTTCTGAGAAAGCACTGCTGGACCTTCGTGCCTGAAGCCTCCTGACCCTTGGCCGTTTCGGGGGGTGTTTTAGACTGAGTGCACTCTGGCTTTTCCCTTCCCCTTCCTGTCTTCAGTGGTGACCCCACATTCTCTCCCTCACTAAGTGTGGGAGGGAACATTCCTAGTTGGGCTGTAGGCATCGCCTTCCTCAAGAGACCTTCCCCCTCCCCCACCCACTCTGTGCTGAACTCACCCACCCCCAAACCTCGGAGCACCTGTGTTCAAGGCAGGGGGATTTGGACATGGGTTCAAATATGTCACATATTTATCACATATTTGGTGCTAGTGGTGAAGAATCCCCCAGAGGGATTTCCAATTTAAGTTTTTGGTTTAATGGCAGAATAAATGTTCTTTACCAGCCCTGCAAGGAAAGGGGCTCTGGACTTGGTGGAATCGATGTTGGAGGATCTTGGGGCACCTGGTCTTTGTTCTGGGGTGCAACCTTGTTCTTGTTCCTGGCATCACAGGGAGAAGATTGTGCCTGACTTTTCTCTAGTGAAGTGAAGTCTGGAGCATCTTCCATGTGTCTCTCTTGGTTCAGTCTTGTAAATTTGAAGATTTTATCTTCTTTTGTGCTTTTAGAGCCATCCTTTCTTGTTTTCTTACATAATAGCTAACTGCCTGACTTCAAGTTTATGTGAAGTGATAAATGATTCAGAATGGACATATATAGAGTAGAACTGTGTGTGTGTTTCTACAAAAGACACTGAACTTGCAGGATTAACTGGCTCTTTTAATGATTCCTGCTGGAGGCACCTGGCTGGCTAGCTGTCATCACTAGGGAGTTCCTCCTAGTACTTTGCAAGGTTGGGTTCCCCAGCAGGTGTGATGTGTGTGCATACAGAATCTGGTTGTGTATTTGTGTCAAACCTATTTCTGTCAGTTTATTTGTCATCATAATTATGTAATTTAATAAAATCTCAGATAAACCAATGCTATATGAGTTTTTAAGAAGGGAGTAATCCTGTCTGTAGAAAAATAGCTAAAAATGAAAATTTCTACCAAATTAGCTGAAGGGAAGATAACTACAAAAAAACTTGTGGGGAAGAACTTTTTGAAGAATAAAAGGATTATGCACTCAGATAGCCTTCTGGGGTCCTGAGTTCTTACTTCACTTTATAGTCACCAAAAACTGGAAGTTTCAGATCATCACTGATGAGTTCAGTTCAGTTCAGTCCAGTCCAGTCACTCAGTCCTGTCTGACTCGTTGCAACCCCATGGACTGCAGCACACCAGGCTTCCCTGTCCATCACCAGTTCCTGGAGCTTACTCTTAATTCATGTCTATCGAGTCAGTGATGCCATCCAACAATCTCATCCTCTGTCATCCCCTTCTCCTCCCACCTTAAATCTTTCCCAGCATCAGGATCTTTACAAATGAGTCAGTCCTTCGCATCAGGTGGCCAAAGTATTGAAGTTCCAGCTTCAGCATCAGTCATTCCAATGAATATTCAGGACTGATTTCCTTTAGGATGGGCTGGTTGGAACTCCTTGCAGTCCAAGGGACTTTCAAGAATCTTCTCCAACACCACAGTGCAAAAACATCAACTCTTCGGTGCTCAACTTTCTTTATAGTCCAACTCTCACATCCATACATGACTACTAGAAAAACCATAATTTTGAATAGATGGGCCATGGTTGACAAAGTAATGTCTCTGCTTTTTAATATGCTATCTAGGTTGGTCATAGCTTTTCTTCCAAGGAGAAAGCATCTTTTAATTTCTTGGCTGCCATCACCATCTGCAGTGATTTTGGAGCCCCCCCAAAATAAAGTATGTTACTGTTTCCATTGTTTCCCCATCTATTTGCCATGAAGTGATGGGACCAGATGCCATGATCTTAGTTTCCTGAATGTTGAGTTTTAAGCCAACTTTTTCACTCTTCTCTTTCACTTTCATCAAGAGGCTTTTTAGTTCCTCTTCACTTTCTGCCATAAGGGTGGTATCATCTGCATATCTGAGGTTACTGATATTTCTCCCAGCAATCTTGATTCAGCTTGTGCTTCTTCCAGCCCAGCGTTTCTCATGATGTACTCTGTATCTAAGTTAAATAAGCAGGGTGACAATATATAGCCTTGACGTACTCCTTTTCCTATTTGGAACCAGTCTGTTGTTCCATGTCCAGTTCTAACTCTTGCTTGTTGACCTGCATGCAGATTTCTCAGGAGGCATGTCAGGTGAGCTGGTATTCCCATCTCTAAGAATTTTCCAGAGTTTCTTGTGATCCATGCAGTCAAAGGCTTTGGCATAGTCAATAAAGCAAAAGTAGATGTTTTTCTGGAACTCTTTTGCTTTTTCTATGATCCAGGGAATGTTGGCAATTTGATCTCTGGTTCCTCTGCCTTTTCTAGATCCAGCTTGAACATCTAGAAGTTCTCGGTTCATGTACTGTTGAAGTCTGGCTTGGAGAATTTTGAGCATCACTTTGTCAGCATGTGAGATGAGTGCAATTGTGTAGTAGTTTGAACATTCTTTGTCATTGCCTTTCTTTGGGATTGGAATGAAAACTGACCTTTTCCAGTCTCGTGGCCACACTGCCGAGTTTTCCAAATTTGTTGGCATATTGAGTTCAGCACTTTCACAGCATCATCATTTAAGATTTGAGATAGCTCAACTGGAATTTCATCACCTCCACTAGCTTTGTTCATAGTGATGCTTCCTAAGGCCCACTTGACTTTACATTTCAGGATGTCTGGCTCTAGGTGAATGATCACACCATTGTGGTTATCTGGGTCATGAAGATCTTTTTTGTATAGTTCTTCTGTGTTCTTGCCACCTCTTCTTAATATTTTCTGCTTCTCTTAGGTACGTACCACTTCTGTCCTTTATTGTGCCCATCTTTGCGTGAAATGTTCCCTTGGTATCTCTAATTTTCTTGAAGAGATCTCTAGCCTTTCCCATTCTATTTTTTCCTCTGTTTCTTTGCATTGATCACTGGGGAAGGCTTTCTTATCTCTCCTTGCTATTCTTTGGAACTCTGCATTCAAATGGATATATCTTTCCTTTTCTCCTTTGCCCTTCATGACTTTTCTTTTTTCAGCTATTTGTAAGACCTCCTTGGACAACCATTTTGCCTTTTAGCATTTTTTTCCCCTTTGGGGATGGTCTTGATCACTGCCTCCTGTACAATGTGGCAAACCTCTGTTCATAGTTCTTCAGGTACTCTGTCTATCAGATCTGATCCCTTGAATCTATTTGTCACCTCTACTGTATAATCATAAGGGATTTGATTTAGGTCATATGTGAATGGTGTAGTGTTTTTTCCCACTTTCTTCAATTTAAGTCTGAATTTGGCAATAAGGAGTTCATTATCTGAGCCACAGTCAACTCCCAGTCTTGCTTTTGCTGACTGTACAGAGCTTCTCCATCTTTGGCTGTAAAGAATATAATCAATCTAATTTCAGTATTGACCATCTGGTGATGTCCATGTGTAGTCTTCTCTTGTGTTGTTGGAAGAGGGTGTTTGCTATGACCAGTGTGTTCTCTTGGCAAAACTCTGTTAGCCTTTGAAACCTGCTTCATTTTGTACTCCAAGGCCAGATTTGCCTGTTACTCCAGGTATCTCTTGTCTTTCTATTTTTGCATTACAGTTCCCTATAACAAAAAGGACTTCTTCTTTGGGTGTTAGTTCTAGAAGGTCTTGTAGGTCTTCATAGAACTGTTCAGCTTCAGCCTCTTCAGTGTTACTCATCTGGTCATAGGCTTGGATTTCTGTGATATTGAATGGTTTGCCTTGGAAACACTGATGAGTTAGAGTTGCAGAAAAAGAACAGAAAAAAGTTGCCTATGGACCAGTATTGAAAAGAAAATGTGTTAGCTCTAGAGCTGATGTTTGGGAAATTGATGTACATTTTCACACTTGGAATTTAAATAGTCTGGTTAATGCAGTTGGCTCCATAGCTAAGTGGTTAGGGCATTGGTCTTGTAAATAGCCTGGTTAAAAATGCTCAGGTGCTTTTTAAAAATAGTTTCCCTCTTTAACTGATTGTTTTAATTAAATAAAAATATAAAGAGAGATTTTGCTGTATCACTCCCTACTCATGGCATTTCGTGCTAGAGAATCTTGAAGACCAATATTGCAGCAGGTGCCAGACGAGATGCTCATGCTGTACTCTGTAGAGGCCAGCTCATGTCTCCTGGTTCAGCACAGAGCCCATCCTTTCTCCAAGTCCTGTGGATGTTTTGGAGTAGATGATGAGACACCCAGCAGTGCCCTATGGAGTCTGGCACCCCTGACAGCACTGGGCCAACCGGTAGACCCAGTAGAGACGATGTGTGTTGAGTCTGTTCAGTTCGGCTCCAGGTCTGGAGCTCTGTTACCTGCAGAGATGCTCAGAGCCCTCTCTGTCAGCTCTAGCCTGAGATTCAGGCTGTCCTGCCTAGGTTTCCCCAGATAGTCTCTCAGGCCCAGCAAAGGAAAGGCCAGCTTGCTTTGAAAATGCTATGCAGGTTCTCTGAGTTTACACAGAAATTGAGTTCTTCTTCTACACTCTCCATTTGTGTATGTGTGTGGAAGTTGCTCAGTCATGTCCCACTCTGTGACCCCGTGGACTGCAGCCCTCCAGGCTCCTCTGTCCATGGGATTCCCCTGGCAAGAATATTGGAGTGGGTTGCCATTTCCTCCTCCTGGAGATCTTTTTGACCCAGGGATCAAACCCAGGTCTCCCACATTGTAGGCAGAGCCTTTAACGTCTGAACCACCAGGGAAACCCATACACTCTATGTAGTCATGGAAAATTCCTATTTTTAAATTTAATTTCTCTTCACCTTGCAGATTTAGACTTTTGTTTCCTCTTTATTTTTTGAATGCTATGTACCCTGTTTCCAATAATTTCTTTTCCTTAAACACATACCATGCATCCACCCACACCTTCTTTTACACACATCTAATACTTGCACTTGGTCTAAGACAAAAAGATTTCAGCTGGCCACCAAATATGTATCTTTACATATTCTACCATAAATTCTTACATCATTTCACAAAGCTTTATATTTTCATGGTATCTAAATTCTGACTAACAATGTCATTTTCAATCAGTCTCTACAAAGTACAGTTCAGTCAAGCTGGAGGCAAACACTAAAACATCCTTGTGTTTTAGGCTACGTTCAGTGGTGTGTGAGTGTGTGGGTGGTAAAAAGTGGGTGGGTGGTAACACTGTTTCCTGCAAATACCCACGACTCTAACATAAATAAGACACGATTATGATTATAGTGATTTCTGCCTAACCAGATGCTGGGTACTCAGCCTCTCTTGGCAATACTGGACTTTTCACATCAGTAATCCAAGTTCACATCGTACTTTCTTATATGACAACTGTAGGCTGTCATGGCTGAAATGAAACTGTCAGTTTCAGACAGGAGAGCAAATGTTGATTTTTAACACTGATGCTGTCAGAATCAAGACTATCATTTCAGGGTTTAAGAATGCAGAGAAATATATAATTACATCTATGAAATATGTGTTGGCTATTAAATGTGTTATTCTTTAGAGACAAGTCATTTCAGCACTCTCGTGGAGCGGCAGTGAGGGTTGGCAGGCCCTTACTGGGGTCTTCATTTTTCCAGCTGGAATTCCGCAGGTGATGTCTAGGGGTTGGTAGAGAG
Source organism: Dama dama (assembly GCF_033118175.1). Lineage (NCBI taxonomy): Eukaryota > Metazoa > Chordata > Mammalia > Artiodactyla > Cervidae > Dama > Dama dama. The sequence continues at coordinate 10,466,944 of NC_083712.1, read as the reverse complement.
CTGGCTGCCCCAGGCCGGAGTGGGGGGGTGAGATAGAGAAAGACCTGGAATCACTCCACATCATTCTTTTTAAACCACTTCCAATGGAGCTCCCTTCTACCTGCACGAGACACATCTGAATAGGGAAGCTCTATATAGTCTTAAATTTTGAAATATATGACTTTACAGTGCTTTCGGTTGATCAAGCATTAATGCATGCATGTCAAAATGAAGCTTTCCTCTGATGAATGAATCTTAGCCAAGAGCTGTTTTCTGATAAAAAGTATTTTTAAGTGCCTTTTATTGACTTTTAATCGAATTTGAGTGTTATTCATAGTGCCAAGAGAGCTAATTATGCTTTTATGTAGTTAAAATAAAGGGGGCTTCCATCTTCAGTGGTGTTAATTTATCCCTTCAATGAATATTTATCAAGTTCTGACTATGCACCACACTGTTGTAGGTTCTGAGAATGCAACAGCAAACAAAACTGATAAAGCATCCCTGTCCTCTGAGAGTTTATGTTCCAGTGCAGGGGGGGTGGGGGAAGGGCAGAAAACAACCGAGGAAAGACACAGTGTATCAGATGAGAGGAAGTGCTCTGGAGGAAAATGAAGCCGAGTAGGGAGTGCCAAGGTTCAGTGCTGGTCCTACCGTTTTATACACAGCGGTCAGCAAAGACCTCATTATTCATGAGTTGACCTTGAAGGGGAGTCCTGAGTGGATGAAGTTAGGGGCCTGCTGTGCACCTCAGTGGAGGAAGCCTGTTCCAGGCAGAAGGACGGAATGTGCAAAGGCCCTGAGGCATTAGGTCCCAGGCAAGTTCAAGGTACACCAAGAGGGGCAGAGATGCAAACTGGTGGAATCAGAGGGAGACTCAAGATCAAGGGGACCCCTGCTGAGTGGGAAGGACTAGATCGTTTTCAGTCTTGTGGATGACTGTAAGGATTTGGGCTTTGTCTCCAGGTAATGGGGGAATCCTTAGAAGAATTTGGGACAGGAATGACATGACTTGCCTTACTCATTTAAAGGAGCGCACTGGCTCAGTTGGGAATGCAGTCTAGGCAATAGGAGGAGGCAAGGAAAAAGTAGAAATGGAGCTACTGCAGTAATCAAGAGAGCAGTGGGGTGTGGCGGTGGATGGTGAGGTGGGGCCGTGTTATCCATGCATTTTGAGATACAGCCAACAGCATTTTCCCATGGGTGAGCTATAGGAGGAAATGAGGCAAAGCTGACTCAAAGAATTGGGGTCTAAAGATGGAAGGATGGAGCACTTACTGGAGGGAAATGTATGGTGGGAGCAGCTTGGAGGTAGAAGTGGAAGATTAGAAGCCTGATGAGACGTTCAAAAGGAGACGAGGAGGGGACTCCCTGCGGTCCAGTGGTTAGGACTCAGCCCTTTCACTGCCGAGGGTGCAGGTTTAATCCCTGGTGGGGAACAAAATATTATAAAATCATTTTGTAATGATAAATGTAAAAGCTTGAATCTCTCATCAAACAAGGTATGTAGATTTTCAAAGGTAAGAGAATAACTGAGTAGAATATAAAATTAAATGTTGAATGAGCATGTCACCAATGGAGAAAGGGGATATATTTACAGATTGTTTCTATTGCATGTCAAACAAAATGTGACACTGATCACTTTATAAAGGAGGCGAATGAATTGCAGTGTCTGTGTCCTCATTCCACTTAATGCATGAGAAATAAAGGAAAGGAGACAGAGAATGGGAACAACAGAGAAAGACAAGCTGGAGTAGTCAGGAGCGAAATCCCAGTTTCCAGTGGTGGAAGCAGAGACCCAGAGCAAAGCTGGGAATCCCATTCTTGGTAGAAACCCCTACTTGCAGGGAAATCACATTACACCTCTGTCCTCTGCCTCCAGCCATGCGCTATGTCTGGCTTATTGATCAGCTGCCCAGCAAATAGGAGTATGTTTGGCCTCCTTGCAAAGCACTGCTGTTTACAATAGGTTTTAATACTTTATGAAGAGATATATTTTTCTGCAAATAAACCAGGTATAATATTTTACTTTTAAATTATTCCCAATTTACAGAATAGTCACAAGACTAGTACAAAGCGTTCTTCTCTCGGATTCACCAACCTTATACATTTTGCCACATTTGTTCTTTAAATGTTTTTTTCCCTCTCTCTCTCTCTCTAGTTCTGTCTCTCTCTCTCTTCCCCCCAAACAATACTTCAATATTTATTTCCCAAGAACAAAATCAATATCTTACAATAACACCACTATAATTTTCAAATTCAAGAAATTTAACTTAGCACTTTTATCAAATACCATTGTATCAAATTTCAAATATTGCCAGTGGTTCCAACAACGAACTTGATGCTATCCCTTCCTGACCTGAGATCCATCCCAGGCTCAGACATGGAATTGGATGGATCCTTTAGTCAGGAATAGTTTCTTCTTTCTTTGTCAGAGCTCGGATGTTTTGAAGAGTACAGGCCATCATATGACCCTGTCTGCAGTCCCACCCGTGAGTTTACATGAACATGGTCACTGTTGTCAGTCTCAGCTCCTATCCCAGTTGGTGTTACTCTATCAAGGGCTGGACACAACCGCCACTCCAGAGAGGATGCCAGGCTCACTCCCATGGGCACCAAACCTTCTCCATAAGAAGAAGGATAGAGATGCTGAATCACTGTGAAAAACTCACACTTGAAAGTGAAAGCGTCAGTTGCTCAGTTGCATCCAACTCTTTGCAACCCCATGGACTGTAGCCTGCCAGTCTCTGTCCATGGAATTTTCCAGGCAAGAATCGTGGGCCAGATTGCCATTCCTTTCTCCAGGGGATCTTCACATCCCAGGAATCGAACCCTGTGAGTTGAGAATAATTATAAATGATGATGTACAGTTATCCAGATATGAGTATGATTTCTGTCTGCCCACCCCACCCCCAAGGCAGGGACGCACACACCAAATTAAGTCAGAGGGGAGTGAGACTGGCTTGTGGGAAGGGCAGACAGGCTGGCAGGGCTGGATCAATAAAGAGAAGACTGACGACAGTGGTTCTTATCCATGGAAAACATCCTCCCCCTCCTGTCAAGTTGAAAGCTCCCTTTAAAAGAAGTGCTAATGAGGTGTGAAAACCAGGCAAATCCGGCCCTTTGAGTATGCCTTTGGCAGGAACCTAGAAAGTTACTCATTTTTAGTGGTCTCCTAACTGCTGCTTTGGACAGTCCTACTGAGTCTCAGGGAAACAAATTCATACATTATGAAATGTTACTTCTCCCCTGAATCCCAACTACTAATCTACCAGATTTTTATTTACATTTCAAAAGGAAATTATTATTTTCTTAATAGATGCAATTTTCCCTTATTTTCAAACAAGTTACTTAAGTTTTTTTTTAATTGAAAAGAGACTTTTGTTTTGATTTCTTACTACAAAGCAATGCAGGCATAGACAAAAATTGGAAAATGCAAAGGAAAAAACAAACCTTTTGATAAAAATCTCTATTTTTAAATGCAAAAAAGTACGCAGTTAACATCTGGGCATATAACCTTGCTTTTTATGTATATGTGCATATAATTTTTTTCCAATATGACAGAATTTTCCATAACTATTTTTGTTTTTCATTTCATATATTATGAATATTTTTCTTTCTTTAATAAAATCATTTCATTTATTTAGCTACACTGGGTCTTAATTGGGGTATATGGGGTCTAGTTCCCTGACCAAGGATCAAACTTGGGCCCCCTGCATTGGGAGCAAGGAGGCTTAGCCACTGGACCACCAAGGAAGTCCCTGTGAATATTTTTATATGTTGATAAATATTCTTCCAAATATATTTTCCTGGCTTAAGAGTTTTCCATTTTGCAGCTGTGCCACAATTAATTTAATCCATTTCCTTTTGTTGGGAGTTTAGGATGTTTTCAGCACTTTTACTATTACTATACTGAAATTGTTATAAATAACATTACTGCCACTAATTTTTAAAGAAGTTTTCTTAAATATTCCCTTAGGATACATTTTGTTGGGCTTCCCAGGTAGCTCAGTGGATAAAGAATCTGCCTGCAATGCAGGAGGCTCAGGTTTGATTCCTGGGTTGGGAAGATCCCCTGGAGGAAGGCTTTTTTGGCAACCCACTCCAGTATTCTTGCCTGGAGAATTCCAAGAATGGAGGAGCCTGGCGGGATACAGTCCATAGGATTGCAAAGAGTCAGATACAACTGAAGTGACTGAGCATGCGCAGGATACATTTTGTTAAATAGAATTTAGTCAGGAAGTAAAGGAAGACATATTTTGAAGACAATTGTATTCATGCTAAAATTGCCCAATACATGCTTGGTAGTGGTGGTTTAGTTGCTAAGTCGTGTCTGACTCTTGCGAACCCATAAATAGTAGCCTGCCCGGCTCCTCCGTCCATGGGATTCTCCAGGCAAGAATACTGGAGTGGGTTGCCATTCCCTTCTCCAGGGGATCTTCCCAACCCAGGGATCGAGCCCGAGTCTCCTACATGGCAGGCAGATTCTATACCAACTGAGCTATGAGGGAAGCCCTTAAACCTCCACTAAATGCAGTTAATGTTCTCTTGTGTCTTTGTGTGCTCTGTCATGTCTGACTCTTTGACTCTTTGCGACCCTTCCAAGCTCCTTTATCCATGGGATTTTCCAGGCAAGAATACTGTAGCAGTAACAGACCTCTTTCTTTCAGTATGTATTTAATTTTTTTCTTAAAACAACATAGCTCTGTCTCTGTAATCTCAGGCAAGAGGAAGCCTCCATCTCTTTTGCAAAGTAAAATAAAGCTCTCAAGCTCCAGCCGCATATCCTTTTGACGTCTGAGGTCTCGCTGTGGTGTCTGCATTTGCAGGGGGCTCCCCTCCGCATCATGGCCTCTGTCTTCCCCTGGGACCACCCTCCTCCCCAGCAGTGGCCAGTCAGGGTCTCGCTTCGTCTCTTGCCAGCCCTTCCCTTCCTCTGAGAGCAGAAGGCAGAGAAGCCTGAAGCTCAGCTTCTACCAGCCTGGCTGTCAAAGCCTTCTCCTCAGTAAGGGAGGGTGTTTCCTCCAAGGCTTTTGCTCCGGCCTCTGAGAGAACGCCTGTGTGTTCACCTGCGTTCTTTGTTGCAACTTCCAGAGGCAAATGCACTGCGCGGATCATTGCTGGCCTGGGAGAGCTTGTGACTCTTGCTGTCATTGATTTTGTGCTCTTTCCCTGACCAAGCAGAGTAGGAAGCCAACTCGGGCGGTTTCGTCTCACGTTATTGATCTCAGGATTCAGACTGGTCCCCACCTTCGGGACGGATGCTTTGCAATTCAGTGTTGTCACAAGTTGCTGGCTTTCCCTGAGCCGCAGGAAGAGCCACGAGGAGGCAGAAAGGAACACAGACAGGGCGAGGATCAGTGATTGCCTTTCTCTTTAGAGGCTGAGCATCAGAAAACCTGCAGTTCCCAGGAAACAGCTCTCCTAAGGATGTTTCTCCTCTGCCCACCCTCACCTTGCCGTCCTCGCCCCTCTCACAGCCTTGTGATCCTTCTGTTCCGTCCTAACCTTTCCTTTTTACCTGCTTGCCCTTTTCTTCAGTGTCTTCTGCTGACAAGAGGAGAAGTGTGGCTGTCCAAAGGAAAATTGCGTGGTTTCTGTCTTGTCTTCTTACTGCCCTATTTTAAGATGAGGAAAACGCAGCTGCAGTTATCAGACCCTCATCTCCCTCTCATCTCAGCTCTCATCTGTGTGTTTCTGGAGCTCTCAACACAGCTCGGAGCCAGGAAGCTTCACACCCTATGCTTCCAGCAACACACTGATCACAGAGGATTGCTGCCAATGCTGCTGTTTAAATTCCCCCAGAGGAACAGGGCTGGAGTTTCACCTGCATCAGACCCACCTGGAGAGTTTACTAGGACTTGGGTCGCTAGACCCAGCCCTGGAAGTCCGGGAGCAGTAGGTCTGGGCAGGGTCTGAACTTTCAAGAATGTGTATTTCTGAGCTCCCGGGTAGTGCTGCTGACGCTGGTTAAGAGCTCGTCCTTAGACAAAAGTCAGATGCTCTGATGCCACTAGCTCCTTTTTCTTTAATATACTTTTTTTTAAATTTTGTATTAGGGTATAGCCAATTAAATTGTTGTGATGGTTTCAGGTGGGCAGCAAACGGACTCAACTATATATATATATACATGTATCCATCCTCTCCCAAACTCCCTTCCCATCCAGGGTGCCACAAACCATTGAGCTCCCTGTGCTATTCAGTAGGTCCTTGTTGGTTATCCATTTTAAATTTGGCAGTGTGTACACGTCCATCCCAAGCTCCCTAACTATCCTTTCCTTCTTCCCTTTCCTGCCAGCAACCGTAAGTTTCATCTCTACCTCTGTGAGTCTCTCTGTTTTATAAATAAGTTCATTTGCATCCGTAGTTTCCAATGTTTGTTTCCAGGTGTTTTTGAAACAAAGCCCATTTGACACACTTCTCCTCTGTCAGGAACCTCACTTCTGCCCCCTTCCTAGTAACCGAACATGCAGTCCTTAGGGCTTGTGAATCCCATGCCCAGACGTTAAACCCAGTTGATCTGAGTCGCTTAACCACTCTCCAGTTAAAATTAACTGATTAGGTTGATTGACCCAGTGATTAACTTAATTCCCTGAGAGCAGTGCAGGAAAAGGCCCTGGGGGTTTCTGCCAACTGGTGTGGAAGAAGCTGAGGGTTAAAGTGGTCCTCAGTCGGCGAACCCCATCCCGAGTGCTCTGGCCTCCTGCTTCTCTCCCCTGCCCCCAACCCAGACCTTTTGCTGTTGAAAGATTCTCTCCTCGTCTCTACTGTTCTGCTGACCCTCCCTGAGGGTGTAAATCTCACACACCATAGCTCACACATAACTCACGCACTGAGCTGCCCTGATGCGGATCTCACACACCATCGCAGTAATCATTGCACCTTCCTGACTTGGAGACCGTTTTCTGAGACGCCAGGACAGCCTGTGCAGACCTTCTCATCTTCTCCCTTGTGCCCTTAGACTTTCATGTCCACCAGCTATTATTATTTTTCACTCTGTGCTACATTCTGAATAACTTCTTAAAGTCTATTGTTGCATGTATTAATTTTGGTTTCTGCCATTATATCTTTAGGTAATAGCAACACGGAGTGTGTTCTTAATGTACGTGTTTGGTTTCCAAAGGCTCTTCTGGGTCAGTCTACAGCCTCTTAAGGATTGTTTGCTCCTCCTGGTCCCCTGGTCACATATTCAGTCTTTCTCTGAGCTGCAGGGACACTGAACAGGCGTTCACCCCGGGGGCTCTGTAAGCCCACTCCCTGGAGTCTGGACTCTCCTGGCCTTTGCTCACTAAATCCTCGTCTGATGTTGTACTTGTCTGGTTTATGGTGAACTCATGTTCCCCGGATCACTGGGGGCTCTTTGAGGCTCTGATGAAAGCCCTGCTCCCCCACACAGGACTTGTGTTTGCTTCTGACAGTTTTCAATGGTCACTGCTAAAGAATATCCTTGAATTCTGGTTCCACCTTGAGAGTTGTAGGGACGCATGGGTTCCATAAATTTAGGTTATGAACCCATATGAACACTGACTTAGAGTCATAAATTCTTGGCAATGATTTCTTCTTCTTCTGCACTGAACCAAGGCTGAAAAGGGCAAGTTGTATTTTGTTTTAAAATTTGTTTTCCAACCCTTTTTCATGGTGGGTTTATTCCTTGTCAAATCTTTTACTGTGAGTGACTCTCTAGGGATGAGGTATCACAGAGTTGTATCTATACCTATAACTGTGTTATATATAAAGAACAAAAATATACTTAAATAGAAATAATATATATAATATTATGTATCATACATATTAAACTACTATGTATGATGTAAGTTACATTCTTATGTATAATATATTGGGCTTTCCTAGTGACTCAGCAGTAAACAATCTGCCTGCCATGCAGGAGACTCAGATTTGATCCTTGGGTCGGGAAGATACCCAGGAGAAGGGAATGGCGACCCACTCCAGTATTCTTGCTGGGAGAATCCCATGGACAGGGGAGCCTAGTGGGCTATAGCCCATGGGGTCACAAAGACTCAGACACAACTTAGCAACCAAAGTACCACCACCCATATAGTATATTTTGTATAATATGTATCGACTGTAATATATATGTTTATGAAAGTAGAAAGTGAAAGTTGTGTATGACTCTTGATGACCCCATGAACTATAGCTCAACAGGCTCCTCTATCCATGGAATTCTCCAAGCAAGAATACTTGAGTGGGTTGCCATTCCCTTCTCTTAGGGATCTTCCCAACCCAGGAATTGAACCTGGGTCTCCTGCATTGCAGGCGGATTCTTTACCATCTGAACCACAGGAGAAACCCATATTTGTGTATATAACACACACACACACATACAATATGTATATATGCAAATAGAAATAATGCATATATTATCATATATGTATAATATTTATACAAATAACATTCGCATATATACAGATTATACATATATATACAAATATGTATTACATCATACAAATAATACACAGGTCTATAGCTCTGTCTAGGTTGAGAAGTCCCCCACTGTGTGGACCCAGTCTTTATCTGCTGTCCCCTGGGTCCTGAATGTAGTTACAAAGAGGGAGTTCCAGGCAGCCAGGCTTTGCAGCTCCTGTTAGGGAGACTCCTGTCTTCTGGGACTGCCCGTGTCCCAGGATTTCTGGTCTCACCTTCTCGTGTCAGGAATTCATTCGGCGTTTATGTTTCTTCTTCACCTTAATGCAAGCTTATCTGCACACACTGCCTATGTCCTGAGACCTGACTGCAGTGAGCTCTGCCCAGAATAGGACAGTCGGGGCACTTTGCAGGGGGAGCTTTGCAGAGGTGCATGGGGCTCTCGGGCTGTGACTCATCTGGCGGCCGTGTGGCAGCGGCAGCCGGAGCCCTGACGGTGGGAAGGGAAGTGCTGGTCCCCTGGTTTCAGTTTAGCCCAGCATCCGTCCCAGGATCTGCCTTCCTTTTACAAGCAGAAGGTGCACTGGGGATTCTTACATGAGCCTAAGGGCTCATATCGTCTCAGGACTCTCGGGACGGCTTATGGAGGCATCAGAAGTATTTCATAACAGAGATAAAATCGTGTTTTTTTTAAAAAAAGATTTCCTCCGTGTCCCGTGCTCCTTCATTTTGTACTGTGATAAAAATGTTTACCCAAATGACCAACTTATTGTCTACTGTAACGAGTGTCTGCACATCCTGCCAGACAAAGCGGAGTCACACGGAGCCACTTAATAATAATACAGTTAGGAATCCGTGCGCTTCCAGAAGGACCAGATCTTCATCCTGCTTCTGAGATCTGCTTGGTCTGAAGTCATTACTGGAGGCAGTGAGTGAAGTGCCCCCACTGGGGTTCTGGGTGCTATAGTTAGCAACTCATTGTTTCTCCATCTGGAGGAGAGAGCTAGTAATTGCCAGCACTTACTACCCTGGATTTGCGTGGGGATTAATGACTCACACAGAAGAATCCAAATGTAAAGTCTGAAAGAGGCAATTTACTCCAGCAAAGCGATTACCCATTCTGTGTTAAATGTGTGATTCTGAGAAGCAGTCCGTCTGCAATAGTCAAGTCCACAGGCCTGGGGAGGCCTATTAATGACAACTTTTAAGGTCACGATTCACACACACACACACAACTGAAGGAACGTAAAAGCAAAATAAGGGATTTTCAAAGGTGATGCAAGTTTCACAAAGCTTATTTGACGCATGTTGGTGTTGCCTTTCTTTTCCTTCACGGGCAAGGACGGATCAAGCACACATCGTTAACAGTAAACATAAAGCCTGAGAGCGCATGCATTTTCTAAAATTAGTTTGGAATGTGGTTTAGGGTCTCCAATACAGGCCTCAGGTCCAACAACTCCCTGGAAGAACTCACAGGACTCAGAAAAGCCACTCTACACACAGTTATGGTTTATTTCAGAAAACAGAGTGGATCATGGTCAGAACAGCGAAAGGATGCTGGGGCGGAGTCCAGGGGAGACCAGGAGCCAGCCCGCAGAGTCCTCTCCCAGGGGAGCTGTGGTCTCCAAGCAATGACCTGTGACGACACGCCTGCAGTCCTGCCAGCCGGGGGAGCTCACGAGCCTGGGGGTGCAGGGGTTTGATGGGGTCGGTCATGGGGCATGTCTCTCCATAGTCTCTAGCCCCTGCAGAGCTCCAGCTGCCCTGGGCTCCCACCATCACCACGTTGAAGCAGAGTCTCCCTGCTCTGGTCCAAAGGCCCCCAGGTCATCAAAGACAGTCTTATTTATCAGGCGGGGCTTAAGGATGGATCTTTTACTATGCAGATGGGAACACCCCAGACATGGTGCCTCCACAGAACTGGTGATAAAGCCAGAGGAAACCTGTAGAAATGTTTTCACTGAGGGACACACATAGTCTTCATCATATTTTATCCTGAAGGCTCTTGAGATGGAATGATTCAATTCTAAGTGTTTTAAATATGTAGGGAGTTCTGAACGAATATGTCTGTTTTCTTTGTTTCGGTGATCTCTCACTGCACAGTATGTTAAAGCGTGTGGCTGTTTGTGTGCTCTGGGTCAAGTAGGTCCTGGAGAAACAGGATCTGCTGGTTATACCACGATGCTACATGGTTGCTGTAAGCAGGGTAAATGCATCACATGAGGTTTTCATTTTTATTTTAAGGGTAATTGAAGTTTTTCAAATGCCTATGCGGTATTTTTATCCAAGTTTGAAAATTTACACCTTTAATACCTGGCTCATGTCGTAAAGAATCAGTCTGCAGTGTGGGAGACTCAGGTTTGATCCCTGGATGGGGAAGATCCCCTGGACTAGGAAATGGCAACCCACCCTAGTATTCTTGCCTGGAGAATTCCATGGACAGAAGAGCCTGCCAGGCTACAGTCCATGGGGTCACAAAGAGTTCAGACACAACTGAATGCCTAACACCAACCAACACCAATTAGGAAATATCCATACAACTTTTCAAGGTTAGAATGGTTATCAGTGTCTAAGAATGAATATGATTTCCATGTGAAGGGACAACCAGTGCATTTCTCCACTTTATTTTGATCCCATTACATTGGTTTTTGATTATGAATTGGAAACAGGCTTAGATTTACAGATGTCAAATTTTATTTGCATCATACAGGGGGAAGAAAAACACATTCACTGTCAAACGTCACCTAGTTTTCCATTTTGTCTGTCTGAAAGAAAATTGGCATTGCCGATGATGCTTTTTAGGCAGTGTCTCTCTGCGTCTGTCCACCTGCTGGACTTCCAGGCTATAGGTGTAAACATACACTGGGGTGGCATTTTTCACTGTCATTATAATTTGTATTATACTTTACATAGACTTTTTAAGTTGTGTTTTATGAGAAGTGCTCTTTATAATTTGTTTACAAGAATATATTATTCTGTAATTTCTTTAGCTGGTGACATGCTGTTAGCCTTTGCCCTGAGTTTTGCTAACCAGTTTAGCCAAGAGTACACAATGGTCATAGCAAACAACCTCTTCCAACAACACAAGAGACAACTCTACACATGGACATCACCAGATGGTCAATATCAAAATGAAACTGATTATATTCTTTACAGCTGAAGGTGGAGAAACTCTATACAGTCAGCAAAAAGAAGACCTGGAGCTGATTGTGGCTCAGATCATGAACTCCTTACTGCAAAATTCAGCCTTAAATTGAAGAAAGTAGGGAAAATCACTGGATCATTCAGGTACCACCTGAATCAAATCCCTTATGATTACACAATCGAGGTGAAAAAAAGATTCAAGAGATCTGGTAGACAGAGTGCCTGAAGAACAATAGAAGGGAGTTTGTAACTTTGTATAGTAGGCGATGAGCAAAATCATCCCAAAGAAAAAGAAATGCAAGAAGTCAAAGTTGTTGTCTGAGGAGGCCTTACAAATAGCTGAGTAAAGAAGAGGAGCAAAAGGCAAAGGAGAAAGGGAAAGATACACCCATCTAAACACAGAGTTTCAGAGAATGGCAAGGAGTAATAAGAAAGCCTTTTTAAGGGACAATGCAAAGAAATAGAGGAAAACAATAAAATGGTAAAGACTAGAGATCACTTCAAGAAAACTGGAGATACCTAGGGAACATTTACAACCTCAGATATGCAGATAACACCACTCTGATGGCATAAAGTAAAGAAGAACTAAACAGCCTGTTGGTGAAGGTGAAAGAGGAGAGTGAAAAAAAGCTGGCTTAATACTCATCATTCAAAAATCTAAGATCATGGCATCCAATCCCATCACTTCATGCAAATAGATGGAGAAAAAGTGGAAACAGTGACAAATTTTATTTTCTTGGGCTCCAGAATCACCACAGACAGTGACTGCAGCCATGAAATTAAAAAAACACTCCTTTGAAGGAAAACTATGGCAAATCTAGTCAGAGTATTGAAAAGCAGAGACATCACTTCTCTGACAAATGTCCGTATAGTCGAAACTATGCTTTCTCCAGTAATCATATACAGATGTGAGAGTTGGGCCATAAAGAAGACTGATTGCTGGATAATTGATGCTTTCAAACTGTGGTGTTGGAGAAGACTCTTGAGAGTCCCCTGGCCTGCAAGATCAAACCAGTCAATCCTAAAGGAAATAAAATTTGAATCTTCACTGGAAGGACTGATGCTGAAACTGAAGCTCCAATACTTGGGCCATGTGATACAAAGAGCTGACTCAATGAAAAAGACCCTGATGCTGGGAAAAACTGAGGACTGGAGGAGAAGAGGGCAACAGAGGATGAGATGGTTGGATGGCATTACTAACTCAATGGACAAGAGTTTGAGCAAACTTGGGAGATGGTGAAGGACAGGGAAGCCTGGTGTGCTGCAGTTCACGGGGTCACAAAGAGGTCACAAGGGGGTCATGACTTAACAACTGCACAACAACAATTTCTTTAGTAATAGAAAATGAGAAGATGATGGGAAAAATATAAGCAACTATTAAATAAACGAGTGGTTTGGCACAAGAGGCACAGTGTTTAAAGCTGAATGGACAGAGGAGCCTGGCAGACTGGGTCCGCAGGGTCACAAAGAGTCGGACATTACTGAAGGGGCTTCGAACGCACCAGATAATAGGACATTCACTAAGGAAAGATAGTGCTGACATTTGAAAGAACACGCTCATCAAAGCTTTTTTTTTTTCCTTTTAAAGTAAAAGTTGTACTTCTGAAATGATAATTGCATTTTTTAAAGCCTCTTGCTTCATTTCATCATCTGCCCCTCTCTCAGAGCTTCCTTCTTGAAGCGGGTTACTGTGGAGCAGTGCAGTCACTAAGGAAGGAGGACATTAGACAGAGCCCTCTTTGTACCCTAAAAGGGAAAGCAGAGAGGAACGCAGAGGAGTGACAGGAGACTTGATCTTACCTGTGATTCTTGCCTTTTTAATTGAAATCATTTCCAGGCTTAAATATCCTGGAAATGAGTTATTTGCATTACAATCATTTTAGTTATTTTTTAAAAGAATTTCCGAGAGATTCATAATAAACCGAATGTTTCATGCATTGAAAAGAGACATCATCCTGCTTGCCCTAATCCATCTGCAACCCCCATCAAAAGGTGAGAGTTAATAGCTGCAGCTTGACTGAGATGTGTCTAGAAGTTTCTGGTACTTCTTGTTGTTTTTAATTGCTAAGTCATGTCCTACTCTTTGCAACCCCATGAACTGTAGCCTGCCAGTCTCTTCTGTCAATGGGATTCTCTAATCAAGAATACTGGAGCAAGATACCATTTCCTTCTCCAGGGGATCTTCTCGACTGAGGAATAGAACCCAAGTCTCTTGCATTGCAGGTGGATTCTTTACCATTGATCCATCAGGGAAGCCCTTTTGGTATCATCTCTCACTAAAATAATCTCTTATTAAGATGGAAATACCCCAGGAGCAGTCTTTAGCTTGGGTCCAGTAACTCAGTGAGGATAAATAGGGAGTGAGTGGTCAGGAATGAAGTCCAAGGAACAAAGTGGGGCTCTAACTGATGAGATGAAAGATGCCTCCAGTCAACTCTGCTGACCTAGGTCTTGACCTTTCTGTGATAAAATGGTTATATCACCACACACTTAAAAGCTAGCACTGCGTATCACAAGCCTTTTCAAATCACCTGAGTACCTTTCATCTTCGGATATCTTTTTGCATGTCTATTAGATTAGTTTTCTGTACTGAGAACTTTAAAGAAAAACCTTGTTACTTTTCTTCTGATAATGATGAAAACAGTAACAAAATGTGAAGGAGAAATACTTGTGTTCTTATATAAAAAATGAGAAAACGGACAGTGCATTCACTCAGAGTGATAGAATCTATATTCTCTCTCTAAGTGTGCGGTCTGTAACTTCAGGGTGACTGAGATGCAGTCCAGGGGGGCAGGAAGAGGCATCTCGCTGTGAGTGGTTACAATTTTGTCCTACCATAGATGAAGCCAGATTATCTTTGGGGGACAATTCAAGTTTCAAAGAGAGGCTAAGTTTTAAAGATAGGTCAGATATTTAACTGTTAGTGTCTAAGGCAGAAAAATCTCAACTTTCTTCAATATAAATCCTTTGAGAATCTTTTGTTTTCTCAGGAGCTGTAACTAGAACACTTTCTTTTTTGAACTGTTAACCTCCTCTCTCCACCTGAGGTCTTTAGTCTTTGTTTATCCAACTTGTATTGAATTTGCTAAAATCACTAATAACCTCCAGTGTTGCCAAATCAGTGAATATGTTTTAACTTCCTGTTTACTTGGCTTTTTAACATTGTTTCAAATCATTTTCATCTGGGAAATTCTCTAACCTTGGCTTCCACGTGATATGGCCTGCCTCCTTACCTGCTCCTCCTCAGTTCCTTGGTTGTTTAATCTGCCTGTTCTTGACCTCAAGATGTTCAAACCACTCCAGACTCAGCTGGGGGCTGGCTTCTTGAATTTCTCACATCAGCCATCAGCTAACCTAAATTGTTTTCCTATCATGTGCTGGTCTCTGTACAGATTCTGGGGATAGACTAATGAATAACATAGAAAATGATCTTCCAAAAGGGGCTTGCATTATGTAAGAAGGGGTCCCGAATAAATAACTGGTATCAATTCTGATAGTGTTAGTTGCTTTCAAGAAAATAAAATGAACAGTAAGATAGAGAAGACTCTTGAGAGTCCCTTGAACTGAAAAGAGATCAAACCAGTCAATACTAAAGGAAATCATCCTTGAATATTCATTGGAAGGGCTGATACTGAAGCTGAAGCTCCAATACTTTGGCCACCTGATGTGAAGAGCTGACTCGTTGGAAAAGACTCTGATGCTGGGAAGGATTGAAAATGGGAAGGGAAGGGGATGGCAGAGGATGAGATGGTTAGATGGCATTGCTGACTCAGTGGACATGAGATTGAGTAAACTCTAGAAGATAGTGGAACCCAGAGGAGGCTGGCGTGTTGCAGTCCGTGGGGTTGCAAAGAGTTGGACACCACTTAGAGGCTGAACCACAGCAACTAGGATAGAGAACAGTGCGGACAGGCTGCTGGTTTAGCTGAGGTGTTCACAGAGGGCTCCTCAGGGGTGACCTTGGGCTTATCTCCTTGTGCCAAGAAGGCAGTAATACAAAGATGTGGCTCAAGGGTATTTTTGGCAGAAGGAAAAGCATATGCCAGGAAACGTGCTTGAATTGTTGCAGGGCGAGACAGAGTGATCAAATCTCATTGATGATCTATCAGTGGCATCCTTGCTTGTCAATACCACCTGTATGACTAGTCCTGTGCTTCTGTGAAACCGTATGTCTCCTGATCCAGCAGACTAGCTGACCTGCCCCCTGGGCTTGTCTATTGGCATCTTCAGTGTAACAATTTAAAATGGAATGTTTCCCCTTCCGAGCTCAATCCGTTCTCCTCTTGCATTCCACACCCCTGAAATGATAAGGTCCTTGTGACAGATAACTCCCTGTCTCCCAGGCCTTCTGACCTAACCAGCCACGAAGTCGCTTCCATTTCATCTCCAGCACAGTGAGACTCTGTGACTGTGTTCCACCTCCCGGTCGCCTGCCTGCCCAAGCCCCCATCATCCTTTATGTGGACAGCGTCGACAGCCTCCTCCCTCTCTCTGCCCAGTCCTCTGGTGGAGGTCAGACCTTCTCACCTGAGCATCTTCAGTGGTTTCCTGTTTGGTTATCACTTCCTCTCGAGCTGCGCTGAGATGGGTGACGGGGCCTTCTTTTCTTGGTTCCGTATCTTCCCGTCCGAGAAGCTTGACTTGTGTGTGTTACTGACCACCCTGCCCTTAGCTAACTCCACTCCCCCTTTAAGTTCCAGCAGAGGCCAGTGCCGCCCCCATCCTAGATGTGGTCTGCTCCCCCGCTGCCCGTTACTTTCTCACGCCGTTCTGTCCTCTTCTCCACAGCACCTTGCAGTTTGTGGCAGCGACTGATGCTCCGGGGTTGTGTTGTCTGATGCCTTCTCTGAGAGGTCTTCTCCCTAAACCTCCTGGAGGCTAACCCAGAGGTTCCCTGAACTGGGCATTCAATCGATACTTTGCTGAGTGGGTAGTAAATAACTAAATGGGATTGGCCGCAACTTACTTGCTGTTTCTATTTCCAAATGTTATTTCTGTGGTGATTTTGATTACTCAAAATATCAAAAAAAATCATTTGAATTGTTTGCTTCTTATGAATAAAGATGCAGAGTTTGTTAAAAAAAAATATGAACATCTATTGTGGGCTTTTAAATGTATCACAGTAGCACTGCAAGAAACAAGTATAAATACTGTGAAAACAAAATTTCAAATCCACTTGCTTCTAAGTTGAAAGGCACAATTTCCAATACAACCTGTTTGTCTGAGAGACACTAAGCCCTGTGTTTTTGAATGACAGTTCCAAATTTGTGTCTCTTATCCTCTGCTTGCCCTATTCAAGTCATCTTTCTTTTTTTTTCTTTCTTTCTCTTTTTTTACTTTATGAAAGCTGCATGTTGCTTTCAGTAGAATATCACTTTACCTGCATTCTTTCTGTGTCTATCATGGAATATTTTCCATTTCCTTAGTCTTTTATAAAATAAACTTGTGTTATAACAACCCTCAATGAAATTTCACTGAGGATGGGAATCACAGAGACAGACTCATGGAATATTACAGTGGAAAGAAAACACAGAAATAATTTTGCCCAAGGAGTTTACAGCAAAAAGGGGAGAGGAGCAAATACTGGTAGAAGGATTCTTTTTATTAAGACTTGTTTGGCATGCTGCAAAGCTAAGACGTTAAATCCTCACAAGAATGCTTCATGGCAGATATTTCAGGTGAGAAGATAGAGGTTCATAAAGGCTCAACAGCAAGCCTGTGCAAGGTCCCACTGGCATTAAAGCATCTGTGTTTGACCCCAGTTCTACCACCCACCACACCTTAAAGGTCACTTAACCTTTCTGGACTTTACTCTCCAGAATGAAAAGTGAAGGACTTGGCTACATTTTTAAAAATGTTTTCATCACTAAATTTCTGTGATTTTTCTAAAGCAAACCTTCCATCTTATTTTTCAGTTTATACCCTATAAAAATGCCTGTCTACTTTCCCTTTTTTTATCCCACATTTTGTTTCTTTCAGCATGAAAGATGTTCCAATTTTTCTAAAGCAAACCTTCCATCTTATTTTTCAGTTTATACCCTATAAAAATGCCTGTCTACTTTCCCTTTTTTTATCCCACATTTTGTTTCTTTCAGCATGAAAGATGTTCCAAATGAGCCTAAATGCTATTCTTTTCACCATTTACCATTTGTAAGAAAATGTAAAATGTTGATTAAGTGGTATTTACTATTTAATAAAGTGAAAAATCCAAAGTTCAAAGAAAACATTTTAGAGTCAATACTTTTGACTAACTATATATAGATCTTCCTTGACAGACAGTGGGGTTATGTCCTGATAAACTCATCATAAATTGAAAATATGGTTAAGTAGAAATGCATTTGGTGTACCTAACCTACTGAACATCGTGGCTTTAACACCCAGCCTACCTTCAACATGCCCTGGACGCTGCTGCTGCTGCTGCTAAGTCGCTTCAGTCATGTCCGACTCTGTGCGACCCCATAGACGGCAGCCACCTGGCTCCCCCGTCCCTGGGATTCTCCAGGCAAGAACACTGGAGTGGGCTGCCATTTCCTTCTGCCCTGGACACTAGCCTTGGGTAAAATCATCCAAAACAAAGTTTATTTTACAGTGAAGTGTTGAATGTGTGTGCTAAGTCACTTCAGTCATGTCTGACTCTTTGTGACCCCATGGACTGTAGCCCACCAGCACCCACGGGAGCCTCCAGGCAAGAATACTGGGGCAGGTTGCCATTTCCTCCTTCCAGGGGAATCTTTCCAACGCAGGGCTGGAACCCACATCTCTTATATCTCCTGCATTGACAGGCAGGCTAGCACCACCTGGGGGCCCATGCCATTTGTTGAAAAGGGTACTTAAAGAAAAAAACAACAGCTGCTGGGTCCAAGCTCTCTAAGTGTATGGGCAGCTGACCCTCATGATTGCATGGTTGATGGGAAACTGAAGTTCCTGCCACCAACCAGCATCATGAGAGGTGAACTGACCACACACTGATTAACGCATATCTCTTTCACACCACAATAAAGTCAAAAGATTTTACGTCAAATCAGTTGTGAGTTGGGGAGCATCTGCCGTTCATATATATTTTAGGTTTCAGATTATCAGTACAGGTAACTAAACACATACACATATACACACACACGATGAAGAAGAGATCTGAATGGCATGTGGCATGTACACATGAAGTAGTTAGGCTGCTTCTCAGGGGAGTGTGGGGGAGAATGGATCATGTAAATGTGTGACTGAGCACCTTTGCTGATCATCTGAAGCTAACACAGCAGGATCTGTTAATCTGCTATGTCATTGCGGTTCAGTCGCTCAGTCACGTCCAATTCTGCAGCCCCACGGACTTCCGCTCACCAGGCTCCTCCGTCCTCCACTGTCTCCGGAAGTTTGCTCAAATTCATGTTTACTTAGTAAATTGGCTATATACTCCAATACAAAATAAAAAGTTTTTTTTTTTTAAAAAAGAATCTATAATGGAAAAGAATCTAATTTGAATCACTTTTCTCTATACCTGAAATGAACATAACAGTGTAAATCAACTATACCTCAATGTTGTTGTTTTTGGAAATGAGGAATCTCAGTCAAACGCATTTTCACGGTTTGACGTCCGCCTCAGTTCTGGACTTGGGTTCTCTGTATTTCTCAGTCCTCCGCGCCTTTGCTCACATGTCCCCTTGCCTGGTGTCCCCCGTCCCCAACAGCCCCTCCACCTCTCCCTCCAGGGCAGGATCCATCCACCCCCAAGACTATCAAGTCCTTCCAGCAAAGGTTAGAGCTGCTCTTTCCTTTCTTCTCTGCTTCTTAATCCTTCCAACATTCTCTTTTTCTTCTTTCCTTCTGGGACCTCCTACTTTACTTCTTTCTCCTTCTTTTAGTTATCTTTCTTCTTTTATTTTTTAAGGGCTATTTTCTAGAGCAGTTGTAGGGGTACAGTTGACTGAGAGGGAGGCACAGAGGTTCTCCATCTCTGCCCTGTCTGCACGCGGGCACAGCCACCCCGACCATCACTGCCCCCAGCAGATGGCACATTGGTGGCCAAGGACACGCCCACCTGGACACACTGCCACCACCTGAAGTCTTAGTTCACAGGAGGGTTCCCGCCTGGTGGGTACATTCTGTGAGGTTGGACAAAGTGCGTCGGCGTGTACCCACCGTGACGGCATCACACAGAGCAGCTTCCCTGCCCTGAAAGCCCGTTCAGCTCCTCTCCGACCCCTGAACCTGGAGTCATGGGTCTTCCGCTGTCTCCACAGTAACGAAGCTGTGTGTGTTTCCAAATGACCGTTAATACTCTGTAAGAAATGTTTTATAGTAGCCAAAAAATCACTGCTGTTTCTTAATTTCACATTTGCAAAACATCTGAATAAAGTTCAGAGTGAAATTACACATACAAATTTCTGAGATAATGAGAATTTTAAGAGTGACCAAACCAGTTTGATTTACCGATATATTAATGCTAAACTCTGCATTTCAAAAAATTATCAATCAGACAATTTGAATTCTGCCCTCCTAGAATTCATAAAGACATTCTAAGCATTCTCTTATTATATAGTATTACTGTAAACACACATTAATAATGTTGAATAATATATTATAAAATATATGGTAGATAAACCATTTATATTATATATTAAAATTAAATATTGTCAATATTTATATATTTAACTATTTTATACAAGCAAATAAGTTACTAACATATATTTGGTTGAATATTTATATCTATTTAATATTTATTTAAATTAATTTAAATTTTAAAATTAGTAACATTAATACATATATAAGCAGAAGTGAAAACTAAATAATGTATAAAATGTATGATACATGCTGATATCATTTACATTTACTGTATTAGTCAGTATTTACTTAAATACAAGCTTCTAAAATCACTTATAAACTACTATGAGAAAGAAACTTTCTATGGGTGCTCATTACTAGATAATTAATATTTCCTATTTTTTAAATCTAGTAATTGACAAATAAGGTTTTACAATTTAAATGCATTACCTTTAAAATAAAACATTTACATACCTGCATTTAAATGTAAATATAAACTAATTTTATATATTCATATATATGTATAGAGGACTGCAATCAATATATATATAGATAGAGATAGATAGATATATATAGTCCTGACATCAATTATACTGTACATTGACTTTGAGCTTTTTCCCCCTTTTCTCTCATATTTCAGGGTTATTATGCTAGTATTTTAGATCCTATGCAGAATAGTAATATTAATCGACCTGGTCACATGCTGTCTTTTATGTTAGAAGACCAGGAATGATTAGGTATCCTATAAGACATCTCTGAGTAGGCCCTAAACATTATTTATGAGTCCTCAGTCCAGAGTGCTTACATTTTCACAGAGACCAGCGCAGAAGCGACAGGCAGGAGACCCCAGGCTAAGGCAGATCGGTCCTCAGGTGGGGTCAGTCTGCACCTGTGGGGCCAGTGGAGGTCTGAGACAGCTCCTCTGGGTGCTGCCAGGATACATCTAGTAAACATCTCGGAGGATGCTGTGGAATTGTGCAGAGATGAGCACCACTCTCAGGGATCTTATAAAAGATACCGTGCTGTTAATTTGTACCAATTTTGTACTAGCATATTCTTATATTTATTTTTATTTGAATAGCAAATAAACACCTTGGTTTACCTTGAAAATGCATAAAGGAAATAATCCCTCTCTGAATATTTATTGGCTGCCATAGTGATTGTAGCAGTTGGAGGATGATTATTAATATATCACATATAAGAAATTTACTTGGTCTTCCCTCTGTTGGAAAAGCAATTAATTAAAAGAAATGTTCAATGTTCAATGTTAAAGAGAAATAAAAGCTTAACACTGAGAGAATTTGGAGTATTTAAGATTACCTGGAGCATCAGATACTTGCAGTTGGTAGTTGGAATAATATTAGAAAGACAGAAGGTTTTGAATGCTGGCCAAATAGTCTATACATATTGTACAATAGAAAGCAGATAAAATTTGCTTGAAAGAGCTTCTCAATAATGCATTTATTATATTAGCATAGTTTATTGCATTATGATATAAAAATAAAGTACATTAAACTAAGAGAGAGTTTAAGACAATGGCTTTAACTGTAAATAAGAGAACTCAGTAAGACCAAAATATAAAAATTATGATAGTGGGCATCCAATTTTTAGTGTCTTAAAAGTGAAATAATTAAAGTATGCAATGATGAAAGAGAGAGAGTGCCCAGGTAAAGATGTCTGACATTGTATTAAATTAAACACCTTGAAAATACAGCCTAGATGCTCACAGATAAAGCCAGTTGTGTGTGGGTGTTTCATTCAGTTCAGTTCAGTTGCTCACTCACGTCCAACTCTTTGCAACCCCATGGACTACAGCACGCCAGGCCTCCCTGTCCATCACCAACTGCCAGAGTTTACTCAAACTCATGTCCATTGAGTCAGTGATGCCATCCAACCATCTCATCCTCTGTCATCCCCTTCTCCTCCCACCTTCAGTCTTTCCCAGCATCAGGGTCTATTCAAATGAGTCAGCTCTTCACATCAGGTGGCCAAAGTATTGGACTTTCAGCTTCAATATCAGTTCTTCCAGTAAATATTCACGACTGATATCCTTTAAGATGGAGTGGTTGGATCTCATTGCAGTCCAAGGGACTCTCAAGAGTCTTCTCCAACACTACAGTTCAAAAGGATCAATTCTTCGGGACTCAGTTTTCTTTATGTGTAAGTTCTCACATGCATACATGACTACTGGGAAAACCATAGCCTTGACTACATGACCTTTGTTGGCAAAGTAATGTCTCTGCATTTAAATATGCTGTTGAGGTTGGTCATAACTTTTCTCCCAAGGAGTAAGCATCTTTTAATTTCATGGCTGCAGTCACCATCCTTAGTGATTTTGGAGCCCCCCAAAATAAAGTCTGCCACTGTTTCCCCATCTATTTGCCATGAAGTAATTGGACTGGATGCCTTGATCTTAGTTTTCTGAATGTTGAGCTTTAAGCCAACATTTTCACTCTCCTCTTTCACTTTCATCAAGAGGCTCTTTAGTTCTTCACTTTCTGCTATGAGGGTGGTTCCATCTGCATATCTGAGGTTATTGATATTTTCCCCAGCAATGTTAATTCAAGCTTGTGCTTCATCCAACCCAGTGTTTCTCATGATGTACTCTGCATATAAGTTAAATAAACAGGGTGACAATATACAGTCA
This sequence comes from Dama dama, assembly GCF_033118175.1. NCBI lineage: Eukaryota > Metazoa > Chordata > Mammalia > Artiodactyla > Cervidae > Dama > Dama dama. The sequence continues at coordinate 10,444,260 of NC_083712.1, read as the reverse complement.
TGATATACTCCTTTTTCCTATTTGGAACCAGTCTGTTGTTCTATGTGCAGTACTAACTGTTGCTTCCTGACCTGCATACAGATTTCTCGAGAGGCAGGTCAGGTAGTCTGGTATTCCCATCTCTTTCAGAATTGTCCACAGTTTTTTGTGATCCGCACAGTCAAAGGCTTTGGCATAGTCAATAAAGCAGAAATATATGTTTTTCTGAAACTCTCTTGCTTTTTCGATGACCCAGCAGATGTTGGTAATTTGATCTCTGGTTCCTCTTCCTTTTCTAAAACCAGCTTGAACATCTGGAAGTTCACGATTCACGTATTGCTGAAGCCTGGCTTGGAGAATTTTGAGCATTACTTAACTAGCGTGTGAGAGGAATGCAGTTGTGCAGTAGTTTCAGCATTCTTTGGCATTGCCTTTCTTAGGGATTGGAATGAAAGCTGACCGCTTCCAGTCCTATGGCCACTGCTGAGTTTTCCAAATTTGTTGGCATATTGAGTGCAGCACTTTCACAGAGTCATCTTTCAGGATTTGAAATACCTCAACTGGAATTCCATCACCTCCACTAGCTTTGTTCATAGTGATGCTTCCTAAGGCCCACTTGACTTCACATTCCAGGATGGCTGGTTCTAGGTGAGTGATCACACCATCATGATTATCTGAGTTGTGAAGATCTTTTTTTGTCCAGTTCTTCTGTGTATTCTTGCCACCTCTTCTTAATATCTTCTGCTTCTGTTAGGTTCATACCATTTCTGTCCTTTATTGAGCCCATCTTTGCATGAAATATTCCCTTGGTATCTCTAATTTTCTTGAAGAGATCTCTAGTCTTTCCCATTCTATTGTTTTTCTCTATTTCTTTGCACTGATCACTTAGGAAGGCTTTCTTATCTCTCCTTGCTACTCTTTGAAACTCTGTGTTCAGATGGGTACATCTTTCCTTTTCTCCTTTGCTTTTTGCTTCTCTTCTTTTCACAGCTATTTGTAAGGCTTCCTCAGACAGCCATTTTGCTTTTTTGCATTTCTTTTTCTTGGGGATGGTCTTGATCCCTGTCTCCTGTACAATGTCACAAACCTCCATCCATAGTTCATCAGGTACTCTGTCTATCACATCTAGTCCCTTAAATCTATTTCTCATTTCCACTGTATAATTATTAGGGATTTGATTTAGGTCATACTTGAATGATCTAGTGGTTTTCCCTACTTTCTTCAATTTAAGTCTGAATTTGGCAATAAGGAGTTCATTATCTGAGCCACAGTCAGCTCTCGGTCTTGTTTTTGCTGACTGTACAGAGCTTCTCCATCTTTGGCTGCAAAGAATATAATCAATCTGATTTTGGTATTGACCATCTGGTGATGTCCGTGTGTAGAGTCTTCTCTTGTGTTGTTGGAAGAGGGTGTTTGCTATGACCAGTGTGTTCTCTTGGCAGAACTCTATTAGCCTTTGCCCTGCTTCATTCCATACTCCAAGGCCAAATTTGCCTGTTACTCCAGGTGTTTCTTGACTTCCTACTTTTGCATTCTAGTCCTGTATAATGAAAAGGACATCTTTTTTGGGTGTTAGTCCTAGAAGGTCTTGTAGGTCTTCATAGAGCCGTTCAACTTCAGCTTCTTCAGCATTACTGATCGGGGCATAGACTTGGATTACCATGATATTGAATGGTTTGCCTTGAAACAAACAGAGATCATTCTGTCATTTTTGAGATTGCATCCAAGTACTGAATTTTGGACTCTTTTGTTGACTATGATGTCTGCTCCATTCTTCTAAGGGGTTCCTGCCCAAAGTAGTAGATATAATGGTCATCTGAGTTAAATTTGCCCATTCCAGTCCATCTTAGTTTGCTGATTCCTAAACTGTTGATGTTCACTCTTGCCATCTCCTGTTTGACCCCTTTCAATTTGCCTTGATTCATGAACTTAACATTCCAGGTTTCTATGCAATATTTCTCTTTACAGAATCAGACCTTGCTTCTATCACCAGTCCCATCCACAACTGGGTGTGATTTTGCTTTGGCTCCATCCCTTCATTCTTTCTGGAGTTATTCCTCCACTGATCTCCAGTAGCACATTGGGCACCTACCGACCTGGGGAGTTCATCTTTCAGTGTCATGTCTGTTTGCCTTTTCATACTGTTTATGGGTGTTTCACTATCCATCCATTAATCTGAGCTTCAAAATACTTCAGATCAAAGCAATGTGTTTTTGACAACTGATTTCTATGTAAACTACACATTTGAAACCCTAATGTTGAGATAATAAGAATTTATTATCAAAAATGCCAGCAATTCTTGTTTCACCTATTTCTATGTTGTTGTTCACTCACTCAGTCATATCCGAATCATTGTGACCCCATGGACACAAAGTTGTGTCCAAATCTTTATGTCCTTCACCATCTCCCGGAGTTTGCTCAGACTCATGTCTGTTGAGTCGGTGACGCCATCCAACCATCTCGTCCTCTGTTGTCCCCTTCTCACCCTGCCTTCAATCTTTCCCAGCATCAGGGTATTTTCCAATGAGTTGGCTCTTTACAACAGGTGGCCAAAGTATTGGAGCTTCAGCTTCAGCATCAGTCCTTCCAATGAATATTCAGGATTGATTTCCTTTAGGGTTGACTAGTTTGATCTCCTTGCAGCCCAAAGGACTCTCAAGAGTCTTGTCCAGCACCACAGTTCAAAAGCATCTATTCTTTGGTGCTCAGCCCTCTTTGTGGTCCAACTCTCACATCCATACGTGACATTTGAAAAACCATAGCTCTGACTACACAGAGTTTTGTTGGCAAATGAATGTCTCTGCTTTTTAATACACTGTCTAGATTTGTCATAGCTTTTCTTCCAAGGAGCAAGCGTCTTTTAATTTCATGGCTGCAGTCAGCATCTGCAGTGATTTTGGAGTCCCAAAAAATAAAGTCTGTCACTGTTTTCATTGTTTCCCCATCTATTTGCCATGAAGTGATAGGACCAGATGCCATGATCTGAGGTTTTTGAATGTTGAGTTTTAAGCCAGCTTTTTCACTCTCTTATTTCACCTACATCAAGAAGCTCTTAGTTTCTATGAAGCTTGTCAGTATACGCTTATCATTCTGGAATCAAAACTGACAGCTGGTAGAGACGGTGCATACATTCAGTAGAAGGAGAAGAATACCAACAATTCTATTATGCCTATGAAAATGTCCCATGTGATGCTGTTTAAGTGAAAACAACCCTGTTATACCTAAATGAAGGAAATTACTACAATACTGAAATATTGTTGAAATGAACATTTAATCAAGGTATTGGTTTTTGAGGAAAGAGTAATACGGATGCTTCATGCTTACTGTGATAAAGCATCTTGCAAATCAAAAAAGGGAAATGTCTTAAAAAGTAGGTTTTGCTTTTTATTTCAGTAAAAACCTGAGTCCATTAAATGTTGAAGGAACAAATGTCAGTGTTGACTTATTCAAACTGACTACAGCAGAAAAACCTGAGGTTCACAGTATCTCACAAACACATATGCCTAGCATGGGGTTTTTGACATCTAAAGGTCATTGATACAGTGGAGATATTGCTACCTGAGGAATTTCAACTAGAATGTGTTTTGTGTAACAAGGTTCTTGATTGTTATGCAACTAGAAACATATGTCACCTCTCTGAAAGTTTAAAATGGTTAGAATTAGTCTCAAAATTAATCCAGCTAAAATATGTCTTTAGGTTTCTAAAGAAATAAATATCAACAACAAAAATATGCTATAATAAGTTATAGGAGCAGTATCACTAAAATGTGTGAGTTTACTTTAGTGACTTCTTTTTTGGTTTATTATCCAATGATATATTAATATAAACTAAATTTTAACTTTGAAAAATGGCATTTTACATGAAGATTTAATATCCGGTCAATTCATTGTTCTGGTGCTCTGAAGGTGGCTAATGGCCTCATGTGGAAAGCCTGTGAATCTGGTCTTTTTTACTGCAAGAAAATTGCCACCAGATGGCATTTGAACTAAAGCCTCATGGTTGGGACCATATGGCTTCCCAAGTGTATGCTTGACTGGGAGATAACAGATGAATACACCTTTTTCCTTTACTTTTTGGTTCATTTTTAATATAAAAGGAATTTTATTATTAAGAATTTAAAAATTATTTTTAAAAGCTTCACTTTAATTTGCAAAGGCCTTTAGCATACACTATCTCATTAGCTCACTGGAGCAAATGTAAGAAAAGAAACCTGGATGTATAATCAACTGAGTGGTAACTCTGACCTCAGTTCTTTCTTGGAAAATGGGTTTGACATTATCTCCTCATGGAAAGGTTGTAAAGATTCAGTTTCAAATGTGTATAAGTGATACTTGTAGTTTCCTAAGGTTAAATTGGCTTTAATTTAATCTTAAGTAAGGTCTAATTTTAGATTATCATCATCATCACTCTTAGTACTTTATTTCTAATTACCTCTGATTGTTTCACTAATGTAAATATTGTCTCTGCCAGTTTATTTGTTTATGATCTCCTTTTTCATAGAAGTAATTTGTGTATACTTCTTTTGTGTTGATTGCTTCCTTTCCTAGGGCACCAGTCTAGCTATATAATTTGTTCAAAAAACAAATTTGTGTTGAATTTGAATTGACGATCACAAGACATGTCCTCACAGACCAGGATAATTTTCACTACCAAACCAAACGTGTGTCCACTCACCCGTGTGAGGTAAAGCCAGACTACTGACACTGTGTTGTGGTGAAGGAAAGTGTAGCATTTATTGTTGGTGCCAAACAAGAAGTCCTGACGGCTAGTGCTTAAAAGGCCTGAACTCCCCAAAGTCTTTCATGCAAAGGTTTTTAAAGACAGGGTGAGGGGAGGGGGGGTTGCTGGGTGTGTGATCAACTCATGGACATTCTTCTGACTGGTTGGTGAGGTAATTGGAAGTCAGCATCATCTACCTTCTGGTTCCAACCAGCATGTACTTGTGGGCAGCAGGCAGTTAACCTCTTCCACCTGGTGGGTGGGGCTTTCAGCATCTTCAAAGCAGCTCAAAGGACATGGCTCCAAGTGTTATCTATCTCTTAGGAGGAATGGAAGGTCCTTGACTTTGTTTAATGGCTAATGTATTATTATTTTGTCTTGCTTGACTGTTTTTCTTTCTTCCTACATTTTCTCACTTCTCTAATTTAGTTTATTATTTTGAACTTGGGGAAGACTTAAGAGGCTCAAGTATTCTACAGACAAGAAGGCAGAGGACGTGGGCGGGGAGTCTGTCCTGGGAAGGCCCTGTAGGGCCCGGCTCGGTTACAATTTAATGGGAAAAGCATGCTCCTTACTGCTCTATATACCTCATAGGAACCTTGTGAGGGTCTAATGAGATAGTGTAAAAGCCAGCATGCTTTGAAAGAGTCATTTGATTATGTATACATTAATGTAATTTCCACATTTTAAATCTAAATTCATTCAAAGTCTTTTACAAACTCTCTGATTTGTATCTGTTCATCCATGTGTATAATTTTACATCTCAAATTACTATTAGTTAATTATGGGTCATGAAACTACCTATTGAATATTCCAGTTTTGATTTTAAATTCTAAGGTTTTGACTAAAGTTTAATATATTTGTTAGTATCTATGGCATGTGTCCTATGATATTTGGTAAGATATAATTTGACGAAAATAGAGTTAAAATAATGGTAAGCACAGGAATTCCTCTCTTTTGAAAATGTTTCTCTGAGGCATCAGGACCTTGCAGATATATCGCCATCATTCTTTGCAACTTTAAGCTTCAGTTTTGAGAGGTGTTAATTGTTAATGATGCAGATAGACTGGGTAGTTGAGTTTGAGGGACTCATTATTTTCTTGTATATAACCTGTCACCACGGATTTCTATCATTATCCTGTTACACGCCTATCTCTGTTTCAGAAAATCAAACATATTTAACGTTTATGTGTCATCATTTTTTTGTTATATTCCTGCCATCTGCAAACTATTCAGACTTAACCTATTTCATTCACTACTCTCAAAGACGTCCAACTAAGTACTCTTTTTTTTTTGAATAAGTAAGCAGCTTTGGCATTATCTTTAAAAAAAGATCCAGAATATTTTGAGTTGATTTGTGTGGGTTCCTTCAATTTGTCATTAACTTTTTTACTACTATTCCATGTGAGGAAAAACAGAGAAGATATAGAGGTAGACCTTTCCAAGCCTTTAAGTTGTTGATAGCTCAGTTGGTAAAGAATCTGTCTGAAATGCTGGAGACCCCAGTTCAATTCCTGGGTCGGGAAGATCCACTGGAGAAGGGATAGGCTATCCACTCCAGTATTCTTGGGCTTCCCTTGTGGCTTAGCTGGTAAAGAATCCACCTGCAATGTGGGAGACCTGGGTTCGAACCCTGGGTTGGGAAGACCTCTGGAGAAGGGAAAGGCTATCCACTCCAGTATTCTGGCCTGGAGAATTCCATGGACTGTATAGTCATTGGGTCACAAAGAGTCGGACACAACTGAGCGACTTTCACTTTCAGTTTGCTTTCGCTTTAGACCAGTGTGATACGCTAAAATAGCAAAGTAAGAACCACACTAATGTGGACTACTTCCTCTATAAACAGTGACAGCCATTCACCTTGAGGAGGATGACTTCATTTGACACAGTAGTAACTGTTTTTACTTGAGCAAATGTGGGAGTTATATAGCTGACGATGGCAGAAAAAAATATGGTGAAAGTTAAATTCTTTATTGAGGCTTGGAAATCTATTAAAGCTAGAATACTTTTAGAAAATAAACTTTAGAGATATTTTAGTAGACCACTGACTACAGATTCAAAAACCTGTACTGTAACAAGATGTACCAAGAATTACAAATTTGAAATTCAAACATGATTAGGTCCAGAGTGAAAAAGAGATGATCACCACTAGCTAACAGGAAGGTCTTCCCAGAAGCATTCCTGCAGGCTTCCTCTCATGTGTCATTGAACTAAACTGAGTCACAAGATCATTGTTGAAAATTTCTTGAAAGAGAGCATGTCGCCTTGATTGGATTAGACTACTCAGATAGTGGGATGGTTACTGGAGCAATGGCCACTCTAACAAGCAAACGAATACTTTAAAAACTAATCTATGATTGTACAACATCCTAACAGGAGGAAAGACTGTTTATACACAGATTCAAATAATAAATCAGTACACTGCACAAGAAGATTGTTATTTGTTTAACTTAAATGATAAGCATTCTTCATGTCTATAATAAGTAATTTTATGTGAAATATCTCTTAGATATAGATCTAAATAGACAATAGATGTTAATAGATATAAATATAGGTATAGATCTTAATATATCTTCATAGATAATTAACACTTCCATTTCATCCATGGAAATGAATGAAAGCTATCTTCTGTATAAGCTAAGCTATTTATGGCATGATGCTCTTCCCACCCCCCCCCCACCATGCTATTAATTGTAAGTTGTCATAAATGTGATCTTAATGAGAAAATCTTAATTGTATTAAGACTTCTTTAGTAGAAGAAAGAGTTCCAACCAAAGATTGTTGGCCTCCTCTGTAAAAGTCTGTTTCTTTAAGAATAAGAGTAGATTTATTTTAAGCTAGCTTAACTATCTGAATTCTTAAAAGAGATCACATGTTAAGGCGGAATCATTAAAGAACCAAATCTGTCTAATATAATGTCATTACATGGTTATTTTCTGAGCAGTATCATAATGTTTCTATTACAGTAACTCAAGGAGGTGTTGCTTTGGTCTCCGACATGTGTCCAGATCCTGGGATTCCAGAGAATGGCAGAAGAGCGGGTTCAGACTTCAGGTAGGAGAGAGTATTTATTTCCATAGCACGTTACTTCCTAACTCTTTATCATTTCACCCTGTAGTTTTAATTATCTTACCTTTTGATTTAAAGGTGCAACTCCTCAATTATCATGCAGCTATAGTATCTATAGAGTTCTAAAACACATTGTGGTGGAAAATCCCAGATACTCCAGAGTCTGTTCCTTTCATTGTATAAACCAGTATTAAAAATCCAACTTAATGGGTCTGATCAAAATTTGTGTACAAGATTTTTTTTCTGATTTTAATCTGCTACCTTCCCATATAGGTTTTCCTGGTAGTTCAGTGGTAAAGAATCCACTTTCCAGTGCAGGAGACACAGGAGATGTGGGTTCTATTCCTGGGTCAGGAAGATCCCCTGGAGAAGGAAATGGCAATCCACTGCAGTATTCTTGCCTGGAGAGTCCCGTGGACAGAGGAGCCTGGTGAGCTGTAGTTCATGGGGTCACAAAAGAATTGGAAACAACTGAGGAACTAAACAACAACACCGTCCCATGAAAAGAAAATTTTTAAGTGTTAGTCACTTAGTTGCCTGACTCTTTGCAACCCCATAGACTGTAGCCCTCCAGTCTCCTCTGTCCATGGGATTCTCCAGGCAAGAATACTGGAGATTTTCCTTTTCCAGGGGATCTTCCTGACCCAGGGATTGTACCCTGGTCTCCTGCATTGAAGGCAAATTCTTTATCATCTGAGCTAATTCTAATGCAGTTCAGTTATTGTTTAAAAAAACAGATAATGAAAAATTTAACTATAGTCTTATAATTATTTCATTAAGTAAACTTTTATAATAATGAATGTGAGTAGGGGCAATCAATGCAATTTATGAAGAAAATGTTACATGATTCATTTTATTGCATTATGATTAGTACAGACTGCTTTATAGTTGTTACATTATGAATAAAGTAGTGATTATAATAGTGATTTCTTTTTAGATTTTTGTCTTTAATTAGTTAAATAAAGTGAACATTCTCTAGTTTACAAGATGAGTACTAGTATTAGGGGTAAGCTGCAAAGTCAAAGAGTAAAGGGGAGCAAGAGCAAGTTTTTCTTCCTTATAATCTCATTATTTTTTAAAAAGAAACAGAAAAAGAGAGTTGAGCCTGCTAAAGTGAGCTGAAAATTGAATGAAAGCAGTGATACTTTTAGAGAAGGAAGAAGAAATGTTATTTGGTGAAACTGGAGTAGCAGTGTCTTTTTTTATGACTAAAGGAAGTAATAAAATTGTCTGTAGAGTGACTGTAATGAAGTTGGTAAGATGACATTATATACACACACACACACACGTATATATATTATATACACACACACATATATTTTACATGAAAATGAAACACAAGCATAGTAGTGCTACTGAAATACTTTTGACAATAGCGTTGTTCCATTGTTTTAAATGGAATAGACAACTGGAATGGTTACCATTGTTGACTAAACACACACACACACACACACACACACACATAACTTGAGGGTTGTGAGTTAAGTTTAATTCGGGGCCAAATGAGGACTGCAGCCCGGGAGACAGCACCTCAGATAGCTCTGAGAGACTGCTCCGAAGAGGCAGTGGGGGAAGGTCAATACATAAGATTTCAATGAAGGGGGAGTTCAACGCAATCAAATGCTTTCTTTGCAAAACGTTCTCTGTTGGTCACAAGGAACTGATGTCACCATGAAGGGATTTAGTGTTTTTCTAGATATGAAGAGACGCAAGGACTGGGATTGTCTGGGAAGTTTGTAATTTCTTGGGTTCTGTCTCACCACAGCAAAAATTTGAAACAATGGGCGGGCTAGTGTTATAGCTCAGTTTTATTAGGGAAAACAAAGGCTGGTACAGCCTCTGAGGAGTGAGGGTGGGCAGACCCAAAAGACACGAGGAGAGAGGCCCCAGGCTGTTTCGGCTCCTCCTTTTGTACGTTTTTTTCTCCTCCCCCTGGGCCTGCCCTGTGTAAACTGGGCTAGCCAGGAGGGCTGCTTGTTCTACCAGAGGTCCTCACTCCCGCCCTTGGACCTTCTTTTGTCCATTTTCGTGGGCTTTTCCCTTCCTTGTCTTTTAGCCATTTTGAACTCCTTTTCCTATTATAACTACCTAACAGGATCATGGAATCAGTTCCTGAAAATATCTAGCTATCTAAAAACCAGCTCCACGGGATTCGCTGGAGCACAGAGTGCCTCACGCCACCCCAAACCCCTCAGAGGGTGGGGGTGCTGAGGGTCAGCGGCGGCAGCACAGGGCTCAGTCTCCAGGGAGGCAGGTGGCAAGTGCCCGCTGCCATTGCTCAGCCCCAGGCGACGCTCTTGGCACGTGCCGGTTTGTAGCTGACGTGGTTTAAATGTCGCAAATATTGAATATACCTTAAGGTGGTAGTATTTTAGTTCAGCTTCCTTTGGTGCAGAGCCTCAGATAGCGACTCTGAATTGAATTTTTTGGAAAAGTGCCCTCTGGTTATGGGGAACAGAGAAAACAGGATAAAGAGAATAGAAGGCTGCGCAGGAAGTTGATTTTAACTAGAGATTAGCTTCCATCCCAATCCAGGGGGAATTCCAGGGGACAAATGCACAAATTATCCACTTTTCCTGCCCATTGCCCTTGCCTTTCATCATTAGCTTCCTCCATTAGTGTCAAGGAAGTTCTTGGAACAAATGTAGGTTATGAGCAGTTATTAGCACCCCAAGGGGTATGCTGTGTCCTGTATGTTGTGTCTTTTTAGGTGTGGCGGTCAGCCAAGAAAGAAAGCTACTGATTTCAAATGTAAAACAACCATCAGTGGAAGGCATTCAGGAACATGATTAATTTTAAAATGATGCAAATGGTTCAAATTTGCAGTCTTGCTAGAACGCATAGAGCATTTTTGTTCTAAGGAATCCTTTCTTATCTTAGTAGTAACCTTCTTCTTTCTCCCTCACCCAGAAAAAAAAAAAAAGTGTTCTCCAGGCCTTGCTTCCAAAAAGCCTTATACATCTCTCTGCTGAGTTAGAGCAGTAAATCTGCATTATTGTTTTACACACCATCTTCCCCCACCCAGCTGAAGGATAGTTAGTGCCTTTTTGTCTATGCCTCCTTGGTGACCTCCTTGTCACCTCCTTGGTGACAGAAATAGTTAGTGGCTGGTGCAAAGGAACTCCAAGGGTGTTTTCCAAAGCACTTGTTTATGAGAGGAATTGCCCATTCAATACTCTGTCATCCTTGGAACCCAGGGTCTATTTGGTAGAGCTCTAGTTTAAAACAAAGCAAGTTATCTGACAATGTCAAACTGTTCAAATTGTATCATATGGTAAAGAGAGCCAGAGAAACTGTTGAATTTTCAAAACATAACAAGGAATTCAGAAACATCCAGGGTCAATATCTACTTGGCACAAGGGCAGGAAGAGATTTACTTAGCATGTGAGGTGACTGTGCTGGCCTTTGCTCTGTCTCATCCTTCAGTTCAGTTCAGTTCAGTCGCTCAGTCGTGTCCAACTCTTTGCGACCCCATGAATCACAGCATGACAGGTCTCCCTGTCCATCACCAACTCCCGGAGTTTACCCAATCTCATGTCCATTGAGTTGGTGATGCCATCCAGCCATCTCATCCTCTGTCGTCCCCTTCTCCTCCTCCCCCCAGTCCCTCCCAGCATCAGTGTCTTTTCCAAAGAGTCAACTCTTCACATGAGGTGGCCAAAGTATTGGGAGTTTCAGCTTCAGCATCAGTCCTTCCAGTGAACACCCAGGACTGATCTCCTTTAGGATGGACTGGTTGGATTTCTTTCTAGTCCAAGGGGCTCTCAAGAGTCTTCTACAACACCACAGTTCAAAAGCATCAATTTTTTGGCACTCAGCTTTCTTCACAGTCCAACTCTCACATCCATACATGACCACTGGAAAAACCATAGCCTTGACCAGACGGACCTTTGTTGGCAAAGTAATGTCTCTGCTTTTTAATATGCTGTCTAGGTTGGTCATAACTTTCCTTCCAAGGAGTAAGTGTCTTTTAATTTCATGGCTGCAATCACCATCTGCAGTGATTTTGGAGCTCAGAAAAATAAAGTCTGACACTACTTCTACTGTTTGCTCATCTATTTCCCATGAAGTGATGGGACCAGATGCCATGATCTTAATTTTCTGAATGCTGACCTTTAAGCCAACTTTTTCACTCTCCTCTTTCACTTTCATCAAGAGGCTTTTTAGTTCCTCTTCACTTTCTGCCATAAGGGTGGTGTCATCTGCATATCTGAGGTTACTGATATTTCTCCCAGCAATCTTGATTCCAGCTTGTGCTTCTTCCAGCCCAGCATTTCTCATGATGTACCCGGCATATAAGTTAAATAAGCAGGGTGACAATATATAGCCTTGACATACTCCTTTTCCTATTTGGAACCAGTCTGTTGGTCCATGTCCAGTTCTAACTGTTGCTTCCTGACCTGCATATAGGTTTCTCATCCTTAGAACAACCTTGTTTCTGCAGAAGCTTAACTGAAGATGAGCATTAGCCACTGGAGTTTGTTGATGTGTCTGGACTGGAAGCCAGGCTGAGTGTATGCCTGGCAGGGGAAGGCAGGTGTGTGATGGCCCCATCTAAAACTGTCAGTCTTTCATGTTCTTAGTTTTCTGGGGAATTTCTACTCTGTTTAATTAATTAATTAGTTTACCTGTCTCCGAGTTTATGGCAATCAAATAGCATAACAGCTGAGAAAATCATTTGAAAGATTACATTTTCTATAAAAATACATGTGTGTGAATGCTAAATTGCTTCAGTTCTGTCCAATTGTGTGAGAACTTATGGAGTGTAGCCCATCAGGCTCTTCTGTATGTAGGATTCTCCAGGCAAGAATACTGGAATGGGTTGCCATGCCCTCTTCCAGTGAAATCTTCCCAACCCAGGGATCAAACCCGTGTCTCTTAAACATCTGCATAGGCAGGCAGATTTTTGTTTTTGTTTTTTTTTTTTTTACCACTAGAGCCGCCTGGGAAGCCCCAGTAAGCCCCATACTACAAGCCCCATGATAAGCCCCATACTATCAATTAAAAAATATAGTCACAACCTGAAAGTAAAGAGTTATTTTATTTGGTGGGAATGTTTGGGACTCCAAGCCTGGGAGGGAGAGTTTCAGTAGCTCTGAGAAAAATGCTCCAAGGAGGCAGGACGGGGAGTTAGGCCACATACAAGTTTGCAACCACAGGAGCAGGAATTTAAGGAATTTAGCACTCTTTGTATGGGAAGATACAAGCCCCCCACCCCCACCCCAGCTGACTGAATTCCTTCCTTTTATATGCACCTCAGCTGTCTGGAGTCAGTCTTCTTTCCTTGTTCACCTGGCTTCTTGCATTCCCCCAGCCCCTCAGCAGTCACCGTTGGGGGATGGTAGCACCCTCTGGATTACAGTTTTGAGAACCCTCAATCACTTTTGGAGGCCAGAAATCGGTGATGGCTGACATGTCTTGTTTATTAATATGGCAGGAGATATTTTCATTTCCCAGTCCCTCCCCATGGTTATAAATTCCACTATATTTGCAAGACATTTCATGACTTTTTTTTTTTTTTTTTTGATCCTAGTAAACTGGGAGGTTCACCCCGGATCAAGTGAACATCCTCACTGAAATGTCACTTGAGGTGTTCATGTCTGGATTAGGCCCATTGAGAAATAATAAAAGATTCTCAGATTCCTCTATCTTCTAACCTAATAGGATCCAGGAGATATTTCCCTTGTTGCCTCTTCACATAACTAGAATCACAGTATTACAATTATTCTAATTATAAATCTAATTATATTCTAATTATAAATCTGATCTATTTCTTGGTTATACATCATATAATACAAAAGACAACAATCTGATAAAAGAAACAGATTACAAATAATGCAGCTAATAGGGTGATTAAAGTTACAAATAGGGATTTATGCCATGAGCTTTCAGAACCAAATCATCTTTTAAAACATCACCCATTACAGGATCCACCTGGTGTGTAAACACAACCTTCAGTTTGAGTTATAGCATAGGTGCCCCCTTGAGATGTTGTAAGGATATCAAGGACTTTACAATTTTGTAAGATAGCTTTTCTCATCATAGAGATCTCAGAATTTAGTAGGCGAATAGCCTGGTTGCTATCATTTAATGCCTATTGAGTGAGTTTTGTTAAGTCTTCAATGTGAGAAATAACATTTTCCAATCCTACTGAAGGTGCAAAAATAGTTGTTAAGTGATCATACCAGTGAAACACAGGTCTCTTGGCCCACTGAGCTGGTATTGATGGTAAATTTGCTGGAGTCACTTCTAAATTTGTATGTAAGTGGTCTTGAGCCAAACGGAATCCTAAAGTATGCCTTCCTAGCCAGCCTGGTGGAAGCCAGGGTCATAGATTGGACCCCCAAAGTCTTTGAGTCCTGTTAGGTGCCAGCCAGTATATTTCTGGTCTTCTGATCCAATCGGTTTCATACCAATCACTGGCTTTAAGAAAAATGGTACTTTGGTAGATTTCATAAGACACCCAGCCTGATTTTCTAGTGTTATTAGGTTGATTATCTTTGGTATGATTTAATTGTTACCAGCATATGGGGGCCTTTAGGCTTAGACAACCACATCCTGGTATTAGTCAAGTAAATCCATCCCATAGCTGAGGAAGTGTCACTCCTAATAGTCTAGAGTTTACTTTTTTTAATTTTAACACCTGGGATTTAGCCTGTTGCCTTTATTGAGCTCTAGCAACCTTAAGGGAAAATTCATATTTATGGCCAGGGTCAGAATAAGCATGTTTGATTGGCCAAGTGAATGGGTCCCATCTAGTGATATCAGTAATAGCCCGGACAGAAATATAATTCCTTCCTTGCAAAATAAACTTTCTAAGAGCCATCCAATCAGAACCTTGGAGGAGAGAAACCCATCAAGGTAAACCAGAAGCATTGGATGTAGGTAATTGACCACAAACCCAACAATTTGAGTGATTTCTAAAATTTGAATAACACCATGCCAGTGATAGAAAACATTTTTTTTTTTTAAATTCACTTGTAAGAGTCCAAGAGACCAAGAATAAAAGTTAAGAACAACCATACGGGTCGGGGCTGGCACCTGGGCCAGCTGCCTACTTCTGACCTTGTCTTCTTCTCTTCCTGGTGTTGGTGTTTCCACATTATCAGTGTCGCTTTCAGGTGAGCGTGAGGTGAGCAGTTCTCTCCGGAGACGAGCCTGGTACGGGAGCCCTTTTTAGGTGGGAAATATGAATCTGAGTCAGTTCCCTTCAGTTCTGCTGTGCGTGAGCTAGTCAAGCAAACCTGATAACTACCGTTCCATTTAGACTGGGGGGCGAGTCTTTTAAATGATGTCTTTTTTAATATACATAATCTCCTGGTTGTAAGTCATGGGATGTCTGATCTTTATCTGAGGATAAATTACTATAATAACCTTCAGAAACAAGTTTAGAATGACTTGTCAATAATTTGATTAAACCCTTGCAGTAATACAGTTTATCTCCCTTAAGTAATATAGGATCATACAGTCTTTTATGCAATCTCATTGGTCTCCCTGTAATAATTTCAAAGGGAGACAAATGATATTTGTCAAAGGAGTGGATCTGTTGAGGAGAACCAATGGAATGGCCTTGGGCCAAGGGAAGGAATAAGCACATGTAATTTTAGCCAATTGACTTTTCTATTTTTTTTTCCCATTTATTTTTATTAGTTGGAGGCTAATTACTTTACAATATTGTAGTGGTTTTTGCCATACATTGGCATGAATTAGCCACAGATTTACATGTGTTCCCCATCCCAATCCCCCATCCCACCTCCCTCTCCACCCCATCCCCTCTGGGTCTTCCCAGTGCACCAGCCCTGAGCACTTGTCTCATGCATCCAACCTGGGTTGGTGGCCTGTTTCATCCTTGATAGTATACTTGTTTCAATGCTATTCTCTCAGAACATCCCACCCTCACCTTTAATTGTTCTGTTTGTCCTTTTCACTAACCCAGGAGACTGGGAAGGGTAGTCACAGTGGAAATATTGCATAATCTGCCAGATTTTGCAAGTTTCTTTAACAATTTGATCAGCAAAATAGGTCCCTCTGTCACTATGTAGTTCAGAAGGAATTCCCCAGATGGGACTCACCCTTTCTAAAGCCAATTCCCTACCAATTTTGCCTTGGCCTTTCTGCATGGTTAAAGATTTGAGTACAGCGCAGTTAGGAAACTTGGATATTCTGCAACATATAACATTTTAGTATAACCACTAGAATTATGACTCACAAAATTTTATCAGGACATGTCAAATGTTAGGGATTCCATATAAATTTTGAAATATCTGTATTAATGATTTTATCTATATATTACAACCTAAAATTTACATTCAATCACTTGACAATGTTTTTGAATTAAAAATACCAAATAAACTTAGCTTAACATTCATCTCTCAGATGCCTCAGAGATGTTTCTTTGAAGCATCCATCCCAGAGTCAGCTGGAGGCTCAAAAATATAGTTAGATTTTGATATTTTGGAAGTTTGTTAGAAATATCAGAAAGATTTTAAAACAAAGGATCAGAGGTCACTGAAAAAATACCTATCCATTTAACCAAGGTCACAAAGAAAATAAATATATATCATTTAAGGGCACATAAATTCACAGAATCTGTTATAAAAAGGAACACTTAAACAGAAATAAAATCCCCAGTCTTGTATTAGCTTAGTTAAATTCAATCTAAATTTAATTAATCCTGACTATGCATAAAACTTTTTCCTCGGAGTTCCTCTTCATAATCTCTCATCACTTTTTGTATCCAGTCTGTCCTTCATTTTTCATCTAAATGAAATTAACCAGCTCTTTTTTTTTTAACTAAAATATAATTTCATTTCTCATATCTTCTTTACTTAAAACATACATTTTATTTCCTATAGCATTCTGAAAAATTACTGTATTATTTTGATAGCTTTACTTACATGTTTAAATTAGAATCCTCCACCATAAAAACTTAATTTTAGTTAAAATAAGAAGTAATAATTAGGTACTGTCTTTACATTGACATTTTATAAATTGGTGAGCTTAAACGTCAGTGATTTTTTTTTAAACTTTTGTTTTCTTATAGAGAAAATCTTCAGTGATACCAATATTTTCGTTAATATTTTAAATACTCTTAATTTTTTAAAATAATTGATGTGTCAGTATATTTTAAATAAATAAACTTTCATCACTTAGCTGAAATTGGCACAGCTTTAGAATCTTAAGTTACCAAACATCTGGAAAGATCATTTTAGATATTTCTAAAACATGATTACTTAAAAGTATTAATCCCAAAGCTTTTATCTCATTTACATTTGCCTTGAAGTTTCATGTCTAGTTATTGTTTACACGAGATTAGTAAGCTCATTTTTATTAAACCTAGATACAATAAACTATTATACTTAATTTTGATGACTCTGAATGACACCTATATTAATTTATGTCAACAAATTAAACATTGATATCAGGTTTCAACTTAACATTAAATATTTCCCAGTTCACGTGAACCTGAAAGTCATCTTGGCCAAATTTCTTTAAATATAAGCACTTTTTATTAAAATTAAATAGAACTCTTTATGGTAGAAAGTGAAGAAGAACTAAAGAGCCTCTTGATGAAAGTGAAAGAGGAGAGTGAAAAAGTTGGCTTAAAGCTCAACATTCAGAAAAATAAGATCATGGCATTCAGTCTCATCATTTTGTGGCAAATAGATGGGGAAAGAATGGAAACAGTGGCTGACTTTATTTTTCTGGGCTCCAAAATCACTGCAGAGGCTGACTGCAGCCATGAAATTAAAAGATGCTTACTCCTTGGAAGGAAAGTTGTAACCAACCTAGACAGTATATTAAAAAACAGAGACATTACTTTGCCAACAAAGGTCCATCTAGTCAAGGCTATGGTCTTTCCAGTGGTCAGGTATGGATGTGAGAGTTGGACTATAAAGAAAGCTGATCAGGGAAGAATTGATGCTTTTGAACTGTGATGTTGGAGAAGACTCTTGAAAGTCCCTTGGACTGCAAGGAGATCCAACCAGTCCATCCTAAAGAGATCGGTCCTTGGTGTTCATTGGAAGGACTGATGTTGAAGCTGAAACTCCAGTATTTTGGCCACATGATACAAAGGGCTGACTCATTTGAAAAGACCCTGATGCTGGAAAAAGACTGAGGGCAGGAGGAGAAGGGGACGATAGAGGATGAGATGGTTGGATGGCATCACCAACTCAATGGACATGGGTTTGGGTGGACTCTGGGAGTTGGTGATGGACAGGGAGGCCTGGCGTGCTGCAGTTCATGGGGCTGCAAAGTCAGACACAACTGAGCAACTGAACTGAACTTTATAAATACAATTTTATTAATAACTTTTAGAAGTAGAGATATCTCATGCATAATGTATCAGTTCAAGTCAGTCACTCAGTCACGTCTGACTCTGTGACCCCATGGACTGCAGCACGCCAGACTTCCCTGTCCATCACCAATTCCAGGAGTTTACCCAAGCTCATGTCCATTGAGTTGGTGATGCCATCTACCATCTCATCCTCTGTCATCCCCTTCTCCTCCCACTTTCAATCTTTCCCAGCATCAGATAAGTCTTTTCAGATAACTCAATTCTTCATATCAGGTGGCCAAAGTATTGGAGTTTCAGCTTCAACATCAGTCCTTCCAGTGAATGTTCAGGTCTGATTTCTTTTAGGATGGACTGGTTGGATCTCCTTGATGTCCAAGGGACTCTCAAGAGTCTTCCCCAATACCACAGTTCAAAAGCATCAACTCTTTGGTGCTCAGCTTTCTTTACAGTCCAACTCTCACATTCAGACATGACTACTGGAAAAACCATAGCCTTGACTAGACGGACCTTCATTGGCAAAGTAATGTCTCTGATTTTTAATATGCTGTCTAGGTTGGTCATAGCTTTTCTTCCAAGGAGCAAGCATCTTTTAATTGCATGGCTGCAGTCACCATCTGCTGTGATTTTGGAGCCCCCCCCAAAATAAAGTCTGCCACTGTATCCATTGTTACCCCCATCTATTTCCCGTGAAGTGATGGGACCAGATGCCATGATCTTAGTTTTCTGAATGTTGAGCTTTAAGCCAACTTTTTCACTCTCCTCTTTCACTCTCATCAAGAGGCCCTTCACTTTCTGCCATAAGGGTGGTATCATCTGCATATCTGAGGTTATGGATATTTCTTCCAGCAATCTTGATTCCAGCTTCTGCTTCTCATGATGTGCTCTGCATATAAGTTAAATAAGCAGGGTGGCCATATACAGCCTTGATGTACTCCTTTCCCTATTTAGAACCAGTCTGTTGTTCACGTCCAGTTCTAACTGTTGCTTCCTGACCTGCATACAGATTTCTCAGGAGGCAGGTCAGCTGGTCTGGTATTCCCATCTCTTTCAGAATTTTCCACAGTTTATTGTGATCCACACAGTCAAAGGCTTTGGCATAGTCAATAAAGCAGCAATAGATGTTTTTCTGAAACTCTCTTGCTTTTTCGATGATCCAGCAGATTTTGGCAATTTGACCTCTGGTCCCTCTGCCTTTTCTAAAACCAAGTTGAACATCTGTAATATCATGGTTCACATATTGCTGAAGCCTGGCTTGAAGAATTTTGAGCATTACTTTACTAGTGTGTGAGATGAGTGCATTTGTACAGTAGTTTGAGCATTCTTTGGCATTGCCTTTCTTTGGGATTGGAATGAAAACTGACCTTCTCTCCTGTGACCACTGCTGAGTTTTCCAAATATCCTGGCATATTGAGTCTAGCACTTTCACAGCTTCATCTTCTAGGATTTGAAATAGCTCAACTGGAATTCTATTACCTCCACTAGCTTTGTTCGTAGTGATGCTTCCTATGGCCCACTTGACTTCACATTCCAGGATGTCTGGCTTTAGGTGAGTGATCACACTGTTGTGATTATCTGCGTTGTGAAGATCTTTTTTATACAGTTCTTCTGTGTATTCTTGCCACCTCTTCTTAATATCTTCTGCTTCTGTTAGGTTCATACCATTTCTGTCCTTTATTGAGCACGTGTATAATGTATACACAGACATAAACAAACTAGAGATCTTGTGGTTTACTAAAAGCTTAGATATGAATCAGGTATTACAACATTTACATAAACTTACTAGTTAACAAACAGTTTGATTACCTTAAAGTTGCTTTCTCAGATGATTAAGGCTTACTATCTATAAGCTTTGATTTGGGAACATTGTCAGCAGTTTAGATTTAAAACTGCCACTTTTTTGTTTTTTCCCTTGGTCTTACAGGTTTTACCTGCTTAATCGGGCTGAGTCTAAGTCCTTGTCGGCTTCTCTGGTGGCTCAGCTGGTAAAAAATCCACCTGCAATGTGGGAGTCCTGGGTTGGATCCCTGGATTGGGAAGATCCCCTGGGGAAGGGAATGGCTACCCACTCCAGTATTCTGGCCTGGACAATTCCATAGACTGTATTGTCCATGGGGTCGCAAAGAGTCAGACACGACTGAGCGAATTTCACTTTCACTTTTGAGGTCCTTGTGGCCCGTATTCGTATTCTGTTTTAGATATTTTTGAGACAAAGACAGTTGTTTAGTTTTTCAAAGAACAGTTTTGTCACCTAAAGTTGCTACAATCCATGGTTAAGATTTTTAATATAATTGAAATTTAATTTACCAAGTTCTACTTTTAATAACTTTAGAGTTTTACTTTAGCCCATCTTCATAGGTTTGTATAAGGCATTTAGCAAAGACCTTTTTGAGTTTATAAATTAAGCCAAAGCAAAATTGCTATTTTTATTTTATTAACCCTTGCATGTTAGTTCCCAGTTTACCTATTTTCTACAACTCAGGTAACTATTGGTTTCCTCAGTAGTGTTAGCATTAGCCGCTCAGTCATGTCTGACTCTTTTCAACCCCACAAATTGTAGCCCGCCAAGCTCCTCTGTCCATGGGATTCTCCAGGCAAGAATACTGGAGTGAATTGCCATTCCCTTCTCCAGGGGATCTTCCCAGCCCAGGGATTGAACCAAGGTCTCCTGCATTGCACGCCGATTCTTTACCATCTGAGGTACAGGGAAGATCCATATTTTGCACAGCTGTGTCTAAGTCATTTGGAAAGCTAATCTGAATTGAATGTCTCATTGTCACCAAGCAGTTGTTCTGACTTTTGAGGAACACACACACTGCTTCCAAGAGTCTCTTCTGGTCTTTTCTTTCTTCATCCTCCTAGTACAGTACATCTTGTCAAGAAGGATTTACAGTAGGCAGAGTCTGTTGCATAAAACTGTACTGATAAAATATTCATTTTTCAGAAAATACTCAGTTTCTTTCACGTACCTTCTTTAAAACTGAGACGGGTCTGAAAAGGTGACTGAGGTATAAGACAAAGTCATCCTGGGTGTCTGTAAGTTTCCCAACTGCTTTTTGAGAGGAGGGAAGGGAGTGAAACAAGAAAGGGAGGGGATCATAAGAGAGTCACTGAGGGGAAAACGAAGAGAGCACACTTAAAATAACAATCACTGGCAGGCTGTGGTCTTCAGCTGGAGGAAGAAAGGGCTCACTCACATGTCCCTCAACTCAATATAAGCAGTTTTCCCTTAACAACGAAAATCTTAGTCACCTAGCTTAAAAGGTCTTAGAAGGCTCCACAAATGCCATGAACTTTATTGTTGAATAGAACCTTCCTCAGTACATTTAGTTAATATTTCCTCAGTGGCAATCTACATGCCTTGTTTATCCCACAATATAATTAAATAAGAGCTGTAACCACCTTCTATAAAGCCCATTTAAACATGCCAATTTATATATCTTTATCTAGATTCCATCAACTTTTATACCTTTAACTTTAGTTTTCATAAGGATCCAATCAACAACTTTTGGTCTTAGGGGAGTTTAGAAGGCTTTTCCCTTTTGTTCCCTGTCTATTTTACCTACGTTTATATAAAAGGCTCTGGGATCCCCAGAGTTGGTTAGAGCCGGGGAAGTCAGGCCCTTTGGCATAACTGTCCCGAAATAACTGGTGAGATGAAAGAAAGTGAACGTGTTAGTTGCTCAGTCTTGTCCTTTGCAACCCCATGGACTGTAGCCCGCCAGGCTCCTCTGTCCATGGGATTCTCCAGGGAAGAATACTGGAGTGCGTTGCCATTCCCTTCTCCAGGGGATCTACCTGACTCAGAGATTGAACCTGTGTCTCCCACATTGCAGGTGGATTCTTTACCATCTGAACTACCAGGGAAGCCCTGGTGAGATATCACAATATAAATTCTTCTAGTCATTTAAATATATAACTTAAAATTAGGGTAAATAGAACCGACTTGTTTAGCATTTAATGTTGGGGGCCAGTAGGGGCACCCTCTGGCTCATTAACTTTTGGTAGCATAGTAATAGTAAATCTTATTTAATCATGTAAATGTCTGTTTTATTAATCCCATTCTAAATAAGCATCCAAATAATTTTTTATTCATTTGAAGTAACTCACTTTAAAAAGAAAAAAAATTACCTCACTGAAATAATTTTTAGACCTTTTTTTCTCTACTTTTTTTGTTTATATCCTTAATTGTTCTAATTAGCATTTGTATGAAAAGGCAAAAAGATATGACATGGAAAGAGGAGCTCCCCAGGTCAGTAGGTAGGTACCCAATATGCTGCTGGAGAAGAGTGAAAAACTAGCTCCAGAAGGAATGAAGATGCTGAACACAAGTGGAAACAACACCTAGCTGTGGAAGTGTCTGCTAGTGGAAGTAAAGTCTGATGATGTAAAGAACAATACTGCATAGGAACCTGGAATGTTAGGTACATAAATCAGTGTAAATTGGAAGTGGTCAAACAGCAAGAGTGAACATTGACATTTTAGGATCAGTGAACTAAAAAGGACCAAAATGGACAAGTTTAATTCAGATGACCATTATATATCTACTACTGTGTGCAAGAATTCCTTAGAAGAAAAGGAGTGGCCATCATAGTCGACAAAAGAGTCTGAGATGCAGTACTTGGATGCAATCTCAAAAACGACAGAATGATCTCTGTTCGTTTCCAAGGCAAGCCATTCAGTATCACAGTAATCCAAGTCTATGCCCCAACCATTAATGCTGAAGAAGCTGAAGTTGAACAGTTCTTTGAAGACGTACCAGACCTTCTAGAACTAAAACAAACAAAAAAAAGATGTTCTTTTCTTCACAGGGGACTGGAATGCAAAAGTAAGAAGTCAAGAGGTATCTGGCAAGTTTGGCCTTGGAGTACAAAATGAAACTGAACAAAGGCTAACACAGTTTTGCCAAGTAAATGAACTGGTCATAGCAAACACCCTGTTCAACAACACAAGAGATGGCTCTACACATGGACGTCACCAGATGGTCAATACCGAGATCAGATTGATTATATTCTTTGCAGCTGAAGATGGAGAAGCTCTAAACAGTCAGCAAAAACAAGACCAGGAGTTGACTGTGGCTCAGATCATGAACTCCTTATTGCCAAATTCAGACTTAAATTGAAAAAGGTAGGCAAAACCACTAGGCAATTCAGGTATGACCTATATCAAATCTCTGACAATTATACAGTGGAAGTGACAAAGAGATTAAAAGGATTAGATCTGATAAACAGAGTGCCTGAAGAAATAAGGACAGAGGTTCATAACATTGTACAAGAACAAGGTTCATAACATAGATTTAATGATGACCAAAACCATCCCCAAGAAAAAGAAGCCCCAAAAGGAAAACAGGTCATCTGAGGAGGCCTTACAAATGGCTGAGAAAAGAAGAGAAGTGAAAGTCAAGGGAGGAAAGGAAAGATATACCGATCTGAATGCAGAGTTCCAAAAGAATAGCAAGGAGAAATCAGAGAGTCTTCCTAAGTGATCAGTGCAAAGAAATACAGGGAAACAATAGAATGGGAAAAATTAAAGATCTTTTCAAGAAAATTAGAGATACCAAGGGAATATTTCATGCAAAGATGGGCACAATAAAGGACAGAAATGGTATGGATCTAACAGAAGCAGAAGATATTAAGAAGACATGGCAAGAATACACAGAAGAAATATACAGAAATTATCTTAATGACCTGGATAACCATGATGTATGATCACTCACCTAGAGCCAGACATCCTAGAATGTGAAGTCAAGTGGGCCTTAGAAAGCATCACTACAGAATTCCAGCTGAGCTATTTCAGATTTTAAAAGATGATGCTGGGTAAGTGCTTCACTCAGCATGCCAGCAAATTTGGAAAACTCAGCAGTGGCCACAGGA
Source organism: Dama dama (assembly GCF_033118175.1). Lineage (NCBI taxonomy): Eukaryota > Metazoa > Chordata > Mammalia > Artiodactyla > Cervidae > Dama > Dama dama. The sequence continues at coordinate 10,420,322 of NC_083712.1, read as the reverse complement.
CTGGAAAAGGTCAGTTTTCATTCAAATCCCAAGGAAAGGGAATACTAAAAACCATTCAAACTACCGCACAGTTGCACTCATCTCACACACTAGCAAAGTAATGTTCAAAATTCTCCAAGCTATTCTTCAACAGTACCTGAACCAAGAACTTCCAGATGTTCAAGCTGAATTTAGAAAAGACTGGATTTATGTCTTTAGAGGGACCAAAGATCAAGTTACCAACATCTGTTGGATCATAGAAAAGCAAGAGAATTCCAGAAAAATATCTTCTTCTGCTTCATTGACTATGCTGAAGCCTTTGACTATGTGAATCAAAACAAACTATGGAAAATTCTTCAAGAGATGGGAATACCAGGGCATTTTGCCTGCCTCCCGAGAAATCTGTATGCAGATCAAGAAGGAACAGTTAGAATGGGACATGGAACAATGGACTGCTTCCAAATTGGCAAAGGAGTACGTCAAGGCTGTATATTGTCACCCTGCTTATTTAACTTATATTCAGAGTACATCATGTGAAACACTGGGCTGGATGAATCACAAGCTGGAATCAAGTTCACCAGGAGAAATATCAATAACCTCAGATATACATATGACATGATCCTTATGGCAGAAAGCAAAGAAGAACTAAAGAGCCTCCTGATGAAAGTGGAAGAGGAGAGCGAAAAAGCTGGCTTAAAACTCAACATTCAAAAACTAAGATCATAGCATCCAGTCCCATCACTTCATGGCAAATAGATGCAGAAACAATGGAAAAAGTGACTGACTTTATTTCAGGGGGCTCCAAAATCACTGCAGATAGTGACTGCAGCTATGAAATTAAAAGACATTTACTCCTTGTTTAAAAAAAAAAAAAAGCTATGACAAGCCTAGACAGCATATTAAAAAGCAGAGTTATTACTTTGTCAACAAAGGTCCGTCTAGTCAATGCTATGTTTTTTGCAGTAGTCATGTATGGATGTGAGAGTTGAACCATAAAGAACACTGAGCACCAAAGATTTGAGGCTTTTGAACTGTGGTGTTGGAGAAGATTCTTGAGAGTCCCTTGGACTGCAAGGAGATCAAACCAGTCAATCCTAAAGAAAATCAATCCTGAATATTCACTGGAAGGACTGATGCTGAAGCTGAAACCCCAATACTTTGGCCACCTGATGAGAAGAACTGACTCATTAGAAAAGACTCTGATGCTGGGAAAGATTGAAGCAGGAGGGGAAGGGGATGACAGAGGATAAGATGGTTGGATGGCATCACCGACTCAATGGACATGAGTTTGAGCAAGCTCTAGGAATTTGAGATGGACAGGGAAGCCTGGCGTGCTGCAGTCCATGGGGTCGCAAGGAGTTGGACACTGCTGAGTGACTAAAAAACAACAACAACAGCATTTTTGTAAGGCCCATTGAGAAGAAGGCCTCAATAAACTTCCTAAGTCAGTTTTTCTCATTCCAGTAAAAGTTCTTAGGTTAATTTGACCTTTGTTTTATAGGTATCAACAAAACAGTTGTTTGCAGCAAGGGCACTCTAGATTTAATAATTTTTTAGTTTCTCTAATTTTCAAAGGATCCATCATCTGGCCACCAATAAATTAAAGCTCCATGGTGATGAAGATGATTAAGAATGCTAGAAGACCTCTTATAGGCCAAAGAGCAACAAACACACAATAAAGCAACCTAGGAAAATCAGATAGAACATTTATATCTCAAAGTCACAGAGAAATCTAAGCTTGCCCCTAGAAAACCTTGCTTAAGATTTTACCAAGCCAGCTTTTAGTTTTTAACAGAAGTACGCATCGCTTCATGGCATATAGATTGGGAAACAATGGTAACAGTGACAGACTTTATTTTCTTGGGCTCCAAAATCACTGCAGATGGTGACTGCAGCCATGAATTTAAAAGATATTGCTCCTTGGAAGAAAGGCTATGATAAACCTAAACAAGAGTATTAAAAAGCAGAGACATTACTTTGCCAACAAAGATTCACATAGTCAAGGCTACAGTTTTTCCAGTAATCATGTATGAATGTGAGAGTTGGACCATAAAGAAGACTGAGTGCTGAAGAATTAATGTTTTGAACTGTGGTGCTGGAGAAGACTCTTGAGAGTCCCTTGGACTGAAAGGAGATCAAGCCAATCAATCCTAAAGGAAATCAGTCCTGAATATTCATTGGAAGGACTGATGCTGAAGCTGAAACTGCAATACTTTGGCCACCTGATGCAAAAAGTCAACTCATTAGAAACAACCCTGATCCTGGGAAAGATTGAAGGCAGGAGGAGAAAGGGACGATAGAGGATGAGATGGTTGGATGGCATCACTGACTCAGTGGACATGAACTTGAGCAAGTTCCAGGAGATGTGAAGGACAGGGAAGCCTGGCATGCTGCAGTCCATGGGGTCCCAAAAAATTGGACCTGAGTGAGCGACTGATCGACAACAAAAAACATTAAAGAGCCCCCTCAATATTTAGGGCAAGACTTAATCTCTCCAGTTAGCTATGTACTTGCAAGTATGAGCTCCATTCCTTATTTCCTTCATGATGGAGCCACCTCAGGATCTTTCAACCAAGCCCCAGGTATTTTTCGTTAAAAGGGAGCCTGCCCCCATCCGTACCTTTCCATGGGTGCAGATTCTCTAGGTATCTTCCACCTGAGCCACCGACTATCTAGACCCTAGATGTGTGTTTCCTTGGTGTCTTCCCACCACCCCCTCCCCAACACCTTACTGAGAAGGCGCAGATACCTGCTACTCCCCAACAACTAAAAATTCAGGATCTCAACAAATATGGGAGATCCAAGGACCAGAAGATACTTAATAAAAGCTGTCCTGAACTCCCAAGAAAGCAGATGGGCACAAGGGCCCTCTGCTGGTACCACGGCTCCAGTTTCTCCGAGAGTTCAGGCAGAGAAGTGAAATCTGCTCTGGGTCCTTCCTTTTGGTCGCCAAAGCTGTCAACTAAAAAATATAGTCACAACCTGAAAGTAGAGAGTTATTTTATTTGATGGTAATGTTTAGGACTCTGAGCCTAGGAGACAGCATCTCAGTAGCTCTAAGAATACTGCTCTAAGGAGGCTGGTGGGGAAGTCAGGCTATATACAAGTTTGAAACAAAGGGATCAGGCAGTCTGAACATCACATGAACTCTCATTCACATTTGGAGGCCAGAAATTGGCGATGGCTGTGACATTTCCTATTTTTTAATATGGCAAGAGATATTTTCACTTCACAATACCAATGTGAATATTATTTTTGCCATTTTTGAGTGTATACTGTGTGTTTATACAGAAATATAAGCTAGTTTTAGGAGCTTTATTTTTATAGATTTCCTAGGACTTTTGTCCTAGTTGATCCTGTAAACTACAAATAAAGACAATTTTATTTTCTTTCTTTTCCATATGAATGTAGTTCATTTATTTTTCTTTCTTGGAGGAAGTGGCTAGTACCAACATTACAAGGTTGAATAAGATTAGTGAGGCATTCTTGCTTTATTCCTGATCTTAGAGGGAAAGCATCCTGATTTCATCAGTAAGAATGATATTAATTATAGATTTTTTCATAGATTCCTTTTATCAAATTGTGGAAGTGTCCTATTTTTAGGAAATAGGGAGTTTTTACAGAAATGTGTGTGGGATTTTGTAAAAGCTTTCCTATCTCTATTGAGGTGATTTTTTGGTTTGTTTAGTTGTTAATATGATTAATTACATTGATTGATTTTTCAATATTAAACCAGTCTTACATTCTGAGATAATCTTGATTTGGTCATGATGTTTTATCCATGTTATATAATGTTGGATTTGCTATTTTTAAGTTTTTTATTTTTATTTTGCCTGTATGGTCACAAGACATATTGGCCTACAGTCTTTTCTTGCAATGACTTTGATTTTGCTATCAGAGTAATAATATTATTCTTATAAAATTAATTAGGAAACATTCTATCCTCTGAAATATCCTGGAAGAGTTTGTGAGAATCAGTAATACGTCTTTCTTAAGCTTTTGAGAAATTCATCAGTGAAGCCACCTGTAGTTAGAATTTTCTAATGAGCTTTTTAAAAATTATTACTACTTAAGCTTCTTTTCTACCACACACCTATTCCAGTTATCTATCTCTATTCAAATGAATAGCTTTGATAATTGGTATCTTTCAAATTTAAAGGAATTTTTCAGTTTAAGTTGTCAAGTTTATTGGCATAAAGTTATTTATAATATTCCCTTATCATCTTTAAATCAACAGTGATAGTAAATTTCCAATTGCTGATGTTGGTAATTGTGTTTTTCTATTTTACCTGATTATTTGTCTATGGATATGTCAATGTTAAAGATCTTCTCAAAAAAAGTACCTTTGGTTTTACTAATTTTTTGTATTAGGATTATTTTTCTTATATTCCACTGATTTTGTTCTTGATATTTTCTTTGCTCTGATTACTGTTGGATTAATTTGCTCTTCTTTTCCTAGTTTCTTAAGATTGAAGTTGTGATTTAAGATCTTTTTTTCTTTTCTAATGTAGGTGTTCAGTACTATAGATTTCACTCTTATACTTTAACTGCTCTTGAACTGTTCTTAGAACTACTTTATCCCATAAATTTCATATTTATCTTTTCATGCAGTTCAAAATGCTTCATGCTTTTCAAAATTACTTTCTCTTGTAATTACTGCTGCTAATCGTGGGTTATTTTTAAAGCATCCAATTTAGTTTCCAAATATCTAAGGATTTTCCCAGGATCTTTGTGGTCAGAGAACATACTTTTATGGCTTGAATCCTTTTAAATTTATTAATAATGATTTTATGGCCTAGAATATGCTTCTACTTGGCAAAAATTTCACGTACCCTGGAAAAGAATGTATGTTCTACTATAGTTGGGTGAAGTGTTCTTTAAAGGTCAATTAGGTCAAATTAGTTCATAGCAGCATTTAAGTCTTTAATAGTTTTAGTGGTTTTGTGATCACTTGTTCTAGCTGTTTTTGTGAGACATATTGAAATCTTCTACTACAGTTGTCAACTTGTCTATTTCTTTTTGTAGTTTTATCTGTTTTTGCTTCATGTGTTTTGAAGCACTGTTATTAGGTACATATGTGTTCAAAATTGCTATGTATTTTTAATGGATTCATACCTTTGATGTTACGAAGTGACCCACATTATCCTTGGTACTGTTTTATACTCTTGGCAATATTTTTTGCATTCTATTAGTATAGCTACTCCAGCTTTCTTTTAATTAGCATTAGTATGGTAACCCTCCATATGGATCAGTACATCTGCTTCTGCATTTAATCTGTTGCACTAGGTTGTTTTGGATAAAATATTAAAAAAAAAGAATCCTGCCTCACATATGGTTGAAAAAGAAATGAATATTTTAATACTTTTTTTCAAATAACTATTTATATTCTTTTATACTATAACAAAAAATAGTAATTATATTTCCTAAATTGATAGCTGCTCTGTGAAATATGAAACCATAACAATAAATGTGTCATACATTAAAAGCTGTTGATCTAGCTTCCTTCTTGAATTAATGTTTTATATGTGCATGATTTTATACCACCATGCATTGGTCATTTGGCAAACAATGATTTCATTGAGTTATGAGTTCCTCCACATACTGATACATTTCACTATACAATATCGATGATATCACTATTGTTAATGTCATTACATATGTTATCAGAAAAAAAATCTTTAAGCAATGGGAAACTGTCAAACTCATGGTATCAGATACAAATTTTTAAAAATTTTAATATTTTAGACAACTTGAATTGTATCATAGAAAAAGGAAGATCTTAATATTGTTAAAAAAAATACCAGACCCTCTAAAAGTGTCTCATTACTCACTGCAGGCATTTTTGGGTCACATCTTGAAAAGGGATGCACTACAAATACTGGTGACTCTATCCAACATAAAAATTATTGTTGGAATTACGGTGTGAAAGAACATAGGAAGATAACAATATGCTATTCAGGTATTTGTTATAGTGCAACTAAATTAAAATTCCATGTCATCCCTACGTAGTTAGGGACTGTGTAGAGATCATGAGGGACTTCTCTGATGACTTGGTTAGTAAGCAGTCTGCCTGCATTGCAGGAGTCTGCCTGTAATTCACTAGACCTGGATTTGATCTCTGGGTTGGGAAGATTCCCTAGAGAAGGGAATGGCAACCCATTCCAGTATTCTTGCCTGGCAAGCTACAGTCCATGGGGTCAGAAGAGTCAGACACAACTTAGTGACTAAGCCACCATCACCTCTAGGGCTCATGGACACTAGGTGTGCACCATCTTTGTTTATTGACTGCCCCCAGCCATGTGATGGAGATCCCTAGCATCTGTGTATTCATATACAAACTGGAAGATCAGAGTTATGTGAATACATCTCACACTCACTTATTGCAATGACATGTGAATGTGCCTAGCGTAAGCTCACTGTAAATGTTCACTTTTTGAGCAGAGAAGAGGGATATTCTTAATTGTTTAAAGCCTTTTTGAGACTGTTTTTAATGAAAGGCAATTCAGTTCTTTCTAAATTCTTATAATCAAAATGAATGACTAACATATAATCCAAACTAATAACCAACATTGTCAAGATGAGTGGATGGAATTCATTTGTAGTTAGCACTGTAATTATGTGTAATTTGGAGCTGTTTTTGTTTGAAAAGAGTACACTTTATTAGGTTGGTAAAATATTCCTCATCTGATTTTATTTATACTATTATTCTTGTTTCTTTGGAAATCTTTTGTTTTCCTTAGACAATCTAAATATTCATTCCAGTATTATCTATAAAGAATTCTAAATAATTGAAGCCTAAAATACAAAGCTTTTCTATTTTAATTTAGATCAACTGGTGTACAATTTTCTGACAGCTTTCTTCACCATCAGTTGCTCTCTTAAAGACAAAGTGTACTTATTAGAACTGACTATTAATGAATGGATTGATGGAACAGTTCGTCTACTGCTGTATAGGGATGGAGTTGGAGTGAAGATGGAGAGCTTATGGATGGGTTCTGGCATTTATTATTCATCTGCTTCCTATGGTAGTAGGAGATGTACCCTATGTTTATGCAGGTATAAATACCCCTATTTTGAAAATACAGCTCTTGAAATTCAGAATGTCAACATAATAAGGCATCTAATCACAGTTAAAGCTGAGATTTGAAATGATCTTATTGACCTCAAAGTTTGAAATGACTAACTTTGACTTTAGTGGTTTGCAATCAGACAAATGGCAATGACTAAACATTCTCACACCTATCCAGTGTGTGGATATCACAAAGTAACAAAGTGAGGAGTCAAGATTGAAATGCAGCCTGGAGCCCACTGTCCTAAGCCATGCATTTTAACCTGAAGTTGCCTAAGCCCAGCACAAGGAAGACCTTGTTTTATTTGATTCCTGGCAGGGGAGGTGTCACATACTGATTTGCACAGAGAATCCACATAGGTTGACAGCAGACTTGCTACTCACTGCTAGATATTATAGTGTCTTTATGTGTATATGACATAAATGTCATCCATTTGTATAAATATTATGTACATCATGTTATAAGTTCTTTATGTGCATTTAGGATCCTCAGACACACTGTTAAAACCTTTTATTGTATATAATAGACCCTGTAATCGAATTTAGGGACGTCCCTGATGTCGCTCCTTTTCTGAGCTCTTCTCACCAACCTTCATGACCAAACCGCGCTGAGCAGCCATCCCAGTTTGATATGAGCTGCGGTACCCACCTAACCGCCCCCGCCCCGCTTCCGAGTGGCCTCCGCGCCCTCGGGTTCTGTCTTCCCGTTTTCTTCCACCCCTGCCGCATCCTTCACCAAGCGTGGTTTTCCGTCCCCGACACCCGCACCGCCGGGACAGCTGCTCTCAGTTGACAAGAGATGCAGGGCAGGGCAGGGCAGGCTGGGGAGAGCAGCCTCGGAAGCACGATTGTTTTGTCGGATGCGGAGAATCCTCTTCTCTGCGCGTCCTGACCTCCTCTCCGCCCCACGGTTGCCTTGCGTTTTACAGGACATTCCCACGTCCCTTCATCGTGCTGTTTCAGCGTTCCCCAGTGCCTGAGTGTGTGACACCTATTTATGCTTCTGTCATCTTAGACTCATCTTAGAATAGTAGAAACATGTGTTTGTGTTAGATGTCTGTTTCTCTCACGTTTGATCTCAAGATCCCAAAGGAAAGAGGGAGGATTATTGATTTCATTTCTTTTTACTGTGTCCACTACAGGGTAGACACTATTTTTCTGTTGAATTTCATTAAATTGAAGCTAACAAGCCTATCCCTAGGGATGTACAATCATAGCCTCATTAGTACTCAGCTAAACCAATTAAGTTAACACCCTTGATGAGAGAATAGATCAATGACATTTTCTTAAAACATGACCTATGCTCAGAATGGAATTTGGGAGTTGAAAAAGTGATAGTTGTGGCTTCAAAACTAAGTATTTCAAAACAAGTATTTATATTATTGATATTTATGTATCATCACTCAAGCTCACAATGTTTTAAAACCAAAATATAGTGGATTTACAGTGTCTTATTCATTTCTTTGTACAGCAGAGTGATCCAGTTATACATATACACACATTTGTATATATTGTTTTCCATTATAATTTATCATAGGATAATACACATTATGAAGTTAGGAGGTCCTAGATGGAGTTATGTGTCATCAGATGGAAGGAGAAGGGTACATAAAGGAAAACTTACATAATCAGTGAAAAAATGGAAAAAAAAAATCTTTTCCCAACACCACGCATTTGATTTCCAGCACCAAAGTCCCCTGACAGGCTTAAAAGCGTTTTTAGAATTTGAAAAAAATTTGAGGAACATACTACTATTTTATGCCACTTACTGACTGCAGGCACTTTACTTTCTATTGAAGTTTCACTATTAATAGGAAACTGAAGTAGTCTAGAAAAAATATTTGCCAGTGATTACTGTCCTATCAAGGAGCACTGACCGTATTTTTAAGAACTACTTAAAGGAATACCACAACCAGTATTTTCCTGTTCACACTATGAAACCTTTTTGTCCCTTGGAAAAAGGACTCACTACGATGTTTCAGATCCCATTTATCTGGCTGAAGCTGTTTCTGATGAAGAAACACTGAGTAGAATCCATGGGACATTCTCCCTCTGTCTCTCCCAGTCTTCACAGTATCTGTAATAGCAAATTAATTTTTGTCAAAATATCCATTTAAATAGTTTTCTGGGAGAATTGTTCCTTGTTATTAAAGTGTGCATCAATTTCTTAATTCCAAAATGCAATAGATAGTTGATTATTTTTTTAGCCACATTATTATGACTGCCAAAAATGCGATTTCAGAAATCATTTAAATATTAACACTCTTTACAATGACCTTGTTTTACATTTCTTTTTGTTTTCCATTGAAGGATAATTGCTTCAAAATATTGTGTTGGTTTCTGCCATACATCAGCATGAATCAGCCATAGGTATACACATGTCCCCTCTGGAGATTCCTTAAAATGACCTCTTTACTATAGATTGTTTCTCTGTTTCTTGGCTTCCTCATCTGTAAAGAATGAACAGAAATAGAATATGGTAATTCCCGTGGTCCATCACAACTATAAAGCTCTGAGTCTCTTAGTCATGCCTTTGCCAAAGTCTGATATGATTCTACAGAACTTCTTGTGCGGCTCCCATTGAGTTCTGATGCACTTGACACTTGCTGACAATTGCTGGTTTAGAGATTTTCTATGTTTCTGTGTTTATTTTTTAAATGAATTTATTTATTTTTAATTGGAGGCTAATTACTTTGCATGTTTCTATATTTATGTTCTAGGGTAGCTAGTTAGTCAATGAAAGTAGTGTTAATCTCTCACTCATGTCTGACTCTTTGCAACCCCCTGGACTATAGCCCACCAGGCTCCTCTGTCCATAGAATTCTCCAGGAAAGAATATTGGAGTGGGTAGCCACTTCTTTCTCCAGGGGGATCTTCCTAACCCAGGTATTGGAGACCCAGGTATTGAACCCAGGTCTCCTGCATTGCAGGCAGATTCTTCACCGTCTGAGCCACCAGGGAAGCTACCTAGTAATAGAGAGGGTAACTTATTAAGTGGTTTTGAATTTGACTCTTCTGCCCACCTTACCTATCAGTTACATTCTTTTCATACCACCTTCCTAAATTTGATCCAGAGCGCTTCCTAATCTTCCTGCTTGTAAAAGTGGGGAGGAGAGGAGGACAGGAGAAAGGAAAGTGGGCAGACATGTGGGAAGATTAGGAACCAGAGAATTCCTCAGTTTTTAGCTTACTGATGCCATCTACAGTTTTCTGCATGTGTTTTTAAATGAATTCCTCAGCTTTCTTTATAGAGCAGACTTCTGTGGAGTGTCCAGGAAGAACTAGAGCCAACGCTGCCCTTTGTGGGAAGCAGAGAGGGTGCCCGCCTGGTGGGGGACCCTCCCCTCTCCTTCACTGTTGAGGGATCTAGGGACCAGGACGTTGCCCTGCCGCTTCTTGCTCTGATGAAGTGGAGCTGCCTCTGGATGGGCCAGACAGCCCACCGTCTGGTTCCATCACACAGTCTGGTGCAGGGACAGCACATCAAACGTTGCTCAGAGCAAATCTGGACAGCAGGCGAGACATGAGGAGCGGGAGGCCCTTGGGCATGGAGGAAGGACTGCCTCCAGAAGAGGGGCAGGGCATGCCCAGGGAGAGCTGAAGCTGGGGCCCTGATGGAGCCGAGCAGTGAGGCGCCTCCACACTGCGTTCCTCTGCTCGTAGTTTCTCCTCCCACAGGAAGCGGGGAGAGGAAGCGCAGATCACTAGCGGGGGCCACAGGTTGAGAGGTGCAGGGCCCATCCCTGTCATCCTTGTACTGATTAATTCATGAGTTTCCTTCGTTTCCAAAATGTGCTGAGCCCTCAGAATCATGACATGCTCTGGAGACCCAAGGACAAACCAGAACAGTGAGCAGGAAAGGCATTCTTCTTTTGGAGACAGAAGAGCAGCGAGAGGCTCCAGGGAGCTGACTTCAGAGCTGCCCTCAGAGGGTAATAAGGAGCAGGTCTAAGCCTGTAAAGTAGTGGGGTGGGACCAGCCCAGGCAGAAGGAGACCTGAGCAAAGACCCCGAGGTGGGACAAGCCTCCCACCTCTGTTCCCCAGAGGCGAAAGTAATCATGAGGCACCGAGTCCATATGGAGAGAAGGTGAAGCAAACACCCTGGCCAGCAAAGCCACATTGGCACACAGGAGACGGTGTGTGGGGCAGCCGGGAACACCCATCTGTGCAGGTGACTCTGAACACCTATATGGCCTGCTGTGGTTTCAGCATCACCTGCCCCAAGACACCTTTTCGGCTTTCCCTAGGATCCCTGATCCACACTTTTCTCAGCTTGGCTTGGTCCTGCAGCCATGAAATTAAAAGACTCTTGCTCATTGGAAGAAAAGCTATGATAAACCTAGACAGTGTATTAAAAAGCAGAGATGTCACTTTGCCAACAAAGGTCTGTATAGCCAAAGCTATGGTTTTTTCCAGTAGTCATGTACAGATGTGAGAGTTGGACCATAAGGAAAGCTGAGTGCTGAAAAATTGATGCTTTTGAATTGTGGTGCTGGAGGACTTTTGAGAGTCTTCCTAAAGTCAATCCTAAAGGAAACCAACCCTGAATATTCATTGGAAGGACTGATGCTGAAGCTGAAGCCCCAATACTTTGCGAAGAGCCAACTCATTGGAAAAGACCCTGATGCTGGGAAAAATTGAGGGCAGGAGGAGATGGGGACAACAGAGGATGAGATGGTAGGATAGCATCACTGACTCAATGTACATGAGTTTGAGAAAACTCCAGGAGATAATGGAGGACAGGGAAGCCTGGTGTGCTGCAATCCATGGGGTCACAAAGAGTCAGACACAACTGAGTGACTGAGCAACAAAAGCCACCTATGTGAAATGGGTGGGTGTGAATCTAAGGATTTCACACTTCTACTCGGTCAGATGAAAAAATCTTGTTTGCTAAATAGTGGATCCCCATGAACTTAGGACATACTCAGAAGATGCAAATTAAACTTGCTCATGGGAAGATTCACAGGTTCTTCTAAATGCTGTTCACACACATCTGAGGTCTCTCAGAGTCTGAAGGTCCCTGTCATTTGAAGCCCTGTTCACAGCATTATTATTGCTTGTATTCAGATCTCTGTCAGGGGCCTTTGTTGAGCTTTTATTAACATATAGTATCTAAAAATCCTATGAAATATTAGATTCTTTTCTTTCCTTAGGCTAGAGAGATCCGTCTACTCTCTAATGCATTTTTAGTGACACTAAATTGCCTTAAGGCTTGAAGAGGCGAGTCTAAAACTTGTCACTATAAGAAGAAAAATGACCCAGAAATGACACATAATGTGTGAAAATCAAAAGGCTAATAAAAGGATTGTGATATTCACAGCGGCCACACATGCATCTCTCAATGATGCCATTGTCTGCAAGGCCGTGCACACCTCTGATGATGTCTTAGGAGGGAGGGGCTGGTTTACACGGACCATCTTGTAGCCTGAAGTCAGTCTGCATGTATTAGGGCCAGGTCTTGCCATCAGTGGAGAATATACAGTTGAGCATCAGAGTACCTTTCCCCAGTGCAGTATGGCTCATTTATCAAAGAATCAGTAGGCTCTCCAAAACAGCTTCTTTTGAAATAGAGGCACGTGATCACAGACACAGGCTAGCAAGGTGACTCCTGAGGTGGTTTTCACTCGGCACCCTTGTAATTTACTCCTGGAGTCTTGCACTGTGGTGGCTGGGTGCACATTTAGTGCGAGGTGCAAGGCGGATGAATTCGTGTCTTTGTCTCCCATTCGTCCTGCGCAGTCATCTACAAGTATCTGTCTCAGGGATACTGTAAGTGCAACAAGCTCCGCTGAGGGCAGTGAGGGATTTCAAGGTGAATGAAATGTGAGGCTTTCCCTTGGGAGCCTTCTCCTGGGAGTGACCTCTCTGTGGGGCTTCTTTTCCCAGCTCTTCCCAGTTTCAGGTTAATATTTCTCCAGTGAATTATTGTGTGGAGCAATGAAAGAGCTAAGCTTACCTCAAAGAGAGGGACAGGAAGAGGGGTAGATCAGGAGAGCACCCAGAATCCTGTAGTCAATGGGGGAACCTCTGGAGCAGGAAGGAATGGGCACCTCTTTGGAGCAGCAGTCTTCAGGACAAACCTGGCTACTTGCCGTTCCCTGAACAAATCACCAACTCTGAAACCAACAGGGCTTTCTATGGTGGGTTTCACTCTAGTGCACAGATACTCAATTCGAGGAAAGTGAGAAGATCAAACCAGTCAATCCTAAAGGAAATCAACCCCGAATATTCACTGGAAGGACTGATGCTGAAGCTCTAGCTCCAGTGCTTTGGCCACCTGATGCAAAGAGCCAACACATTGGAAAAGACCCTGATGCTGGGGAAGATTGAGGGCAGGAGGAGAAGGGGGCACTAGAGGATAAGAGGGTCGGATGGCATCACTGGCTCAATGGACATGAATTTGAGCAAGCTCCAGGAGTTAGTGAAGGACAGGGAAGCCTGGAGTGCTGGAGTTCATGGGGTCGCAAGAGTCAGACACGACTTTGCGACTGACCAACGACAACAACGAATTAATTATATGGATCTCTTAATACCCAACACAAATTTCAATGTCTGGCCTTTTCAATTTCTTACCTTTTCACTAAAGGCAAAATCATTTTCCCCCATAATAATTTATATTTATTTACCTCATTGTCCAATAGTTGTTTGATGAAGTATCCCTTGCCCCCATTAGCTCAGCAATGCATGCTTATGACTAGCAGGGTGCCTCATGCTAAAAGCCAGACCATAACCAGTTGTGAACCAATGCAGGTAAAAATTGTTATTTTCTCGCTTCTTCTCTTCTGTTTAAAATACAAAATCATTCTGCTTCAACTATTTAACTTAATAAGAGTTGCCATTTGGATATTTATTATCAATCACTGTTTATCTTGAGATTACACAAAATCAGTTTTCTAAGTTATTTGTGACAATTTCCAACTATTAACAGTTGTCAAAATTGTTTGACAAACTTAATCCAAGGTGTTCTGAATTCATTTGCCAGTGGGAAGGTACTAATAATTTTTTCTGTTATTTTCTTCTGAGTACTTTCCAGAAAACCAAATTAGTTTTCCTAATGTTATATGTATGCCTTCAAACATAGTAATCATAAAATCTAATCATAAATAAAAGCTTAATTTATTATGTATTTGAAGTGGAAAGTGTGCATGGATTTTAAATCGAACTAATTTATGCGCTAGATAAAACCAAAGCAAGAGGTTGAAATAATAAATTAGTCGTTGGGTCATCATCAGTTTCAAGCTCAGCCTTATTCATCACAATGCAGAGTTTACCCATCAGTGGCTCTGTTTTTCATTGCACAGTCAAGAACAGAGGTTGCTTATTAGTGATTTTTATTGTTTGAAAGTAGAGAAGCCTCGCTATTTTATCAGTTGTTATTTTCAATCATTTGTCAAAAGATTTCAGGCCAGAAATTAAGGAATGGATTCTGTACATACTTTGGAAAGATTTCCCCAGAACTCAGATAGAGATTTCTGGACTAGATCTTCTGTGGTACCCTACGGTAATTATGGAACATTAGGAAGAATCCTTACCTTGGGTAGAAGAGCTTCTTTTAATTTTTGTCTGATGAAAATCGGAGGGTATGAACTCTGTTAGGTGTGAGAGTTCTGTCTCAGTGAGTGAGAACAAAGGGGCAATCTAATAGTAGGATCTTAAAACATTTTAAAATTTAACTTGTAATAAAATCAGAAGTAGTACAATTGTTGTGATATAGAAACAAAAGTGTACTTGTGATTCTATTAGCAGTCTAAAAATAGCTTTATACTGATTTTTTCCTGATACACAGATTCAGATACTTAAAGCTAAGAGTTACCTGGGGTAACAATTTTGTAGAAAATCTTTTTCTTCTCTGTATTACTACATATTTTGCTCATTTTGTAGAAACATTGTATTCTTTAAAATACATATGGAATAATATAGTCAATCATATTTCTATTAATGGACACTATCATGACTTCTAAAAAGCAACTCTGGCCATATTTGCTCCTACTTTGGATAATATATCTGTATTATATTGCCAGAAGTGAGATCTACCAGTCAACATTAACAGGATTCACTAAGAATACCTAGAGGAAGTTGATCAGGTATATGAAAAGCATGTATGAAAAAAATAGATACTTTGTTGGGGTGGAGTGCACCCATTAGAACTATGAATGACAGGCTTTGGAACTGAAGTAAGTGGATGCTAGGGGGAAACAATAATATCATTTTCCTTCCTTTATGTTTGATCATGCCCAATGTATTGTGTGAGACACTAGCACCCCAGTTTGAGAGGATCAAAAAAATATTGACACACTCTTAAATCCCAGCGCTCCCTAACCTATTATTAATCACACTACTTGGTTTATTTTGCTCACAGTACTTATGACACTTTCATTTTCTTCTTATTTCATTTATTTATTTTTGTCCTCCTTTAACTAGATTGCTACCCCCATGAGACTTTGTCAATCACAATTTCTGTATCTTTGGTACCTGGAGTAGTGTGGCACATAGATATTCAATAAAAATGTATTGAAAGAATGATGAAAAGTATGAGAACTGAAATTTAGGTAAATAAGGAGAACTGAACACTGGGACCTGGCATAGAGAACAGAGAAATAGAACAGTTGTTTTCAAACCAAATATTTAGATTTTTTTTTCTTTTATTCAGTCTGTTTCCAGAAGTCTAAACAATGACCAAAGGCCAATGAAATTATGAAGGGATGTGTCTAAAAAGTATAGCTATTTTAAATAACTGCTATTACCAGACATTGAAAATTAGAATTATGTCTACAGTTTGTTTTTTCCACTTTTTACTTTAAAAAGATAATACATATTATGTCCTTATTATGCAGCATTTCTCAAAATTACCTCCATAGAATTCTAGTTGCCCTGGATACTTTGTGCAAAAGGGCTTCCTAATCAGATAAATTTGGAAAATTCTACATATTTTAAATTTTCTTAAAGTAGGTGAAGCACAATTTGCATATTGAATTTTAGTAAGCTGAGGATCCTCTTTGGACAAGAAAGATTCTGAATTGTGTTTAATCCAGAACGTTTCACGTTGATTTGACCCTGATTTGATGATTTTTATAGATATCTGTGATGATCCCAGGATGTTAAATTAAAGTGTGAGAGATGCTCTTATGTTACTAGAATAATGTCCACTATAATGTTGCAGACAGGAAATTTTTCCATAAGCAAGAAAAGACAGCATTTGTTTAATTTTTTTTATTATCTTTTACATATTAATAACTTTACATATTACATGGGCAACTATTCACATTTTCTCTAAAAGACCGTCTTTCATTCCCATTTTGTCAGTGTCAACTTTGGAGTTTGTCAAATGGAGGACACAGGCAGAGTTTGCTCTTGTAACAACAGGCTTGTAGGATTATAAAGCAACACTGCCCTCAGTTCAGTGCCAGGAAGCAGGCTTAGAAGAAGGGCCCGGGTGTGCTCAGACCTGGGGCATGCCTCTCGCATTTCGTCACGCACCTGTTGAGTTGTGATGCTGCAGTCACATTCCGTTACTGCTCGCAGCCTTAAGGCTTCATGCTTCCTGCGGCAGCTCTGGAGCCAAAGCAGTTTTTCATCTGACTCTAGGCCGGATGGGTCGCTTTTTTCTAAAGCAAAGTATCTCTTCCTGTAAGATGCATTTCTGAAATATAATAGCACCAGCCTTCTGAATATAATTAATATATTACAGTGGTAACAAATTCTTTTCATGCATGTGTGCTCATTAGCTTCAGTTGTGTCCATCTCTGTGCGACCCCACGGACTGTAGCCCACCAGACGACTCTGTCCTTGGAATTCTCCAGGCAAGAATGCTGGAGTGGGTTGTCATGCCTTCCTCCAGGGGATTTTCCCAACCCAGAGATTGAACCTGCGTCTCCTGAGGCTCCTGCATTGCAGGCAGATTCTTTACTGCTGAGCCCCCAGGGAAGCCCCAAATAATTCTTTACTGAGACATTTTTTTCCCTTGTCTTTCATTGGAAGCAAGTTCTATGAGGATGATAAGAATACTTAACTTGAAAAGTATCTTTAAAAAAAATTTAAGCATACATTACTGTTGACTAAGCTACAATGATGAATAGCAGATCTCTAGAAATTATTTATCTTACTTAACTTTAAGCTTTATGGCTTTGAATTAAAAACTTCCCACTTTCCCTCAATCCCACTAGCCTCTGGTCACCACCCTTCCAGTTTTTTATTTTATAAATTTGACTATATTTGACACCTCATATAAATGGAATGCTAGAGCCCTTATCTTTTTGTATACTGAGCCATTTCTTAACCTGGGCTTTTTCAGTCTTTTTTTTTTTTTTTTGGTAGGATGTTTATCCACGTTGAAGGACATTCAGCTTTGTTTTGATTCCAGGGTTTCCTTCTTTCAGATGCATTTCTTACTTAGCTGCAACACCTGGTCCTGCCATGTCTGTTATTGTTAATTTTAGAGACGATACCTTAAGGATCATGTATTTATTTAAGAGAAGTTGGCAAAATGGGAATTTGAACCCAAGTCTTGTGCTGCATTAAAGGGTTTATCTGTGAATAATTGCTAATGGGTCACTTAATGTTGTTATATTGTTTTGATGGCATTACATGGTAGCAGCACTATGATGGTTTTTTAAAGACATCTTCCATGAGTAATCCGGGTTGTTTTTGGTTTTGTAATTGCTCAGGGTTGGTGCAAATGTACAGTTCTCCTGTGAGGACAATTACGTGCTCCAGGGATCCAAGAGCATAACGTGTCAGAGAGTCACCGAGACCCTGGCTGCATGGAGCGACCACCGGCCAATCTGCAGAGGTGAGTGGGGATGATCACGTCTGCCCAGATTCTCTTTCCTTACAGCTGAATACACAAGGAGATCCAAATGCAAAGCCCAGTGTATAGACAGCAAAACTTGTGATGATTTATGCTTTCATGGTGATGTTGGTTAACAAGAAATATTTTTTTTTGAAATTTTTTAGGAGACAAACATTTCCAAGGATATTTGTGTTTTTTAAATTTCAGGAAATACATGAGCAAACCTAATCATTCCAGTACATTCTATATAACTTGATATCCATCTATCTATACACACAGATTGCATATGTACGAAAATATGTTATATAACTAGATGCTTTGGAAAACAGAATGCAAGTTGCTATAAATCTAAAAATGCTCACTTTGCAGTAGCAGTGAAGTTAATATTTTGAATTTTGATAGTATCAGTGATAAAGGGAGTTTGTTAGCATGATCTGAAGCCATCATTTTATTATTAAACTAATCTTGGACATAGAACAAAATGTTGCATTATCATCATCTTCTTCAATGAGGTCAAATATTTGTTGCATCTATGAAATATGTGAAAAATCCTACCAGAATTATAGAAGCCACAGTGAAACCAGCAGAAAACTGTTTTGGATATTTTCCTAAGGAAAAATTAATAAAATTAAAAGAAAAGCTAGCTGTTTTGTTTTGTTTTGTATTAGTCTTCCTCCTAAGGGGGAAAAATGAGCTTTCATTTTTTCTTTTTCTTGCTTTTCTACGTCAGGAACATATAGCATTATTTTAAAAGCCCATGCTAGACAAAACTAGTAAATGTTCATCTGTTTCAAATTGCTATTATAAGTAACATAAAGGGACTATCGAGCGGGATATTATTTGATTCTTACCTTATTTATTAATTCAGAAGTTTTCCTTGTACCCTCTTTGGGCCAAATCTCATCTAGACTCCAAACACTTTCTCAGCATGCTGGCCCCTAGCTGTCCCGACCTGGTACCGAACACTCAGAGGCGCTTGTCTCAGCCGACAGCTGCTCCAACCAGGCTAAGGGCAGGGCAGTTCCTCCAGCCCGACAGACTCTCACAGTCTACTTTATCATATTTGAGAAGAGATGTTCTTCCACGGGGTGTTTGTCGGTAGTGTGATTCCTGGTCTGGTTTCCCGTGGACAGCTTCTCCCCTCTCTCCAGCACCCACTTCTCTCCTTCACACTCAGATTTATCCATCTCTTCCCCTCCACCCCCGACTCCCAGTGGACGACTCAGCTGTTTTGCTTCAATTAGATGTACCTTCTTTGTCATGGACTAATTTTTAGTTTATTTCCACTTATTACTTGTAACTCTCTGCAATAATGAGCTATAGCTGGAAATAATTCTTAAGAAGGTGTTTTCTTATAGGATATGTATTTTAAATCTATATACTGGAGCAGACTGTGTCTGGGGAACAATAAAAATATCTTTAAAGACACAGTTTTAAAGAAATCTGTATTTTAGAACACTTAGAGTAGTAAGACATTAAATAAATCTTAAATCAAAAGTCCTGAAATCTCCCGAATAGAAGAATTTGACATAAACTGTTTAGGATAAGGTGATAACAATTAGGTGACTTAAAAGAAAAATACACTTCAAGAGAAACTTAAAACAAATGGAGGTGAATTTTTCTTTCATATAGAATTAAGATATAGGCAGTATAGGACAAGGATGGGCAGGTCTGTTTCAGAGATGGAAATGTCCTCAAGTCTCACTCTGTCCTCCCTATGGTCAGACCTTCATCTTCATGGTCCAAGGTGGCATCCAAACTCCAGGCGACAGGATGGAGGAGTTTAGCAGGGAGTCTGCAAAAACTATCACACGCATTTCTTCTCAGTCCAATTGGCCAAAATCCAGCCAGATAGTCTCACCTTGTTGTGAGACTTAGAAACATTATATATATATATATATATTCCGGGTGGTTATGTATATAGCAAACAATTATACTTCTATGAAAGAAAAGGAGCATAGCTATTAAGGGAATCTTTGCCATCGGGGTGTATTTCTATAAGAAGGAAAGATGGAGTCAATCACTCAAAATATGAAATTTTTTTTTCTACCCTGTATCATCTGCAGCTTTTCATGAGTGGAGTGTGTAGGTAAATTAAGGAATCAATCATCCCTCTCTCATGTCCCTTGGCATTTTTGTACCAGTGTAGGATTATATTTGTAAGCAATATGAATGAGAAGAGATGTGTGTCTGCATATCCTGCTTTCTGGACTAGAAAGGGCTCATCTGTGAGTCTTGTGGTTAGGCAGGGAACCTGTCCTCCACACTCAGCTCCCTTTCTCTGCCCTGTCCTCACCTCCTGGCCACACAGCCTTCTCCCAAGAGGTCAGCTTCCTTCTGCAAAGCCAGCAGGAACATCCCTCCCTCTAGTCTGGATGACAGTCTTCTATTTATCAAGTAGTCGCTGAGTACCATGACCTAATCAGGTGCACATACAGATGGATGGCCAAGTGCTTCAGTGCATCTTAGGCTGACCCTATAGAGGACCACTTCAGGGAGCCTCTAGAGCAGGGCTGTCAGCTAGAAATAAAATGCAAACCACTGATCTAATTTTAGGGAGCTCGAATCTGTTGATCTGTGACAACCTAGAGGGGTGGGATGGAGGTTCAAGAGGGAGAGAAAATACATATACCTATGGCTGATTCCTGTTGGTGTATGACAGAAACCAGTGCAATATTGTAAAGCAATTATCCTCCAATTAAAAATAAATATATATGTATTTTTAAGTATCTAGTAGCCAGATTGGAAAAGAAGCAGGTGCAGTTAATTTTAAGAATATTATTTAACCCTAAACATTTCAAGTATTTTAATGTATAGTCGAAATGACTCTAAGGAGATACCTTTTTTCCCCCTTTATTATTCATACTCTGTCTTGGAAATCCAGTGTGCATTTTACGCTCACGGCTCAGACCAGCATCATTTCAAGCTCTCAATCATCAGATGGGCTGGTGGCTACCACGGACAGCGCCACGCTCCCTGTTGCGCTCAGCCCAGTCGGATTTTCTCAGCTCTCCACACCCTTGCAGGTGTGAAGGGCAGAAGTGGTCTCTCTGAGTCACAAGCAGTTTCCTGCCTGGTGTCCCTCATTTCTTCTATGAAAACCCATCCATTTTCCAGGTTGGCAATGTTTAGGAACCCTGTATCTGTCATCATCCCCTCCTTTAAATAGTGTCTCTATTGGCTTTTAATGACTGATTGCCCAACTAAAGAAGAGCTGAGAAACCTTTTTTGAAGTGGAGATTTTATGACTATTCTCCAAAGATGGCTTTAGCTGTCTAAAATATAGGGGGAAATGGATAACATGAAGCATAATGCTATTTCATGCTACATGAAACAGAATACAGGAGTATTTACTTAGCTATCCATAGGTTCCAAACACCAAGGGCAATTTTTCAAGTTCATCTTCCCCTCTGTGCTACTGCCATAATACATTGTAAGTCAGAGGTGAGCAGTACAGTTTCGGTATTCCTGATGTACTCTGAGCTTTTAAAGCAGCCCTCATATTGATCATCTCAGCCACATGTTCTAAATTCAACCATCTGTCAAATGCAATAAAATGCCCCTGGTCTGAGCACGCACACATTATGAGATTTCAGATCAGTCAATTAAGGAAGGGCTGATTCTCAAGGTTCCGATCTTCACGAAGGGGCTCTAACTCTTAAGTAATTATCGTGCCTTCTCCATGGGAGGATTATCAGATAGAAGCATTTGATAGATTGCAGTGAGTCAGGAGAGATCTTTCACATCTGGACACTGGGTCCTAAGCCAATGCTTACATTAGCTAATTAGCCCTGAGGATGGGGGATGTTACCTTTTCTTCCTGTTAGCACACAGATGAATGGTTGCCATAGCTCAGTAATTATGCAAGTGATTTTGTTTGAAATTATACTTACTGCATTTAGGGATATGAAAACAACCATTATGATTTTTCACAGGGTAAAATGCTATGAGCTGTTTGAAGCTGTATAAGTATCTTTAACTGGCAATAAATTTTTTTAAATAAGCAAACAAAATAGAGAAGAAGAGGATGTAGTTGT
The DNA here is from genome assembly GCF_033118175.1 of Dama dama. Lineage (NCBI taxonomy): Eukaryota > Metazoa > Chordata > Mammalia > Artiodactyla > Cervidae > Dama > Dama dama. The sequence goes on along the minus strand of NC_083712.1, from coordinate 10,398,447 downwards.
ATTTTTTAAGTAAAATGTTTCAGCTGGCATTTATTCCATCAGTGTTTAAGCGGGGTATATAGGGAGAATTTCTTCTGATGCTATTGAACGTTGATCTGTGGAATTAATATTTTTGGTTGCCCTCCGAGCTGACAAGGCACATAAGAAAAGTGAAGTGGTTTTTGCAATTGTAACTGTGGTTACATGGAAGCCAGTTTGAGTCACCAAGGGTCACAGAATAAAGCTATTATTATCTCAGGATTCCAAGTCAGGTTAGCCCAGCAGTATCCTTAACTTATTAACTTGTCATTTACTGAAAACTTTACAGTGTATTCTTCCCTATTCATATTTTCTGTCCATACAGAGATGACCTTTTAAATAGTAGTGAAAAGACTGTTTATACCTGAAAGATGACTTCATTCTACCAGACTAAGGGTCCAGAGCCAATTTGAAGACTGTATTTTAATACTGATTACTATGTCAGGTAGCTATGAACCCAGAGATTTAAAGAAACATACACTTTAAAGGGGGAAAAAAAAAAAAACACCTTCTTTGTCATAGATATAAAAAAATCTGTACACTCTGAACTTTTAAAGCAGCCCTTATATTGCTTATCTCAGCCACATGTTCTAAATTCAACCATCTATCAAATGCAATAAAATGCCTATGGTCTGAGCACTGCACATATTATGAGATTTCAGACCAGTCAATTAAGGAGTTAATTGATCTTAATTGAGAGCTCTTAGGATTTACTCTAAGAATTTTCATATATAACAGACTTTGGTATTTAGTACATTTATCACATTTTATATTACATTCCTAGTACTGATTTGTCTCATAACTAGAGCTTTGTACCATCTGACTACCTTCTTCCAATCCTCCCCTTCACAGTTCCCCACCCCTTAGTAACCACAAATCTCATCTACTTTTTTATGAGTTTGTTTGTGAAGTGTAATTGCCTAGAACATCATGTTAATTCCTGTTACCCAACATAGTGATTCCATATTTCTATACAGTACAAAATGATCATGATAATAAGTCTAGTTACCATACATCACCGTAAAAAGATATTATATTATTATTGGCTATATTCCCTAAGCCACGAATCATTTATTTGATGACTGGAATTTTGTACCTCTTGATTTCTCACACTTTTAACTTTTACTTTAATTCCAGTGAATGTGGATAAATTTCTGTCTTCGCTTCTAGACTTCTAAGGATTTGTACTCTTTACTTGAATGTCACCTGGGAGAAAAACATGTTTTTCTTTATTTCTTATTAAGTTACTGAAAATAACAAAATCACATATTTTTATGCCACTGCTCTCAAATTCACCTGATGTAAAGTGCCTCGGAAGCCCTGGTGGCTCAGACGGTAAAGTGCCTGCAAGGTGGGAGACCCGGCTTTGATCCCTGGGTCGGGAAGATCCCCTGGAGAAGGAAATGGCAACTCACTCCAGTACTCTTGCCTGGAAAATACCATGAATGGAGGAGCCTGGCAGGTTACAGTCCATGGGGTCCCAAAGAGTCAGACACGACTGAGCTACTTCACTTTCACTTTCTTTAATGCTCCTGGAGCATGCCTGGGGTGTTTCTGACAGCCCCCCTGCAATTGTTGTCTTCCTTCTGCCTGGAATGCTTCTCCCCCAGACCTCCAGGTGGCTTTCCATCTCGCACTCACCATCAGATGTCATCTCATCCAGACCCTTCTGTGCCCACCCTCTTCAGGATGCTCTGTGAACCCTGACTCTGCTTTCCTGCAGAGGTCGAGTGTCCTCCTGACATTAGACATTCGTGTGGTTAATCCCCTGATGAAGGCACAGAACTTAATTTTGTTCTTTCTTTGCTGTGTCTTCTATGATGGAAACAGCACCCAAATCTCAGGAAGCATTCACTGTGTATTTGTTTTATTACCTGTACTATGGTGTTCTACTTACATTCTTTCCTTCAATCCTTACAAAAATCATGGATGAAGTTATGATTATTATAATAAGTGGATAACCTGAGAGGCTTAAAATGAAATAATTTAAGATAACACATCTGATAGCTTCATAAACCAGATCTGGAACTCAGGAGTGATTCGGAAAAGCAAGCTCTTAACCTCTGACATACTTTCTCCATTTTGGCTGAGTCTGGATATAGACATAAAATTGGTGGTTTTCTTTTAAATCCTACAAGAATCACACTATCCAATATAATTCTTAATTTCCTTTTAAAAAGCTTCCGAGTCCAGATATCCTATTAATTTAAGTTTAGTCGGTTAGAATATTCTTCTCTTCAATTTAATTTCATTAAGTAGTTACTATAGAATGGCAAAGATTCCCGGAACTGATTGTACATAAATAGATAAATTACTACTTAAAGTTGCATAAGATAAATCATGTGAAACAAATGCATGTTACACTTAACAAATACTCGGTGACTAATGGATAAATAGCACATTTGGCATTCAAAACTGGCAAGTTTATTTTTTCCCTTTCCACTTTCCTTCTTTATATATTTCCAGTGATCATTTTGTAAATTCTAGTTTAATTTTAAAAACACAGAAGATATAAGTAAAATTTGAGTTTACAAATTTAGAACCCTGTCACATAAGTAATATTAACTGTACATTAGTTAGATCATGGTTATTATCAAAGAACATCTATTAAGCATTTTTAAGATTTTGTGCAAATTACTTTACGTTAGGTGTTATATTTCCAAAAAGATTCTGACCCAGGGGAATGCCTTTGCAGGAGCAGAAAGTGGTGAGTGTGTACTCAAGTCTAAAACGTGTAAATGTGTGTATACATTTCCATTATGGGAATGTATTTATACCTTGCTGTAAAGACTTGCTTGACACTAGCATATTGTAATTACCTAATTATTTGCTTAATTAAATACTTTGTTGACTAATTGAATATGTGTTTAGCACAGAAGCAACTGTTTGGGAAGTAGGTCCTGGTCTCCAAGGACACAGTGAGATCGCTCATCACAGTCAGAGCAGGTCGCTAAGGCTTCTAGTGTCTGAGCAGCTGCGCAGCCCTTCTGGGGAGGAGCAAGGAGCCAGCAGAGGCCAGGAGTGGGGAGAGACAGGCAGGGGGCAGAGCTTCAGAGTCAAACCATACAGCCTTCAGATCATCAGTCCAGTGCATACTCATTATAGCAGACAAACTGCAGCTTGCGAAGCAGCATGGATGTGGCTGGTAGATAAACTGAGCCCATCCGCCCGCCCTCTGCAGAAGGGACTACACAGGGCCTGGACGCCCTTACCATCCTAACTGAAAGTGACCCTCTGGAGGCCCTCACCATCCTAACTGTGACCCTCGGGCCGGTGGCAGAAACTCCCTCCACAATCCTTCCCAGAGCTTACAAATTTAGAACACTGTCACATAAGTAACATTAACTGTACATTGATTAGATCATGGTTATTATCAAAGAACATTTATTAAGCACTTTTAAGATTTGCTTAAAACTCTGGCCTGCTGATGTTCACTCATGGATACGCTGCAATGCAGCTCTAGTCCCGGTTCATCTCTCATCTCTACGGCTGGTCTGTGTCTTCTCTGGCTCTTCTTACCCTTCTGAAAGACTGGCTGTTTGATAAACATGACAGACAGTGAAGGCAGTGGAAGATAATTAGCCTTACGGTGCTGGACGCTGATGGAGGAGGAAGAAGAGGGGAGTGGCAGGGCAGGAGTGGCGTTCGCTCTCCTCCCCCCTCTCGGCAGCTCAGGGAGATCACAGCTTAGTCTGAGCCTTTCTGCCACAGAACCAGAGGATAGAGAGAAACCCCAGACAGGGCGTCTACAGGAGATGTGGAAGGGAAGGTCCAGTCTGCACTTCAGCCTCTGTGCAGACTTGGAGAATGGCACGTAGAGATCATGGTAACTCAAGACACGTTGTTATTATCTGATAGAGACTCTACACATGGGCAGTTGAACTTCAAGTTGTCATCGGTAGCAAATCTGGTGGTTGTGACTAGTAGCAAAGCCTTGATACAAGAACATAGTACCTAATGTATTGTAATTGGTGTGATGGTGATAGGATTATCACACGATGAAGAGGCAGATAATTAGAATGTGGACAACTTAAAAAATCAAAGGGGCTAGTACTGAGGTACTAGCTAAAAGTTTCAACAATTCCCCAAGAAAGAGGACTAGAACTAAATACTTAGGCTATCAGTCTACTCCAAAACTAAGGCAACAAGCATCTGTGGGGGTAACTATTAAATATCAGGAATTGCTCTAATTGTTGAGATTACACATAGCGAGGGGAACAAAACAAAACAAAATCCCTGCCATGAATATTCTCACGTATTTCATTTCAGCTGATTATTTTGATGGCTTGATTAAAAGAATGAGTAGAAAAAAAAATTCAAAAGTTAATTTATTAGAAAAGAGTACTGCAAAAATATGGACAGTTCTAAGAAAAAGAAAAAAATGCATATTAATTTGACAACTTTTGGTGAGAAAAACATCTGAATGGACTGGATTCACAACTCTCTCTGTATGAAACACAATACCATCTATGCAGGAAAGTATAGAAAATGTGCTGGTTTCCCATGAATATTTTACTAATTGTTATCTCTCTAAAAATATAATCACTGATAATCCTGTCTCCCCAAGCAGTGGGTAAGATGAATTTCATGAAGATGAATTTCATAAGTCAAGTTAGAGGTCAGGCTTCAAAGCAGACAACTGGGACCCATGGCCATTGACGGGCTGTCAGATTTGGTGAACTTTCCAGCAGAGTGGCATCTGGGGCTAATGACTGGAGGAGTACAAATTGTCAGCGGGAATGTAGCACATTAGTTCCCCACAGTACACATTCTTCAGATGAGTTTGTCTGTCTTCAAGTTTGAAATGCTTAGAATAGCACTTAGATAATATTAGTTCAAAATTAGCCAACAGATATTTCTTTCATTGCACTACATTGTGTTTGTCAGCTCTTCAGTATGAAATTTCACAAAGTAGGAATGTGTAACACAAAGGTATGTTGAGTCAGATTTTATTGTTAACTATTTTTCTAACGTTTTGCTAATTAATACCAGCAATATAGTTGTCGCTGTTTAGTCGCTCAGTCGTGTCCGACTCTTTTCTACCTCATCACGGACTGTGGCCCACCAGGCTCCTCTGAGCATGGGATTCCCCAGGCAAGAACACTGGAGTGGGTTGCCGTTTCCTTCTCCAACTGGTAATAGTAGAGTACTTTAAGAAAATTGTGGATCCAAAGTTCATGATCCTCTCAAGAACACACTCCTGAAAGTAGACTCCTTGGAGAGTGAAACGGTACAGTGCAGGTGTGTGTGCTTGTGGTCACTGCTTTACTGGAGGACTTTGGATCCAGGACACACCCACTGGGCTTTGGAAACCAAATCACCTCCTATCCGTATCGATGAACTGCATGCATGCATGCTAAGTCACTTCAGCCGTGTCCAACTCTGTGCGACCCCATGGACAGCAGCCCACCAGGTTCCCCCGTCCATGGGATTATCCAGGAGTGGGCTGCCATTTCCTTCTCCAGTACTGATGAAAAGGTGTTGTTCATTTGAAAGCAAGTGTCAATATTTTGAAAGATAGCTTTCATGTTTTCATTAATCTGTGTCTAGTAGGTTAATTCTTAGCTAGTATCAAGTAACAAAAAGGTTGTCTAAAGTCATTTTCTCACATTTTTTTATGTCCACAACTATCGACATTAGATATGGTGCTGAAAATGTACAGTGAAGGAAGGATGCTTTCCTAAGATCAAGGGGTGGACAGTCTTTTAGGAATGAGGGATTTGTAGGTTAATAATGACAAAAAAGGAGTATTTTTAGAAATAGGCATAATCAACATTATTGCTATATCAATATAAATAGAAAAGGGAATAGTTAGGCACTGCCTGATTAAAGGGTTTCTTCAGCCTCCTCCTCTACAAGATGGCCCTTGGGAGCCAGAAGCCAGTTCTGTTTGGTCCTGTAGCTTAGTCTCCTAGAACAGCACCTGACCTGTACCGATGCTCAGCTGGCAAGAAGGAGGGAAGGAAGGAGGGAGGGAAGGACGGGTGATGACGAACTCTGCTCCTCAGTGGATGGCAGTTTAGTCAGTTTATGTTATATGACATCTTAGGGAAATGACCCTGAGCTTCTCTTACATCAGTGCTTATTTATGAAGTTAGTTTCCTCCCCTCTTTTCTCAAATGCAGTTCAAATTATTAATGTTAAGAATGGAGTTTAGGATGACATTTGATTTCCAAAACTTGTGTATTCATTTAAAAAAAATCTCCTTTCTTAAAGAGAAGATCAATTGAAATATTTTTGTATTCAAAACTTAGTTGTTTTTATTGGGTCATGCCATGTATGTGCTCTTTCAATTTTAAGGTGTTTTCTTTTTCCTTTTAGAGTCATCATTTCTATTTTCCTTCTTCATACTTTCAACTGTATTTTAAGTTGTAATTTGCATTGTGATATAATTTGTTATAGAATAAAATCTAAAACTTGAGAGGAACTTTAAATATCATCTCTTGCATCGTTCTCATTTAAAATAGAAAGAATGAGGGGCTTCCCTGGTGGTCCAGTGGTTGAGACTCTGCCTGCCAATGCAGGGGACTAGGGGTTTGATCCCTGGTCTGGAATGATTCCACATGCTTTGGAGCAACTAAGCCTGAGCACCACCACTCCTGAGCTGGTGCTCTGGAGCCGGGAGCCCCGACAAGGGAAGCCGTGGCAATGAGAAGCCCACACACCACAGCCAGAGAGTAGCTTCCACTCGCCCCGACTAGAGAGAGCCCACTGACAGCAACAAAGACCCAGTGCAGCTAAAAATAAACAAGTACATTTAAACAATAGAAAGGTTGAGGTTGTGGGGGCTTGGATTACTTATTCAAGGTCATATCCTGTAGGGCATAGTTGAGATGTTAATTCTGGTCTCCTGAATTCTTATTGCGCTGTGTGCAACCAGACGCCTTACCAGACCCTCTCTGTAGGAGTCAGAATGGGGCCTGAAATGCATTAATTTGATTTGACATTGTCCAAGGTGCTGTTGTCAGGATTCCCTGGTGGCTCAGACGGTAAAGAGTCTGCCTGCAATGTAGGAGACCTGAGTTCGATCCCTGGATAGGGAAGATCCTCTGGAGAAGGAAACAGCAACCCACTCCAGTATTCTTGCCTGGAAAAATCCCATGGACAGAGGAGGCCAGTGGGCTACAGTCCATGGGGTCACAGAGTTGGACATGACTGAGCAACTTCACTTCAAGGTGCTGTTGTCAGCTCATTCTGTGAAGGGTAATGCTTTGGGAAATATAATAAAGAGTTCCAGGTAAGTGTTGCAAGTACCAAGCAAAGGTTCTGAAGGCTGAGCAAAATCTACTTGCCAATTTGATTTCACAAACAGTTCTTTATCACAGTCGTGCGAGAGCTAACTTGAAGTTCCACGTGCACTTTGTGTCTTTACCATGCAGATGAAATCCTGTAGAAAATAACGTCATCTCTGTGTATTTCTAGCAAGAACATGTGGATCGAATCTGCGTGGGCCCAGTGGCGTCATCACCTCTCCTAATTACCCGGTTCAGTACGAAGACAATGCTCACTGTGTGTGGGTCATCACTACGACGGATCCTGACAAGGTAAGACTCTCAGCTTTCCTCTGTAAACATCTGACAAACTGAGCTCTCTACCTGGGCAACTGTTTACCGTGAACACTCTGGTGAGTGGCATGCACCCTCGTGTCTTGTTTGAATTGAAACTGCTGCTGCATGGTGCGTCTGTCTATCCTCCTGTATGGGAAAGCCTATCTAGGATGCAGTTATGAAATATTCTCAGTCTGCTTACCTCCTGCTGCTTCTGAAGGTTACATCTGTGTTATGGTTTTATTTCCAGTTCGATCATCATATAACAATTGACATACAACCTGTTTAGTGTAAGGTGTGCAACATAATGATTTGATATGTATTTATATTGAAAACTGGTTACCACAGTGTTCAGTTAACATGTATCATCTTGTATAGTTAAAATATCTTTTCTTGTGATGAGAACTTTTCATGGCAGTAGCAGTCAGTAATCAGTCGATGACCTCCGGGTGGAATGCAGGGGGTGAAAGAGGAGGATCCGTGGGCAGATGGTTTTGATTCTCTTAACACTCTATACACACGGCTTCCCCTGGCAGCACCTGCTGCAAGGGGAGAGGAGAAGGAATCCAGAATGGCTTTGGGGTGGGTGGTGAAACCCTGACCAGAATGGGCACAAGGTCCAGCCTCCCGGGAGAGTCCCAGTGAACATCCGCTGTCCTCACGTAACTACTGATGATAACACTCTTCTTTATTCTCCTAATCATCCCAGGTTGGAACACTTAGATTCTAAGCTCTCTCTACCTGGAAACAGGGAAAGGGCCTCAGAAACCAGCCCTTTATGGGAAGAGAGAATGGGTTTGGCTCTGGGTGCAGTGAGAGTGAGGGGCTTGCTGTATCTCCAAATGCGTGTCCCTCATAAAGGTCAGCTCGGGATTCCCAGGTGCGTCCTTAGCTGCCGAAACCTGGGATGAGTGTGACATCGTGCAGAGAGGCCAGAGAGAGCCGAAGCAAGTCCCGCTGGTGGCGTCACCCTCAGGGCCATCGGAGGGTACACTGGGCTCCACTGACATGAGTGATGGTGATCTTGCAAGCAGAAGTATCCACGTCAAGTTCTGAAATGCTAGACTCTTGTATGGATGATGCCCTGGCATTTCAGCAGGAAAGCAGCAGCTCCAGATGAAATCTTCAGGGAATTTGGTTAACTCCCTCCCAATAGTTTAAAATTCATTTACATCCAGATTACATATGGATAATCATAAATATTTTTCTATATGAAAGATACCCCTGTATATCTGTGTCTCTATTTCTTTTCTGTTGTCAACTGATAAAAGGCACAACCTGAAAGCTGAGGATTAGTATCGTTTGGAGGGCATACAGAGGACACAGGGGCTTCCCTGGAGGCTCAGTGGTAAGGGAACTGCCTACAATGCGAGAGATGCAGGAGACGTGGATTCGATCCCTGAGGCAGGAAGATCCCCTGGGGGACGGAATGGCAGCCCAGTCCAGTATTCTTGCCTGGAGAACCCCATGGACCGAGGAGCCTGGGAGTCAGGCTTCTCTGACTGAGGAGACGACTGAGTGACTAAGCACGCATGCACGCACGCAGGATGTAGGCCCATGAGACGGGCTCTCAGATGACTGCAGGCAGCTGTTCAGGGCAGGTCAGGGAGGAGTCAGGACATATAGCAGTTTTGGGGAAAAATAGGTGGTCAAACATCAAAAGAGTACTGTTAATGGAAGAAAAGCAGACATTAGAATTTAGTGAATTTTAGCTCTTTTCTATACTTGGGAAGATGCAGAGCCTGGACTCAATGGAATTCCTGCTTGGATCTGCATCTTAACCTTCCAGGGCCAGTGTCCTGCTTTCCTCCACCCTGAGTGCCCCCATGGGGCAGAGGCTGGTGGCTTGATGGCCACAGCGTCCTTTGTTTACTGACGTGGCAGGCGACATTCTCAGTCCACACTCTGTATACTAGAATGACCGAAATCTCTATGCAGACAAAAGCGGCTTAGAGTTACTGTTGTCTAAACCCTTCACTCGACAGCAAGGAAGCTGAGACCCAGGAAGGTGAGATTTCAGAGCTGTTCACTCCTATTGCAGGATAGAAACGTGTGCTCTCTGCACAGCTCTGATAGCCTCTTCGCCAGCTTTCTTCCTCCTGGAAGAAGAGGCATTTCTTTTGCAGCTACCTGTCCCATTATCACTTTGATGAGAACCACAAGGAAATGAAACAGTAGGTTATTCAGTGCGGTGATAGGATGCTCTTGGCTGTACGTAATAGAAGAGCTGACTAAAAGCCAAACATTTTTAGGGAAATGTTGTTTCACGCAATGAAAGGTCAGAGCCAGGGAGATTCTAGGTTTAGTTAAGAAGCTGAGGGCTCTGGTGTGGGCCTTTCTGCTCTGCTCTGCTTTCTGAGCAGTGATCACATACCCTTCAGGTCACAAGATGCTACCATACCATCATGTTCAATGCTCAAGGAGGAAACATTGTGTGTCTTCCTGAGAAGTGGCAGGAATTGTCTTGAAACTCCTAGGTGCTCCCCTTAAGACGACCTGAGCTAGATGTCCACACTCAGGATGCTGAGCAGCTGGAGGAGAGAGCCGTCTGGAAGTCAGAGAAGGGGCCGGTGGTTGGTGGTGACAAGTCATGTCTACCACACACAGACAAGCAGAAGCTTGAGGGAAGAGTTTTCATTATCACCAGGTTCTTCTTTTGCTTTTGAAATGTTCCACAACCCATTATCTGCCTGTTCCACTGGACACCAGTGGGCTAACATTAGTTAAAACTCATGAAATCTGTCCCTTGATGTTTTGAAGTCGACTTTAAAACCTGGCCAAGCTGCAAAATGACAAATGAAATAATGAATTTATGCAGTTTGGGTTTATGGATTTCTCTCATTATACAAGTTCACTTTTCTCTCATGTTTGGGCACACTTACATAGGCTTTTGTAAAGACTTCGTATATATTTTGTTGATTCTGAACACATAACAATTAACAAGTTAAATTTCAGGAATTTTGTGTTACACTGCTCCAGAAATTTCTTTGCCTTCCTCCATTTATTTTGGTGACATGCTCAGAGAACAAGCAAAGCTTCCTCCGCATGGATAGGCTCACACGGATCCTCAAACAAGAGCACCACTTAGACACCTGAAGGCATCTCAATTAAGCAGAATTACCATCCAAATTAAGCAGCAGACATTGCCATTAAGCATAATTAGGCCTAATTTGATTCCTTGGGAGACATTCCAAATAAGGGGGTTTCCCGATTAAGTTCGTGGTGATGAAGGTATATTACATTTTGAGCATAAGAGTAAAGAACAGTTATGTCAAGATTTCCAGACAACAGCTCTTGCTAGAATACTAACAGCATTCTAGACAAGAAGGGTTGGTACACCTCGATGTGTTGTTTGACATGCTTTGTAAATTTTAAGAAATAGGGTAGAATAGAAATCTAAAATCGATTTCCAAATTGATGAGTCAATGAGAGATGAGTTAATAAACTCCTCTTTTGTTGAAAGATTAGCCCTCTCATGATGACTTACACTCTTTCCTGGTCTTAGACCTGCTTTGACAATTATATAACCATGTTCCATGTGTCAGTTTATACCAAGTGTTAACATAAAACAGCTCATACAGAGTAGTCACTGTGGGAAGTTCTTTGTGTCTCTTAGTAAATGTTGTAATTTATAAGATTGGGGAATGCCAAGTTAAATCCATTCACTTATGTGTGTTTGTTTATATATATAATTATCAAAATGCATATTAAGTTAAGGTACATATTATATATAATGCATATTTGAACAATTACATGTGTTAATATGTATATTATATTAATATGCGTATATTAGGAGAACATGCTATGTGGGCAGAAAGTTTAAAAGACATTTTAAATTTTAGTTCCTCAAGAAGATTCAATTTAGTAGAGAAGTGGGTTTCTAAACACTCAATTGTATTGTTCTTGCTGAACTAGCCTAGTAGAAATTCAGTAAAAATTAACACAGTAATGTGATATTTATTAATATGTTTCATTATAGATACCTTCAGCTATCCATATTTTCCAGATAAAACTCATGAGGATGCCTGTGATCAAACTCTTAAGAAAGTGATCTGTGGTTAGTGAACCACAGATTATGGGAACGTTTAGCAAATGCTCTCAAACATTTATCACTGCAGTTTTCATTGAAAGGATTAAACATGGAAGACAGCTTTCCTTAGAATCCTTTGATAAATGGATATTGTGCATGTGTTTCTCTCAAATACATTTGGCTGGCAAAATTTCAGTACCTAATTTTAATTTGAGCTCTTCAGAAAGTAGTGTTTTTGTTGGTGTTAAACTCAGGATTGAAGTGATTTAAGGCGTTTGAACTTTGTCTTATGGGGTTCATCCACTGAACTTTGTGTTATGTGGTTCGTCCAGGCTGCTATAACAAAATATCGCAGACTAGGTGTGTGATACGAAAAAACAGATGCTTAATGTCTAACAGCTTTGAGCCCCAGTGTTTCCTTCCAGTGTTAACAGCTCCCGCTTCTGAAGGTTGTGAAGAGTATGAAGTCAGTGTAAAGCACCCGAGTATAGTTCTCCAGATACTACACAAACACCTCCCTCCTCCGCCTCCTCTCGGTTCCGCCTCCTTCTCCTCCTCCTCCTCTTTCCATTATTACTAATGACTAAGCTCAACAAACCATAAATGGGACCTTCAGGGCAGGCGTCAGTGCCGGGTGTCCCGGGGAAGGACATCATACTGCCACTGTGTCTTAGAGGTCATTCTGCGCACGGTCACCTTCACAGATCTGAAGGTCTCAAGACTGGAAGTGGGAGACCTCAGGGCTGCATCTCAGTTATGAGACAATAGGGGCTTACATGGGGCTTCAGGTGCTGCTTATGAAGAAGTCGCTGCCAGTGCAGGAGATGCAAGAGTCATGGACCTGATCCCTGGTTCGGGAAGGTCCCCTGGAGCAGGAAATAGCAACCCACTCCAGTATTCTTGCCTGGAAAATTCCATGGGCAGAGGAACCTGGAGGGCTATAGTCCATGGGGTTGCAAAGAGTCGGACACGGATGAGCAACTGAGCGTAGGGACCTAAATCAGAACGATGAACAACATCAGACTTGGAGAGAAGAAAGTGGCTTTGAGATATATTTAAGGGATGGGTAACTAGTCACAGCAATTTATACACCGATATTGCACCTTAATGAATAACTCAACATCTTAAGACAGATAAGAAAATTTGCTTTATGTTCACTGCTTTTAAGAAAATACAGCTGTTTATCAGTACCCTTTGGGAGGAAGGAGTGTTCACTTCTTTTATTATTATTCAGTGGGTTTTGTACATAATTTGAAGTAACAAATCCACACAGACACAGAACAGGCATTCGTCTGCATTCACGGCACTTTAAGAGGTTTTGAAGTGGAATTTTAATAGATGTGGTTCAGTGGGTTTTCTTTCCCCACTGAGGGAGCCACAGATGAGTGGAGAGCCAGAGCCCAGAGCCAGGGTCGAATGTCACCCCTCATCACACCCTGTGTTTCCCTCACAGATGCTGCCGTGGGGTCTATTTAACCGCCCCCTCACCTTTCTCACAGGTCACTGACCTCTGCGGGGAAAGCCGGTTCCCTGCCAGCTTCCCTTCACCGCCCATTCGGTGAGGCTCCCTTGGATTCTTCTAGGTCATCATCATCCATCTTCTGTCAGGATCCATTACTTGGTCCTTGTCGACTCTCCAGTACATCCCCTCTCTGAACCAGCTCTTTGGTCGTCAGCATCCTCCCGATCATCAGTGTTTAGTATTTGCAACTCTGTTCATGAACTGAGTTGGGTTCCAGTGACTGTCTCCTTCTCAACATCCTGTCTTCTCTGTCACAGGCACACCTGCGCTCTCTTCTTTTTGCTCAGCTCTGACTCGATTTCTTAAGCCAAGTTTACTTATTTTTATCTCTCTTCTTGGCACTCAAAAGAAAATAGAAAACAAGGTGTGAGCTTTTGATTTGGTTGCATTTTTAAGCCAACCCTGAATTACACACACACACACACGTGCGCACACGTGTGTATAATACATTCACACACACATGATGGAGACAGCATTAGTAGTGTGCAGACTATAGTGAAGAGGTGAAGAATGCCTGTGGAGATGTAGACAAGGCTTCGTGTGAGCAGTAATAATTGTATTGAGTTGGCCGCAAAGTTCACTCAGGTTTTTACATAAGATTTTACAGAACAAACTTTTGACTCTTGGTCCTAGGGACAGAAAGGTGGAGAAGGCTTGATATTTGTTCTTCTGTTTTCTGTAAATGGTGTGTGTGAGAGAGAGAGCACATGCACACTTTGTGATAAAGTGAGACAGAAATGCGGATTTTCTCGAGGCTCTGTGGTTCCCCGGTTACTTCTGCTCCCGGTTAAATTTACAGACCTCGGAACTGCTCAGCTTTCCTTTGTCCTTGGCTGTGCTTCACCCACTCACACTTTTCATTTAAACACATCTCCCTCTACACCCGTTCTCCTTTTCAGCGCTCTTCTTATTTAAACACAACAGTAGTTATACAAGCAGCCAAACAGCATCTATTCACCCAGCAAATCTTTGAGTTCACAGTCCTATAGATAGTTGAGAAGAGTTATGAACAGTGAGCGCAGGTCTGCTCTCGTGGAGATTCCCCCACGGAAGGAAGAGCGGGAAACTCAGCGGCGACCCAGCGCGGTGATATCTCTGCACCTGATGACCAGGGGCCTCGTGACGCTGAAAGAGGATAGGGAAGTGATATCTGAAGAATTTTAGACATTTGTAAAATAAAGGAAAAGTTAAACTTTCTGTAATGCTTGCCACCTGGACATAACCCAGATGTATATTTTTGTCTTAATATATGGCCTTGTGTTTTTCATGTACTCAGATCCTGATTTAGTAAAAACTGAGGTGGCCTTCCAAAGACTTTTATGTCACCCTATTAGAAGACAAACGGAAAAGTGTTCACAAGCCGAGCAGAAGAGGCTCTGGTTTTTTTCTTCTTTTTTCCACTATCTTAAATTGAAAAAGCTAACCTTCATACTCCAAGCATTGCAACTGAAAACAGAAGAAATGGTCAAATTCCCAAAAATAGAGGGGGAAAAAATCCCCAAACAGAAATAGATTTGACCAGTTCATGACTAACTCAGAGCTAAAATTACACTTTATCTTATTTTTAAGAGTTTTGAAATTTTGTTTGCTTATCTCTTAATGGTACAAAATATCATGGTACATCTTGAGAATCTTGATTTGGATGAATAAGTTTTTATCTTTTGCAAGCAAGTCTCTCTTACCTCTTTGAATTTCTAGTCTCTTGCATGGTGGATAGGATATCATGATGGCCATTTGATACTCAATAAGTAGCTATGGCAATGGACAGGCATGCATTGTTTTATATCACCAATGAGGCAGAGAAAAGAGTGCCATAATTATTGTTTTTAAATAGGTATAGTTATTTCCAAGCCACCAGTCTCACAAATCTACATGCTATTTAGGTTTTAAAAATGGTCAAATACGGTAGACAAAAATGTTTCATTATAAACAGAATATTGTTCTCTTAGCAACATTTGTTGTATGTAACACAAAAGGTACATTTGTTGCTATTAAGCTTGGTTGTGGGTAATACTTTTCAAGCAGTTGACTTTCCCCATATTTTGTTGCTTTCATTAAGCTGCTTTTTATTTTTGATGATGCCTGTTACCCAATTGTTCCCACCAGTATGCAGATTAAAAAGAGAATATTCCAGAGGTCTGGATACTATGTTCTGCTATCTTCACAGTCCTCTAAGTGATGCTTTGACACACCAGGAGCTGGCCCCCTGAGGGTGAGGGCGTGTGGAGGAAGCCACACCTAGTTACCCTCTGGTCATCTCTGGATGGACAGATGCTGGGCAGCTGTACTTGGAACTGAATAAACCTGCCAGCTAGCAGAAGCAGAAGAAATCACACCTTTCTTTCAAAGTGCTCACAGTGGAGAATGCAATTATTTTCATTAACAGCAGACATATCTAGCACCTGCTTCACTGTTTTGTGGTTTCCTTAAAAGCAAAGGAGTGACTTTGAACTTTTCTGTGTATAATAGGAGCATTTTGCTTTACTCACTTTACTGGAGGTGTGAACCAATTATATCATCTCACAGAATCCCTTCTAAATTCTAACATGATAAGTACTCTTACTTAAATCCTAACAAGTACACTAAATATTTCATGTTTATAAAATCCACTTTGAGCATTTAGGATTCTGAATTGTTTCAATATCTGGTGCTGCTGGGTATTGTGAGGAGTCTTACATACAAAATGTATGTGTGGAATAATACAGATTTTAAAATATCTAGACCATAACTTTGGTAGCTACATTCATATCTTACATGCTTGTCCTTGAAAGTGAAAGTGTTCATCGCTCAGCTGTGTCCCACTCATTGTGACCCCACAGACTGTAGCCTGCCAGGCCCCTCTGTCCATGGGATTTCCCTGGCAAGAATACTGGAGTGAGTAGCCATTCCCTTCTCCAGGGGATCTTCCCAACCCAGGAATCGAACCTCCATCTCAGGCATTGGAGGCAGATTCTTTACCATCTGAGTCACCAGGCAAAGCATGTAAGTTTATAACTTTCATATGTCATTTGCTTTGTCCTTGGCCTGGATTAAAATCGCCAGTTTTAACATTCTCCCATATAACACCAGGAAAACATGACCTATTTAAATACTTGCTTTACTGTGACATTTGCCTGACTTGCAGAGTCCTGTACAGATACAGTGTGATTAAAATTCTCAACTATTATATAGTTCATAGACAAAATGTTTGGCATGTACATATAGATAATTAAATGAATGAAAAATAAAGAGAAAATTCAAATTATGATCAGCACAAATTTGAAAGAAAAAAAAAAAACCACTCTCACCTTTGAATGAAGAGTTTCCAGAAGCAAATGTATATATACATATGTATTTTTTAATGTATATGTAAAACAAGTTTATCTTGATGTAGGATTAAAGTAAATGAGCTACAATTATGTACAATCTCCAGTGACGCAGGCTTTTAATAAGTCCCTTCAGGTGTGGAATTTTCAAGGTGGAGCTCAGGTGTGCAACTCGGACCCTGAGGCACTGCCCCGCCCCCACCTCCCAGAGCCCCGGCCCCCTGCCCGGGAAGGGTGGGGCCCCTGGGAGACCCGGCCGCCTCCTCGGGGTGACGTCGGCAGTGGTCTCCCTGGGCCGCCCCAGGCCGGCCTGGCCGTGTCTGGGGGCCAGAATGGAGACCCCGGTGGAGCTCTGCCTCGAAGCCCTTCCCCATTTTCCTCACATGGTCCTGGACACGCAGTCCTGTCCCAACCCCAGTCAGCAGCACTCTTCAGGTTTTCCTCCAGCTACTGAGTCATCTCCCTACCTTCCGCTGCGATCTGGCCCAGGTTGTGTAAGCTGACCTGATATAGGGAAAATAAAAAAAGTGCTATATAGACAATAATTAGATCATTTTCCGTTTTCTGTGTCAGCGTGTATTTTCAGTTTCCAGTAACTCCCTCCATCTCTCCTTGCAAAGCATACCTCAGTTTCCCCCGCAGATAGCCCTCCCTGCCAAAGGACATCCCATCTCTGTCCTGGTCTGTTAAGACAGAGTCAGTTTCTCCATATAGAGAAGTTGTCTGTCACTCATTGTTCTAAGGTTCTTGCCACTCCTTTCGGGGATTCAGAGCAGGAGTCAATGAAATTTTTTCAAACACATGCCATAACATTTCCTTCCCATTCAAGATTTGGAATATCATTGCCCTTGTGGAATTCAGGAAGTGTATGCCTGGGTTCAACAAGGATGGACCTTCAGAGTCTTACATCAAGTCTTGGATTTGCAGGATGGGGTGACCAGGGAGCCCAGGTCACCTCCAGCGTATGCCTGTTTTCACTGAGTCCAAGCCAGCTCTGTTTGCCACAAAGCAGGCCAATGAATCTGAGAGGCGAAGGGTTAAGACAAGAAAGGGACTGCATTCAAGGAGCTGACTGACAGACAACATGGCAGGCCAGCACCTCAAAATCACCATCTTGTCGGGGTCTGGATGCCAGGTTCTTTTGTAGTTGTTTAGCAGCTTAGTTATGTCTGATTCTTTATGTCCCCATGGACTGCAGCACTCCAGGCTTCCCTCTTCTTCACATTCTAGCTGAGCTTGCTCAAAATCATGTCCATTGAGTCGGTGATGCCATCCAACTGTCTTGTCCTCTATTTCCCCCTTCTCCTCCTGACTTCTCTCTTTCCCAGCATCAGGGTCTTTTCCAGTGAGTCAGCTTCAGCATCAGTCCTTCCAATGAATATTCAGGGTTAATTTAATTTAGGATTGATTGGTTTGATCGCCTTGAAGTCCAAGAGACTTTGCCATTGCCCTTCATTGAGACTGGAATGAAAACTGACCTTTTCCAGTCCTGTGGCCACTACTGAGTTTTCCAAATTTGCTGCCATATTGAGTGCAGCACTTTAATAGCATCATCTTTTAGGATTTGAAATGTATAATCATAAGGGGGGGGGGGGAGGTGATACCTGAGTGGCCCAGTGGTTTTCCCTACTCTCTTCAATTTAAGTCTGAATTTTACAATAAGTAGTTCATAATCTGAGCCACAGTTGGCACCTGATCTTGTTTTTTCTGACTGTATAGAGCTTTTCCAACTTCAGCTGCAAAGAATATAATTAATCAGATTTTGGTATTGACCAGCTGGTGATGTCCTTGTGTAGAGTCATATCTTATGTTGTTGGAAGAAGGTATTTGCTATGACCATGCATTCTCTTGGCAAAACTCTGCTAGCTTTTGTCCTGCCTCATTTTGTACCCCAAGGCCAAACTTGCCTGTTATTTCATGTGTCTCTTGACTTCCTACTTTTGCATTCCAGGCCCCTCTGATGAAAACGACATCTTATTTTGCTGTTAGTTCTAGAAGGTCTTACGAAAGTGAAAGTGAAATTGAAGTCGTGTCTGACTCTTTGGGATCCCATGGTCTATAGCCTACCACACTCCTCCATTCATGGGATTTTCTAGGCAGGAGTACTGGATCGGGTTGCTATTTGCTTCTCCAGAGGATCTTCCTGACCCAGGGATCGAACCCGGGTCTCCCGCATTGTAGATAGACGCTTTACCATCTGAGCCACCTGGGAAGTCCCTAGGTCTTACAGGTCTTCATAAAACCATTCAACTTCAGCATCTTTGTCATCAGTGCTTGGGGCAGAGACTTGGATTACTGTGATAATGAATGGTTGCCTTGGAAACAAACAGAGACATTCTGTCCTTTTTGCATTTAGGATTCTTTTGTTGATTATGAGGACACTCCACTTCTTCTAGGGATTCTTGCCCACAGGAGTAGATATAAGTGTCTTCACATCCATTTTGGTTCACTGATTTCCTAAAATGCTGATCTTCACTCTTCCCATCTCCTGTTTGACCACTTCCAATTTATCTTGATTCACGGACCTAACATTCCAGGTTCCTATGCAATATTGTTTTTTACATCATCAGAATTTACTTTCACCACCAGACACATCCACAACTGGGAGTTACTTGCACCTTGGCTCAGCCTTTTCATTGCTTCTGGAGCTATTTCTCTGCTCTTCTCCAGTAGCATATTGGGTATCTACCGACCTGGGGAGTTCATCTTTCAGTATCATCCCTTTTAACTTTTTCATATTGTTCATGAGGTTCTCCAGGCATGAATGCTGAAGTGGTTTGCCATTTCCTTCTCTAGTGTTTTGCCAGAACTCTCCACCATGACCTGGCCATCTTGGGTGGCCCTCTTTTGTAGAGCCAGAGAGAAAGAAGCAAGGAGGAACTAAAGTCAAAAGGCAGAATGGAGAAGGAGAGGCAGTTGGGAAGCAAAGTGAAAGGGTCTTCAATCTTACAAAACACCTCCAAAGAAATGGTCAGCACTTGGAGGCCTTTGTGGGTGGGGTGTGTTAATCTTCTATTCACAGGTAGGCAGGGACAAATTATCTCTCTATGAGCTGAAGAAAGACACTTTAGTTTATAGTCAAGCAGAGGGGCAGGGTCCTCTGAGGCAAGCTCTTAAGTATAGTAAAAGCAAGGAAAAGCAAGAAGGCAAAGAAAGATTTTCCAACATGAAGTTGGAACTGGCTCCTTCTCTGCCGCAGTATCAACAGAGAACATCCCATCTGTGCCCATTGCCTTCAACACAGAAGTGCTGAGAGGCGCGGCACAGAGTACGTCTTGTATCAGTCACATCTGTATCGCGTAGAATAAAATACCATCCTATGGTTTAATATCAGTCCTGAGCTATAAGAAGCATAATGGATCATCAAGAAAAACTTCAGTATCTTTACTAAAAATTCTGAAAACAGAGCTGTACCAATGCAGAAGTCATGATTAGGGAAGTAGAGGATGTTAACAAACATAGTTATAGTGAAAATTGTGTATTCAGTAGAGTCTGTTTGCTTCCCGGATTCCCAGAGGGCAAAACAGTGCCTTTTATCCATGGCACCCTGAAGCATTTACGCACTACATCTCCCCAAAGGCTTACAGCCAGGCATATTCAGTTCAGTTCAGTCACTCAGTTGTGTCTGACACCCCATGAACTGCAGCACACCAGGCTTCCCTGTCCATTACCAACTCCCAGAGCTTGCCCAAACTCATATCCATTGCGTCGGTGATATCATCCAACCATCTCGTCCTCTGTTGTCCCCTTCTCCTCCTGCCCTTAATCTTTCCCAGCATCAGGGTCTTTTCAAATGAGCCAGCTCTTCACATCAGGATGTCAAAGTATCGGAGCTTTAGCTTCAGCATCAGTCCTTCCAATGAATATTCAGGGTTCATTTCCTTTAGGATTAACTTGTTTGATATCCTTGCAGTCCAAGGGACTCTGAACAGTCTTCTCCAACACCACAGTTCAAAAGCATGAATTCTTCAGCACTCAGCTTTCTTTATGGTCCCAACTCTCACATCCATACATGAATACTGGAAAAAGCATGGCTTTGACTATACAGACCTTTGTTGGCAAAGCAATGTCTCTGCTTTTTAATATGTTGTCTAGGTTGGCCATAGCTTTTCTTCCAAGCAGCAAGTGCCTTTTAATTGCACAACTGCAGTCACCATCTGCAGTGATTTTGGAGCCCCTAAAATAAAGTCTCTCACTGTTTCCATTGTTTCCCCATCTATTTGCCATGAAATGATGGGAGCAGATGCTGTGATCTTCGTTCTTGAATGTTGAGTTTTGAGGCGGCTTTTTCACTTTCTTCTTTCACTTTCATCAAGAGACTCTTTAGTTCCCCTTAACTTTCTGCTATAAGGGTGGTGTCATCTGCATATCTGAGGTTATGGATATTTCTCCAGGCAATCTTGATTCCAGCTGGTACTTCACCCCACCCAGAATTTTGCATGATGTTCTCTGCATATGAGTTAAATAAGCAGGGTAACAATAAACAGACTTGACGTACTCCTTTCCCAATTTGAAACCAGTCTGTTTTTCCATATCCAAAGTGTATTAGTTTTCATAATTTTTTCACTTATCAGAACTTCCAAATATTAATATTTCAAGGATGGAAGGGAGTGGGGATACTATAATACAAAAAATGTGCCAGAGGATATTACCTAATATTACTGAGAAATTAGCTTATTTTAGAAACTTGAAGAAGTTGTGCTCATTATTTTACTAAATCCTTAAAACTCCTCTACTCTACTGAAAGTGGAAGTGTTAGTCACTCACTTGTGTTTAACTTTTTGCAACTCAATGGACTGTAGCCTGCCAGGCTCCTCTGAGTATCCTACATTGCAGGAGGAGGTGGCTCAGACATAAATTTGCAATATAGGAGATGCAGGTTTGATCCCTGGGTCATAAATATCCCCTGGGGAAGGAAATGGTTACACATTCCAGTGTCCTTGCCTGGAGAAGCCCATGGTCAGGGGAGCCTGATTGTACAGCCCGCGTGGTGGCAATGTCAGACACAACTGAGCGACTGAGCTCTATCATTGTTTCCTTTCCAAAGATAAGAAAACTAAATCATGGAGATGTTAAGTCTACCTTTTTAACCACTTACTTTAAGCAGCATCAGGTCCAAATGCATCATGAAGATGATAATTCATTTATCCTGACAGATAGGCAGCCGGAGAGTTTTGAGAAGTGAATCTTTCTGTGGTCACTGATGAAGAGGAGTCACATGAGATGCTACATGCTCTTGGGTTTTCACAAAAGCAGCAGTGACTTGCAGCATCTGAACACAGGCTGCATGTACCTAGTGCTTCAGCTTATTTACTCATTGAGAATGAGTATCTGTGTGTGACCCAGGGCTCAGGACAGAGCAAGTGTGGCCCCTCATGAAACTAACTTCTAAATGAAACGAGAGGCAGAAATGAAGAAGCAAAGAGACAACACGATTTCAGGTGGTCATAGGTACCTTGGTGATGCAAACAAACCAGTAAATAAACCAGTAAAACTTAGCAGAGATAGAAACCAATGCGGTCCAGCTGATGGGTTTTAGGTGTGATGTGCAGACAGGATGGGATGTTCAGATGGTAAATAATTCACCTGGAATGAGGGAGACCCGGGTTTGATCCCTGGGTCGGGAGGATCCCCAGGACAGAGGAGCCTTGTGGGCTACAGTCCATGGGGTCACAAAGAGTCAGTAATGACTGAGCGACTAAGCATAAGAAGACAGACAGGGTGGAATGGTAGGCTCATGGGATGAGGTCACTGCAGAAATAAGTTTCCGAAGCTCTTCCCTTCTTCCACAGTCTTCCTCTATGTGTCCCCATGGTCCTTAAACATTGTGAAGTTTGTCTTCAGTTCATGAAGTTCATCACTTTGTAGCTTCTCCCCCGAGCTTTTACAACAGTCCCTTCCTGTAAGAGAACCGTGTTCTGTGACAACCTGAGGAGTCTCTTTTGTGATACAGTCAAACCTCCCACGAGGTCAAAAAATTGAGCACCATCTGTGTAGGTACCAACACAGGTTCTCTAACACATCTTTTATTTTGGATAGGAACACAAACCATCAGGGACATCTTGGTCTTTGCTGACTTAAAGCACTTGTTTACAGCAGAAAACATGTTCAGGACTTTCACCACCATTTGTGTGTGTTAGTGAGATCTGTTGCCTAGGAGCTTGTTGGGATGGCTGTTCCTCCAGTCTCCTGTAGAAGCCCTCCTCAGCCTCGCATGCTGTGTCATCAGTGAGTGGACCAAAGTTGTGCTTTTATCATTGGGGAGGAGATGTGTCCTTTACGGTTCTCACACTGCGTCTTCCCTGGGAATGCCACTCTGCACTCACTGTAAGTCTTTATGCTGAGTGTTTAAGGTTTCACCAACTACTGGGCTTTGTCCTTTCTGCTCAATAAATTCTGCTACTAAATAACTTGCTCCCCGAGCCTTTTTACCAATGTGACTTCTTTTTCAACAAATGTTCCTCTATTTGAGATTCCATAGCTGTTTAAAGTCACCAGCACCATTACGTAACAAATGGCAGTCATTTGCTGTTAAAGGTCTTCAAGTTTGCCAAAGCCAGTGCTGTGTCTGTAAGATGTTTGCACATACAATGCAGTGTGCAAAACAGTGAATTGGACAACTTGGATCCCCTGAGTAAAATGGTGAGAAGTCTGTTTCACTGTAAAGACAGAATGCTTTTGTGTCTTGTGGTGCATTGAATGCACAGAAATGACACAAAAGAAGGTCATTTCTTTTTATCACTAACCTCATCAGAATCATCGTCTGGAACTTTAGCAAGCTTCTCTTCTACTTCTCACCTTATCTTTAGAAATCACCACATCAGGCCATCAGATATGTGAGCATGGTGTAAATGGTAATAACACTTAAAACACAATTGAGCGGACTGTGAAAATACAACAAGTTCACAGTGCTGCTTACATGTAAGCCTGCACCATCCACACTTGACCACATGCAGAGCAACAGTGAAGGGCAGTTGGGTGATGGAGCATAGAAACTCCTTCCTTAACGTGAAAAGCTTGTTGTAATATTTATTTGCAAAGTAGGACAAGCTTACTTTGTGAGCTGTTTGGCAACACGTTAAGGGAAGTTTGGGCAGATGATTGAGGGAGGAAGGGAGCGGATACCAGGATGCTCTTATCACACGTCAGCAGCCTTCCCAGGCTTGAGTCAGGAAACAAGAGCAGACTGGACCAAAAGAACAAGGTCTTAATGTGCGTGTATCGGGTATGCCAGTCCACCGATGACATCACCAACAGGGGTCCAGTCATGACATCACCATGAGCATTGACATCATGAGCTGGAGAATGGTCACAACACGATGCTCATTTTTCTTCTATCACAAGCTCTCGCTGCGAATGCCAGTTTAAAAAACCCAGGTATTAACTTGTGCCATGCAAAATACATTGGTAATTCAAATGGATTCGTGAGGCTAGAAAGGAAGATGCAGATTTGATAGTTATTCTGGACTTAATAAGATGTTGCTGGCAAGAGTCAGGGAGAGGGATCTCCAGAAATCCCTTTGACAGTGTAAACCAGAGAGGCTTACTGAAAAAGTAAGATTTATTTAGAGACCCTAAAGCGTACTCATTCTCTAGCAGAAGTACTAGATTTCTCATGGCCTCCTTGCCCGTTTTCCTCGGGAGTCAGCACTACTGTCTTGGTGACCACAAAGCAGAACTGCTCCTTCTTCTTGAATGGGACTTCTGGCCACAGATTTCAGAATCCCAGCAGGTTTTCATTTCCAAACCATGGGGCCTGTCCTGAAGGAGTGAATGTTCTTATTCATAAAAAACAAGGGCAGGAATTAGGGGAGTTTGACTTGCTTAGTGGGGTTGAAATTTCTTGTGGCGTTTCCAGCAGGAAAGGGGGAGTATATTTTTCAGGAGAAGCAAGCATACACTAAAAAAAGCATAGCAGGGGAAACTGTGTGGTGGTAACATTATGTTGGTGCAACAGTAACTGTGGTTTTGCATCGTGGAACTTTGCTGTTTGATGTTGGACTACATCCTTAAATAAATGTGGTTATGTTATACATCATATTAATGCACATTTCTCAATTTATGCTTTTTTTGCTAGTGACTTATTATTTGCTGTTCATTTTATGTTTATTTTAGATTAGGAAAATGATGTTAGACAAGAAGCAGATTTGAGTGCTTTTCTTATTCAAGTTCAAAATGGGTCGTTAAGCAGTGGAGGCAATTCACAACATCAACAATGCATTTGGCCCAGGAACTGCTAACTAACATACAGGGCAGTGGTGGTTCAAGAAGTTTTGTAAAGGAGACAGGAGCCTTGAAGATGAGGAGTGTAGGGGCCAGCCGTCAGATGTGGACAGCAGCCAATTTAGAGGATCATGGAAGCTGATCCTTTTACAGCTACACGAGAAGTTATAAGATCTCAGCGTTGGCCATTCTGTGGTCATTTGGCATTTGAAGTGAATGGGAAAAGTGAAAAAACTCAGTAAGCGGTTACCTCATGAGCTGACCAAAAGTCAAAAAAAATCATCATTTCTCTTATTCGATGCAACAGGGGTGAACTGTTTCTTGATTAGATTGTGATGTGTGATGAAAAGTGAATTTGATATGACAACCAGTGGTGACCAGCTCAGTGGCTGGACCAAGAAGAAGCTCCAAAGCCAGACTTTCACCAAAGAAGGTCATGATTACTGTTTGGTGGTCTGCTGCCAGTCTGATCCACTATAGCTTTCTGAATCCCGGTGAAGCCATTCCATCTGAGATGTATGCTCAGCAAATTGAGTAGATGTAACAAAAGCCGCAATGCCTGCAGCCGGCATTGGTCAGCAGAAATGACTCAATTCTTCTCTGTGACAACGCCCGACCACATGTCACACAATAAAAGTTGAACAAATTGGGCTACAAAGCTTTGCCTCATCTGCCATATTCACCTGACCTCTCACCAACCAACTACCACTTCTTCAAGCATCTCGACAATTTTTTCAGAGAAAACACTTCCACAACCAGCAGGAGGCAGAAAATGCTTTCCAAGGGTTCACTGAATCCTGAAGCCTGGATTTTTATGCTACAGGAATAAACCAACTTGTTCCTCATTTGAAAAATTGTGTTGATTTTAATAGTTCCTATTTTGGTTAGTAAAAATGTGTTTAAGCCTACTTATAATTATTTAAAAATCACAGTCCAAAACCGCAATTATGTTTGCACCAACCTAATACACACCAGTAAGCTATGTATGAATTACAACAACCTATGAGGACTTGCCAGGGAACACAGCCATAATTGAGTATTAAGCCCATGAAAAATTAATTCCAACTTTCTAGGGCCCAATTATAATCACACCATGGATTACAAACCATTAAAATCTGAGTATATCAGCATTTTAGTCAGATGAGAAGCTTATCTAATAAGTGAAAGTTTTGATCCAAATGTATAATGCCATATTCTATTGAGATAATAAATTAAACCTGTGTTTGTATGATAGCTATCTTTCATTCTAAATTGCTTTCCATTGCTGAATAAGTTAAATTGTTTAAAAAGAAATAAAGAACACAGCTTTGTAGTCTGTCTTTCTAAAGAATTTAAATATTATGCTGTTAAATGTGAGACTTGCCATTTTAATTTATAAATTCTTGAGGATATTTCCTTTCTTATAGAAATGGCTGTATATGTTTCACAGATTTTCCTTTATACAAGAATATATTAAGTACTGGAACAAAACTACCATTTTATTTAGTGGAATTCTAGAGACAATGGAACCTTGAAATTATTGCAGCCACCTCTGTCTTTAAGATAGAAAACATGTGTGAACACATATACAAGCATACACACACTGTACACACACACGTGCACACCTATACATGCATGCACATATGTACATGTGCACAAGCATCTGTACACACACACACACACACACACACACACATACATACATATATATATATATACCTGTGCACATATATACATGCATGCACACATATACATCAAATTGCCAACATGGGTTGGAGCATAGAAAAATTAAGAGGATTCTAAAAAGATATCTACTTCTGCTTCATTGACTAAGCTAAATAAAGCCTTTGACTGTGTGGATCACAGTAAACTGGAAAATTCTTCAAGACATGGGAATACCAGATCATCTTACCTGCCTCCTGTGAAATCTTCATGCAGGTCAAGAAGCAACAGTTAGAATGGAACATGGAACAACAGACTGGTTCCAAATTGGGAAAGGAGTACATCAAGGCTGTATATTGTCACCCTGTTTATTTAACTTATATGCAGAATACATCATGTGAAATGCCAGGTTAGATGAAGCACAATTTGGGATCAAGACTGCAGGGAGAAATATCTGTAACCTCAGATACGCAGGTGACACCACCCTTATGGCAGAAAGCGAAAAGGAACTAAAGAGCCTCTTGATGAAAGTGAAAGAGGAGAGTGAAAAAGTTGGCTTAAAACTCAACATTCAGAAAACCAAGATCATGGCATCTGGTCCCATCACTTCATGGCAAATAGATGGGGAAACAATGGAAACAGTGATAGACTTTATTTTGGGGGCTCCAAAATCACTGCAGACAGTGACTGCAGCCATGAAATTAAAAGACCCTTGCTCCTTGGAGGAAAAACGATGACAAACCTAGACAGCATATTAAAAGGCAGAGACAAGGAAGCTATGGTACAGGTACACAATGGAATATTACTTAGCCATTAAAAAGAATTCATTTGAATCAGTTCTAATGAGATGGATGAAACTGGAACCATTATACAGAGTGAAGTAAGCCAGAAAGATAAACACCAATACAGTATACTAACGCATATATATGGAATTTAAAAAGATGGTAATGATAACCCTGTATGCAAAACAGAAAAAGAGACACAGATGTACAGAACAGACTTTTGGACTCCGTGGGAGAAGGCGAGGGTGGGATATTCTGAGAGAATAGCATTGAAACAAGTATACTATCAAGGGTGAAACAGATCACCAGCCCAGGTTGGATGCATGAGACAAGTGCTCAGGGCTGGTGCACTGGGAAGACCCAGAGGGATGGGATGGGGAGGGAGGCTGTAAATCCATGGCTGATTCATGTCAATGCATGGCAAAAACCACTACAATATTGTAAAGTAATTAGCCTCCCAACTAATAAAAATAAATGAAAAAAGGAAAAAAATATAAATGTTACTGAAGAGCATGCAAAGCCTTTGAGATTTAAAAAATAAAATAAACAAGGTCTAAAAAAATAAATTAAGAATAAGAAAAATGAAAAAAAAATAAAAATAAAAAGCAGAGACATTACTTCGCCAACAAAGGTCCGTCTAGTCAAATCTATGGTTTTTTCCAGTAGTCATGTATGGATATGAGAGTTGGACTATAAAGAAAGCTGAGCACTGAAGAATCGATGCTTTTGAACTGTGGTGTTGGAGAAGACTCTTGAGAGTCCCTTGGACTGCAAGGAGATCCAACCAGTCCATCCTAAAGGAGATCAATCCTGAAGATTCATTGGAAGGGCTGGTGCTAAACTGAAGCTTCAATACTTTGGCCACCTGATACAAAGAACTGACTCATTGGAAAAGACTCTGATGCTGGGAAAGATTGAAGGCAGGAGGAGAAGGGGATGACAGAGGATGAGATGGTTGGATAGTATCACAAACTTGATGGACATGAGTTTGAGTAAGCTCCAGGAGTTGGTGATGGACAGGGAAGCCTGGCGTGCTGCAGTCCATGGGGTCACAAAGAGTCAGACACAACTGAGCGACTGAACTGAACTGAACACATATACATGCATACACACATTTCTACATTCATGTGCACATCTATGCATGCACATGCATGTATATACATGCACACATCTATACGTACATGCGCACAATGTTTTACCTCCTACTGTGTGCTGGGTATGAGGGCGTGCACGCTGCTAGATTTTAAGTGACTAGTGAGAGTTAATATCTACTAGGCTTTGTCCTGTGTTAAGGTCATAGACAAAGCTCATTTTCGTAAAATAATATATTTTAAAATTAACATTGTACCACCTTGATAAATCTCCCTGAGGGAGTAGAATAAAAAAATAAGGAAAGATCAAGGTGACATATGGAGGGGAAAAGATGTAATATATTTTCATTACTTCCAGATTAAACATAATGTCAAACTGATTTATAGAACTATCCACATTTATATTTTACTGACATGGGTGTCTTGGACTAGTGCATTTCTGGACACCCCCATCTTAGAACTGTTTCTCTTTAGGATAAAATCTCTTCTAAAGGTTGGCTATGTTCCCTGTCTCAGAACCTCTTCTGCTCTCCCTGGAGTCCAGCCTAGACAAGCTTTCACCCCTCCATTCCGACCAGAGAGCCAAAGGTGGTCGTCTTGCTTTCAGGACTGATGGCTGGTCCTCAGCTCAGGTCTCCTCCTCCCCGACCTGCCGTCAGCACAGGGCTCTCATCCCAGAAGCACTTCCTTCACTGCCCACCTGGACCGCTTCCTCTTCTCTTGTCTTGCTCTCCCACCTCCTCGACCCCTCTCTGATAGCCTTGGTGTCCCTCGCCTGTAACTGTCCTTGTCCTGGGCACCTCGTGGCCCTCCCCTCTTTCCATCTCTGCTCACTCTACCCTGGACTTGAAATACTGTCATCCACATGTGACCTCTTCCAAGTCCTCATCTGGTGGGATTTCTCCTCTGAACCCCAGACACACATCTCCAGTTGTGTGCCTCTTCATTGTATAGCCGATAGGCTCAGCGAACGTAACGTGCCCCCAAAACTAAGTCTAGATTTTCTTTCCAAAAACTCTCAGCACCATCTCCTTCTTCGGAAATCACAATTGCTTCTTTCAGTTGCTTAGGATAAAATACTTTAAATTCATTTTTAACATTTCATCAGCAAAACTGGATATATATATCTCCAGTGAATTTCTTATCCAGTGAATCCAGTGATTCCAAGTGAATGCCTTAAATCCTCTATTTCCAAAAATACTGTTCCTAAGTGGTATTTTCAAGTGTAATAGTGTGAGAATGCTATTTCAGTATTTGATGTTGTGTGGATAGGAATTCTGGAGGAATTTGAATGGGATATTTTAGGTGGTGGATACTTTGAAATGCAATGACATCTTAGTATTTGAAGATATATATACATATATCTCCTCTGCCCATTATACCCAATACCTAACCACTCCACACTTCTATTGATCCTAAGAAAATCTCAGCAACCACTGTGTCTTGCCTCACCTGGGTTACCGCAGTTCTCAGCTACCTGATTTCTGCTCTTTTTTCTTTCTTTTTAAACTTTTTATTGTTTTTTTAATAGACTGATGATTGGCTTCCAATATTGTTTTGCTTTCTGTCATACATCACCAGCATGTGTACTCTGCTCTTGCCCTTGTTCATTCTATTGTCCGCACAGAAACTAGAGTGATTCTTTAAAAAGTCTGTTTCCATCACTCTCTGCTCAAACCCTCCAGTGGCTTGTCATCTCACTTGGTGCAAGATCAGAAGTCCTAACGATGTTCCCCAGGCCCCGCACGGAGCCCCCACCTCGCCTGGATCTCACACCTTGCCGTTCCCACCTCACCTAGGCTCCGGCTCACCGGTCCCCTCCAGAGTCTCAAGCACATCAAACGGGGCTTTTGTCTTTGCCCTTAGCTGTCTGAAATGATCTCTGAGATGTGAGCAGGCTTGCTGGCCGCACCCTGTGGATCTCCACGTGGCAGAGCCTGCGCTCAGCAGACACACCATCACCCAGCTGGCGTTGCTCCCTGGACCCTGTCCCCAGTGTCTGAGGGGTTAATGCCTCTGTCCCTGCCCTGGAAGGCACATAAGGGCAGGGACTGTCTCTGTCCTGTTCCCTTTTGTAGAGCCACCCTAGGACAGTGCCTGGAACATAGCAGGTGCTCGAAAGCATTTGTGGAATGAAGTCATGATTTAATACTGATCTTTAGAGTTCTGAGGAGAAAGACAAAGTGAAATACTAAAGAACTTAGGCTGATTTATTTCACTCAGCACAGTGTCTTTCAAGTCTATTCATGTTGTCACGAATAGCAGGATTTCCTTCCCTTTTAAGGCAGAATGGTATTCCATAGAATGGATGGGCCATGCTTTTTTATCCATCATCTGTCAGTGGACCTTCAGTTTGCTTCTACATCTTGGCTGTTGTGAATAATGCATGAATCCTGTAATGTGAGGTGCCTGAAACAGTCAAACTTACAGATGGAAACACCAGAATGGATGTTACCGTGGTCTGGGGAACTCTTGTTCGATAGGTATAAAGTTATAGTTCTCCAAGATAAATAAGGTTCAGAGATCTGCTGGACAGCACTGTGCCTGTTGTTATCAGTAAGATGCTGGGCATTTAAACTAGAACAAAGCAAAACCAGTGCATTAAGAAAGTAGATCTCATGTTAAGTGATCTTAGTACAAAATCAAAAAGGAACATAAGAAAACATTTGGAGTTTGAGGGTATTTATTATCTTGATTATGGTGATGCTAACACCCATATATTGTTGTAGTTTAGCCACGCTATTGTGTCTGAATCTTTTGTGACCCCGTGGACTGTAGCCCTCCAGGCTTCTCTGTCCGTGGGATTTCCCAGGCAGGAATACTGGAGTGGGTAGCCATTCCCTTCTCCAGGGATCCCTGCTGACCCAGGGAATGCTCCTGCATTGGCAGATGGGTTCTTTACCACTGAGCCACCTGGGAAGCCCCAATACCAATATATACCTAAGATCAAAATCACTAAACTGTCTGCTTTGATTATGTGCAACTATTTGTATATCAATTTTACCTCAATAAAGGTGTAGAAAAACATTTTTAAATAAGAGGCTTAGGACTGTATCGGGTAAATATTAGCTGATTAATAAGACTAAAGTATCAGTATTAGGGAGCTTCCCAGATAGAGAAGTGTGAAGAGTCCACATATCAATGCAGGAGACATAAGAAACATGGGTGTGATCCCTGGGTTGCAAAGATCCCCTGGAGGAGGGCATGGCAACCCGCTCCAGTATTCTTGCCTGGAAAAATCCCATGGACAGAGGAGCTTGGTGAGCTACAGTCCATAGGGTCACAAAAAATTGGACATGACTGAAGCAATTTAGCACACACGCGTGCATAGCTGACTTACAATGTTATGTTAGTTAAGGGCTTCCCAGGTGGTTCATCCTGCCAGTGCAGGCGATCCAGGTTTGATCCCTGAATCAGGAAGACCCCCTGGAGGAGGAAATGACAACACACTCCAGTTTTCTTGCCTGAGAAATCCCCTGGGCAGAGGAGCCTGGCAAGCTACAGTCTGCAGGGTTGCAAAGAGTATCAGACACAACTGAACAGACACACACACACATTATGTTAGTTTCAGGGGCACACCATAGTGATTCGTTATTTTTATGGATTACACACAATACAAAGTTATACTCTTGTTGACTATATTTCCTGTGCAGTACATCACATCCCTTTTTTTAATTCTTATTTTTTTTTTATTATTATTATTTTTTTTCCAGTGGGTTTTGTCATACATTGATATGAATCAGCCATGGATTTACATGTATTCCCAATCCCGATCCCCCCTCCCACCTCCCTCTCCACCCGATTCCTCTGGGTCTTCCCAGTGCACCAGGCCAGAGCACTTGTCTCGTGCATCCCACCTGGGCTGGTGATCTGTTTCACCATAGATAACTGAAGTGGAGTTGAACTTAAAAAAATATTATATTAGGGAGATCATTTACTAAGTCCATTTCTCTGGCTGCTGTGTGCAGAACCTAGTATGGGTGAGGCAAGAAGGGAGGGAGGGAGAACGAGGGGGAAGATGCGTTACAGGGGAGGGACAGGCATGTTCTTAGGGCAGGCAGAGACGTGTGGAGGCCTTGGGGCCAGCAGAGAGCCTGCAGGACTGCTGAGGAGCAGATATGGGTGTGAGGGAGAGAGGACTCCATCACAGTCCATCATTTGATGATGCTATATGCATCATCACAGTGGTATAACTACCTAAAACAAACTTGGCAGAATTTGCTGTGTTGAGAGAGGGGGCAAAGCCACGCCGACAGCTAAGTGGAGCTGCGGCTCCCGCCAGGTGATGGGGGCTGGGCTGAGCCTGCGTCCAGGAGGCTTCTCAGGTCCCGCTGGTGGCTGCCTGTGAGGACGCAGTGGTAATGCTGGCCCACCTGTCTTCCAACTTTGCAAGGGAAGTTGTGAATCTAGAACGTGTATTCATTCAGAAACCTGAATCACTCTTCTTTTATTGTAAAACTGTGCAGATAGGATCAGGCCATTTGGACACAACTTTCACATGTGTAGCAAAAAAAGTGCTGAGCGTGGTGTCTTAAGTCTATTTATCTAATGAGGGTGCAAAAATGTCCGACTACATCATTACCCTCAGTGAGTAAACAGCTTTAATGGAAGAAGTACTCATTATTCTATATCCAGGAAAAGCACAAGGAACATCCGTGATGAAATATGGGAGAGGAGCCTGGTGCATTAACTGGAAAGTGTTTACGGACTTTGCCACACCTGACCAAGTTTGAGCTGAGTGTTAATGGAGGAGGCGTCTTTAATTGGCTAAATGTTCTTTCTAAATTTCCAGCTATTGTGGAGTAGCTTTTTTATATTTTGATAATATGTGAAGTGATATATATTTTGCAAATATAATGTAGTGCAAATCAACCTGGGATCTACCTGAAATAAAAGTTGTTCCATAGATATCATTAAAGGAAATGCAGTTCCCGTCACTGCATCATCACAATGGCATAACTATCTAAAACAAAAAACAGGTATTTTTTTAAGATTAATAAGTAGAGGGCTTGTCCATATGTTTATGAACCACTCTCTCAAATTCTTGAGGAAATCATTTTAAATATTTTTAATCTATTTTGCTGTTAGCTAGCATGCCATGCGTGATCAGTTTCTGGAATGCAATGGATGCTGTAAACAGTATCACTGCCTGACACCTGATATTGTGTAAAATAAGCACTGAGCAACAATAACATCTCACGCAGATGTGAATGGAAGATTATTCACATAAGAAGGAAAGGGTTTGACTCATTGCTCCACGATGTGACAATGCAAGGTTCTCAGTAAATCCTGACCACTGCTAAACTGGACCCTTGTTTTTTCCACGTGGTTTTCTGGTCTGAACCACAAAACACTCAGGATGACCTGTGTGACTGTCTCTCACCTTGCCCCATGGATGGCATGTAGCTAGCACCATTCTAGATGCTGAAGAGGGCAATTAATACGGTGGCTGCTTTGGGACATGGGAGCTCAAGCCTCACCTAGAATGGGACTAGAAACTGCTCTGAGGATGAAGGCTTCCTCTCTACTACTTGGTGACAACATCTCTGACCACTAGATGGTGGTGCCAGTTCATGCTTCTGATTTATAATTTTTATTTGCACTAGGCTTGTGAGGATTATGAAAGTGGTAGTGTTAGCCACTGAGTTGTGTCCGACTCTTTGAGACCTGGTGAACTCTAGCCCACCAGGCTCCTCTGTCCATGGAATTCTTCAGGCAAGAATATTGGAGTGGGTTGCCATTTCCTACTCCAGGGAAATCTTCCCAACCCAGGCATTGAACCCACGTCTCCTGTGTTGCAGGAAGATTCTTACCATCTGAGCCACCAGGGAAGATGCTTATCCCACAGTGGAAACCATGTACACCCCACTCACCAAAGAGGAAACCTTTGCTCAGCATCACTCAGCCCACAGGTGACCTGTCTTCTGACGCCAAGCCCCCTCTTCTTTCAGTTCACAGGGCAGACTCAGGACTGAGGGAATTCCAGCAGGCTCCCTTAGGTGTCTACACTGATTGATACCAGACACCACCATGTGAAATATGTTTCAAAGGAGCTGGTTGGAAAACTGAAGTGCAGATATGCATCATAGACACAGAATGATTAACTCAACTCATGGAGGATTTACGCTGAGGCTTCCTACTGTGAGAAGCACACCTGCCTTTCTCTGGTTCTCTGTATACCTCTGCTGATAGTCAGGTACTTTGTTATTTAAATATAGCCTCAGGCTTTCAACATCAAAGCTTGGTATAGCAATCACAGTAGCAATACTAATATCTAACACTTATGGAATGTTCACTATGCAGCAGACCATTTGTATGTATAAGTTACCTCATTTAACTCTCATAGAAATCCTCACAACTATGAACTCTAATAATTCCCTTTTACACATAGGCACAGTGAGAAGCAGAGAGAGTTTGCCAGGATTTTTAAGAAAGGATTGTGGGATTCAAATGTACAGTATCTTATATAAAGTCACTGCACTGGATTGTAAAATGGCTATTGCACTCAATCCCACCACCATCAATTCCTGTCTCTATTGTCTGGATTAAGCCCATTGCTGGGTACCCAGACAGGGGTAAAGATACTGAAACCAAAGTGACCTTTTGCCAACTGATGCCGAAGCTGAAGCTCCAAAACTTTGACCACCAGGTGCAACTCATTGGAAAAGACCCTGATGATAGGAAAGACTGAATGCAGGAGGAGAAGGGGGTGACAGAGGATGAGATGGTTGGATGGCGTCACTGACTCAATGGACATGAGTTTGGGTGGACTCCAGGAGACAGTGAAGGACAGGGAGGCCTGATGTGCTGCCGTCCATGGGGTCGCAAAGATGCGCACATGTCTGAGCAACTGAACAACAACGGTTTGCTCAGGTAGCAAACATTCAGCTCAGGAAAGGATACAGTAAGATTCAGATCTGGAGCTTTATAGCTGGACAGACATGAGTTAAAATCCTAGGTGCACTTTCTCCCTCTGATTGTTGGGGTTCCTCTCACCTCTCTTTGATTCCAGAAAGGATGGTAATAATGAGTTTGAAATTTTAAGAACTGAAAATAATCTGCAAATCACACAGCACAGCCTAATGCACAACAGGGGCTCAGAGTGGCATTTCCATTACTACTGTTGCAATCAATTTCACATTGGAAAAATCAATCTACTAGATTACTTTTGGGGATCAGCCCCACGTTTGGAATAATTGTTCTTTAAGCTTTCTGAGTTAGAAACCAAAACGCTCTATGTAGGATGTCTCCAAAATTTTAACAAAGAGAGAGACAGTCATCTGCCTTCAAGGAATAAAGAGTGTTTTGATGGCTTCAATCAAGGAGCTTGGAGTAGGGAGAGGGGTAGTTGTGGAGGGGGCAGGAGAAGGAAGAAAGGGTCTTCCCAAATGGGCCCTTGAAATCTTCAGGAACATTGCAGTATGTGTGTTGAAGGAATTTTCTTTGTGAAACTCTAGAGAGGGAACTTCCCACCCAGATTAGCAAATAGCCAGCGTTCATTTCCTATTACTGTCTAAAACATTGGCATAGGCTTGGCATTTACAACACACCCTCCATCACCTCAGCTTCTGTAGGTCAGAAGTCTGGCTTAGGGAGGCTGGGCTCTCTGCCCAGGGTCTCTCAGAGTCTGAAATTGAGATGATGGCCAAGCTGCACTTTCACCTGGAGCTTCCTGCCCTCTTCAGAACTCACCGAGGTTGTTGGAAAAATCCAGATCCTTGTGGTTGTAGGACCGAAGTCCTCTTTTTATTTCTGGCTCTTGTCCTGGGAGCTC
Source organism: Dama dama (assembly GCF_033118175.1). Classification (NCBI taxonomy): domain Eukaryota; kingdom Metazoa; phylum Chordata; class Mammalia; order Artiodactyla; family Cervidae; genus Dama; species Dama dama. Next base: position 10,362,514 of record NC_083712.1, on the reverse strand, counting down.
TGTCAGCTGTATGGGGACACCTTAGGTCCCAGTTAGCTGGCCTCCTTGTAATATGGCAGCATACCCCTTCAAGGCCAGCAGCAGACTCCCTCTCCAAGTGAGTGCAATAGAATCATATATCACAGGGTAATCAAAGGGTGTCAGCTTTGCCATATAAAGTAACCTAGATACTCACAGATCTTGATCACACTTAGGTAGAGGAGATGATCCGGGGTGTGTAAGGCTCACAGCAGGCCTGAAATTTAGGAGCAGCAGAATTCTGCCTATAGCACAATTGAAGACCACAGACATACTCAGAAGCAAATTCTAGAGACAGAAGAAAGCATGAGGAGTTTCACCCTTGCACTTTTTTTTTTTTTTTTTAATTTGGGGAGGATTTGAACTGCCAAACGGTATCACTATATAACTGAAGGTTAAAGCCATTTTTTTTTTTTTTTTAGATTTACAAAAAAGGCAATGAGGCTGCCATCTGATGTATGCTTTTATTATCTTTATCCTCCAGACTCAGTTTTTTTCTTTAGTGACTTGGTGTGGTATACAGAAGACCCAAATAACACCCAAAGTTTGAAAAACCCATTTCAGAGCCTTTTGTTGTAAGCTTCTTGCAGTAACCCTGGCTGTGTAGTTGTGTTTTATTTAAGTTCTAGAGTAAATCATTTGTAGCAGGTGGCTTCCAGGCAGTCAATGAATAAATTTAGGTAGCAGGTCAACATTTCTCAAAATGTGACCCGCAGAAGCCTTCTTGTGAGAATTTCATGAAAAAAGAAATAAAGTAAATCCAGTTTTGAAGAAAGAGTCTGTGTGCTCTCACCTTGGACGCCTGTGTCCTGGTTTATGAGAGGCTCTGGAAGCTGTCAGAGTTGAGAAGGTCATCTCCAGCAGCATCTCTTAACATCTCCTGGATTTGGAAACCGTCTTCCCAGGAATCATCTGACATCCAGCAGAAAACTATTTATACCCATCACAGAAGATAATTGAGAGTATACTGGTTTATGAAAAGATTTTCCACTAACTGACAAAGTCAAACATATCTGTTTATTCCTGAGTCTTACAGAAGGTATTATCAGTGTTAATCCTTCAGTGAGTGGTAGGTAATTAGTACAAAGCAGAACTGGAGAGAATCAAAGAGAACTACAGTGAAGACTTAAAGCAATGCGTTTAAAGAGAACAAAGAAGGATTGAAAGCAGATCCTCTTGGAATTTGATATCATGTTAAAAGTGAAGAAAATGAGTGAATTGGCAAGGAAAAGATGAATTAGCCCATTAGATCACTGAACGCAGAACTTCTGGATCACCTAGGAAACACTGCAGCATCAGGGGATGTATGAGGGGATGAGACATCCAGAGAGGATGTGATTCCTCTAAGGGGAGTCATTATTGGAGAATGTGTGTGAGGGGAAGGATATGAGCTCTAATATCCTATGATTCTAAAATAATTATTTGAAAGGAAGTTGAAACTGATAACTGGAAGCCATGAATGTGACCCATAGGATATCTTTCTTTGGAAAATATGGGTTGGAAATATAAAAGATGCAGAATCAAAACATTTCATTTGCACTCACGTCTGAGAGCTGTTCTTGCTCTTGGTGAACCAAAGGCACTCTTAGCAGGTGAAGAGCTCTCATGATAAATCTGGAAGATATGAATGGGAGGCATCTTCAGTCTATTATCTCTAAGCCTATAAAGACTCAGGAAAGAAAGTGAACTTCTTATATCTCCCAGGTTGTATGCTGGATAAGAGAGATAAAAGAAACATCTCAAGTGCCCTGGAGCTTAGTTGGGAGAGGCTGACATGATGATGGAAATTTACCAGGTGATGGAGTAATAAATGTTGTGTTAGAACGAAGCTCATGAGGCACTGGGAGCCTGTGGGAGATGCTCTACCCACACAGGAAGCTACAGGAAGCCTGCCCAGAGCAGCATTTGTCTGAGATGCCTCTTTAACAAGAGGTGTTAACCTCCATTATAGAATTATTACTAAATGTTGTCTTTGAATCGCTAAGGAATTATCAGAGTGAAGACATTTGGATAGGATTTTGCTGTGTTCTTTTCTGTCAAATTTTTGACACAATTCAATCTCTAAACTATTTCTCCTGGAAAACAAATTGTACCCATGCATAATCTACCTTCTATACTGAGAAGATTGTATGAAGTTGTAATGGAAGATCGTTCAGCTATTTGTGTCAAAGTATTATAGAAATGTTTGCCATTAAAATGTATAATATTCAGCTAATTGAATTGAGTCTAAGACTATCTATAAAATGAGATATTTGGCATCAGATCCTACATGAAACTACTTTCAAAGTATGTATGCTATAGTATGCTATTATATTTGGTAGTGATTTATCATTGATTGGGGCTTCCCAGGTGCTGCTAGCGATAAAGAAGCTGCCTGCCAATGCAGGAGACATAAAAGATGCAAGTTCAATCCCTGGGTCAGGAAGATCCCCTGGAGAAGGAAAAGGCAACCCACTCCAGTTGGTGGGCTGCAGTCCATACAGTCACAAAGAGTCAGACACAACTGAAGGGACTTAGCTCATTTATCTTGATTATAAAATCACACTCTTTGCATAAGTGCTGTGCTTAATTAATTATTTTAAATATTAATAAAATATTAATTGTGTGTTCAGAAGTTTGTAGCCTTTATCAGTATGTGTTTATATATGTGTACAACTCACTGTTGTGTTATAAACAAATTATTTAGAATAATAGTGATAATATTTTTATAATTATAATTGCTGACTAGTATCAAAATAATATACTGTAAATATATTGGGCATTAATTTTAATTTAATACAGACATATTCAAGACAGTTGCTTATGTCTTCTTCCCAAATATCTTTTGAAAACTCTTTTTCACACCACCCCAAAACAGAAAACTACACTTTGCTTTTTTCTCTCAAGCTCATGTGAAACATCTTCTAGGACAGACCATGTTTTAGGCCACAAAAGAAGTCTTAATGAATTTCAAAAGTTTGAGATCATAAAAAACTACCTTTTCTCAACCACAATGGAATGAAACTGGAAATCAGTAGCAAAAGGAGAACACAAAATATTGTAAATATGTAGCTTAAATAATCAGTGTGTCGAAAGAGAAATCACAAGGGAAGCTAGAAGCTAACCTGATGTCACTGAAAATAAAATGTTGCACACCTAAACTTATAGGCTGCAGCAAAAGCAGAGCTAAGAGGGAAATTTATAGCTGTCAATCATTTTTAAGAAGATCTCAAATCAGCAACCTAACTTTACACTTTTAAGGAACTAGAAAAAGTAAGAACCAACTAAATCCAAATCTAACAACAGAAGGAAGTTGATACATAGTAGAGAGAGATAAAATAGAGAACAGAAAACAATAGAGAAAATCAGAGTGGGAGAAAGATCAACAAAACTGAAGAAGGTTTAGTAGGATTAACTATGAAAAGCATTTGTTTTGGAATTGAACATTCAAAATGTATGTTTGCACCCTATTCTTCTTACTGTGATTGATAAAATTAAAATGTCACAATAAAATTATATGTCGCCATTATTAGTCATGCAAATTTATTGTGAATGCATTTGTACATGTCGTTTCTGTGACAGAGAGTTGTTGATTTCTACAAGCAGTAATCCCTGCTCCTCCATCTACTGCAACTGCTTCACTGCTCACAGAATCAGATGCTGAAAACGAGAAGATCTAAGGGCAGGATTGCTAAGAAAGAGAAAGAAAATACACAGGGGCATGTGTAGGATTAAGTTCAATTTTTTGTGGGTGAAACAACCCCATCAGCTTTTAAAGAGGTGTTTATAAACTCAAATGCACCAATGAATGCCTCTGAGGAAATGATATTTTTCCCCAATACAAGTTCTATGCTTTTGGCAACCATGAACAGAGATTCAGAAAGACATGTATTCTTGTCCTAGTTCTGCCATTACATCACAAGGTCTTGAAAAGTATTGCTAAATTATCTACACTTCAAATCAAATCAACAAAATTAGAAATGAAAAAGGAGATGTTATAACAGAGAATGCAGAAATGCACAGGATTATAAGAGACTATTAATAATAACTATATGGCAATAAAATGGATAACCTGGAAGGAATGGACAGATTCTTAGAAAAGTGCAATCTTCCAAGACTGAACCAGGAAGAAATAGAAATTATGAACAATCCAATTACAAGCACTGAAATTGAAGCTGTGATAAAAAAAAAATCTCCCAAAAAACAGAAGCCCAGGACCAGATAGCTTCACAGGAAAATTCTATTAAACATTTAGAGAAGAGATAATGCCTATCCTTCTAAAACTCTTTCAAAAAATTGCAGAGGAAGGAACACTTCCAAACTCATTCTACGAGGCCACCATCACCCTGATACCAAAATCAGACAAAGACAACACAAAAAAAGAAAACTACAGGCCAATATCATTGATGAACACAGATGCGAGAATCCTCAACAAAATTTTAGCAAACAGAATTCAGCAGCACATCAAAAAGCTCATACACCATGATCAAGTTGGGTTTATTCCAGGGATGCAAGGACTCTTCAATATAAGCAAGTCAAGCAATGTGATACACCATATTAACAAATTGAAAGATAAAAACCATTATGATCATCTCAATAGATGCAGAAAAAGCCTTTGACAAAATTCAGCACCCATTTATGATTAAAACTCTTCAAAAAATGGGCTTAGAAGGAAACTACCTCAACATAATGGCCATAAATGATAAGCCAACACATTCTCAATGGTGAAAAACTGAAAGTATTCCCCCTAAGATCAGGAACAAGACAAGGGTCTTGTTCACCACTACTATTCAGCATAGTTCTGGAAGTCCTAGCTACAGGAGTCAGAGAAGAAAAAGAAATAAAAGGAATCCAGATCAGAAAAGAAGAAGTAAAGCTCTCACTGTTTGCAGATGACATGATACTATACATAGAAAACCCTAAAGGTAGTATCAGAAAATTATTAGAACTAATCAGTGAATTTAGCAAAGTTGCAGGATACAAAATCAATATACAGAAATCACTTGAATTTCTATATACTAGCAATGAAAAAATCAGAAAGAGACATTAGGGAATCAATCCCATTCACCATTGCAACAAAAAGAATTAAATATCTAGGAGTGAACTTACCTAAGAAGACAAAAGAACTGTACACAGAAAATTATAAGGCACTTATGAAAGAAATCAAAGATGACATAAACAAATGGAGAGATAGTCCATGTTCCTTGGTAGGAAGAATCAATACTGTGAAAATGACTATACTACTAAATACAATCTACAGATTTAATGCTATCCCTGTCAAATTACCAATGGCATTTTTCACAGAACTAGAACAAAAGTTTTCACAGTTCATATGGAAACACAAAAGACCCCGAATAGCCAAATCAGTATTGAGGGAAAAAAAAAAAGGACCTGGAGGAATCTACCTTCCTGATTCTGGTTATATTACAAAGCTACAGTCATCAAGATAGTATGGTACTGGAACAAAAACAGAAATATAGACCAATGGAACAAGATAGAAAGCCTGGAAATAAACCCATGCACTTATGGGAACCTTATTTTTGACAAAGGAGGCAAGAATATACAATAGGGCAAAGATAGCCTCTTCAATAAATGGTGCTTGGAAAACTGGACAGCTACATGTAAAAGAATGAAATTACAACACTTCCTAACACCATAAACAAAGATAAACTCAAAATGGATTAAAGACCTAAATGTAAGACCAGAAAGTATAAAACTCTTAGAGGAAAACATAGGCAGAACAGTTGATGACATAAATCAAAGCAAGATCCTCTATAACCCACCTCCTAGAGTAACAGAAATAAAAACAAAAGTAAGCAAGTGGGACCTAATTAAACTTAAAAGCTTTTGCACAGCAAAGGAAACTATAAGCAAGGTGAAAAGACCACCCTCAGAATGGGAGAAAATAATAGCAAATGAAACAACTGACAAAGGATTAATTTCCAAAAGAAGACATTTCTCCAAAGAAGACATGCAAATGGCTAACAAACACACGAAAAGATGCTCAATATTGCTCATTATTAGAGAAATGCAAATCAAAACAATGAGATATCACCCCACACAGGTCAGAATGGCCCTCATCAAAAATTCTACAAACAATAAATGCTGGAAAGGGTGTGGAGAAAAGGGAACACTCTTGCCCTGTTGGTGGGAATGTAAATTGATATAGCCACTGTGGAAGATGGTATGGAGATTCCTTAAAAAACTAGGCCTAAAACCACCATATGACCCAGCAATCCCACTCCTAGGCATATACCGTGAGGAAACCAAAATTGAAAGAGACACATGTATCCCAGGGTTCATTGCAGCACTATTTACAATAGTTAGAACATGGAAGCAACCTAGATGTCCATCCACAGATGAATGGATAAAGGAGTTGTGGTATATATACACAATGGACTATTACTCAGCCATAAAAAGGAGAACATTTGAGTCAGTTCTAATGAGGTTGATGAACCTAGAACCTATTATACAGAATGAAGTGAGTCAGAAAGAGAAAGATTAATACCATATTCTAACACACATACATATATATATAGAATCTATAAAAATGGTACTGAAGAATTTATTCACAGGGCAACAGTGGAGAAACAGACATAGAAAATAGACTTATGGACAAGGGGAGAGGGGAGGGGAGGGCGAGCTGTATGGAAAGAGTGACATGGAAACTTACATTACCATATGCAAAATAGTTAGCCGACACGAATTTGCTGTGAGGCTCAGGAAACTCAAACAGGGGCTCTGTGTCAACCTAGAGGGGTGGGATGGAAGGGAGACGGGAGGGAGGTTCAAAAGGAGGAGATACATGTATACCTATGGCTGATTGATGTTGAGGTTTGACAGAAAACAGCAAAATTCTGGAGAGCAATTATCCTTCAATAAAAAGTAAGTTAATTTAAAAAAATCATCTGTACTTCAAAGTTCCCCTTTGTACAATTTGAGTCTGGATCCTATAGTTTATTTCTTCTCCTAACCCAAATTTATAATCATATTTTATAAGCATTCCTGCTGCATTCTTTAGTTACTGTGTTTTTCCTTTCATTGTAAAGATACAATTACTCTGAGAGTGAAGTAGTCTCTTATGAACTAATTTGGTACAATTGGATGGTATTTTAAGTGTGTAGGTCACATGCAACTTGAAAACTGCTCATTTTTCATTCTTATAATTAGTGCCAAAGACTATAAAAAGGAACTTGCATTGAAATATGAACTAGTGACATTTTGTATTTTAGTAACACAACTCATGACATGAGTAGCCTAGTGCAAATGAGAGAACCTGAATCAATATTATACTTGTTACCTTTAACTACATGATTTAATATTCTAGTAAAATAATAAATCTAGTACTCAGAGAAGTCAGTATTACATCTGCTGAAAGTGTCTGTGTTACAGCTTTTATTAAAGTGAGCATCATCCATAAGTCCTTTGAAGAGTGATAATACTTGAAATGCCTAAAAATAGGTCAGTATGACTGTACGTTAATTGCCATACTTCTTCGTGACATGCACTTATCTAAGGCTTATTTTACTTACTATATTTTTGAAGATAAATGCAAATCAAATGCATGCTTATAACAAACAAATAAGTATTAAAACTTTAATTAGGCAGCATCCTTATATTTAAATGAGAACTATTTCCAGAAATAATTTAATCCAGGTGTTTTCTGTCTGTCAACTATAGGTTTGGGGGGAAGAAATAGTCTGAATAATTTTACATCCATTGTTTCAGGCCTTCAAGTTTCCCAACTGCAAGGATCTTTCTGTCTCAGTTTCTCTGCCCTACAAGATACTGAAATAGTCAGTTGATATAAACTTGTATTTTGAAATTCAAGGTGTGTTGTATAGTTTATTGTCACTCCCTGATATATTTTATGGGATTGGAGTAAAGATTGTGAGGAAGCTGGGCCCACAAAGTCCCTTCAGTTCAGTCCCTCAGTATGTCCGACTCTTTGTGACCATGGACTGCAGCATGCCAGGCTTCCCTGTCCATCACCAACTCCCGGAGCTTGCTCAAACTCGTGTCCATCGAGTCGGCGATGCCATCTAACCACCTCATCCTTTGCCATCCCCTTCTCTTTCTGCTTTCAGTCTTTCCCAGCATCAGGGTCTTTTCCAGTGAGTCAGTTCTTCACATCAGGTGGCCAAAGTATTGGAGCTTCAGCTTCAGCATCGGTCCTTCCAATGAATATTCAGGACTGATCTCCTTTAGGATGGACTGGTTGTATCTCCTTGCAGTCCAAGGGACTCTCAAGGATCTTTTCCAACACCACAGTTCAAAAGCATCAATTCTTTGGCACTCAGCCTTCTATATGGTCCGACTCTCACATTCATACATGACTACTGGAAAAACCATAGCTTTGACTAGACAGACCTTTGTTGGCAAAGTAATGTCTCTGCTTTTTAATATGCTGTCTAGTTTGGTCACAGCTTTTCTTCCAAGGAGCAGCATCTTTTAATTTCATGGCTGCAAATTCCCTAAGGAAGTCTGTGTTCCTGAGTCTCAGGGGCTGGAGGAGGTGTGGTCAGAATAGACATGTCTGCTTTCATGCCCACCAGGAGCTCTACCTGCCCTGCCCTCAGGCGTTCTGTGGTTCTTTGTGGTTTTCACCATTAATCTTGTGAAAATTAGGAGAGACGCATCTTGCCACCCAGCTCTACCAAAGCACCTCCACAGTATAGGGAAACCTAGTTATTTAAAATACATCTGTATGTATCCCTTTTCACAATATGGTTCAGAATTCATCACTTGGTTTGAATGTCTGTGCAACAAATCAGATTTTCATTCTATCAGAGGGCTTAGCTGTGTGAAGGAATTTTATATCAACACCCTTTGTAAAATGAATAATCATTTTTCATCCTACATTAAATCAGCAGTTCTCAAACAGGGTTGATGTGCCCCCACTCCCCATGGATCTGGCAACATCTGGAGGCACTTCGGGTTGTTACAGGCTGGCAAGAAGCGTCTTCAGAGCCTCGCGGACAGAAGCCAGCAGGCCATCAGGCACAGGCCAGCTCTGCCCACAGGGATTGTCTGGCCAGGATGTCAGTTATGCCCACTTTGAGAAACCTAGTCCTAACTGTGTCTACTTGTTCAGTCAAGGAATGCACACCAACTGTTATCAAACGGAACATTTTGTCACTTTTCATGCTGAAGTAATAATCAATTCAACAGGAAGTTTAAAAAGTCCAGAAAGAACGTGTACCTGTCTCTCAGATTCTCCAGGAGGATAATGACTCAGGTGCTTATGAGACAACATTAAGACCAGGAAATTGACAGTGATATCATCTACAGATTTTGCTGGGTCTCACATGCACTGTGTGTGTGTGGTTTTGTGACATCTTTTCACTTGTATTTGACCACCATAGTCAAATGAAGAACTTTTGAGACTTCTCTGGTGGTGCAGTGGCTGAAACTCCACACTACCAATGCAGGGGTCCAGGTCTGATCCCTGGTCAGGGAACTAGATCCCACTTGCCACAACCAAGACCTGTCTTAGCCAAATAAATAAGTAAATATATATATATATATATTTTAGAAAAGGCGTACAACTGTTTCATCACCACGAAGACCTTGCCTGGGACACTGCTATGTAGTTGCACCATCACACTGTCTGGCTGATTTTTATCAACCTCTATTTTGCATCTCTGTAATTTTTCATTTCCAGAATGTTATATAAATGAAAGCATATGCTAGGTAACCTTTCAAGATTGGCTCTTTGAAAGGGCAGGAGTACTTTTAAAAACAAGAAACGAATATTTTGTCAGACACTTGACCTGAATTTTCCCATTAAAATTTCACAGTGGCTCCCTGTATCAATTAGGAATTATATTTTACTCTGAGTCATGAAAGAGCAGAAAATAGTGGCTTATCAAATTAAAGAGTTTTTTTATGTGATGAAAAATGTGGAGATAGATGTTTTAAGATTAAGTTGTCTTCATATAATTTCTGTGCTCTTTTTTGGCATTTTATCTGCTCTCCTCGTAGTTGGCTGTCAATCTGACCTGTACAAGAAAGAGCTGCGATCTTAGCCACGTTCTCTTGGAAGGAAGAAGGGAGACAGAATGGGACAGTCCTACCCCTGAGGCTTCTAAGAAGCCTCACCCAATTCCACTTACATGTCTAAGAAAGATTTGTCACCTGGACAACCCTAGTGGAGAGAGGTCATTGGAATCATGGGTGTTTAGCATGTTGACACTCCAAAGAAAAGCAAGGATGGGTCATTAAGGAAAAGCAAGATAATAGCTGGTGTTATGTAGGCAAGTAGAGTTGTCTACTACAAACCTTTACGTCAATTTTACAAGTAAAGGAACCGTGTATTAGGTTGACATTGAAGGTGACCCAGTTAATAAAGGGTAATTTGGCCTTGAAGCCAGGTCTGATTGATCCCCAAACCCACACTTGCAGTCACTCTGCTTTCTATAGGTCTCGTGGGCTCTGCACTGAGATGAGGGTGAGATTAGGAAACCAGAGAACAAGGGTTCTGTAGTAGTCTGGCTCTCCAGAGAAACAGAACCAGTAGGGTGTGTGTGCATGAATGAGAGATGAGATTTATTGTAGCAGCTGGCCCACACCATTATGGAAACTAGGAACACCACAGTTGCTGTCTGTAACCCAGGAGAGCCGGTGATGCAAGGCCAGGAGGCCAGCGTCCCATCTCAAGCTGGCAGAAAGAGTGAATTCAACCTCCCCCCACCTTTTTATTTCACTTGGTCCCTCAGCAAGTTGGACGCTGCCTCCACATTGGGGAGGGCAATCTGCTTTTCTCAGTCTTCCTATTCAAACGCCAGGAACACCCTCACAGACACACCCAGGAATACTATCTGCCCGGGCCTCCAGTGGGCCAGTCAAGGTGAAAGGTAAAACTGCCCACCTCAGGGCCACCCTCTCAGGCCAGGACACTGGCCTTGTTGGAGATACCTGGGAGCCTCTTCCTCACAAAGGAGAATATAATGCAAGAGGCGCCGAAAGAGGAGAATGTGAGCTAATCTCCAGGGTCCACCTGGATAATATCAAATACATGTGGGCACAGAATTCACTTCTCAGGGCAAGAATAATTTGCCTCCTTATGTCTTTTCTGTTTCCTTTTAGGTGAGGGTGGTCTAGACCAGGGGTCCCCAACTGCTGGGATCTAATGCCTGATGATATGAGGTAGAGCTGATACAATAATAATAGAAATAAAGTACACAAAAATGTAATACTCTTGAATCATCCCCCCCCCAAGTCATACCCCCCATTCCAGTCCGTGGAAAAATTGTCTTCCACAAAACTGATCCCTGGTACCCAAAAGATTGGGACCCCTGAGCTAGACCTACTGTGAACTCTAAAGCCTTCTTACTGACCAGTGAATAGCCTGTGATGTCCATGAAGGTAGGCACTCACAGTCCCTCTGACTCTGTCTGCATCAGGCAGAAGATATAAAATACTGATGGGAAGTTACTGTGGGAGAATTAAGTCTATTATCTATAAAATAACTTATTGCCTTAGAATGAACGCAAGACAGTGATTCATCAGTGGCATTCCCGGGCCCTTACTGTTCGTAGGAGTTTAGTTTGAATGTTTTATGTCTGACACTTGGTCCAGAGAGCAAATTCTACAGAATAACCAATCTATAGCAATATATTTGCTGTATATAAACTGTGTGGGAAGTTTAACCACTTATAATTTAAAATATACTTACCTTTGGAGAGGGCTTTATTTCTCCCGGCTCACACAAAAGGGATTTGCAGTGTCCATTTACACAAAAATTATTCTCTAAACATTTTCCCTCTCTGAAAGAATGTGTCTTTTTCTATTTGCTTTTACTTTGATAGCTTTATGTTATAAGACAAATTGTATTCTATAGAGAATTTAGGAAGGGAAAACTATTTATTCTTATGACTGATAGAGAAAAGTCAAAAATCCTGCATGGGGCTATTAGCTATAAACGTAAGTTAAATACCCCCTTGCTGCTTCCAATGTCTAAAGTGAGAGTCCAGGTAATTTCTTTAACCTGAATTGATGACTCAGCATTTTGATCTCTCTTTGAAGCTAGGTATATCCAGGTTACTAATTGTTTGATCTGCAGTAAGTTATTTAAGCTGTACAATGTGTTTGCACAACTACAGAGACGGGCTGCTTCTACCATTTTGAAAGAGCTGTTGTCAAGTTTATAACAATGTATGTGAGGCGACCGGGGTGTGCCCCATATGTTCTGTCATGGAAACCCAGATGATGACAATCCCTAATGGGGGCTTTGCGACCCGGGGCACAGTCCCTGCATTAGCTTCGTGGTGAGCAGCCAAGTGCTCCATTAGAAATTCTCATGGTGCACTGTTCCCATTCATTTCTTCTAAGAAGTGCTTTACAACATATAGATGTTAAAATCTGTATGGGTCTTAGTAAACTGCGTAAATAGAGCAGCATTTAATTCCATCGATCGTTGTCGTGATAAGATTGATAGCGTGTCAGGAAAGAGGCTTTGAAGGTACAATAAGCACCTCAGTGCCGGGCTTCTTCCTCTGTTGCCTGAAGTATCAACAAAGGCAAAGGCTTCCACCAGGATTTTCAGAGTAAAATCAATGGCATGATACAGTGCTTCTTATCGTAGAGGATGGCCTGCTACGTCCTGCTGTCAGTTAGGCTTGCAAATTTTTGTGAACTCAGGGCCTGAGATATCACCATGATTACCTTGAAATTAAACCCACTGTAGCAAAAACCACTACAATATTGTAAAGTAATTAGCCTCCAACTAATAAAAATAAATGAAAAAAATAAATAAATAAACCCACTGTGGAATCATGATCCTTACTCAGCTTCCCAGAGTGCTTTTGAAATGCTGCCCTTCTTGCTGAAAATGCTAATTCCCTCTCACCTGGCCTGCTGCTCTGAGAGTTCCTAGCCCAAGTGCTTTTCAGGCTCTCAGCACACAGCAACACCATCTCGCCCAAAGAAGGTCAGGTTCTGGGTGGTTTCTGACTGGCCCAGTCCCAGACAGACCAGAAAACCCTACTGTTAATGCTTCAGGACCCAAGACTCGCTGTGAATAGCTTGTGATGTATACATACATAATGCAGTGAACTGGGGCTTACAATGAGATGCTCACTCGCAATGAGACACTACAGCACACCTAGTGGAATGGCCCAAATCCAGAATCTTCATCTTACCATCACTGACGAGGATGTAGAGCAACGGAACTCTCATTCACTGCTGGCAGGACTGCAAAACCACACAGCCCTTCTGAAAGAGAGTTGGGAAGTTTCTTATAAAACCGAATACTCTATACCCTTTCTGTACAATCCAGGAATACTTACTGGTATTCACCAAAAGGAGTTGGGAATTTATGTCCACACACAAACCTGCACACAAATGTTTAAAGCAGCTGTATTCATTGTTGCCAAAACTTGGAAGCAACCAAGATGCCCTTCTGTGGGTGAATGGATAAGTAAATGGTGGTTCATCCAGACAATGAAATACTCAGCACTGAAAAGAAATGAGCAAAAAGGGAGAAAAAAAGAAATGAGACATTAAGCCATGAGAAGACACAAAGGAAAGTTAAGTGCATGATACTAAGTTTACAAAACCGATCTGAAAAGGCTATATACTGTATGATTCTAACTATATGACTTTCAGGGAAAGTAGTATAGAGACAATATAAAAATGAGTGGTCGTCAGGGGTTGGGAGAGGGAGGCATGAACAGGTGGAGCACAGAGGATTTTAAGGGCAGTGACACTACTCTGTATGATACCATCGTGGTGAATATATGTCACTATATGTTTGTCCAAACCCATAGGCTGTGCAAGACCAAGAGGGAAACTTAAACTGTGACTCTTCGTGATGATGACATGTCCATGTAGGTTCATCAGTCATGATAAACATACCATCTGGTGGAGATGTTAATAATGGGAGAGGCTGTGCATGAATGGGGAAAGGAGGTGTTTGGGAGATTACTATACTGACCGCTCTAAAGAGACTAAGGTCCTTAACAGTAAGTAAATGAAAAAGAGACTATTGCATGATACACAGACACTATATGAAAATCAGATGTCAGTATCCATAAGTAAAGTTTTGTTAGAAAGCAAAAAAGAAAGAGGTATTCTTTCTGGTTAGCTTCTAACAGTCTTGCAGAGCGTGAGCCAAGCAGAAACATTCATAGGTTGGATTAGAAATAAAAGCATGGCTGATATGTATACCATGTCGTTTCCCTGGGGCATGCAGTGAGTACACAGCCATATAATTTCAGGAACTTTCTACATTAAACAATACTGAGTTTACTCTTTTTTTTTAAACTCTATCAAAAATGGTTTATAAACACAACAATTTTTATTTAACTATAGTTAAGATATAACATTGTGTTAGATTCAGGTATACAGCTTCAGGTTTCTTTATATTATAGGTTATTACAAGATATTGAATGCAGTTCCCTTTGTTAGTAAATACTGTTTATTAAGTATAATAGTATTGAAATAAAAATGAAGTTGTCAAAGTTAAGCAAACTAATAGTATACCATGAGAAGTCTCTAAACATGGGTGATTTGGTTTCCACCTTAGAAATCACATGTTTTGAATGTGCCTATGTGTCTGTGTGTTTTGGGTACTACACTGCCTTTCTGAGCTCTCTTCCACAACTGGGCAATGTGGACTATAAGGGGCTTACTCTCTCTGAGGCTTAAGGTCTATAACTAGGTTGGAAGCATGTGGATTTGTAATAAAAACATCTCTTCCAAAATTCTATGTCCTGTACTCTGAGTCAAAATGAAATGTTACAGCAGAATAGAGTAATTTGGGTAAAGCAAAAATAATTGTTGTTGTTTGTTGTTCATTGAGATGGTAGGATGGCATCACTGACTCGATGGACAAGAGTTTGGGCAAACTCCAGGAGATAGTGAAGAACAGGGAAGCCTGGAGTGCGGTAGTCCACAGGGTCACAAAGAGTTGGACATGACTTAGTGACTGAACAATAACAACTTTTGTCAGCAAAGTGATGTCTTTGCTTTTTAATACGCTGTCCACATTTGATATACCTTTTTTTCCAAGGAGCAAACATCTTTAATCTCATGGCTGCAGCCACCATTCACAGTGATTTTAGAGCCCAAGAAAGTAAAATCTGTCACTGTTTCCACCTTTCCCCCATCTGTTTCCCATGATGTGATGGAACCAGATGCCATGATCTTAGTTTTCTGAATGTTGATTTTTAAGCAAACTTTTCCACTCTCTCTTCTCATTAAGAGGCTCTTTAGTTCCTCTTCACTTTCTGCCATTAGAGTGGCATCATCTGGATATATGAGGTTGCTGATATTTCTCCCGGTAATCTTGATTACAGCTTGTGATTCATCCAGCCCAGCATTTCTCATGGTGTACTCTGCATGACAGTTAAATATGCAGGGTGACAATATGCAGACTTGACATACTCCTTTCCCAATTTGAACCAGTCTGTTGTTCCATGTCCATTTCTAACTTTTGCTTCTCATCCTGCATACAGGTTTCTCAGAAGACAGGTAAGATATTTCTGTCTCTTTAGGAATTTTCCACAGTTTGTCGTGATCCCCACAGTCAAAGGTTGTAGCATAGTCAAGGAAGCAGAAGTAGATGTTTTCTGGAATTCCCTTGCTTTTTCTGTGCTTAAATGGATGTTGGCAGTTTGATCTCTAGTTTCTTTGCCTTTTCTAAATACAGCTTATATATCTGGAAGCTCTCAGTTCATGTATTGCTGAAGCCTAGCTTGAAGGATTTTGAACATTACCTTGCTAGTATGTGAAAGCAATGCAATTATAGGGTAGTCGGAATATTCTTTGGCTTTGCCTTTCTTTGTAATTGGAATGAAAATTGACCTTTTCCAGGCCTGTGGCCGTTGCTGAGTTTTCCAAATTTGCTGGCATATTGAGTTCAGCACTTTCACAGCATCATCTTTTAGGATTTGAAATAACTCAGCTGGAATTCCATCACCTCCACTAGCTTTGTTCATAGTGATGCTACCTAAGGCCCACTCGACATCATACCCCAGGATGTCTGACTCTAGGTGAGTGACCACACTGTAGTGGTTCTCTGGGTCATTAGGACCTTTTTTGTACAGTTCTTCTGTGTATTCTTGCCACTTCTTCTTAATATCTTCTGCTTCTTAGTATCTTCTGTTAGGGCCTTGACATTCCATTCATTATTTTGCCCATCTTTGCATGAAATGTTCCCTTGGTATCTCCAATTTTCTTGAAGAGATCTCTGGTCTTTCCAATTCTATTGTTTTCCTCTAATTCTTTGCATTGTTCACTTAAGATGGCTTTCTTATCTCCCCTTGCTATTTTCTGGAAGTCTGCATTCAGATAACTATATCTTTCCCTTTCTCCTTTGCCTTTCGTTTCTCTTCTTTTCTCAGCTGTTTGTAAGACCTCCTCCGACAACCACTTTGCCTTCTTGCATGTCTTTTTCTTGAGGATGGCACCACAGTTATTGCAGAGTTTCTTGTAGAAATGTAACCACACTGTTTCCTCCTTACAGCATAAGGGTTATGAATGAAGACACCGAGTTGGATAGATGTGGCATTTTCAAATATGCAACACCCCTGACTACAAATACCCAGAACACATAATACATTTAGATGCCTGAAACTTTGTCATCTCTGCTACAGCTGCTGCTAAGTCGCTTCAGTTGTGTCCAGCTCTGTGTGACCCCATAGATGGCAGCCCACCAGGCTCCCCCATCCCTGGGATTCTCCAGGCAAGAGTACTTGAGTGGGGTTTTGTCCTCTCTAAGGCATGTAATTTATTTCTTAGAAGACGGTCTTCTAAGTTGTCTTCTAACTTAAGAAGTTAAAACAGAAAACACTATTGAGTTAGTTTGAATATTTGGAAGCATTAATGTCATTATTTACTTGAGAGAATAGGTCATCACTCATGCACTGTATTGCTAATAGGGGTGTGTGTGTGTGTGTGTGTGTGTGTGTGATTCATTTCACCACTCAAGAACTAACTAGGGCACCTATGCCTTCAACTCAATCCAGATGCTAAGCAAAATAAAGATAATTTTTATATCTACCTACACACTTATCTGAACCAAATAGCTTGGGTTCTTATGCAACACAGAAATTTAACTAACCCTGCGTATCTAAGCTTCAAATGTTGTTTGTGTTTGCCACTTTTCAGGAAGAGTTCCTACTTTCCTATCATTATCAAGGTCATGGATAACAGTCTCTGAAGACTAGTCACACAACTTTGAAGGATATAATAAAATATCATTAAAATATTAGAATAGAGTTGCTCAACTTCCCTTTCTGCTATTTTTGTGACAATAAACTCGATGAAAAACTTTGAAATTTAAGACTGTTTTCTTTCAACATTTTCCTCTTTCAATGTACTTTCACAGGACTGTAGATTTTATTTTTCAGTAAATTAGATGGATGTTGTAAAAACTTATAAAAATTCTGCTAGCAGCATTAATATATTACAAATATAATTAAGGTGTGGTCTTATTTATAGGAAGATAAGCTCTTCTCAGGATAAGCATGCATGCCCTGTTGCTAAATCATGTCTGACTCTTTGTGACACCCATGGTCTATAACCCACCAGGCTCCTCTGTTCATGGGATTTCCAAGACAAGAATACTGGAGTGGTTGCCCTTTCCTCCTCCTGGGACTTTCCAGGTGGCACTAGTAGGAAAGAACCTGCCTGCCAATGAAGGAGACATAATAGATGCAGGTTCGATCCCTGGGTTGGGAAAATCCCCTGGAGGAGGGCGTAGCAACTCACTTCAGTATCCTTGCCATGGACAGAGGAGCCTAGCTGGCTACAGTCTATAGGGTCAAAAAAGGTCAGACATGACTGAAGTGACTTGGCGCGCATCCTCCAGGGGATCTTCCCGACCCAAGGATCAAAGCCGTGTCTCCTGTGTCTCCTGAATTGGCAGGTGGATTCTTTATCACTGAGCCATCTGGGAAGCCCTCTTAGGATAAGACATCACCATAATTTAGGACAATTCTATACTATAGTCCATGGGGTCACAAAGAGTCAGACATGACTGAGCACACACACGTACTTGCAAGACTTAGAATAGAAACACATGGAACAGAGTTATTACTTACTGAGCACCTACTGTGTGCTATTTGTCTTATGTTTCCACATTTCTTCTTTGTTAAAAATCCTACACTTCACAGATGAGGAACTTGTGAAGATTAGAGATCTTTCGGTCATTCTTTTAGCTCTGCCTAACTTTAACGTATAAATATCAAAGTCGAATTGTGCCATTCTGGGTTACATGTCAGCGGTGTGTTACATGGACAAGGGGTGGTGAGGTCCTTTGCTGTTGTCCAAGCAGAGAATAACTGGGCAACTAAAAAATAGAATGATTAAAGATAACTTGCATAGGAAGTGTTCAAGAAATGCCTATACTTCTTGGAAGGAAGCTATAAGTCATGCTTACCTGTAGGTGAATGACTGGTTCTGATTTGCATTCTCTGACTGTTGCTTTCAAATGCTTGTGTGTCTTGCTCATCCTCTAGCTATGAAATGGTCACAGAAGGTACCTTAAGTATTCTGAACTTTCTTCACATCCTGAGTATTAATCCCTCATACTCTGGGTGGATTTAAGCATGTTTGAAAGTAAAGCAGTTTTTCACCATTGAGGGTAATGTTTGCTGTGGGTTTGTCATATATAGCTTTTATTATGTTGAGGTATGTTCCTTCTATTCCTGCTTTCTGGAGAGTTTTAATCATAAATGGATGTTGAATTTTGTCAAAGGCTTTTTCTGCATCTATTGAGATAATCATATGGTTTTTATCTTTCAATTTGTTAATGTGGTGTATTACATTGATTGATTTGCGGATTATTAAAGAATCGTTGCATTCCTGGGATAAAACCCACTTGGTCATGATGTATGATTTTTTTAATTCATTTGAATCAGTTCTAATGAGATGGATGAAACTGGAGCCCATTATACAGAGTGAAGTAAGCCAGAAAGATAAAGAACATTACAGCATACTAACACATATATGTGGAATTTAGAAAGATGGTAATGATAACCCTATATGCAAAACAGAAAAAGAGACACAGATGTACAGAACAGACTTTGGATTCTGTGGGAGAAGGCGAGGGTGGGATGTTCTGAGAGAACAGCATCGAAACATGTATATTATCAAGGGTGAAATAGATGACCAGCCCAGGTTGGATGCATGAGACAAGTGCTTAGGGCTGGTGCACTGGGAAGACCCAGAGGGATGGGGTGGGGAGGGAAGCGGGAGGGGGGATCGGGATGGGGAACACCTGTAAATTCATGGTTGATTCATGTCAATGTATGGCAAAAACCACTACAATATTGTAAAGTAATTAGCCTCCAACTAATAAAAATAAATGGTAATAAATAAATAAATAAACAAACACCAACAACAACCAAAAAAAAGCAATGTCATTTGACAACTGGAAAAAAAAAAAAGTAAAGCAAGTGGGTCATAGCCAGTTTTAGAGACAAAAGCAAATGCATGGAGATTAAAGCTACAGAGAATATTTAAGTGGAAATAAAAAAGAAAAAAAAAAAAGATTGCACAACTTTGTTTGTCCTTGATGATCAGCTCCTCTGCCAGAAATAAGGATACTCAAGATCTGAAGAAAGTTCAGGAGATTTGGGAGTATTTCTGAAGAGGTTGAATAAGGAAACATATCTACTAGAGGAGATCATAAGCATCCAATTCTCATTCTTTCCAGCAAGTACATAAAAATAGCAAGCAGGACAAGCTGTCTTTGAATCAGAAGAGACAGTTATTTTTTAGGAAAACCCATTAGTGATAAAACATAACTTCCATATGCAGAGAAAAATAAAGTGTTGCTAATTTTGCCAATCAGAGATAATTAATCATTGTGTTTAAAATTAAGGAATGTTCATCTTGTTAAACATACATGCTTTTATTCTTAATTTTAGGTTACCCAAATATTTGCACAGGGGACAGTAAAGCACAAAAGTAAAATTCTCTAATTTTGGTTTGTAAAGAATTTTTTAAATGTTGCAATAAAATCAAAGTTAGCTTGCAAATAGCTTAAAAGGAGATAGTTTATCTTCCAATTTAAAAATATCATATTCTGAGTTTGGAACAAAATAAAGGAAAAATATGAGGAAATTCACTAACGCTTCTTTTAAGTGTTTTATGGATTCTTTGTAAGTACTACAGTTGTATTGTCACTAGCAGAACTGGAGATCTAAATGGCATTTATCAGGTTGACTTATCTAGAATGTGCATGGTGTCTAGTCTCCTCTAATAATTAATTCCAGCAAACAGAACACGCAATGAAGTGCTCAGTTCCATAGTCTCTGGAGTTTGAGAAAGACAGCAACAACTTATTTAAATTACTCTATGGGGCATGGTTAGTTGTTTCTACTTTGTTTCTTTTGTATCTTCCTTTCATTTTTCATATCCTACATTAACTCCAAATTCTGAGCTGCTTTGAAGTGTTGTACTATTGCCTTCTAATTGACTCTTACATGGAATATAGTGCATTTTACTTGATGGAAATTAATCCTTACCTTTCAGTCACTTTTCAGTGTTCTTACTTGAATCTACTGATGACATTTAACAAAGACAATATTGTTTCTACCTGCTGTCAGAAAAAAAAATATCATATACACTTGTGTATCTTCTATCTACAATCCAATAGCATTTGAAATGTCTAAAATCAAATGGCCATTTTCTACATGTTGCTAATGTACAGCTCCACATTTTAAGCTCCAGAATTTGCAACTATCCTCAGCTGCTGGCTGAATTAAATAATTACGTTTTATATGATTTTCTTTTATTTAAAAGGAATATATACAAATCATACAGCTAGTAAATTGCAAAACCAAAATTCGAAGCCAGAGGAGGTTCAGGACCTCTGCTGACCAGCGGTGGGCCTCTCCCTCTGCCATTTTCAATCCCCAGAAAGCATACTTTGGAAGAGCCCCAATGAACTTACCGTTCGTCAATGACCACAGAAATAAGCTTTTTTGTTTCTTAATTAGTGCGTTTTTGTATGGGCAGCTGTAGGCCAAACAATGTGTGAGCATTGTTCAAAATATTTTCTGAAATAAATATGTACAGATGTGGGATGTATACGTAGATTTGAAATGTAGTAGATTTTCTCTGCATGTTTGGTAGCTAGAACAAAGTGTTGCCCAAGTTTTGCTGTAGAATAAAATGGCGGAAAGAATCTTCCAGTATCAAAATCAAAAGGAGTCTTTATTCTACTAATTGAAAAAGCTGACATGACAAGAACCATTCTTTTGTTGTTGTTGTTTGGTAAAACTGAGAAGTTGAACCATTGGTAAAATCCTATGGATTTAATGAATAAAATCTAATTCATGAATAAGTAGTTTACTAGCTAGCAGTTCTTAGGGATGGAATAGGTGACGGTGAGTATGCCCATAAAATAAACCATTCTTACCCTTAATGAATAATTCCATATAAAAAAAGAAAAATTTCTAGAATCCTCAGGCATGCTGGAATGTTGCAGATATTTGTGAGTATAATTGTTTCCCCTTATTCTGAAGGACATCAACTTGGTTTTGCTTTGTACAGCTTTAGAGCTATTTTGGTTTATGCTAATGTGAGGCCATCAACCTTTAACTAGCTTTAGAGTCTAAAGTTAAACCCTGTATATGTGTGATAGTCCCAGGTTTTTTAGGTTAAAAGATATGCCTGAGAAAGATAAGTGCATTGATTCAGCAAATATTTATGCACAAACAGTGCTGAATCCAGTAGTTAGGAAAAGCAGAATGATTCCTGTTTTCTTAGATTTTGCACTCTAATTGGAAAGACAGAAAATGAGCAGATAGATGATAGATGGATACATAGATACATAGATAGATGGATACATAGATACATAGGTAGATACATAGACAGATGATGATTGATAGGTAAAAAAGAAAACTCAGATAATGTGAAAAGACTTTGAGGGGAAGAATACTAGGTAATAAACATGACTGCTAGTGCTAACAGTGTAAGGATGGTATTCACAGGGTCAAAAAAGACCCTTGAGAAAAAATACTCAAATTGGATCCCTGTAGGAGGGGCAGCCATGCCCAGGACTCAAGTCCAGTGAGAAGCTAATTATGTACAGTCCAGGAGCGAAGAGAGAACAGTTAGACACACGGGACCTAAAGGAGGGGAAATCCTGTCTTGTATATCAAGGTACAAATTTGGGGTCAAATAATAGATCACTCTAAAAAGTCATAGTTTGAAGCATTAATTCGTATTCATCATTAGCTATTTCTACCTGACCTATTTTTTTTCTTGATGGAAATTTGTATATTTCTAGAGTTTTCCTTCCAGAACAGGAGATATTTATAGGCATAACTGAAGATGAGTTAAAAATGAGTGAATGAACCATGTAAAATGTCTGTGTAAACCATCGCTTTGTAGGGCTTGATCTGAAGCAGGACAAGGGCCATCCATTCCCCTCATCCCATACATTGAGAGTGTCAGTACTTTCCAGTTTTGCACTTCTTCTCTTAACACATATGTACACCCCTCTACCTCCTGTTTACTTCATAAACCCCAGGCTCTCTTAAGCTTCCTTTGTGTTCAGGAAACAGAAATGGGTGATGGTGATATGGAGGCATTTAAATGGCCTCACCAAAGCATATGTTGCCAGCGTCCATGATAGATAACTGTAACAGTAGAACCTGGTCCACTGATGTTCCGGTGGCAGCATCTCCCTGCAAGCTTGACCTGAGGTTGGGTGGCTGCCTCATTGCCGCCTTTTTACAAATTGGCCAGCTAAGACCCTCAGGCCTGAATGGATTCACACTACTTCACTGCAGGCTGTTAGAGAAGACAAGACAGAGTCAGGGTGTCAAAAATGCTGATGACTCCAGGGCATGTGATTCTTAGTTGTTTTTTTTTTTCTTTCTTTCTTGTTGGACCATAGACATTTATAAATTGGCCCATGAGAAAGACAAATATTTAAATGAAACCATCCTCGGATGCTGGGCTTCATAATCAGTGTTGATTCTGGTTTGCAACAGCTCCAATTTCTACACCTGTTTCAAGTTAGATTGCTAAAGTGATATGTTCAGACCAACACTGCCATTTGAAGAGTTGACTTTTTAAATAAATTATAATGACTGTATCACTAATGAGCCACCTTGGGAAGCCACCTCTGACATCTGGGGTTCAATCCCAGAAGTAAATAGGTTGCCTGATTCTTTGTCTAACCCTGTTATATGTAGAAATAAATGTACATGTTTTTAATTTTATCAACTCAACCCTTTCCTTTCTATATAACATCATTCATCTTTCTTAATTAGTTACTTTATTTTGGCTGTGTGCTCCCATTGCCCTTTTTGACACGCTGACTGTCTTGACTTGCGAGTCTTTGTTGCCGTGTGCGGGCTCTCTCTAGTTGCGGCCAACGGGGGCTGCTCCCTAGTTGTGTGTGGGCTGTCTCACTGTACTGGCTTCTCTTGTTGCCGAACATGGGCTCTAGAGTGTGTGGACTCAGTTGTTGTGGTGAACAGGCTTTTTGGCCCTGCAGCATATGGGATGTTAGTTCCTGGACCAGGCATCAAACCTGTGTCTCCTGCATTAGCTGACAGATTCTTAACCACTGGACCACTGGGAAAGTCCCTATATAATGTTCTTTATATATGGAATTTAGAAAGATGGTAACGTTAACCCTGTATGTGAGACGGCAAAAGAGACTCAGATGTATAGAACAGTGTTTTGGACTCTATGGGAGACGGCAATGGTGGGATGGTTTGAGAGAATAGCACTGAAACATGTATATTATCATAGGTGAAACAGATCGCCAGTCCAGGTTGGATGCATGAGACAAGTGCTCAGGGCTGGTGCACTGGGATGACCCAGAGGGATGGGATGGGGAGGGAGGTGGGAGGGGGGGCTCAGGATGGGGACACATGTACACCCATGGCTGATTCACGTATTGTAAAGTAATTAGCCTCCAATTAAAATTAATATATTAAAAAAACAACAGAGGACTTTACAAAAATATTCTTTAGCTCATTCTTTTCATAGTTAAGTAAAATACCATTTAGATAACTCTTTGAAATGAATTCTGTTGTTTGAAGTATCTTTCAGCCAAGTTGGAGGTAAGCAGTGTGTTAGTAAAATACCAGAAACATTTAAGAATCTGCAAAATATTTTTCTTTTCCTTCCTATACAAAATAACCTCTTCACTAAATAAACATGCTAGAAACGACATTCTTTTTTCATCTGGGACTCGTAATCTTGATCCATCACCTCTAGGGTTTTATTTGTCAGAGATAAACAAAACTAACTTTGGCATTTCTTGAAATTCATCTGTGTTACTATATGAACCTCTCAGGTTTCTTGAATAGTTCTATCAGATGATACATTCATATTTTGCTTTATTTTGCTTAAGCAGGGCCATAATGTACCGTTTTTTTAGATCTGTTCTCAACATTACCCAGCTATAAAAAATGTGCCTTCCATTATTTTTCTAGTTATCGATTTTGCCCCTTCAGTCCTGTAACTTTTCATAAGCTCCCATGTCTTCTGCCTTTATCTATGGATCGTAAGTTTCTCGTGCAACCCATTCATCCTTTAGTCCTTCAGATTCCCAACTAAGCTTTCCACATATCCTGGGTTGGTAGATTTCAACGTTCTGTAAATGTTAATTCTTCATTTTACCGCATCTAATAGCGCTCTGATTTATTCTATAGCAGTTATTGTATTGTGACTCTCAAATTCCCAATCTCTCATGTTTAATAACTATGCTGCCTTCTTTCATCCATCTGGGAATACATTTCAATAATCTTCCAAACAATGCTTCTGGTTCTCTGGTTGCTTCATTTCAGGAATTAATGAAATTCTTGCAGAGATCTCAGTAGTTTATTCTCTTATTTTACTCAGTAAACCATTTTAATGTTCCTCCATCACTGCTTTGGAGTTTGTTTAGTCTCCCAGGTAAGCTGGTTAGTCTTTGTTGCACTGTAAGTATACTCTGTCTCTGACAGTTTTATTGACATTTTGATGATTTTTGCTTGAGGGTTTTCTTTATAATGTTAGTCCCTGTCATCTTCATCCAACACCCAATTCACTTCTTTTTCTGAAATGTTGTGGATCTGACTTTAATTCTTGAGAATCCATAGTATTGTGTCTCAGTATTTTTCCAAGACAAGTTTCTTAGGAGAAGCACAATTCTACTGAAATAAAAAGGGAGGTGTGTAGTTGGAAACATTTGTCTGGAAATAAAATGACAGAGGATTCCTTTCTGGATAAAACTGGTATTAGGAATTGCTAAGTCAGAATGAAGAGAACCAGGGTTTTCCTTGGTGATAAAGACTTGTGAGGTTTGAAATAATACAGTCCCTCAAGCTGGTGGCAGAATGTGGCCTGGCCTGGTGGCTGTGAGGAGTTTCCTATGAAAGAAACCAATGAAGGTGGTGATGACACAGCTATTGCTAACCCAGTGTCTGCTGCATCACTGCACGATGCACACGCCTGGCTGCATCCTACTTTTAGTCCTCAGCACCCAGATCCTCGGGAGGCCTGATATCAGGGATGAAGGTCCCCGTAGGTGCATCACAGAATGAAAGTAATTTATTTCCAGTTACTGCTGAGAGAAGGGAATTGACAGAGGACGGCCTTCAGGACGCATTTTGTTTTTGTTTATGTGCTAGCTTGCTTCAGTCATGTTCGACTCTGTGACCGCCATGGCTCCTCTGCCCACGAAATTCCAGGTGAGAATTCTGGAGTGAGTTGCCACCTACGTACTCCAGGGGGCCCAGAGATCGAAACCGGCTCTCTCACACTGCAGGCGGGGAGGCAGTCTTTACCATCTGAGCAATCAGGGAAGGCCTGCCCTTTAGGCTGGAAATCAGCAAAGTTCTGGAGGCCAGAACCACGTGGGAGATTCTGGGATCCACATGCCATGTTTTTGTGTTCTTGAGATGTGATCATATGACCAGCCAGCTGCGGATGGAGAAATCGCAGGTTGTCCTGCCTGTTTGAGTTTCTCTTTTCTGCCTCTGGTTCCCTGGTTAACTTGACTCTTGGTAGCACAGGTTAATAATATTACAGCTACATTTTAAATAATAATAATGTGCTCAGTCATGTCTGACTATTTGCAGCCCATGGACTGTAGCCTGCCAGTCTCCTCTGTCCATGGGATTTCTCTAGCAAGAATATTGGAATGGGTTGCCACTTTCTGCTCCAGGGGATATTCCCAACCCAGAGATCAAACCCACTTCTCTTGCATCTCCTGTACTTGCAGGCAGATTCTTTACCACTAGCACCACCATATTATTATCTTCTTTTTCTTAACAGTGCATTGAACTCTAGTTTTAAATGGACATTTAGTGCTTGTATGTGGGGTTAAGTATAAAGCAAGGCTATCCTAGAAAAAAAATTTTTTCCTAAATTGTTTCTTTCAAAGTACTTTTCTTTCTCAGTTGGAACCAAATCTTGGTAATTTCATACTACATATAATTGACCACTACCATGTGTAATTTATAGATATGAAACATTTTTTGCATTTTTCTGTGGGAAACACTGACGTGCATTTACCCAGGCTCTGTGATGCATGCATTTGGACAAAACTGTCTCTTTATAATTAGTTAATGCTTTTTCAATTTTCGTATGGTTGGTCCTCAGTACCTCAGGCTAAAAAACTTAAAATTTGTTAGCAATTATTTCATAATTTTTAGTTCCTAAGAAAGTATGAATTTTCCTTGAAAATGTGAAATAAATTGCTTTTGGCAAGCACGTTAGTAATTTCTAGATAGAAGGTTATGTTTTTTTGGAGGAAATTCACAGTTTGAAAAGTCTTTCTTCTGCAAACTGATTTGAAATTGAATGGATCAGATTATTCAGCCTTCTTTTTATCAGTTCCCTTCCCCTTCCCCTTTATCAGTTTCAAGCCCTCATTCCTTACCTTGTTGATTTCAACCCTCCAGTCATTCATTAAGGTGATTGTGAGTTAGCTTCTTCCAAGGTGTTGGGACTTTTTATTTACTTATTTTGTGCTGTCAGTTGTATATCTTGAAAAATTGTAAAATCATTCTCTTATTCTGTATCTCTTCCTATAATCACAATTTCTGGCAGAAACATGTCATTCAAAAAAGACCCAAATATAGTTTAAAGAGGACACTGAAACCAAAGGCACATAAAAAATAAAACTTTTGATGAGGAAGCCTAGTGATTTGTGTGTGTGTGTCAGAAGCTACAGGAAACATTTGGAACTAAACGCCACTGAATCTTTCACGCTTTAAGACATCAGGCAGCACTGTTTACCACAGCCAAAACACAGACACAACCTAAGTGTCATAGATGGATGAGTGAAGAAAATGCGGTGTGTCTGTGTGTCTGTGTGTGTGCTGCTGGTGGCTCAGCAGTAGAGAATCTGCCTGCAATGCAGGAGACATGGGTTCAACCCATGGATTGGCAAGATCTGGAGAAAGAAATGGCAGTCCACTCCGCTGTCCTTGCCTTGGGAATTCCATGGACAGGAGAGCTTGGCAGGCTACAGTGCATGGGGTCATAAGAATCGGGCTCATCTGAGCCACTAAACCACCACCACCATAGATACATGCATGCAGTGGGCTGTTAAGCCCTACACAGAAAGGAAAAGCTACATGACCTCATGTACATGTAAAATCTAAAAAAACTCACAGAAGCAGAGTTGAGCCGTGGTGACTAGGAATGTGGAGGTGGGGATAAATCTGGGCAGCATGGTGGCTGTAGATGATAATACTGTATTGGCCATTGGACATATGCTAAGAGAATGGATTTAAGGTGTTTTTACTTTACATGCAAGTGATGACTAAGTAAGGAGACATGTTTATTAGCCTGACTATAGTAGCGGTCATGTGTGTGGACATCAAATACTCATGCTATACTCCTTAAATACACACAAATTTTGTTTACAAAAATGAATTCTCTGAGTCACATCACTCATCAGTGACTGAGAAATGACAGCAACTTTCATTCCAGATGTATAATTTGTTTTACTGCCAGATATAGTTATAGAATGCCATATTCTATCACAAACTAGAGGTTCTTCACAGAAGGTTGGGCCTACCTTTTCTCTCTTTATGGGACTTTAATGACATAGACTGTCCTTTGACTCTCAGTAGAGGCTGATTGTTGAGGCTAAACCCTGATGAAAACCTCTCTGACACCCTTCGCTTTGGCTTGAAAGAATTGTAGAATGATCCTTTTTACACCCAAAATAAAAACACATTTATGTGGGGAGACCCCCATCTGTGACATTACAAATCAGCCAAGCGTGACCCTCAGGCTTGAATGGATTATCCTTGCTTCTCTGCAGGCTGTTAGACAAGTTAACACAGAATCAGTGTCTCAAAAAGGGTAATGGGAACCTCCAGGATGTGTGAATCTTCAATCCTTTTATTCTGTCTTGTTAGACCATGGGCATTTATAAGTCGGCCCATGGAAAGACAAAAAAATGAAGTAAAACCATCCGCGGTTGCTGGGCTTCATAAACAACAGCCATCAATCCCTACACCTGTTTCAAATTAGATTGCTAAAATAATGTATTCAGACAAACATTGCAATTTGAAAGAGTAGATTTTTAAATAAATTATAATGGCTATACAACTAATTTTAGTAAGAATTTCAAATAGCAAAATTAATGCATCCCGTATTAGCATTGCTGAGGAAAGCACCTGGTAAGAGCCTGCTCGGAAATGCAACATCAAATCGGATAGTCGTCCAAAGTCTGCCTTCCTCCCTGGTGCCACTTAGACCTTTCTTTCAGGTTTAATAAACAGGCATTTGATGTTTTGTACACGATTCCAGAGTTTCAGAGTTACTCTTGAGTAAATCTCATCAAAGTGTATTTACCATGTTAATGGCTTTCTGTATTTGCCATTCTCTCTCACTCTCTCCAGTTAGCTACGTACCTCATTTGTTACTCTATCTACCTGCCTACTTACCTGCCTACATCTACCTACCATCTCTATCATCTGTCCATCTATCTCTTCATGTATTTCTACTGCCATCATCTCTATTTACTGATCTGTTTTACCTATCTATCTATTCATCTCTCTCTTTGATCAGTGATATCTTCTTCCTTTCCTTTTTATCTGTTACAGATTATCTAGTGTCTGCATCTATCTATCTATCTATCTATATCTATCTATCATATAGTTCCAACATGAATCTATTTCTCCTGTCACCCAGGGCTCTAGCCTAACTTTTTGACACCCCAGACACTTTTCCCCCTTAATCACAAATTCAGTCAACAAAGCAAGCATTACTTTTATCCAGAGAAAAGGATATGTGCTCTACAGAAAAAAGTTCATAGTGTTATATTACATAGATGCATCAGACACAAGCTGGTCTTGTCTAGATGATGTCGACCACCCAAAGTGTTCTTTATTTTAAAAAAGACAAGGCTTTGCAAGGTAAATGTAGAGGGCAACTTTACAGCCTCAGAAGGTCTTTTTCATATGTAAATATGAGTAATTACATGAAATCTGTGGACATCACACTGAAAATGTTTATTTATTGGTGTTCCAGTTATCCTCTAAATAGATCTCATTAACTGCACTCTCCATTTATTTTGCTTATACTGACTTAACCTTTGGTCATTCTGAACACTATGAGAATAAATACTTGATAGGCTTAACATATAATATGGGTTGATTTCATTTTTAAAGCTGATAATATCTTTGGAGTGATAGCGATTTTGAATTACATAGAATCCTATAATCGGGGGCTCTCAAATATATTTAATCATTACTTTAAAAACAACTTGATATCATTTGAAATAACAATGACATTATGGAGCAAAATTAATTCTCCAACTGGATATTTGCAGTATGCAAGGTCCCAAAGAGTTCCCGTTATGCTAAGTAATTCTGTTTTGTGTTTGATTCAGGTCATCAAGCTTGCCTTTGAGGAGTTTGAGCTAGAAAGAGGTTATGACACCCTGACCGTGGGCGACGCGGGAAAAGTAGGGGACACCAGGACCGTCTTATATGTGTGAGTACATCTTCCCTTGTTTTTTCTTTCCCAGGATGGGGAGGTGTCTGTGCAGACACGGGTGTGGACTGAAGATCCTGGTCAGACTTTCCATTCCCAATAAGAAGTTTAATAGATGCCACAGGTAGCTACGTTAGTGGTGTCCAAATCTGATTTCACATGAGAATTAATTCAGCATTGTGTTATATTAATATCTCTGCCAATGTTTTTCTTTTTACTTCAAATCATTAAGAATATGGCAAAAATTTAGAATATATTGGAAAGCAGAAAGTACAGGTGATAAGTTTCTCAACTTAGCTCCTCCCCATCAATCTCCCTCCACTTATTCTATTATCCATGTTTGGGGAAGTACAGATATTTTCTACAGTGAGGCCATGTGTCTTTCCAAAGCCTTGCATTCATAGAGCTGCATACTAACTGTAGCAGAGATGGTGGGGAGAATAGTGGGGGTAACACCCTGCATGTCTGTGGACCTCACAACCCAGAGCCCCGGGGGATTCAGAAGCAGCCCGGCCAGGTCCACCACGAGATGAGTCCTTGCACTGGCCCCTCTGCACCTGGACTCACAGAGGGTTCTGCACCCACAGAGGGGTCTGCACTCACAGAGGGGTTTGCACCCCTTCAGCCTGGATGCTTTCAGCCTCTTGCAGATGCACAGCCCCGAGGCGAGTCTGGTCAGTTTTTAGCAGACTTGTTCTTTCAGAATTAAAGCCGTGACCCCAGGGGTATCTTGACTCAGTAGCTTCAGCACAGCAGGAAATGTCTCAGCAGCCCCTTCCTCTGCGTTTGCAACCTACACAGACAGCTTCCTGCAGGGGCTCCAGAGACACCTAAACCAGAAATTGCTTTCAGGAATGGAAGTCATTCTGCAGGATTTTCACCTTTTTTCTCTTAATCTGCTTATTTATGGCTGAGGTTTTCTGTTTATTTGAGAGAAAGCTTACCCCTGATAGCTTCAGCTAGGAAACAATGACAATAGTGGAATAGAGTGGCTGTAATGCCTACTTTTTTTTAATTTACTAGTTTCTGATGAGGTAATTCATGCTGTAAAAAAGAAAAAAGTTCTGCAGCTGAATGTCTGTCCATACCTTTAAAGTTAATGGGCCTGAACTCAGATGGCCCTGGGGACATTCTCTTCTCCTTTGTTGTGTCTTGGATGTACTTTCCTGTCAGTACATATTTTTATCTCATGTTTTATAACCACTACTACTACTAACTAAAATCACATTTCATGTTGCTGGCCCATGACCTGTGATGATGATTATAATAATAACAGTAGTAATCTCATGGCATTTATTGAGAACATCTTGTGTTCCATGCACTGTGCTAATACATATTATCTTCTTTGGCCTTCACCTTAATCCTATAAGTTAGGGGTCAATGCTGTCTTCATCATACAAATGAAACCGAGGCTTAGATTTACCCCAGTTCACAAACCTGGTGTCTGCTCCAGCAGGTGTTCAGACTTAATGATCCTGACCATATCTATATCCCTTATCATTGATAACCTTTGGCTTTTCCCCATCCCCCCCATAATTCCCCTTCCTAAGCAGCTATGCCATAAGCTACTTTGTACAAATAGTCATACTGTTTCATGTGCCTTCAGGAAAAACTATGTAGATTTTCTTCCACCACAGTATATGAAGGTCCTTATTTCCTCACACTCCGACCAAATATTCTTTTTTTTGCTCAAGCCCTACATTGCATTCATTAATAAAAGTGTGGATTTCTGCAGGATGAGGCCTGGACATCTATATATTTGTGGTATGCCATGTTGACGGCGGGCACACAGCCTGGCATGGGTCTGCAAAGGCACTTGTGGACACCAAGTCAGTGCATAGCGATGGGGCCAGGGTGCCAGAGATGGAGTTTCTGGCCCGAGCTTTGCTCTTAACCATCTGTGACCCGCTCTGTACCTGTGTTTTCATGGCTATAAAATATGTATAGTAAACGTTTCCTGCCTGTGGTAAGGAGCAAAATGAAATAAGGCCTGTGAACACACTGGAGAGGGGAGAATTACAACCTGCACACGAGAGAGCTTTATTATTACCACAGCGTCTAATTTAGGAAGGGGTGTCATTAAAACAGATGAGAAAAGTTTTCAACTAAATGCAAAATATAAAATATAAATGTGGCCAAGTGGTGCCATATAAAGTCCCTTAGGTCACCATTAAAGATCTGTGACTGTGCACCCTTTTTTTTTTCAATGCTATTTGTTGTTAAGAGAGCAATAGCAAGCTATGTGTTACATTGACATAAGTGTTATTAGAACCTCCTCCCAATAGCTCAGATCTATAAATGAAAAACTAAATAGTCAACTGAATCAAAGTGAGATGCCCTTTGGGAAACATAATGTAACAAAGATCAGTTGGGCATTTAATCATTTGTAGTAGAGAAAGGCAAAGCCACTGACGTATTTTCTCAGTATACACAATTACAGAAAAAGAATGAATGGGAGAATCACAGCTGTTGTCTTCACATAAACTGGTAATGTTAGGGGATATATCAAGAAATATTTTTGAGTACTAATATGTCAGACCTGACATACAAGACTCCTACCATAGAGTTTAAAATCTAATTGGAAATGGCAGTGATGCTCAGATGGTTATATACCAGAAAGTATATTGAATCATTGAATCTCCTGATACATATTTCAAATAAAATTTGGGTGAAGAACATTTTCTTTATGGGTGGCTGATGTATACTATGTTGGGCTCAATATTTTATACATTCCCATTTTTAGGGGGGCTGAGGAATTCTATTCAGATCTTAATTTTAAGGAGAAATTCAGAAAGTGAGAGAGCCTAACCGTCTCATCCTAAATATAGTTTTCAAAAGCCTAATTTCTGTTAATGGCTTTTTATTTTCTCAAGTTTCTTGGCCTGAAAGGAGAAAAACTGAATATTAGGGGAACTCTTTCAATAGCCGAGTCTTCTCAAGAGATGGATGAATTTATTCAGGTTACTTTTACAGAATGACAGACTTCAAATCAATTCACTAAGCAAATCTCTCTTGAGACCTCTTCAACAATACTTATTGATAACTTTCTCAAATGTAATTTGCAGAAGAACTGCATCCAGAGACACGGTTCTTTAAGACTTTCCTCTGGCCTTTGCAGTTACTAGCAGCCGGTGCCTGGGAAATGGCACTCATTTCAGGATGTTCTGAGGATTACCGACATAGATGACAGGTTGTAAGTGCCCATCTGTCTAGGGGAGGGGTAGTATCAGGGAAATCTGTGAGCAAGCAGCATTGCTTCTGCCTGACTACTGGTCACTACTCATCTTAACCAGTAAGGATACTTTGTTGCTGTTCAGTCCCTATGTCCTGTCTGACTCTTTGCAGCCCCATGGCCTGCAGCAAGCCAGGCTTCCCTGTCCCTCACCATCTCCCGGAGCTTGCTCAAACTCGTCCATGGAGTTGGTGATGCCATCCAACCGTCTCATCCTCTGTGGCCCCATTTCCTCCTGCCCTCAATCTTTCCAAGCTTCGAGGTCTTTTTCCAGTGAGTCAGCTCTTCACATCAGGTGGCCAAAGGATTGGAGCTTCAGCTTCAGCATCTGTCCTTCCAATGAAGATTTAGGGTTGATTTCCTTTAGAGTTGACTGGTTTGATCTTGCAGTCCAAAGAACTCCAAGGAGTTTTCTCCAGCATCACAATTCTAAGGCATCAATTCTTTTCAGTTCAGTTCTTACCTGTGTACATGGCTATTGGAAAAACTATAGCTTTGCCTATGTCGGCAAAGTGATATCTTTGTTTTTTAATACCCTATCTAGGTTTGTCCTAGATACCTTCCCTTCCAAAGAGCAATCATCTTTTAATTTCATAACCGAGGTCATTGTCTGCAGCCTAAGAAAATTTTGGAGCCTAAGAAAATAAAATCTGTCACTGTTTCCACTTTTCACCCATCTATTTGCCATGAAGTGATTGGACCAGATGCCATTAGTTTTTTGAATATCGAGTTTCAAGCCAGCTTTTTCATTCACCTCTTCCACCCTAATCAAGAGGTTCTTTAGTTCCTCTTCACTTTCTGCCATTAGAATGGTATCATCTGCATATCTGAGGTTGTTGATATTTCTCCCAGCCATCTTGATTCCAGCTTGAGGTTCATCCAGCCCAGCATTTCACATGATGTGCTCTGCATGTAAGTTAAATAAGCAGGGTGACAATACACAGCCTTGAAGTTCTCTATTCCCAATTTTGTACTGGTCTGTTGTTTCGTGTCTGCTCTAACTATTGCTTCTTCTCCTGCATACAGGTTTCTCAGAAGGCAGGTCAGGTGGTCTGATATTTCCATGTCTTCAAAAATTTTCCACAGTTCGTTGTGATCCACACAGTCAAAGGTTTAGCCTAGTCAGTGAAGCAGAAGTCGATATTTTCCTGGAACTCCCTTGCTTTTTCTATGATCCAATAAATGTTGGCCATTTGGTCTCTCATTCTGCCTTTTCTAAATCCAGCTTGCACATCTGGAAGTTCTCAATCCAGGTACTGCTAAAGCCCTGCTTGAAAGATCTTGAGCATTAGCTTGCTAGCAAGTGAAATGAGCACAATTGTATGGTAATTTGAGCATTGTTTGGCATTGCCTTTCTTTGGCTTGAAATGAAAACTGACCTTTTTCAGTGCTGTGGCCACTGCTGAGTTTTCCAAATTTGCTGACATATTGAGTGCATCACTTTAAAACTCCATCTTTTAGGATTTGTACTAGCTCAGCTATAATTTCATCACCTCCACTAGCTTTGTTGATTGTAATGCTTCCTAAGGCCCACTTGACTTCACATCCCAGAATGTCTGGCTCTAGCTGAGTGACCACACAATTGTGGTTATCTGTGTCACTGAGACTTTTTTGTATATTTTTCTGTGTTTTCTTGCCACCTCTTCTTAATCTCTTCTGCTTCTATTAGATCCTTACCACTTCCATCCTTTATCGTGCATACCCTTACATGAAACATTCCCTTGGTATCTCCAATTTTCTGAAGGGATTTCTAGTCTTTCCCACTCGGCTGTTCGCTGTTCCTCATGGCTGCTTCAGCCACTGTTCTCACACTGGTTTCTGTTCTGAGAAGCGACTCCATCTCTCATGTGCCTGTAACCACCTACCTCCACTGTTGTCTGCAGGCGCTGGGTGAAGGGGCAAAATTCACTTTGTTATCAAAAGACTTCACAGCAGCTGTGACAAAGCATGCACTGAAAACTGATGTGTGTGTCTCTGTATCTTTGGACGTTATTAGAGAAGTCAGTCACAGCACATCTCAGTGCTTTGGAGAAAAGCCTGAGCAATGTATGTTAAGAGTAAGCACATACCTAAATTTTCTCTGGGCAAAACCCTATATTAGATAAGAAGTACACTCCTTAGATCCTTAGAACTCTGGAACCTCATGATCAAAACTTTTTCTTCATGTAGTCTTTCTCATAATGGTGTTGACTTTCAGCATGGGTTTGTACAAGACTGTAGATCAGACTCAAATCCTAAATGATCTATTCTTCATATGGATTCCATCCATTGCTAGTATTCCTTCCTCAGTCTCCTATGGGGAATCTTTCTTCCTTGAGTTCTTGGAGAAATAGTTATTGAAATTCAGATGTTGCAGGACACAGAGGTGGGTAAAAGTAGGCTTTGGTGGGCATGGGGGGTGGTCTGCAGGTGGAGAAATTCAGACACTTTCCAACCTTCAACACCACCCCGAGGAGAGTCAGTTGGGGCCCTGTGGCACCTACTTTCTGTTCCAACAGCCCTATCAGTGGGGAGGTAGCTGGACCCCTGGACACCTGTATTTTAGGTTTGGGATTTTACCTGTTCTGGGGTGTCTGGGAGAGCAAGCTGACCTGGGCCTTTGGGGGCCATGTCTCTGGGGAACCTTCCCACGGAGGAGGAGAAGCCGTCAGCCCCGAGGAAGCACTGTCCAATGGCAGTGCCTGTGGGAGATGGAGCAAAGCCTGTCCCAGCTCATTTGGGGTCCAGACTCAGGGTCCGGCCCGAGGCCTGTCCCAGCTGTTCTGACAGCTACAGCTCTAGCATTGACTCACTGCAGCAGTTTTCTCTAAGAAGCTGGAAAGGCATGCCCTCCTTACTGCACTGTTACCCTGCAGAGGTAAGGATCTCTTTGCCAGGATTCATCAGTCAAAAGCATCTCAAGGGTGTGTCATGTATTACTGGCATGAAATTAACCTCAAAGGTGTAATCATTCTCTTTGGGGGTGGGAGGGCTAAGTGCATTTAAAACAACAAGGGGAGGACATTTCTGGTGGCTCAGTGGTAAAGAATCTGCCTACCAATACAGGAGACACGAGTTCCGTACTTGATCCGGGAAGATCCCACATGCTATGGAGCAGCTAGGCTGTGGGCCACAAGTACTGAGCCTGCGCTCTAGAGCCCAGGAGCTGCCACTGTTGAAACTTAGCTTGCACGAGAGCCCACACTCCACAGCAAGAGAAACCACTGCAGTGAGAAGCCTGTACTGCAATTAGAGAGTAGCCCCCATAGTGATGAGGCCCCAGCACAGCTAAAGGTAAATAAATAAAAATTAAAAAAAAAAAAAAAAAACCCGAGGGGCATGCACCTCAAGGGCAGCAAGCATGGCTCCCCATCTCATGCTGACTTTGCAACCCAAAAGCATTCAAGTGCAAAATGAAACAGCTAGTGAGAAATTGTTTGAGAAAGGCTAAAAGTGTGAAGCAAAGAGAAGATATTACTATATTGCTGTAGTTATTATCTCTGCCTTAATGTAATGAAATATGTGGTGCTCAGAACTGCCTTGGACATGGAATTCACTAACAGGAAGAAGGAAGAGATCTGGACTGTCGTTCACTGAATCTGTCTGGACCCTCAGTCTCGTGACCTAGAAATTCTATACACTGGCCTCTAGGGTTGTTAGACAGGAAATCTGCTGACACACCCAGAGGTGTTTGGAAGTCCCTTCTCTCTGGCTGTTTTCAAGATTTTGGTCTTCATCTTTGGTTTTCAAAAGTTTAATTAAATGTGTCTTAATGTGGATTCATTTGAGTTTATCCTGTTTGAGGTTGAGGTTCACTTGGTTTCTTAGAACTGTAGGTTATGTGTTTCCCCAGATTTGGGGCACTTCCAGCAATTATTGCTTTAAATTCTCTTTCAGTCCCACTCTCTTTTCTCTCCTTGTGGGATTGGAATGATGAAACGCTGGCCCTTTGGGTTTTGTCCACAGGTTGCTGGTATTCTGTTCGCTTTGCTTCCACTCCGTCTTCTCTCTGGGGTCAGTGAAGGGGATTCTGTCATCCTTTCTCGAGTTCTCGTGTCATCAGGCCTCCATTCTGTCTATGATAAGCCTACCTAGCTACTTTTATTTTATTGTCTATTATTATATTTTTCACTACTGTATTTTTAAGTCCTATAATTTCCATTTGGGTCTTTTTATAACTTCTCTTTCTTTGCTGGGATGTTCTGTTTTTCATTGGATTGCAGAGAGTTTGTAAATGATTGAAGCATTTATGCAATGGCTGCTTTAAAATCCTTGTCAGGTAATTTCAACACCTGATTCATTTCGGGTGTCCGCTGTTTGTCTTTTCTCATCCGAGTTGTGGTTTTCTCAGCTCTTAATGTGATGAGCAGACCCTGGCTGTTTTGTCTATTATGTTGTGATGTGCTAGGAATTACATAAACCTCTTATTTCAGCAGGCAGTCTCCTTGGTTAGACTTAACACACAGCTCTTGGCCAATGTGTGCAGGCTGGGTTTCCAGTGATGGGTTCATTATCAGGGCCTATAAGGCAGCGGCCCCCAACTTTTTTGGTACCAGGGACAGGTTTTTGTAGAAGACAAGTTTTCCATGGACCAGGATGGGGGACATTTTGGGGATGACTCTAGTGCATTGGATTTATTGCCCACTTTATTTTGTCATCATTACATGAACTCCACCCCAAATCAGGAGGCGTCAGGCCCGGGAGGCTGAGGACCCCTGCTCCTCAGCTGAGGCTGAGGCATTGCCCTGCTCCACATGGTTGGCTGGTGCCCGTGGAGCTCACACTAGTCGCTTCCCCCTCCTCCAGCTCATATCTTGTCCCCTCCACCCCCATCTCCCGTCTCTAGGAGGGGAGGGGAGTCTCAGTCTCAGATTTGCAGAGATAGAATCTTCCTGGATCGGGCCACTGGTGTGGTTGCGTCTCTCTTGCAGGTTCTCCTGCCTCTGTGTCTTTACTCAGAAAAGGGAGCCCAGGCCCCTGGGGTGGGGGAAGGCTGGCCCCTCACCATCCCCCACCCAGGTGGTGCTGGTCCACCCAACATCACAAGAGGGACACCTGCTGCATCCTTGGACGGTGGAGCTTGCCTGTGCGAGAGTCACAGTCAACGATAAGCTTGCTCTAATTTCACGTCGGTGCCAGTGGGGCAATTTTAACAACTTTAGCATATGTACTGTCAATCCCCGGGTTTAACTTCATGTATAATAGTAACAGGAATATCTATTCTATAAGACCAGAGCCTGAAATGACTTTCCAAAGTCACCTTGATGTAAAAGTCAGTCCTGCCGCCCTCCCACTTCCAGCCTCTGTTCTGCTGCTGGACCAGGCTCAGTCAGTCATGTCCAGTTCTTTGTGGCCCCATGCACTGTAGCCTGCCGGGCTCCTATGTCCATGGGGTTATCCCAGCAAGAATACTGGATTGGTTGACCTTTCCTCTTCCTGTTCTGGTACATATCATGTAAATAGACATGTTACCTGTAGGTCCCCTACATGAGGAGCCAGTGGGATGCTGTGGGTTGGAGAACCTGGAACTCTGATCAGGGCTGCCTTCAGGTGGATTTGCCCTCAGGATCTGGTCAGAAAGGCTCCTAATGATGTGCCACCTGTCCATCCTAAAGGAAATCAGTCCTGAATAGCCATTGGAAGGACTGATGCTAAAGCTGAGACTCCAATAGTTTGGCCACCTGATGCGAAGAACTGACTCATTGGAAAAGACCCTGATGCTGGGAGGGGCTTCCCTGGTGGCTCAGAGGTTAAAGCGTCTGCCTGCAATGTGGGAGACCTGGTGTTCGATCCCTGGGTCAGGAAGACCCCCTGGAGAAGGAAATGGCAACCCACTCCAGTATTCTTGCCTGGAGAATCCCATGGATGGAGGAGCCTGATGGGCTACAGTCCAAGGGGTCGCAAAAGAGTCAGACACGACTGAGCGACTTCACTTTATTTCTTCACTTAGATGCTGGGAAAGATTGAAAATGGGTGGAGAAGGGGACGACAGAGGATGAGATGGTTGGATGGCATCACCGACTCAATGGACATGAGTTTAAGTAAACTCTGGGAGTTGGTGATGGACAGGGAGGCCTGGTGTGCTGCAGTCCATGGGGTCACAAGGAGTCAAACACAATTGAGTGACTGAACTGAACTGAACCTCAGAGCACAAACATATGGTTCCAAGACTGGAGTTATACCCCCTCTTCCTCATTTGTTTAATGATTATGTCAGCTTATGACACTGCCTCTGCCTCCTTTCCTGAGGATTTGTATCAGGGCATCTCTGACTCTCCCTGAAGGCATTTTACTCCTTCCCTGAGGGAGGGAGGTTCTTGTCAGGTGCTGCAAAGACCACACACTGGGTCTTAGCATCTCCCTATCTGTCTCTGGCACACACTGTATCAACCCAATCAAGGCAAGCAGTCAACTACAATGTATATTTTAAATAGCTCTGTATTTCCTATACTTTCTCCAGAACTTATGAAATTTATTGATATTAAAAAAACTGCAAAAGCTTCAAAACAGGTCAGTTTTAGGCCAGGTTGTAACTTGTAACATTTACTTGCAAAGGTTCCCCACAACCCTTCCCTTTCAGGTGCCTGGCAGTACCTTGCAGGTGTGATGTGTTCCAGGTGTTACTTTGCACCAGATTCGTGTTTTGATAGCTTTGAGACATGCTCAGAGGTTTTTTTTTTTTTTTAATTATTTTTATTGAGTTAGTTTTGGCTGCCCTGGGTCCGCGTTGCTGTGTACAAGCCTTCTCTCGTCTCTGTAGGCTGGGCTGCTGTCTGGCTGTGCTGGGCAGGCTTCTCATTGCAGCGACTTCTCTTGTTGTGGAGCACAGGTTCTAGCCATGTGGACTCAGTAGTTGCAGTACTTGGGCTTAGTTGCCCTGCAGCTGTGAAATCTGTCCAGACCAGGGATTGAACCTGTGTCTTCCAGACCTCAGGGAAGTTTGCTCAGATTTTTTTTTTTTAATCTCTAGGTTTGAACAAACTATTTATTTAATGAATATACAGTAAAATAGACTTTTTTTTTGAATACAGATCTATAAATAAAAATAAACTGGAAAAATCAGGATGCAAAAGAGGTTTGTCACCTCTCAAAACTATGCCGTCTCTCTGGAGTCACACCTTCTCCCACCTTAAACCTTGACCCACTGATATGTTCTCCATCATTAAACTTTGTCTTCTTGAGAATATCACATAAATAGAATTACACACTATGCATTCTTTGATACTGCAAATGGGAATGTGAAATGGCATAGCCATTCCGGAAAACAGGTTGGCAGTTTCTATAGGGTTAAATATTTATGTATCATATAATCCTGCAATCCCACTCCTAGGTGGGATTTATCATAAAGAAATAAAATTTGCCAAGCATGAATAGAGTTAACTCTATTCCTAATTGCCAAACTGTAAACGACATAAGTGTCCTTGGATAGGTAAGTAAATAAACATACCTTGGTCATACAAGGAAGTTCTATTCATCAGTATCAAGAAACAAACTACAAATTCCACATGACGTGGGAATTGTATGGTGCTGTGCTGAGTGAAAATTGTCAGTTTGAGTTTACACTTCCTTTCCAGAAAACATATTTGATGTATTAACATATGAGGATAGAACTGTTGACTCTTGCAACTTGGGCCAAAAAGACCTGTCCAGAAATGAGACGCCTATCATATATACTATAGTATTAGCAGCAAACAAAGCATCATGAAACTATTGCCACACGTGTTAGTAGACTCTTTGTGGCTCCGTGGACTGTAGGCTATCAGCCTCCTCTGTCCGTGGAATTATCCAGCAAGAATACTAGAATGGGCAGCTATTCCCTTCTCCAAGGAATCTTTCCAACCCAGGGATTGAACCTGGGTCTCCTGCCTTGCAGGCAGATTCTTTACTATCTGAGCCACCAGGGAAGTCCTTTATTGCCTTATGAGTGTGTTAACACTCAGCTGTGTCCAATTCTTTGCCACTTATGGACTGTAGCCCTCCAGGGCCCAGGTTGCTCTGCCCATGGAATTCTCCAGGCAAGAATACTGCACTGGGTTGCCATTCCCTTCTCCAGGGTATCTTCCCAACCCAGGGATTGAACCCAGGTCTCCCACATTGCAGACATATTGTTTACCATCTGAGCCATCAGTGAAATTTGAAGAACAATGACTCCTTTTCCTATGAAAGAATTTAGCTCTTCTCTTGATACAGTGCACCCTGGTTGTAGGAAAGGAACAAATACACAATCAAAAGTCATTTTCTTCCTTTTGGGTTAATGATTCAATATGCTGGGACTTATATTCAAAGAAACTGCTGATTTCTCTGACTGTAAGTCTTTCAGGTCAGCACTGATCCTATTGCAAGGAGTCATGTCAAACTACTGAGGTTACCACGGCTCCACCAGGGCTGAACTCTATCAAAGAGATAAGAAAAGTTTAGGTCTGAAAGACTCCTCTAAGGTAATTTCATACCATCATTTCCCAGATGAAGAAACTGACATAGATGTAAGATAATTTAGCTAAAATCACAGAGTAAATTAAAGGCACAGCTTCAGCAGAACCTCAGATATGAAATCCTTGATATGCTAAAATCAAATGAAGATTTAAATCATTAGTGGGAAATATTCCTATGAAATTTAAATATGAAGATATTAGATGAATTTTAATAGGGATGCTTTATATATATATTTTTTTCATGTATACAGTTTTTTAAAGCAATGGTGCATTTTATATGCAAGAGTCTGGGGATTAAAAAGGTCAAATGACATAAGCTTGCACTCAAGAAGGTTTAGAATTTGGAAGGAGAAGGAGGAAGTATTAATAGATGCCTGTGATACATTTGTGAAGTGTCGGCAGGGTACTATTCTACAATGACCTGGAGGAAAAAAAAATACCCCCCTCACCTAAGGGAGTTGAGAAATATGGAGTGAGAATCCTCAAAGTCTGTAAGAACTCCTGGTTCCTATCCAGGGAGCATAGGCACTCCGGGCAGTGATTTCAGTATTTACCAAAATCCTGGAGGACTACAAGTGCCAATATTTTTAGAGAATTGTTAAAAATGCCAATATGACTGGAAAGACAAAAGACAATTTTAATATAGTTTCCTAATAAATAAGTTGGATATCTTAGTGGTTAGCTAGAATAATCTTATTTTGAAGTTTTTGGATAAAATAAAGCTGTTTTAAATAAAACACTTACAGCTTATGTGTTGTGATGGCTGTTAAAGTATTTTACCAAAACTAGCATTTATTATATTTTTCAATTATAAATTGCTGAAAGAAAAAAAATTCCTGTTTTAAACAAACAGTTGCAGAGGGTAATAATATTTGCTTATTTATTTTAAACATATATTTCTGTCAGTACTAGCAAACCAAAGTACTTCTGGGGGAGAAGAAAAGCACCAGAAAGGGAAGTATTTTGTTTTAAATAATTAGAAAATAGTGTTGTAAAATTTAAAAAATTAACATAAAATATCTCCTGAATGGTTAAGTAATTTATAAATGTGCTAAATAATTAATTTAAAAATAAATGATTGTACCAAGTCATTTACAATAATTTTCATAAATACAGCAATCATTAAGTATCAGGATTAAATTCTGAAACTAGAGTAATGCACATCATCTTAATTTAATTTTGATTAAAGGAACTTTGTAGTATAGCAGTGTACATGCTTATTTAGTTTTATATGAATCTATAGAC
This sequence comes from Dama dama, assembly GCF_033118175.1. Lineage (NCBI taxonomy): Eukaryota > Metazoa > Chordata > Mammalia > Artiodactyla > Cervidae > Dama > Dama dama. Next base: position 10,319,711 of record NC_083712.1, on the reverse strand, counting down.
TAACATAAAACTGTATTAAAATGAAGTCCAGTATAGAAATAAAATAAATTCGAAGTATTTGCACTGAGATATTTCTAAAATAATTAATTTGGCATTATAAATCTTTTCAATGTGTGAAATTTTTCTACAAGATAATTGTGTTTTAAGCAACTTAAAAATTAAGTCAAGTGTTGGGGGCGGTGGGGCGGAAGTGGTACCGGACCAGGAGGGTAAGTTAGGAGGCTTGGGGGCGGTGGGGCAGAAGTGGTACCGGACCAGGAGGGTGAGTTAGGAGGCTTGGGGGCGGTGGGGCAGAAGTGGTACCGGACCAGGAGGGTGAGTTAGGAGGCTTGGGGGCGGTGGGGCGGAAGTGGTACCGGACCAGGAGGGTAAGGTAGGAGGCTTGCGGGCGGTGGGGCAGAAGTGGTACCGGACCAGGAGGGTAAGTTAGGAGGCGTGGGGCGGTGGGGCGGAAGTGGTACCGGACCAGGAGGGTAAGTTAGGAGACTTGGGGGCGGTGGGGCGGAAGTGGTACCGGACCAGGAGGGTAAGTTAGGAGGCTTGGGGGCGGTGGGGCGGAAGTGGTACCGGACCAGGAGGGTGAGTTAGGAGGCTTGGGGGCGGTGGGGCAGAAGTGGTACCGGACCAGGAGGGTGAGTTAGGAGGCTTGGGGGCGGTGGGGCGGAAGTGGTACCGGACCAGGAGGGTAGGTTAGGAGGCTTGGGGGCGGTGGGGCAGAAGTGGTACCGGACCAGGAGGGTAAGTTAGGAGGCTTGGGGGCGGTGGGGCGGAAGTGGTACCGGACCAGGAGGGTAAGGTAGGAGGCTTGCGGGCGGTGGGGCAGAAGTGGTACCGGACCAGGAGGGTAAGTTAGGAGGCTTGGGGGCGGTGGGGCGGAAGTGGTCCCGGACCAGGAGGGTGAGTTAGGAGGCTTGGGGGCGGTGGGGCGGAAGTGGTACCGGACCAGGAGGGTAAGGTAGGAGGCTTGCGGGCGGTGGGGCGGAAGTGGTACCGGACCAGGAGGGTAAGTTAGGAGGCGTGGGGCGGTGGGGCGGAAGTGGTACCGGACCAGGAGGGTGAGTTAGGAGGCTTGGGGGCGGTGGGGCAGAAGTGGTACCGGACCAGGAGGGTGAGTTAGGAGGCTTGGGGGCGGTGGGACAGAAGTGGTACCGGACCAGGAGGGTGAGTTAGGAGGCTTGCGGGCGGTGGGGCAGAAGTGGTACCGGACCAGGAGGGTGAGTTAGGAGGCTTGCGGGCGGTGGGGCGGAAGTGGTACCGGACCAGGCGGGTGAGTTAGGAGGCTTGCGGGCGGTGGGGCGGAAGTGGTACCGGACCAGGCGGGTGAGTTAGGAGGCTTGGGGGCGGTGGGGCGGAAGTGGTACCGGACCAGGAGGGTGAGTTAGGAGGCTTGCGGGCGGTGGGGCAGAAGTGGTACCGGACCAGGAGGGTAAGTTAGGAGACTTGGGGGCGGTGGGGCAGAAGTGGTACCGGACCAGGAGGGTAAGTTAGGAGGCTACTTCAGTGATGTTGACAGGAGACACTCAGACTGAGAAGGCAGAGACAAAAAGCAGGAAATGGTGAAAGGAGTGTGGAAGAGGTGAAATTAATGTGACTCGTTGATGGCGTGTGTAAATATATGTACTTGTGGTCTCCGAATTGTGGCAGAAGAGGGTGTAAGCAGTGAGAAATCAACAACCTTGAAACGAAGCCTGAAGTCCTTCCAAAGATGGAGTGAATCAAGGTGGTTACTCTCACTGCCAGAAGAAAATTAAATTTTCCAAGGAAGAAGATAAAAGCACGGCTTTGACAGTGGCTCATTACCAAGTCTAGCATTCAACCAAAATGTCTGGAAATAACTCCCAATGACCCAAAACCAAGAGACAGACAATAGTAAAAGTAAAGAACATCTAAATAGTGTAGTTATCACTGAAGACTTTGATAATTATGTTTTATATATTTCAGAACATAAATAAAATGACCAAGAATTTTTTCAGAAAGCTGGAATTCATAGCAACAAATCAAATGGAAATTTTAAGAATTTTAAAATATAACATCTGAAATAAAGAACTCAATAGATATGGCTTGAACTAGAAGGTTGAGCAGTAGAAAATATTCAACCTGAAGCAGAAAGAAAATGTACAGAAGATACATGTGTAATTGGAGTTGAAGCAGAGAAAGAGAAAATGGGACCTAACTAATATTTGAAGACATTATCCCAAAGAATATTAACAACAGGCATCAGGATAAAGATTCAAGAAATTCTCGAAGACATTTGGAGTAATACGAGAGAAAGCTCAGGCCGGCACACTGTAATAAATTTGCTGAAAAACAGGGAAAAATCTTACAGGTAGCATAAGCGATGAAATTTTATTTTCAAAGGGGCAAATATAAGATGGACAGAAGTCTTCTCAATATAAATAAAAGAAGTAAAAAGACAATAGAATGGTATCTTTGAAGTTTTGGGAAAAGCAAATATAAGATTGACAGAAGTCTTCTCCATATAAATAAAAGAAGTAAAAAGACAATAGAATGGTATCTTTGAAGTTTTGGGGAAAAGAAACAAGCTGTTAGATTAAAGAGACAGTAAAAACACTGGCTGATCAAAAAAGGAAGAACATGAGAAATATGAACTTTCATTTACTAGCAATTATATTCTAAATAAAAGTCTAAAATCTCTGGATAAAAATAATGTAAATAAAATAAAAGTTAAAATATAAAACAAGTATTTGACGCTTGTAAGAGAGAAACGTAAAATATTTATGTACATAGAATGGTTGAAAGCAAAAGGCTCGGAAAGGATACTTTCTGGAAGGACTGAGCAACAGAAGAAAGAATAGTATATTTTATGTCAGAGCAGACATGAATGCCAGGCATCCATGCTCGGTGCCATTTTGGGTATGTTACACTTGAATAAAATCTATGCACAGGGAAGGAAAAAAGTCTGTCTTCAAACAAGCATATAGAGCAGCATATAGGGGTGAATCTTCAGAAGGAGCACCTGTTTGGCGCCTGCCCATCACTCACTGAAACCCTTCCTTCCCTCATCTGTGTAACACCGAGGACGTGCGCGTGTCATGACCGCTGCGCATCTTCCTCCGAGGAGCCGAGCCCCGTGGCGCCTCGGGTGAGAAGGCCACACTGGTCCCCAGTGATGTGATCCCTGGGCGGACCATGCGCTCCTCCCCGGAAACAGCTTTGCTGACCGCAAAGCTTCCTCTCTGATTGCAGACGCTGGTTTTGGCTGAGCTGACTTTTCCTTTATCACACTTTTCCCCTTTCCGCATGCTTTTCCGTCCGCATGGGGACTTCAGTCAATGAATTTAGTGTTTCCCCTCACTGGCTGATGGCAGTCGCTGTGTGACTGTTTTGTTAACACACGATGAATGCTTCACTGAAGCTTCCCGTTCGCTGTGACCTGGGCCTTAATATGCAGAAGGGACGTTCAGTGCATTTGCCAAATCTGTCAGCTGTGTGTGCTGTGGTCCTGGTCAGTATTCTTCTAACGTGTGGTCACCTCTGAGTTCCTCGTGTGTGTGTGTGTGTCCCCTAGCTTTGTTTAGAGCAGGTTTATTTTCAGAGCAAAACTGAGAGGGAGGTACAGAGCTTTCCACAGCACCACAGTCTGACATGCGCAGACCCCCACCCCCACCATTATTAAGATCCCACACAAAGTGCTGCATTTTTTTTTTTTTCCAAAGATGAACCTCTGTGGACACATCATCACCCAACTTCATGGTTTACATTAGGATTCACTCTCAATGCTGAAGTCTGTGGGTTTGGACAAACATGCAGTGATGTGTAGCCATCGTTACAGTATCCATCATGTATCTGTAATATATCCATCACTCAGTATCGTGAAGAGTAGCTTTACTGCCCTAAAAATTCCCCATGCTCCACCTGTTCATCCTGCCCACTTCCCAACCCCTGGCAACACCTGATTTTTTTTAACTGTCTCCATAGTTGTGCCTTTTCCAGAAAGTCCTGGAGTTGGACTCATACTGAATGCAGCCTTTTCAGACTGGCTTTTGTCACTGAGTCAGTGTGTTCATGTCTCCTCCCTGTCATTCCACGGCTTGGTATTTATTTTTAGTGCTCAAGAACAGTCCATCCTAAAGTATAATTTTTAGAGGCATTTTGTGGTAAAGGTACATAAAAACTCCAGACTGTGCAAGCCACGCATTATGTGTGTGAACCAGAATTTTCTTGGCTTAGGCAAGCTTCCATGTTCATGGTGTGATGCGGTCCCTCACCCAGCAGGAAGGGACATCTGCCCACCACAGAGGGTGACCAAGCCTCCCATTTTCTCCAGTTCTGCCCCCATATGAGTATGGAAAATTCTGGTCCCAGAGACCTTATACAGGAAGCAGTGATCAAAACCATCACCAAGAAAAAGAAATGCAAAAGGCAAAGTGGCTGTCTGAGGAGGGCTTACTAATAGCTGAGAAAACAAGAGAAGTGAAAGGCAAAGGAGAAAAGGAAAGATATACCCATCTGAATGCAGAGCGTCAAAGAATAGCAAGGAGAGATAAGAAAGCCTTCCTCAGTGATCAATGCATAGAAATAGAGGAAAACTCAGCAGTGGCCACAGGACTGGAAAAGGTCAGTTTTCATTGCAATCCCAAAGAAACGCAATGAAAAAGAATGTTCACACTACTACACAATCACACTCATGTCACACGCTAGCAAAGTAATGCTCAAAATTCTCCAAGTTGGGATTCAACCGTATGTGAACCGAGAACTTCTAGATGTTCAGGCTGGATTTAGGAAAAGCAGAGGAACCAGAGATCAAATTGCCAACATTCCCTGGATCATAGAAAAAGCAAAAGAATTTCAGGAAAACATCTACTTCTGATTCCTTGACTATGCTAAAGCCTTTGAGTGTGTGGATCACAACAAACTGGAAAATTCTTCAAGAGTTGGAAATACCAGACCACCTTACCTGCCTCCTGAGAAACCTGTGTGCAGGTCAAGAAGCAACAGTTAGACCGGACATGTAACAACACACTGGTTCCAAGTTGGGAAAGGAGTACAACAAGGCTGTATATTGTCACCCTGCTTATTTAACTTATATGCAGAGTACATCATGAGAAATGCTGGGCTGGATGAAGCACAAGCTGAAATCAGGACTGCCAGGAGAAATAATAATAATCTCACATATGCAGAATGACACCTCCCATGTGGCAGAAAGTGAAGAGGAGCTAAAGAATCTCTTGATAAAAGTGAAAGAGGAGAGTGAAAAAACTGGCTTAAACTCAACATTCAGAGAATGAAGATCATGGCATCTGGGCCCATCACTTCAAGGCAAATAGATAGAGAAACAATGGAAACAGTAACAAACTTTATTTTCTTAGGCTCCAAAATCACTGCAGATAGTGACTGTAGCCATGAAATTAAAAGACACTTGCTCCTTAGAAGAAAAGCTATGACTAACCTAGACAGCATGTTAAAAATCAGACATTACTTTGCTGACAAAGGTCCATATAGTCAGAGTTATGGTTTTAACAGTAGTCATGTATGGATGTGAGAGTTGGACCATAAAGAAGGCTGAGCATTGAATAATTGATGCTTTCAAACTGTGGTATTGGAGAAGACTCTTGAAAGTCCCTTGGACTGCAAGGAGATCAGACCAGTCAATCTTAAAGGAAATCAGTCCTGAATATTAATTGGAAGGACTGATGCTAGAGCTCCAATTCTTTGACCACCTGATGTGAAGAGCTGACTCATTGGAAAAGACCCTGATGCTGGGAAAGATTGAAGGCAGGAAGAGAAGGGGATGACAGAGGATGAGATGGTTGGATGGCATCACCAACTCAATGGGCATGAGTTTGACTCAACTCTGGGTGATGTTAGACAGGGAAGCCTGGTGTGCTGCAGTCCATGGGGTTGCAAAGAGTCGGACACAACTGAGCAACTAAACAACAATAGAAGAAACATTCAGTGCCAAGCACACAGAGGTGTCGGCCACCACACGTTGATTTTTAAAGTCAAAGATACAAATTTGCAGTTATAATATAGAATCATTACTGTAAATGGTCAGTGATATTGTGATTATGGATATAAATTGTAAGTGGCTATAGATTCTTTGAAAGAGGGTCTTATATGTATATGGTTTGCCTGTTTAAGCAGAAGGACACGCCACCCAGCCCCATCAAGGTAGAAGTGGAGCTATTTGGTGCCTTAAACCATGGTTTTGGCGTTTCTTGTCTCTGCAGACTCACTGGATCCAGTGTTCCTGACCTCATCGTGAGTATGAGCAACCAGATGTGGCTACACCTACAGTCTGATGACAGCATAGCCTCGCCTGGATTTAAAGCCATTTACCAAGGTAAGATCTGAGCACACTAAAACCCGCTTTCTCACAAAGGGCGAGGGTCGTAATGAAACTGATAAGTGAGAACTATGTTTAAAAATATGGACTTATTTGCGACTTCCTTAGTTATAGTTGTATTTAGAACTCTTTTCTGCAAGCAGGAAATGTTGACTTCTTGAGAGCTTGGCTGGCCATTATGGTGGCAAAATGGAGAGTGACATTAAGAATCATGTGTAAGAGATGGAATATGTTCATACTTGTAGATCTTGGCATTTTCTCTCTTCCTGGGAGAAAGTTGTCATGATTATAACTAGGGAAACATTTAGAACAGAGTATAGATTTCAACAGCATCGATTCAACGAAGCTTATTACATGCGTCCTCATGTACAAATGTGTGGGTTTTTTAACGGAGCACAGGGAAATCTCGACAGAGCTGGGGAGGATCTACTAACAACATCGCTTTGAGAGTTATGAATGTGTTTGCTCTGAAGAAGAGAGGGTTCCTGCAGGGAAGCTGGCTTCATCCCTGAGTTGTGAGATGCTGAGAGTTGCTGTCGTGAAGTAGCTACCGTGCAGGTGACCCAGGGCCCCGCGCTGTGTGGCACCTGTGTAAACGGTCTCACTGTTCCACCTGCGTTCTTTCATCTGGCTGTCCTAGGGAACACAGCTGTGTTTCTCTGACTGCGTCAGAGCCTGCTTGGGGCATGTGGAGCCTGTTGTGAGCACGTGGCCTCTCCAGCTGGTGCGCCAGCTGCATTAGTGGGGTCATGTGGGTCCTAGAGCACATGGGCTTCAGTAGTTTGCGGCTCGAGGCTTAGGTACTCCACACCATGTGGGATCTTAGTTCTCTGAGCAGGCCCCTGCATTGCAAAGTGGATTCTTAACGCGTGGGCCACCAGGGAAGTTCCAGAAACACAACTTTTGTCCGGGGCATATTGATAGCTATCTTTCAAAACTTTTTCTTTAATTTTGAAAAATTTCAAAATGTAAACAGAAGTAGAAAGAATAATAGAATGCACCTGAGGTGACCTACATTTTTATGACTTTGCAAGACCCCCAGATATTCAGCTACTGACTCAAGCATTGGCTGGAGGTGCGGGACACAGCTACCAAACTCAAGTGCATGTCTAGATTGTCAGCCTCAGCTCAGCCCTGCCTTTCTTCAAGTGTCCGACAACATCTTCTGGGAAATCAGTGATATTTCCTTCTATTAGACATTCCCAAGTAGTTCTAGACTCACAGGAAAATCTTTATCCAATGACAATATCTTTAAAAATCTGAATTATCTCTTCCTTATTCCCAGCAAAAACAGAAGAAATAAAACAAAAACCCTTCCTCACTGCCACCCCTCAAAAAACAAAATCAGCAACCTGCTCTCTGATTTCAGGTTCTCAGAGGTTTAGTTCATGTAACTCCTTTCTTGTGCACTTTGGTTCTAAAGGTGATGATGCGGCAGCTAGGCAGCCCTCAGCATGTGTCTCAGGCCATCCCAGGATCCATGGGTCGGTGTCTCTTGATTGCTAGATATGGTAAAGAACTGAGAGTAAGACAAATTAGAAGGGAGATCCAAGACCAGAATAGGAAGAGTGAAAATGATCTTCATGATACTCCAACCTCAAGGCATAGCTGTCGGGAAGCACATTTGTTTTAACTGGCAAATAAATACACACAAGAACACACAGACCATTCAACTGTAGAGCCTTCCTTTCATGTTCTCTGTATCAGTAATTACATCGTTTTAACTCAAGAAATAAACATTTAAGAAGGCTCATGGGCATATTAAATTCTTCCTTTGCGTTTATGCAAAACCAAAGCAGTGATGGATGTACTGCTTGTATCTTCAGCTTAGATCCTTCGTGTATTTGACTAAAAGAAATAATTAAATGTGTCCCCAGAAATGATACGGTGACCTTTCTAATATTAATGATGTTTTATAAATTATTATATGAAACAACTTATTTATAAAAGTTAAAACATTTACATATACTGCTATTCACATATACTGTGAGTGAGTGAGTGAAAGTCACTCAGTCATGTCCAACTCTACGCAACCCCATGGGACTGTAGCCCACCAAGTTTCTCTGTCAACGGGATTTTCCAGGCAAGAATACTGGAGTGGGTTCCATTCCCTTCTCCAGGGGATTTTTAAGACACAGAGATCAAACCTGGATCTCCTGCATTGCAGGCAGATTCTTTACAGTCTAAGCCACCAGGGAAGCCCTTGCATATACTGACATACTTTAAAAAACCATGACTGATTTGAAGTCGTTTTTCAGTAAGTTTGAAAAGAGCCTGTTCTCATCTTGAATTCAAGTTATAGTCATGAGAAGCCTTTTCAGGATCATTTTATACTCTCGTACAAATACCTTGGCACTGATAGTTGATCAAAATTATTAAGAAATTGCATCTTAAACATACAATTTTTACTGACATAGACTGTTTATTGTAAACCATAATCTAAGAAAATGTAAGTATTCAGAATAAAACATTGTCCCACATAACTATTTAAATTTTCGAAATTTTAGATATTTTCCATAAGTTTCAAAACTCTAAGGAAGTAACAAATTTTAAAGAACTGTAAAAAATTAGAAATAGTGGTTATTTTATTTGGATTCTTTTACTGTTAGGGGACCCATCTAAAGAAAGAATTTGTAAGTTATTTTCAGAAAAAATTAGAAAATTGGCATGGGGGAGATTCAGTTGTGGATATTGAAGACTTTTGCACCTATTAGCAGTTTTATTTCAGTATTGCTAATTATCTATATGTACATTTTCTTTGAATTCTTCTTTGATACAGTTTTTTAAATATCTGGCTCCACTGATTACAGAGTTCATTGAAATCTTTGACATGACAAATGTGTGCGTACATATGTGAAAATGAGAAATACCAATCTGGAGAGCTGGGAGTTTGTCTTATTGCATTTTATTTTGTGAATTTGAGCAGAGAAGCAGTGTACTCTTGTCTTCCAAGTGTCAACTGTTGGGTGTTCAGCAGCTGAAAAAAAGCAGCTAGTACTTATTGCTCATAAAACCAAAGGGGCAGGTAATTAAAAGTATTTCCCAATGTCAAAAGCATAAAGCCGGTGGGTGAGGGTGTCTTGACCCCAACAGTGAAGGCAGCATAGCAGGGCTACACCCTTGCCATGTGAGATGAAGGAGAGTGACCACGCTGAAAAGTCCTGTGGTGACTAGAGGCCCCTGCAGGAGTATGGTGTAGAGTCCTCGTCCACACAGTGTGAAGAGTCCTACTTGCTGGAAGCATGGGGTGAGGGGGACGTCCTGACTCTTTTTAATGAGAAATGCTACCAAAGCGTATTTGCATCCTGTGTGAAGGTGAGGGCTAGAATGAACAGATGATTGCTGAAGACTTCCTGACATTTGGGGTTTTAGAGTTGACCTTTAATTGAACTTCTACATGACTGCGTTGTTTAAGGAAGTATGCAGAGGTAGAATCCTTTCCACCTGACCTGTGCTTGCTCCTGCCTCTGGTAGAATCTAAACACGTCTGTCAAATACCAGCCACTCCCCGACAGCAAGTGACTGTGAATTACACCCAGCAGTTCTAAGACTTGTGCCATAAAGACTAGGATAAAGACTTGAGAGAGGAGTGCCATTCCCAAATTGAGGATCCTTGAACATTAACGGATGTAAGTGTTCTCAATTACAATCAAATATTCCTCCAGGCATCATGATTCAGTTTGATGACCATACAGCATAAGTTAGTATCACATTCAGTCCTAATTAGTACTCTGCTAACAGCCCCGATAGCCGGTTAATAGCTACAGCCTCGGATGTGGTGAAAAAGTGGATGGCCATCGGTTCTCGTGAGAGAGCCAGTCCAAGGCCACTTATTATTTTTTGACAGAGCAATATCCAATAGTTTATAAGATAATTAAAACAGAGAGATAAGGTAAGATTTGAGGATTTTAAAAATTGAGAGAACATCATACATCAAAAGAAAGACATCATACGGACTTAGAGAAGATCATACAAAGTGAAGTAAGCCAGATAGAGAAAGACAAATATCATATGATATCACCTATACATGGACTCTAAAAAATAAATAAATAAATAAAAGATACAAATGAGACAAGTGCTCGGGCCTGGTGCACTGGGAAGACCCAGAGGAATCGGGTGGACAGGGAGGTGGGAAGGGGGATCGGGATGGGGAATACATGTAACTCCATGGCTGATTCATGTCAATGTATGACAAAACCCACTGCAATGTTGTGAAGTAATTAGCCTCCAACTAATAAAAATAAATGGAAAAAAAAAAAACAAATGAACTTATTTACAAAAAATAAATAAATAAATAAATTCATAGACACAGAAAACACACTTGTGGTTACCAAAGGGGAAAGGGAGGGGGTAGAAGGGATAAATTAGGAGTTTGGGATTAACATGTATATATCCTAGTATATACTGACATAAACTAGATAACCAACAAGCATCTGCTTATGTATATATTTATATATATGCACATATATATATAAACTATATATATATATGTGTATAGTCAGCTTATGCTCACTCTGCTGTACACCTAAAGTAACATGACATTATGCTTCAATTAAAAATAAAGTAGAATCAACAACTTAATTAATTTAAAGAAAAAAAAAAAGATGTCCTTGAAACTATTATTTCCAGAGTGCTGTATTAAACTAGAAATTGGCAATAAAATAAAAACATTTTGTACAGGTGATCATCAAATTTATGGTGGTGGTTTAGTCACTAAGTTGTGTCTGACTCTTGTGACCCCATGGACTGTAGCTGCCAGGCTCCTCTGTCCATGGGATTTCCCAGGCAAGAACGCTGGAGTGGATTGCCATTTCCTACTCCATTCAAGTATATAAAAAATCATATTATTTGACTGAAAATATAGTTGTCTATTATATGAGCGGAAAATATATACCACTAGTCCTTACATGTATTCCACTTTCTAGGTTTTAACTGTGCGTGTAACATTTGTTGTAATAGTTCAGGATCTGGCTCTGAAGCCAGACTGCCCAGGGCTGTCATTCTGTCACTCAGCTGGTAACTTAGGGTGAGCTATCTAACCTCCCGTGTGTCAGATTCCTCTTTAAAAAAATAAGGGAGAAAGTAATAATGATACTAGTTTCGCTGGGCTTCCCAGGTGGCTCAGTGGTAAAGAGTCTGACCGCCAAGCAGGAGGTTAGTTCTGGATCCCTGGGTAAGAAAGATTCCCTGGAGAAGGAAATGGCAACCCACTCCAGTATTCTTGCCTAGACAATCCCATGGACAGAGGCATTTGATGATCTACAGTCCATGGAGTTGAAGTTGGACAAGACCGAGTGACTGAACACACACACACACACACACACTCACATACACGCACATACACGTGCACACATACACACATGCACATACATACACACATACACACACACACACACACACACATACACCTGTGTATATAAATGTATGTATATGGAGATAGAGAATATGCTGATAATTAAGAAAAGTATTGTCAAAATATTATGCAAAGTTTAAAAAGCAATAACTCTTTAGGGAGGTATTTCAGGTGTCTGAGAAGGCAGCCTAAGAGAAGTGAGATTTGTTGTTTAAAACCTTTCAGCATATGAAAATATTTAATTCAAAGTAATCAATTAAAAAACCCAAAAGGTAAAAAAAATGGTGTAAATAATTATGATACAGCTGTGCAAACAATATTACCCATCTATTATACTATAAAACTTATTATGTGTATATAATATATGACTAATTTTCAAGAAAATTTTTCAAGAAAATTAGGGATACCAAAGGAACATTTCATGGAAAGTTGGCACAATTACGGACAGAAATGGTATGGACCTAACAGAAGCAGAAGATATTAAGAGGTGGCAACAATACACAGAAGAACTATACAGAAAAGATCTTCATGACCCAGGTAACCATGATGGTGTGGTCACTCACCTAGAGCCAGACATCCTGGAGTGCAAAGTCAAGTGGGCCTTAGAAAGCATCACTATGAACAAAGCTAGTGGAAGTGATTGAATTCCAGTTGAGCTATTTCAAATCCTAGAAGATGAAGCTGTGAAAGTGCTGCACTCAATATGCCAGCAAATTTGGAAAACTCAGCAGTGGCCACAGGACTGGAAAAGGTCAGTTTTCATTCCAATCCCAAAGAAAGGCAATGCCAAAGAATGCTCAAACTACCCCACAACTGCACTCATCTCACATGCTAGTAAAGTAATTCTCAAAATTCTCCAAGCCAGGCTTCAGCAATACATGAACCGTGAACTGCCAGATGTTCAAGCTGGATTTAGAAAAGGCAGAGGAACCAGAGATCAAATTGCCAACATCCATTGGATCATCAAAAAAGCATGGGAGTTTCAGAAAAACATCTACTTCTGCTTTATTGGCTATGCCAAAGCCTTTGACTGGATCACAACAAACTGGAAAATTTGTCAAGAGATGGAAATACCAGAACACCTGATCTGCCTCCTTAGAAATCTGTATGCAGGTGAGGAAGCAACAGTTAGAACTGGACATGGAAACAGACTGGTTCCAAATAGGGAAAGGAGTACATCAAGGCTGTATATTGTCACTTGCTTATTTAACTTATATGCAGAGTACATCATGTGAAATGCCAGGCTGGATGAAGCACAAGATGGAATCAAGATTGCTGGGAGAAATATCAAAAACCTCAGATTTGGAGATAACACCACCCTTATGGAAGAAAGTGACGAAGAACTAAAGAGCCTTTTGATCAAAGTGAGAGAGGAGAGTGAAAAAGTTGGCTTAAAGCTCAACATTCAGAAAACTAAGATCATGGCATCCATTTCTACCACTTAATGGGAAATAGATGGGGAAATAATGAAAACAGTGAGAGATTTTATTTTTGGGGGGCTCCAAAATCACTGCCAATGGCGACTGCAGCCATGATATTAAAAGATGCTTGCCCTTTGGAAGAAAAGCTATGAGCAACCTAGACAGCATATTAAAAAGCAGAGATTTGTCTTTGCCAACAAAATTCCATCTAGTCAAGGCTATGGTTTTTCAAGTATTCATGTATGGATGTGAGAGCTGGACTATAAAGAAAACTGAGCACCAAAGAATAGACGCTTTCGAACTGTGTGTTGGAGAAGAATCTTGAGAGTCCTTTGAACTGCAAGGAGATCCAACCAGTCCATCCTAAAGGAAATCAGTCCTGAATATTCATTGGAAGGACTGATGCTGAAGCTGAAACTCCAACACTTTAGCCACCTGATGCGAAGAGCTGACTCATTGGAAAAGACTCTAATGCTGGGAAAGATTGAAGGCAGGAGGAGAAGGGGACAACAGAGGATGAGATGGTTGGATAGCATCCCCGGCTTGATGAACATGAGTTTGAGCAAGCTCTGGGAGTTGGTGTTGGACAGGGAAGACGGGAGTGCTACAGTTCGTAGGGTTGCAAAGAGTCGAACTTGACTGAGTGGCTAAACTGAACTGAATATATAACCACTATGCATTATATAATTCTGTATAATGTATACAAATGTAATTCATAAATATATAAATCATACATAAGTCATATATGTAATTCACAGTGAAAGTCCAACTCTTTGAGACCCCATGGAGTATACAGTCCATGGAATTCTCCAGGCCAGAATACTAGAGTGGGTCAATGTTCCCTTCTCCAGGGAATTCACATGTATGTATAGTTAATATATATGGGCTACCCTGGTGGCCTGCATTGCAGGTGACCTGGATTTGATTCCTGAGTTGGGTAAATCCCCTGGATAAGAGAATGGCTACCCACTCCAGTATTCTTTCCTGGAGAATCCCATGGACAGAGGAATCTGGAGAGGTATAGTCCATGGGGTCACAAAGAATCAGACATGACTGAGCGACTAATGCTAATTCTAATACATATATATATATATAAAATATAGTGAGTAGCAGAACAATATATATGGAACATTAACTGGCTTAGTGCATAGTTTTTCTACTTTATATTTCAAAATTTCTATCATAAATTACAAAGGTAAATGCTGAGTATAAATAATTTTGTAAATCAATGTTAAATTTCATTTAATGATAGAGAAGAATTCTTGTCAAAATATAATAATGAAATAGAGTTTGAGATTATATATATTTAAAACAGCATACTTTATATGCTACAGCAGATCATTTTTATTCACTAGAAGAGAAAAGAAAACAAAATCTCAGCTCAGGGGTGAGCTTCCCACAACCACAGTCTCTCCAGCACTGAGGAAGGTGGAGAGGAAACACACATAGTATCTGCATATTTGTCCAAACAATCCTGAGTTCCCAGTGCTGGCAACCCTGTATTTTTATGGCTTCACTGTCTCCAGTTAATAATGTCTCCATCATTTTTTTTTGTCACAAAAATAATGTTCAGTTAGAGTTCATTACACATGTTGATGAACTGATTTCCACAAATCATGTTTTATGTAATCTGCCATAGCTATTTAAATTTTAGCAGGGGGTAAATGAAAGGAAATGTCCCCTGTGATGTACTGCTGTGTGGCAAAACAAGACCTATTTTAGGCTTGTTTAGGCTATCTTAGAATCGTTTCCATGAAAATAGAGCTCACTGTTGCTGCTTCAGAGACAGAGCTGTGTCCCAGGCCCTGTGGACACATTGCTAATGGGTGCAGCTGAGTGTAGGCGTCTGGGTCTGTACGCCGTAATCCCAGGGGTCTGTGATGAGTTTAACAGAAAGGAACATGGCCTAGTTCAGAGAGCTGTTCTCTGAACCTTTCCTGGTGAAGAGAATTGCTGCTGCAGAACCAAGGGTGTCCGAGCTTCAAACACGTGTGCTGTGACCCTTGTGATGGCTGACCCCAGAGCACCCACACATTCCGGCAGACACCATTCTGGGTGCGTGTGTAGGGGTGTTTCTGGATGACGTCAACATTGGAATCGGTGGACAGAGTAAAGCAGCTCACCCTCCCCAGTGTGGATGGGCCTCATCACATCAGTTAAAGGTCTGAATCGAAGGACAGGCTGAAGGAGGAAAAGCTGCTTCCGCTGTCCATCTGTCCTTGAACTGGGACACTGGCATCTCCTGCCTTTGGACCCTGATTTGGACTGGGACTTAGAGCATTGGCTTTCTTGGGTCTGGATACTTCAGTTGCTGTAAACATGTAAGCTGATTCCTTATAATAAATTCATTTTGATAGTAAGTGGATAGATAGATACAGAGTTGGAGGTGGATATGGACATAGTGATGGAGATAAAGATAGAAATATCCTGTTGGTTCTGTTTCTCTGAAGATGTTACTCTACTTGAATGATTGGGTTCACTCTGACCGCTCAGACGGATCCTCTGTAGCCCCTTGTGTGAGCAATCACACATTTCCAAAGGGCCCAAGTGGGCGTAGAGGTGCAGTGTGTGGCCACTAAAAAGAGGAGAGCCCGCTGGTCCACACGTAAAGTCAGCCCACGGCCCTGGCCTTGTAGTCTGAAGCTGGTACAAGGTCAGGCAGGATTGTGCCTGTGAGGCTGGGAGTGATGCCTAAACCCTAAAAACAAGGTGGCTGTTGTTCAGCCAGCAAGTCGTGTCTGACTCTCTGTGACCCCTGGACTGCAACACACCAGGCTTCTCTGTCCTTCACTATCTCCATGACTTTGCTCAAACTCATGTCCATTGAGTCGGTAATGCCATCCAATCGTGTCATCTTCTGTTGCCCCCTTCTCCTGCCTTCAATCTTCCCCAGCATCAGGGTCTTTTCTAATGAGTTGGCTCTTAGCATCAGGTAGCCAAGGTATTAGAGCTTGGGCTTCAACACCACTCCTCCAGTAAATATTCAGGATTGATTTCCTTTAGGACTGACTGGTATGATCTCCCTGCAGTCTAAGGGACTCTCAAGAGTCTTTTCCAGCACCACAGTTTGCAAACATCCGTTCTTCAGTTCTCAGCCTTCTATATGGTCCACCTAAAAATAGCTTTGTGTTTTAATTTTGTGCAAAATCCAAGATGAACCCATCAAGAGTTTATGATGTGTGTTCCCCTTGTCCACAATAGATATTGTCTTGTACCTAATGTGGATTTTAAAATGTTTTCAAGGACCTGATGTAAATCCATGACAAAGTACCCTTTGTGTTGAATGCTGACTGAGCCAGACTTGTTTGGGAGCGTGTACTGGGGGAACTCTTTGAGATACCTTCAAGGAGGAGATGGAGGCAGAGAAGGAGCTGCTGAACTGGACATGGGTTCACATGGAACACTGGCTGATCCTAGTGACGCCCTCCGCAGCTTTCCCAAACTGAAGCGGGTGGGCGGGACTGGTACCATTAACCATGGATGTGGTGTCCCTGGGGAGCAGACACAGCCCTGTTTGATGTGATTCCTGGGCAGGGATGCAGCTGTGAGATCCAATGGCCTTGGCTGCTGTGGCACCCGAGGTTCACCGCCCCAGAAACCATCACTTTTCCCCACCCCAGGAACAACCTCTCTAGGTTTCTAATGGGCCTCATTTCCTAGAAAAATGTACAATACATACTCAAGGCCACCTTCCTCTCCTGCTCATTCTAGATTCCCTTATTTTTTTGCTTTCCTGTCTGCTGGCCTGCTGGCTGTCCTGTCAGGGGGACCTGGACCTAGTTCCCTGAAGGTTCCCAGCTCCTGAGCTCCACGCCTCTCTCTAGCATTGTTCATTTTTGTTATCCCCAGCAAGGAACCCAGGGATTCCCCGTGGCGCCTCTAACAGCCTCAGCCATGGGGGTCCCCTGCTGTTCTCACTGAGCAGAGCTCCTCTGCCTCTTTCCCTTGCAGCTGGGGGGAGTCACCCCCTTAACAGGTTTGTCATGAATGCGCTGTGTACACATTCCTGCTCCACAGTGAACTGCCTTCATCCTGGCAGTCATTTCGCTGTCTGTCCCGTGGGTTGGAGCTCTGCAGTACATGGATCTTCTGCTGCCACATGGACCCCGAGCCTCCAGACCAGGTGGAAGGCATGTAGCTGTTTCTTAAATAAGTGCAGGAATGGGGGGATATCCAAAGTGGTAGCCAACACTTGGACCATTGAGATAGTTTTAATATCGTGTTGGACACTTGCCCCTTGTTAATAGTTATAGGTATGTGCTAGTTGTTTTTTTTTTTAAGAATTTAATTTAGACTTTAAAAGTTTTATGGATCAGCAACCCACTCCAGTACTCTTGCCTGGAAAACCCCATGGACGGAGGAGCGTGGCAGGCTGTAGTCCATGGGGTCGCTAGGAGTGGGACATGACTGAGTGAATTCACTTTCACTTTCAGCCCAGTGGCAGAGAAGGCAACAGCCAACACAGAATCTTTCTGGTTGCTGGTTCTGATCCAAACTCAGTCTGTCCATGTGTCCACGCCTCACTCTCCCATGCATTAGTTGCAGTTGCTGGTGCTGCTCTGATCCAGATTCAGTCTGTCCACGTATCCACACCTCACTCTCCTGTGTTTGAGTCGCAGTTGCTGGTCCTGCTCTGATTCAGATTCAGTCTGTCCACGTGTCCATGCCTCACTCTCCCATGTTTGATCACAGTTGCTGGTTCTGATCCAGATTCAGTCTGTCCACGTGCCCACGCCTCGCTCTCCCGTGTTTGATCGCAGTTGCTGGTTCTGATCCAGATTCAGTCTGTCCACGCCTCCACGCCTCACTCTCCCATGCATGAGTTGCTTCCTGGTCACTTGTCTCTATGGCACCCACGTCCTAACCCGCTGGGGACTGCGACCTGCCAGCTCCCTCTCCCTGGATCATCCATGAGTTCCAGGAGCCCCGCCTCCACATTTTGGCAAACCCCCCAGTGGTAGAGGGGCCATCTCCCCACGCGTCTGTGGTCAGGCCTTCCGCTGGTGTCTTCTGCTTCTGGCCCCGCCTGTGGATTCAGGCCCCCGGAGCTCTTGGTGAGGCGAGTGTAGGACGGCGGGGTGTGTAAACGTCTGTGAGTCTGCGATGCTGACGCTGCATGGCGGGCCTTCCTGGAAGAGGGAGCAGGTGTGCGGCTCCTGGAAGCCCAGGACCAGTGCCAGGGGATGGACAGGGCTCACGTGTCTCCTGGACCCTGTGACCCGGCCTTGGCCTCGAGGTCAGTCCCTCAGCGGCCGCCCCTCTGCGTTGCGCTGTGGCCACGCCTGTCCCTCACACGCCGCCCCCTTTCTCCCTTCAGGGCCTGTGTGATTGGCTCCCCGAGGGGTCCCTGATCTGTGTCTCCACCGGGGAGCGTCAGGGCCCATCTCCAGTGAGAAGAGGCTTCTCTCAGCAGGAGTGCTTCCAGTGTTTCCAGCAGCTTTGTCGCATCTCCCTTCTTCCAAAGATGACGTTTTTAATTGTTGGTCCTTGAGAAGAGAGACCCATTTGACTCAGCTTTCTGTCTCCAGGCCACCCCAGAGTACACCGTGTCCTCATCTAGGGAGCTAATAACTGTGATTGACAAAATAGCATCATTTCAGGTTTGGAGAACTCACCCTCCCCACCAGCAATTACTTAGCTTCGGCCAGGTTCTGAGCTGGGTTCCCAGTGTTGAACCATGGCTCTTCCGGGAACTTGAATTTTAGAATTGAGAGAAGGTAATTTTAGGTAATGATGCAAATGAGGAAAAAGGAACAAAGTGGATACTTCATGCAAATATAAGAAAATAACAAAGTGGAATGTAAAATACACTGTATTTCTGACTCAGAAAATTGTTTGATACATTCATCCTTGTTTTATTAACTTCACATTTTAACTGTGCACCTGAGTTGAAAACAGGCATTACCTACTTTTTAGTTTTTTGTTTGTAAATATTTTACTCTATTGAATATACTTGCAATGTTTAAATTCTTGGTTTTCATATTCTTAGACTTCCCTGGCAGCTCAGTGGTAAAGTGGCAGCAACACAGGAGATCCGGGTTGGATCCCTGGGTCAAAAAGATCCTTGGAGAAGGGAATGGCTACCCACTCCAGAATTCTTGCCTGGAGAATTCCATGACGGAGGAGCCGGGTGGGCAGCCCATGAGTCCCCAATAGTCAGACACGACTGAGAGGCTAAGCACATACTCACATACACACACATATTTTTCATGTGTATGCACACATATACAGTACATGCATGCACATATTTTATGTGTGTACACACATATACATTACACACATACACATACATACATATTTTCACTTGTTTTCATTTTTTTTTTCAATTTTTTTTTTTTGTTTTCATTTTTACTATTACAGAAGAATTCATACATAAGTGGGTATTTGGGAAATAGTTTTGAACACTTACTATGACTCTTTGTAACCCCATGGACTGTACAGTCCATGGAATTCTCCAGGCCAGAATACTGGAGTAGGTAGACTTTCCTTTCTCCAGGGTATCTTCCCAACCCAGGATCAAACCCAGGTCTCCCACTTTTCAGGCAGATTCTTCACCAGCAAAGCTACAAGGGAAACCCAAGAATACTGAAGTGGGTAGCCTATCCCTTTTCCAGCAGATAATCCTGACCCAGGAATCAAACCAGGGTCTCCTGTATTGCAGGGGGATTCTTTCCCAACTGAGCTATGAGGGAAGCCCATTTGCTATGTTAATATACTTAAACATCGACTGTGTTAATATGTTTCATATAGAATAGGTATACCTAGTCTGTATGTAAAGTTTATACATGCTTATATATATATATGCAATAACTATAAATGTTGAGACTAATTTAAACTATTCTTTGCTAGGAATAAGTAGTGATTCATTGAATTTTCCTAGTAGGTATTTTTTTCTCCAAGAAAATGAGTTAAGGAATGACTGGGTTTATGTTGAGCATATAAATGAACTTCTCGATCATAAGCTCACTAGATAGTTGGTGTTTAGCAATTTGACAAGGCTCAAAAATTATTTTTCATAGGGCTATTGAGAGTTGCTGAGTTTTATTAGTCAGTTTTGAACTATGCAGTGTTTTTGTATGTATGCTAAAAACAGATTCTAAGAGAAATTCTTATGGTTCATAGAAACAACTCCATGGACATGTGCTGCTTCTAAAAATACTAGTTGCCTCCTTTATGTTGTTAATTCTGTACATTTAACTGCCCAAAACAAAAACTCACAATAAGACATTATTGTATAGACAGCAAGAGCCATATAAAGACATTAGGACAGAGTAAGTATAGAGAAGGAAAACTGTGATCATGTCACAGCTTTACCTTTGCAAATCTCCCCTGGAGAAGATGTATCTCTTATCTGATAGATGAGCAGTGGAGAAATGTGTGTGAAAACCAGTGTAGCAAGTTTAGAAAAATGGCATCTCAGCTAAAAGAGCTCTCATTTCAACATTATTAGAAACCTCTTCATGAGATGGCTCTCTTTAATATTATTAAGATTACTAGTAGAGGTGAATATAAAAATTAAATCTATATAATAGCTCTTGGGTATGAATTTTCTCAGAGATGTTGTTGATTAAATTAAAAAATTGTATAGGCCTGTGTTATAATAGAGAAGTTATATTTAGAAAGAAAAACATACTGATAATCTGGTTATATACTGAAATTTAAACCATTTAATAGCCCAACATTTTAATAGTTGAGTGTTAGAGGCTAAAATCACCTGGTTCTGTGTGTTTGCTGTTTTATTCTGGTGGATTCCAAATGCACCCAAGCCGACTTCAGTTGTTTTACATACAGACTGATAATATTAACATGGCTCAGCCTGTAAAAATCCACCTGCAATGCAGGAGACACAGGAGACTCGGGTTCAATCCCTGGGTCAGGAAGATTCCCTCTGGAAGGAAATGGCAACCCACTCCAGTATTCTCGCCTGAAAAATCCTATGGACAGGATTACCACCAGGCTACAATCCATGGGGTCACATAGAGTTGGACACGACTGAGTGACCACACGTGCGCACACACACACACACGAGTATTAACTTGGGATATTATCAACAAAAAATAGAAACAGACACTTAACAACAATCTACCTACTAGAATAGTGTCGCGATCAAGGTGATTCCTCGTTCAGTGTTGGAGAGACGACCGCCATTGAAGTTAGACAGATCTGCATTGAGATCATGGCACTTGCCGCTTAATGGCTGTGTGTCTTTGGGTGAGCTCCTGTATCTCTCTGAGCCTGGAGTCCCCCATCCATCAATGAGGAATAATTCCACCAGCCTGGCCAGAGTGGTTGCGACCATTTGAGAGGATGCATATAAGATACCTGGCGAGTGGTAATGGCCGTGGTGGTTTCTAACAGTTTTTTGAAATAGGTAATTCATGTATAAATTGAGATAAGTCTCAGCTTGATGAGTGAATTTCAGAATTTACTGTCCTTCCTTTGGAAAAATTGACCATATGAGTTGCACTCACAGTGATCTCTAAATATACTCTCTTTCCCATCTGGTCTGGCGGTGGGCTCAGACTGCCCGGGGCCCCTAATCTTCCTGACTTGCTGTATGTCTTGGGGCAAATTAGTTAACCTCTCTGAGCCTGAAGTGTCTTTATCCCAAGATGGGAAGTGATAGTACATATCTCATTAGATACTTAATGATCATCACTTGAAATACCATATAAAATGGCAAATACAAAGTATGATTTTTTTTTCTTTTTTAAAAAAGGTAATTCCTCATTCTTTTGTTGGAAGGGTTTGTGTTGTTAAGACAAGGCCCTGGCTTTGAGAACCATGTTAAATCGGAAACACAGCTTACTCCAAAATTCTCCTTTTCCCTGAGTTCCACTTCATGAGTGAATTATAAATACTGTCTCCTATTTCTAAGGTAGAATCAGCTGTTTATTAAATTTGTTGTATTTTTAGTCACTAAGTTGTGTATGATTCTTTGTGACCCCGTAGACTGTGGCCCAATAGGCTCCTCTGTCCCTGGGATTCTCCAGGCAAGAATACTGGAGTGGGTTGCCACTTCCTTCTCAAGGAGATCTTCCTGACCCAGGGACTGAACCTGCATCTCCTGCTTTGGCAGGTGGATCCTTTACCTGGGTATGTGTGTGTACTTAGCCGTTCAGTCATGTCTGACTCTTTGTGAACCCATGGACAGTGACCTGCCAAGCTCCTCTGTCCATGGGATTCTCCAGGCAAGAATACTGGAGTCAGTTGACATGCCCTCCCCCAGGGGATCCTCCCAACCCAGGGATCAAACCCAGGTCTCCCACTTTGATGGCAAATTCTTTAATGACTAAGCCACCTGGGAAGCCCAATTAAATGTTTACTACATCACATTAGAGAGGCTGGAAGAGCAGGAAGTGCAACATGAGCACGTAAAGGATTCTTGTAGAAATTTGATGTTTAAAGTCCGGGTTTAGGGCCCTCGGCTGCAGCTGCATTCCAATATCCCTACTTAACATTGATCCTCATGGACTGTTTTACTCTCCAAGTAACTGAGCTGGGGCATCCTGGAAATTATCCAGGTATTAGGGCTTGCTGAGACCATCAGGACAGGTTTGCCTGGGAGACAGTTCCCAACTTTGTCTCCATGTTAGGAGAAGGACAGGGTGTGAGTGGTATTTGTCAGGGAGAAAGGAGGATGAGGGGTAACTGAAACCAGCAGGGAACTGCAGGTGACGAGGGGAGCTCTCTAGGTAGAATGCAGCTCTGTGTATTTTTCTAGCCACTTGCTGTCTCCCTGCTTCTCCGATGTCCAGAGGGTTTGATGTTCCAGGTTTGATTCCTGGAACACTTGGGTTTTAGAATCAGATATAACAGGATCCACTTTGGATCCTTTGTTCTTCAACTTCCCAACAAGCTGTTCCCCACCCCCACACACACATTCCTGCTTCCTTTAGAATTTTGATGACCTTAAAAAGTCTGTTTTGGAGTCCTTGGTGGCATTACTAAGTTGTGTTGATTTGAAAATGGCTCACAAGTTGCATGACTGGTTTAGAAGTTAGCAGTGGATCTACTCTCTTCTCTCTGTATGTCCTGTATTGTTTAATCCTCACGCGCTTCTTCACGTTTCCAAGTCAGGAGGCTCCTTTCATCACAGAAGGTTCTTTATGATTCAACTCAAATGCATTTTCTTTTAGACATATTTCTTAATCTGGCAGCAAATATAGTTTCATGTTTTTCAGCTTTTCTGTTGGAAATTTGGAGTGAGCAGAAAGGAGGTTAGTGCAAAGTGGGACTGTTGAACAGAGAAACTAGCTGAGAGGCCAGGCCAACCCGTATTTGGGGCAGAAAGGTCAGAAAACACTACAGGACCACAGATGGGGTCAGGCTAGTTCAGTGGACAGAGCTGTAGCCAAGAGACCTGAATCTTGCTTAACTTTGCTTATGTTTCCCTTGGCCTCTAAGAGCCTCATCTGTGACGAGAAATAGGAACAGGGCATCTGCAGACTTTTCTTCCAGCTTGGAAAAAGATACAAATCAGCAAGTCTAGCAGTATTTGGTTTCTTTGGGAAACTGACTGCAGGAACGATTAGCAAGACAAATGAGATGTGATTGCTACCTCTGTTAATGACAACCCTCCACTGGGAATATTTCAATACAAAGGTGAAAGGAGAGAAAGGAGCTGGGTTTTCAACATAGTAGAGAAAAGATTGGGCTTCTCAGGTGGCTCAGCAGTAGAGAATTCTCTGCCTGCCAATGCAGGAGACTCAGGTTCGATCCCTGGGTCAGGAAGATCCCATGGAGAAGGAAATGGCCACCAATTCCAGTATTCTTGCCTGGGAAACCCCACCGACAGAGGAGCCTGATGGGCTAGAGTGCATGGGGTCACAGAGAGGCAGACACAACTTAGTGACTAAACAACAAAGAGAACAATTCAATAATGCGTGTAATAAAACTGGACCAAAATATATAGCGCGGAGCGTGCGGTGAGGCGTCTCAGAGGCCCCTCAATGATGTGCAGTCCCTCCATTTCATTATGGAATAGGAGGACTGGTCTGTAACCATCCACTCACGTGAGCAGGCAGGCATCCTGAAGGGTCAGGGCTGGGTCACGATGGAGGCTGAACGTGAAGCCTGGGGGTGGTGGAAGGCTGAGCCGTGTGGTCTCACTGAACTGTAACACATACGGGGGAAATGAAAACAGTCAGTAAACCAGGTGCTTTTCTGAATGTCATAGCCTCACAACAAAGGAGGGTTAGGCTCTTGCCCACCGCACAGGGCTGATCCCCGGGCTTCTGGCTGCCAGACTCCTCTCACTGAGGAGGGCTCCTAGCGGCCACCGCAGTCCTGCACTGGGACGACGGGGTTTCTTCAAGTTCTCAGTACTGAAGATAATTTGAAACGTGTCAACTTAAAATATGATTTGCTCTGTACTCACACAAATCCTTTTGTTTATTCTTTGCTATAGATAGAAATATGATTAAAAAAAGAGAAGTTGCACCTCCCCAGGTATTAGGTATTCCCAGGTTTAGGTATTGAAGAACCTTGGGATGGTATGTGACTTATTTCACCTTTCCTCTAAAAATATTCAGATTTATACCATTTCAATGCAGATAATTTAAAAATTAATGTTTGCCTGATTTCATGAGGCAATCCCAAAGTCTGATCGCATTATGAGTTCTTCCAGCACCGCCTAGGCTGTGTAGACCCTGAGTATCAGGAGGCGGAAAGGTGAGGAGAAAGCCCCCGCGGCTGTTACTTGTCCCATTTCAGTTGGAGGAAACTCTTCCAGTCTCCTCCTAACCTGCCTTTGATTTCTGTTTGCACACACCTGTCCAAGTTCACTGTGATTTGCTCTCACCCCAGCCCCTGTGTTTTCCCTTTGAGAAAGGCAGTTTATTAATGTCCAAAGAGGATCTTCTTTTGGCATAAAAGGTACGCCTGAATGATCTTTCCAAAACACATGGACACTTGAGAGAGTCATCCATACAACCGCCTTTTATAAAAATGTGACTGAGGAAGTTGGTAACTGCCACCTGAAGCGTCTCCCTGTCGTCTCCATCACCACCCTGTTTGCTGAGGGTGTGCAGCGGGGCTCTGCAGGGGAGAGGTGCTGCAGGAACGAAGGTCCTGACCGCCCCCTGGTCCTCTGTCCCACATGACTCACCATCACTCCACAGGTGGTCCTGCTTTGAACCCCTGGACTCAGAGCATCTGCTGTGAGCCGTCCCTCTCCTTCATACCTTCACTGCGAGGTCTGCAGCAACCCCTACACCATCCTCTTTATCTTCTCCTCTTTGGTTTATTACACTTTTCTTTTTGCCGGGACTCAGCTATTCATCTTCAATGCTAAAATTAGCATTTTTATTTCATGGAAATATCTAATTCTATTGAAATTGTGTCATGAGGAAAAAAGCATGCTGCTATTCTTCACTATTTTGTGTTTGATAGACACAGGGTGCCTTTTGTACATCATTTTCTCTCTTCCAAGAAGATCCTTTCATCTTTTTATCACTGCCTGTGGTTCTTTGATAATTTCTATTGCTCTTTTGATGTTTTCTAAATCCTTTGAGTAATGAGGGACTCAAAATACAACAGATGATGTAATCCAGCATTTTACCTTTAAGAATATTCTACCTTCCTGAGAATGAGTTCACATTTCATGAGTTTTTTTTTTTTTTTATTCTTTACATCTTTAGCTCTTTTACTAACAAGTCATTAATGTGCAAACAGTGGGCTAATTATTTCCTTTTTTCCTCCACCTCAATTAGTGCTATAATTTTTCCATGTGTTCTTAAAGTTAGAGGAAAGATCATAACTAGCTAGAATTCAAAATTAATAACTTGAGCACAACTAACACAGTTTTATATTTCTACAAGTTCTGTCTTATAAATATTAGAATTCCAGAGTTGAGACTATTTCATCACAGGTATTTTTTTACATTATAAGTAAAACAATTTCAAAAATTGCATATCTTCCTGTTTCTTTTCTTTAAAACTTTTTACAATATGTATATTTTTTTCTAACTAGATTTCCTAAGCAACTTTCCCCTTTGTCTACACAGCATGAAACCCTCATTGGAACACTCTGTTTGCATGTGTACTTTAAGCTATGACTACCAGCATTTTGCTTTTTGTTTCCCGGATGGCTATGAGCTAATCACTAATCATCTGAACATCAGTTTGATTATCTGTGAAGTGGGGATAATCATAACTGGGTTTTGTCTGGATAAATTGCATAAATAGGTATGCAAGCTCATTAAAGTCTATAAAAGGGCCCTCAGTTGGAAGCTGTAATTACAATGTGTGTTTTGCAAACAGCCTAGATGAATAAACAGTTTACCTGAAGGGGTATTTTCTAGAAAGGAAAAGAAAACTAATTTTATAATAGCTTGTGCACTATGATTTATAAGTGTTTCTGATTTCAAGTAGGTTCTTTTTTCAGTGATTTAATGATGCTGTAAAAACGCACTCACAATTTTCTCCCCCTCCTCCTTTTTTGTTCTCCTCCCTAAGGCTGTGACTGTTCCCTTCCTTGAAGTCAATTTCATTACAACAAACTTTTCAAAGTAGTTTCTTGGTCCGTATCAACTTTACCGTTATCTTTTCAAACTGTTCACTTTCTTGTCAAAAATGTAGTTATCAATCCAGGTCGGGGACAGTATTTTTGACTTTCCATTACATTTCTTGTTCCCACTGGTGTGCTCAGAACTAGAAATGATTTCACTGTTTCCTCCTCGTATAACCTCCGTTAGAGTCAAAATGACAGATCTAAACCTAATGCTTTTTCTTTTCCTGTAACATACCCTGTTGAATTATACTCTTTTGTTCAAGGATACGATCCCTCCGTTGCCTTTGGTGTTATTTATTTTGGTCTTTCCTTAAAATTGTATCCTTTCCTATTTCCGTTGCTTTGCTCTTATTCCAGCGGATTTTACTGAGATAAACCCGAAGCCCTCCCTTGCTGCACGGCCTTGTCTCTCCCATCCTCACCATTTGCGACATATTTCCACCCAGGTTACTGCCACTGTCTCCCTACTGATACACTTTTCTCCAGGCTTCCTCTTTTATGGTCTGTGGTGAACAAATTCACCATCCTTATTTCGAGAAGTCTCTGCTCTATTAGAAAGAAAGAAAGAAAGAAGGAAAGAAAAGAAAGAAAGAAAAATGTGTGTAGAAAAAGCTATGAACACTGAAACTGCAGGGAATCAGCCTCACCTTCTTTGAACTATGTGTTTAAGTTACTCTCTGCGGCGACTGACTTCCTCTTTCTGGGAAATTTCTGTGACATTGTTATTGAACTAAAGTTGGGCCATCTCCCCTGCACCCAGTAAAGCAGGTCTAGTTACTCCAGGTTGTGATGAAGGAAAGTGCGGCTGAGTAGGGAGAATGGGCACTTCATGGTCAAAAGACCCTTAGGGAAGGTTTTTTTTTTAATTGGAAGAAAATTACTTTACATCGTTGTGTTGTTTTCTGCTGTACAGTGCAAGTGAGCCATAATTATACATGCATCCCCTTCCTCCTGAGTCTCCCTCCCTCCCCCCACCCCACCCCTCCAGGTCATCACAGGGCACCAGGCTGGGCTCCCCGTATTATGCAGCAGCTTCTCACCAGCGCTCTATCTTACACACAGGTGTGTATATATCTCAATGCTACTTTCTCCATCCGTCCCACTCTTTGGTTCCCCCACTGTGTCCACAAGTCCCTTCTCTATATCTGTGTCTCCATCCCTTCCCCACAAATAGGTTCATCAATGCTATCTTTCTAGATTTCATATATATGAATTAATATACTATGTATGTTTTTCTCTTTTTGACTTAATTCACTCTGCATAACAGGTTCTAGTTCATCCATCTCACTACAACTGACTCAAACTCATTCTTATGGCTGAGGAATATTCCACTGTATATATGCACCACAGCTTCCCTATGCAGTCATCTGTCTGTGGACATCTAGGTTGCGTCCATGTCCTGGAAATTGTAAATAGTTCTGCTATAAGCTTGTGCAGCTCGCTATCAGAAAAATAAACATGGGCGGAAGACCTAAAAAAAGCACTTCTCCAAAGAAAACATTCAGATGGCCAATAAGCCATGAAAAGATGCTCACTGTCACTAATTATTAGGAAGGGTTTTAAGGGCGGAGAGAAGGAGAAGGCCACAGGGCACGTGCTCAGCGTGTGCACGGTTCTCTGGCCGGTTGGTGGGTGGTGTTTCTGGGGGTAACATCATCAACCTTCTGCCTCCAACTAGTATGGAGTCCACGTGCTTTCGGTTACCAAATTCTACCTGATGAGAGTCTGGTTTCTGTAAAATCAGTTTAGGGACGTGCATCACACGCTGTTATCTGTGTCCTTCTGTGTCCTTCAGGAGGGAACGAAAGCTTCTGTGGCTCTGCTATGCAGCTCAGCTGTTGTTTAAATTGTTACTCTCCTGGTCCATCTGTTATTCTTTGTTGCTACATGTCTACAGTATTTTTGTCATTAACTCTTGAGCCAACATTTCGAGACTCAGGGGCGGCCTGGAAGTCTAGAGCAAAAGCCTTTTACTCCAAAAGACAGGGACACAGGGGCTCATATCTGGTTTCAAAATGGACATCCTTACAGGTGCCACATAGGGTTCTTCTGCAAGGATAATGCATCTAGGCACATATTATTCATGTTCATGGAACTCTCAGAGCAAGAATACTGGAGAGATTTGCCATTCCCTCCTCCAGTGGACCAAGTTTTGTCAGAACTCTCCACTATGACCTATCCATCTTAGGTGGCCCTGCATAGCATGGTTCATAGCTTCATTGGGTTACACAAGCCCCTTCACCATGACAAGGCTGTGATACTCGTTGGAAGGACTGATGCTGAAGCTGAAGCTCCAATACTTTGGCCACCTGATATGAAGAGTCGACTCATGGAAAAAGACCCTGATGCTGGGAAAGACTGAGGGAGGGGAAGGAGGAGACGGTGAGATGGTTGGGTGGTATCACCAACTCAATGGACATGAATTAGAGCAAACTCAGGGACGTAGTGAAGGACAGGGAGGCCTGGCATGCTCCAGTCCACAAGGTCACAAACTTAGCAACTGAACACACATATGCACATATGACAGTCCCCAGAATTAAACAGGTACTCAGCACTCTTACTTTAGGGCCATTAGAAAAGTCACATGCGTGCTCAGTCGCTCAGTTGTGTCCAACTCTTTGCAACATCATGGACTGTAGTCCTCAAGGCTCTATTGTCCATGGGATTTCCCTGCAAGAATACTGGAGTGGATTGTCTTTCCCTCCTCCAGGGGATCTTCCCCACCCAGTGCTCAATAAAGACAATAGGGTTCATAGACTGAAAATTATCAGATATGTTTAAGAGTTCTAAATGATGCAAAAAATAAAATTAATCATTTTAGAGCAGTAATTTTCAATCAGGGGGAACTTTACTAACATCCTCCCCTTTGGCAATGTGTGAGGACTTTTTTGGTTTGTTTTTTATGTATTCACAAATGGAGGAAAGAAGGTGCTAGTGGTACCCAGCAAGCAGAGACCAGGGAGGCTGCAAAATACCATTTCAAGCAGAGGACTGTCCCTCCCTTCACACTACAAACAAAGACCCAACTCAAAGGTTGAAGGTGCCTGGCTGAGCATGCGAGGACCAGCAGAAGTAAGCATTCGCCCAGTCTTGCCACGTAAACATCACCACCGCCACTCAGACCCTACACTTCTCTCTGTAGACGTTCCTCCATTAATGCACAGAACAAGGGAGGACAGAATCAGAATACTTCTGAGGGCTTGCAGCCCTTATTCTGTGAGCAGATCTAGTCAACGCACATCACGGGCTGTGTCTCCTGATGGGAAATCACACCACGAGATGCATCTTGCTGAAAAACCTCAAACCTTATCTGACCCAGCATCTATAGCCTGCTACCAATTTTCAGCCGTTTCATAAATATGTTATTGCAAAGTACATACTGTAGCAATCTCTATAGGACACTCTCTGACCCTTTTTCTTCTAAAAATAAATTTTTAGAGTAAAGACAGACAGGGGATGCATCAATTAAAATACTCACAGGATACACCAACTAATCCTGATCACAGAACAATGAATACCTGATGATAATTTTCATACTTACAGTATCTCAGAATGATAGAGGGAAAATATACATTTTTCTACCTAGCCAGGGTCATGTTTGTCTGCTTCTCACTGTTGGATGGAGTTGTGATTTTTTTGGGCTCCCCTGGTGACAGGTGACTCAGAGGTAAGAATCTGCCTGGCAGTGCAGGAGATATATATATATACCTATACATATATGTATATATGTGTACATATACACATACACACACCATCTATAGCCACTGAAAGCAATGAGATACTCAGCTGAAAATCAGCCAAACATGAATAGGACTCGTGTGCTGGAAACCACACAGTGCTGTTTAAAGCAAGCAAAGATCAAAATAAATGGAGAGATGTCACATTCAAGAATTAGAGGACTCAGACTGAAGATGCCAGTTGTCCCAAAATGGATACACAGATTTACCACAGTTGCTATCAAAATCTCAGCAAGGTTTTTTTTTTTTTGTTTTTGGTAGCTCTAAAATTTATACAAAAATACAAAGGAATAAGAATAGCTTAGTTTTAAAAAAGAATAAAACAGGAGAAGCAGCCCGCCTAGTTTGAAGACTGTGTAAAGCTACAGTAATGAAGATCATATGGTGTTGCTGGAAGGGCAGACACATAAATCAATGAAATCTAATGGAAAGTCCATAAATAGACCCACAAACAGAGCCCCGCGCCCCTTGAATTTTGACAAATAGGCAAAAGCAGTTCAGTGGAGGAAGAACAATCCTTTCAAGAAATGCGCATTCAAGCAATTAGACATGAGTACATAGCAGAGAGAACCTCAACCTGTGTCTCATGCCTTACATGAGAATTAACTCGAAGTGGATGAAGAGTTAAATAGAAAATGTAAAGCTAAAAAAAAAAAATCTAAAGCTATAAAACTATCAGAAAAAGATTGTAGATTTTTCTCTCTTTTTTTTTTTTACTATTTGGGACTAAGGTGAAGGATAAATAATTTTCATGGAGGAACAGCTGCTGTAATCCTGCCTTTTACTGGGATTTTTTTGAGTCAGGCTTTAGAATGCGCTAGGTTGTCCCATGGGACCAAATGCTTGTTAACCCTCTTTACAAATTATGGCATGTGTGCTCAGTTTCTCTGAGTCTTTTGAGACCTCATGGGCTGTAGCCCCCAGGCTCCTCTGTCCATGGGATTTTCCAGGCAAGAATCCAGCAAGAAAACCCAAGGAGGGTCACCATGCCCTCTTCCAGGGGATCTTCCTGACCCAGGAATCGAACCCACATCTCCGGTGTTGCAGGCGGATTCTTCACCACTGTGCCACCTTACTAATTATACAGCCTATCTAATTCTGCCCTAGGAAAAGTCAAAACTGTATACATTGTCAAATATGTTTTCTGTGAAAGGGCACTCTACCTCCCAGATAAAATTTCCTGCGTTAAGCCCAGCAGTGGATGTGACGAGCTGCCACAAGAAGCTGGGCTCTGTCACCTGGGAGGCTTAGCTCGTCTTCAGTAAATGATGGTATTAGACAAGGGTAGTCAAACCAAGTGAGCAACAGACAGGAGTTTTATGAGTTTTCCCCTTGAACAATATGATGATGAATTCATACAATAGCATTTGATTTCTTTCCCTCCCTACCAGAAGGATCAAGCAAAGCAAATGAGTTTGCCCTTCAGTCTTTGAAGCTTTTTGATGCATGACAACCTAAAGTACAGTGATAAGAATTAAGCTTCACACTTTAAATGAGCAATAAGCTGGTTTTTCAAGCTGTCTCCTTTAGTCTCCCTTCTGCTTTTTTTTTTTTTCCCCCGTCTTCATTTTTAAAAAAGCTTCACGTTATTTTTTTGGATACACAATGCAAAAAGTGGCTAATAAAATAAAAATAGGCATAACCTCTGATTTTCCACCTATAATGGCCCCCTCATTATACCATATGAGCATACTGGAAAAATTCTAAAGCCACTGACAGTGTTTCTTTTGATAAGAAAAGGAAACACCTTTTAAACTTCTTCCTAAAAATGTTTACTGTCAATGTATTGAAAAAAACTTATACTCAGAAACCATTTCTAATGCACCATATGTGTAGAACTATACATAGGGCACACCTTTTTATTTGCTTTGAAAAATATAAAGTCAGTGCTGCTATAATTGTATGATTATCAATAATAAAATGAGTATAAGATACAGAAAAGTAAAAAAGAAAAAAAAAAAAAAGAAAATGAAACAACCACATAGCTAAAACCACTAAACATAGAATGAATTTAGCTAGTTAATTTTATTACTATTCACTGAGCATCTGGTTTGTGCCAGGCACTGTCTTGGCTAATGATACAGAAACCACAGATGGGCAGGTACTCAGAGATTTTACCTTCTAATCAATCAGGAGGGTAGGGGTGCCCCTCCCTACTTTGGCCAATGTTCAACTTTGTGTCTGGGACCTTTCTGCCACGTTAATAATAATGAATTATTTCACATGCTAGTAATAGTAACACATAGCATGCTTCATTGCTCCCGAGACATCTCTTTTCTTTTTTTATTCACATTCACATTTTAGCATCTCTGATTTGGGATATGTCTTACAGTCACTAATAAGAGGATCCCAAGTCACTTTTTCATTTTCTTTTTCAGTGTTTGCATGAAATAAGAATGCATCTTATAAGCGAGGGTGTCTGAGGCTTGCTGTTCTATCAGGCTGTGATGAGGACAGCGGGGGAGTGTTGTGGGTGGTGCACAGGGCATTTCATGGCTTCGGAGAGGAGAATGAGGCTGTCTGTTTGGAGAGCAGAGCTGTGTGAGTGAGGACAAACCCAGTGTATATCTGGGGGCCCCTCCAGTGGGAAGGACCGGCCAGAGTGAGGCTGCAGAGCCGGATGGTGTGGGTGGGTCTGCTGAACGTCCGCAGGACCAGGGTGAGCTCTGGGAGGGATGAGCTCCGCTGAGCCAGGCAGGAGCGAGGTCAGGAAGGCTTCAGAGGGGAGCTAAGACATTTAAGGAACCAAGTGTCTAGGGAATGAATAGAAGATGAGAGCACATTTGCCTGCAAGACATTGTTAGTTCCTTTATTTGGTAGCCAGATAAGGGCACCTGACCGGGGCAAAGGGGATACAGTGGCAAGGCTCAGTGTGTGTGACCAGTCACTTAGTCGTGACCTTTGTGACCCCATGGACTGTAGCCCACCAGGCCCCTCTGTCCATGGGATTCTCCAGGCAAGAATACTGGAGTGGGTTGCCATGTCCTTCTCCAGGGGATCCTGCATTGGTAGGTGGGTTCTTTATCACTGCTACACCTGGGAACCACCCCACCACCCCAGAAAAGCTCAGTGACCAAATCAAACAATTATATGGAAAATGTACATGGATGAAAGGTGTTGTTTTCCTCGTTATTTTAGGCTTAGAGAAATGATATAATCCCAACTATAAATGTTCACCACTCAGAAAGACACATTGGTACTTCATATTCAAGGAAGAAAAAATGTTGAGATGTCTATGCCACAATGCAGTGAAATTGTAATTCAGATGTCAGGGAATACTGTTTTCTTTAATATAGGCTTATTTGGAGTAAGCAATGTTGAAATTGCTAGATCTCTTTCTAAACACTTTAAAGAAATTGAACAGAACAATCATCAACTCATCCTGATATTTAATTTTGCCATTAAGTATATGAACTTCTACAAGTAATTAGATGAATTTTGCATTAGGGATTATATTGACCTGAAAATGAAATGAAGCCTTTAAAAAACCTGTTTAATCATGCCCTATAGATGTAACATTCTGAAAATATATTGCTCATGAACTGGAAAGGCTCTGAGGAATATTTCCTATCATGATTTTATCTTAAAATTTTGTCTAAAACCCTCAAAGGCATTCTTAAATATTTCTAAGGAAACTCTGCAAACATCTGCATGCCCTTCAGGCCTCGGATCCTGCCATCAGTGTTCTCCCGGGGCCTCAAGGTGACTCTTAGGTTCTTTGAGTTCATGGAAAACAGAGGAACAGCTCTATGTTCTGCTTCCTGAAGGGCAGTCATTTAGTTCTCCAGGGGGAATGTTTTCCCAGGGAATACTTAGATCTCCAGAGGGAATGTTTAGCCTAGGAATATCCAGATCTCCAGGGGAATGCACAGGGAGTCTTCATAGTTGATGTAACCAGAAAACAGAGGGTGAATAAATTCTCAGTCCAAGAGGGACCAACTGAGCACCACTAGGAGCCCTCTCTCTCTTTTTTCCTGGGGAATTGGACAGTGAAGAATTTGCACTCATCTCTTTTTGAGTGGGAGAATTAAAAGCCAGTGCAAACTTGGATTTTGCTTCAGATCAGAGGAAAAGAAGAGCAGGGAGGCAGACATTGTGTCATTGCTACTGAAAGAAGAAAGCCTTAACAGCCCTGATGCTACATAGCTGGGTGGAAGGCTGACGGAGGAAGAGGATGTCGTCAGCGTGGGATCAAGGCGCCCGTGCTTGGCTTTGTAAGACAGTAATTAGCTGCTCAACTGGAGTTCCCATGGAGGACGCAGGGGACTGGAGCTAATTATGTAAGAGAAAGATCTGGAGAAATGAAGCCAGGAGGAAACCACCCACACCACATGCTGCCACCACAAACAGAAAAGAAAATCTTCAATTTGGAACAAAGAGAAAATTAAGAAAACATGTTTACTTAATTCCTGACTTGAAAAGCAGAAGCAATTCTTGTGGGAAACAGTGGCAGGAAAAATGTTGTACTATGAAAGGCCCTGTGGGGGAAACCAAAATAAAACTAAAAGGAGGGGAAACAGAAAAACAATGAAGAAGAATTTTGAGGAAATAGAAAAGCAACTGCATCATTATATCAAAAGTCATCAAATTAAGTTTCTTCATTTCTTTCATTGTCTTTTAAAGTTATATCATATTTTATCAGATTGACTCCTAACCTTCTAACCTACAAATAAAATGTATTTTTTAGATTACATTTTTAACAATAAATTACTACTGTAGCATTTTTAAATAAACCTAATTTTTTAGTCATTTTTTTTCTCACATCTTAAAATAAATCTTAGCAGCCATATGCATTTAGAAGAGGCTGACAACTATCTCTTCTTTACTCATAATGTATATTTGTCAATGATTAACTCGATATGCTCTGTATGTGTGTGTGTATTTAGTCGTTATGCTGGGAAATAAATCATTGCAGATTTATTTCACATAAGCAGTGTAGAATACACATAGAATTCCATTTTGAAATGATTACTAACCGCCAATATTAAAGAAGTAGAGACAGTCTTTCTAAAAATTTCCACTCATGTACCTGTGCCAAAGAACCCAGCAACAACTCTCTACAAAAGTGAATTCCAGTGCTGTAGATAAATTTTCATTTTTTGACAGTTCTTAATAATCAGCCTTAACTAGTATGTTCTTATAACCATCTATATTCAATTTGCATACATTCTCTACCCCAAATAGTATATTTAAAATTTCTCTGGAGAAGGATTCCATTTATTCACAGTCATTGTCAGCCTTCTCCCTGTGTCTCTTCACTGCCACAATATCTATAATAAAAAGAAATAAAAGCACCACCAAGCAATCTAATAAGTCACCTTTCTGGTGATTTATTGATTGATAGCCAACAGTTGGACTCTGAAACGCTTTTTTTAAGCCATGTGGACCTGTTACAATTTTTAGAATAGGCAACTGTAAGAATTAAACAGAAAAAGGAATTCATCTAAAGAGTTTTGACATAATCACATTAAAGTATCTGGTAGCATGAAGCATCTATTTACATATGAGAAATGATTACATAACAATGTGCATTACAATAGCTAACAGACAGCTCCAAAACAACTGTGGATATTTTATCTCTCTCTGTAGGCCCACTTAGCACCAGGCTGCTGGGAAAAGCCAGTCATATGCTATGAAAAATTATTTTTCCAATATTATAAACAGGAAGAAACTCTGGAAAAGTCATTGAACATGTTACCATTGTGCACAGAGGAAAAATAAAGTGAAAGATGCAGTGTGCTTTATCTTAATTTCAGCAGCCTCTGGGTATCATTCCACCTGAAACACAAAGGGAGAAACCCAGTAAGCAGGTCTGGACAGCAGTTTCGTGATGGGAATGAAGTAAGTCAAATAGAGATAGGAGAAAGTTCATGTAAAATGCAGTTTAACCCTCCTGCTTCCCACGTGGCTCTAGTGGCGAAGAACACGCCTGCCAATGCAGGTGATGCAAGAGACTCGGGTTTGATCCCTGGGTCGGGAAGATCCCCTGGAGGAAGAAATGACAACCTGCTCCGGCGTTCTCGCCTAGAGAATCCCATGGACAGAGGCGCCTGGCGGGCAACAGTCTATGGGGTCGCACAGAGTCAGACACAGTGGAAATGACTGAGCTTGCACACAGGCATTGTGGAGGGAGACTTGCCCGACTTAAAATAGACATGGGATTGGAGTGGGGCAGAGAGGAGGTAAGAGGAATGCAGGTTAAATAAGAGCTTTAAAAAGGGCTTCCCCAGTGGCACAGCAGTAGAGAATCTGCCTGCCAATGCAGGAGATTCAAGAGACGTGGTTTCAATCCTTGGGTTGGGAAGATTCCCCTAGAGGAGGCAATGGCAACCCACTCCAGTATTACTGCCTAAAAACTTTCATGGGCAGAGGAACCTGGGGGCTATATAGCCCATGGGACTGCAAAGAGTCAGACAGGACTAAGTGCCTGAGCCAGTATTTTTCTCTGGGAAATTCCAGGGTCAGAGGAGCCTGGTTGGGTTGCAGTCAGTGGGGTGGCAGAGAGTTGGACATGACAGAGCACACGCAAGCTCTTTAAAACTTAGAGTGTTAGCCTGACTTCCAGATAGAGATAGATATGATTCCCTGATAAAATTAACGGACACGTAGAGGACTAGAGGGTTTCCCTGGTGGTCCACTGGCTAAGACTTCACACTCCCAATGCACGGGGCCTGGGTTCGATCCCTGGTCAAGGGATTAGATCCCACATGCTACAACTAAGAGTTCAAAGGCTGCAACTAAATGATCCTGCGTGCTGCAACTAAGACCTGGCACAGCCAAATAAATAAATCAATCAAGTAAAAGAAAAAAGAAACTGACTAGCAGGATCATGGAATGGGAAATTCTGTGTCTCCACGGTTACCACTTTTCTGCAGGGCAGAGAATGGTCATCAGGATCCCACCGAGTTAGCAGCAGCCCAGATATTGCATCTGTAAATAAATATGGAAACCGAGGGTATTGATTTTTACCTGTTATAGCAAACCGTGTGATTATAAAATACCTAGAGCCCCTCTGTTCCATGAAGAGGGAGCTCCTTTCAACACCATCCTAGCACTTTTATCAATTCTCACCTGGATTATCAAGTCCAAAAGCCTCAAAACTACTTCCCAGGACCCATCAACAGCAGCTTGAGAGTTAAGTGTTCCAATAGTGCAGCCAGAAAATCTTAAATTTAAGCCTTATCTTCACCGTTGTGAGCAAGACGATTCAGTATTTGCAGTATTATGTAATTTTCTTCAAGTTTCAGTTCTTTTATCTTTAAAATGAGACAAATGTTATAATCTGTCGCATGCATTTGTAAAAGCATTGGGAACTGTTACAAAGATGACAGAAACCGCATAAACAGTATCCCCATGATAAATATTAAGTAGTTAGTATATGTTAGCCATTATGCTCAGCATTAAAAAGTAATATGTAAAAGTAGACATATCCTCTTGTCACACAGTGGTTACAAACTAGTTTGAAATTTATATAGTGTGTGTTAAGTAATTTATATGGTTCTCAGCACGTGGTAGGCAGCTACTAAATATTATTTGTTGCTATTAACACTAGTAATAATAATGTTATAACATCGTCCTTATAGCAGATATTTCCAAATCTCCATGGAAGGTGTATCATAGAGGAAATACAAGAAATATGTGTGTGTGTATATATTCTTTAACATCTGTATGCATAGATATTTTGTTATGTGTATTTGGGCTTCCCCAGTGGCTCAGCGGTAAAGAATCTGCCTGCAGTGCAGGACCTGGAGGATATATGGGTTCGATCCCTGGGTCAGGAAGATCCCGTGGAGAAGGGAATGGCTACCCACTCCAGTGTTCTTGCCTGGAGAATCCCATGGACAGAGGAGCCTGGAGGGTACAGTCCACAGCGTCACAAAAGTCGGACATGACTGAAGTTACTTAGTGCTCACGTAGCACATGTATATTTAATAATTAGATTTTATATCAGAATTTCCCTTTATAATTCAAGTTTAAATATATATATATACACATACACACAGATATCAACTGGATACAAATACAGACAAATAGTCAGTGTCCCGCAGCCCTAGAGTGGTTCAGCGCATAGCCTATGAGGCCGGACACAGCAGCTCTGGCTGTGAGTGTGGAGGTTTTGGGGCAGTGGATGTGGGGGAGCTTTTGGTAACTCATAGTTAAGCTAAAAATTATAAACCAGCAAGGGTTAGAGTTTAGAAGCAAAGTTCCTCTGACTTTGCAAAGATGCAAAAAGTTTAAAAACAGGTACAAAGTTTCTTATTAGAAACACAGCTCAACTAGTGGGAGAGCACGCAGAGATGCCCTGCAGTTAAGACAGAAGCAAGGCGGAGGAGCCCAGGCAAGAGGTGATCGGATCGCTTGCATAGGGCAGTTCTTCGGGTTTTCTCTGGCCAATCATCTTGCTTCGCCTGGCCCTGAGTCTGTATTTGGTTTATCTCGGGGTCCTCACCTGTGTGGGTATATCTCTTAGCCAAGATGAATTCCAGCGCCAGGGTCTCTAAGAAGAAGAACGTGTCATGGCCTGGCAGGCCCTCCCTTCTCTTTCCTCTGAGCAGACTCTCTGCACTTGCATAGTCTCTTTATCTTCTATACAAACAAGACTCAATTCCCCCTGGCTCTTGCCCTTATCCTAACCTTGGAGTGTCCACAGGGCCCAGATTCCAGCTGCTCAGCCTGGGGCCTTCCTATTTCCTGCCTCATCCCCACCCCACGTGGTTTTAATATTTACATTCCCACAATTCATTCATGAGGGTTTCAGTGGTGTTTTTCTTTTTTTGGTTGTTGTTGTTTTCCTTCTTGTCTGTGTTGATGTGGTCAGTCTGTTATTGTTTAGCCTTTCTGCTGAGTCTGTATGAGGACATTTTCTCCCCCACCATTTGAAGCTTGACAAACCTAGACAGTGTGTTAGCAAGCAGAGACATCATTTTGCCGACAAAGGTCCATCTAGTCCAAGCTGTGGTTTTTCCAGTAGTCATGTACAGATGTGAGAGGTGTACCATAAAGAAGGCTGAGTCCTGAAGAACTGATGCTTTTGAATTTTGGAGTTGGAGAAGAATCTTGAGAGCCCTTTGGACAGCAAGGGGATCAAACCAGTCAATCCTAAAGCAGTCCTGAATATTCCTTGGAAGGACTGATGCTGAAGCTATGATCCTTTGGTCACCTGATGCAAAAAGGTGACTCATTGGAAGAGACCCTGATGCTGAGAAAGATTGAGGGCAAGAAGAGAAGGGGACGGCAGAGGGTGAGATAATTGGATGGCATCACCCACTCAATGGACATGAGTTTGAGTAAGCTCCGGGAGATGATGAAGGACAGGGAAGCCTGGTGTGCTGCCGTCCATGGGGTCACAGAATCAGACACGACCGAGGAACTGAACAACAGCTTCCTTTGGGAACCTCCTCTCTGTATACACGTTTTGGAGGAATGTTTCAGATTTTTTGCATTGTTTGCTTTCTGAAGTCCAGCTTCTCAGGATCTTTGCTGCAGTCTGGACATTCGCAGGAGCTCCAGGAGCTGTGCTTCCCGATGCTTCTCTGGGAGGCTCCTTCCCGAGAAAATTCCATCAGGAAGTGGTTCTGACTGCCGCGCTGTTTCTTTGTTCCCCTTGAATGCTGATTAAAGATTCAGTGTACATAGCATGAACGTTGCTTTTAAGCCCCCAAACAGTCTGGCAGAAATTGTCTGGGACTTTTAAAACATATGTAATATTTTACAAATCTACTTACTGTTAAATGTCAGGCACTGGGAGAATAATACCTATTTTTTCATGGAGTTCTACGGTAAGAAATGGTTGAGGCCGTTACCAGATGGTACGGTTTGAAAAAAAGGCTAGGTTCTTGACTGAATTAACTTTAATTTCACTTCAAGGTGTTAAAGCCTTTTTACCTTTTTACTTCAGCTCCCTCCAAGGGCACTTGCCAGCCCTGGGGTTTGCCAGCTCAGTTCATCTGCAGATGCTAACATCATACCCTGATTAGCAGTTGATTCGATGTGCAAACACTTCCCCTGTTTGAGGCAACTGGTCTCCTGGAGAGGGTTTTGAAAAAGCTCTTGTTCTATTTCTGAATTTGATTAAAATAGCTTATTAGTCGGTCGAGTAAATTAAGTACTTGCCTTTACATTTCCATGGAATTTGGAGAAAACCCAATAAGAGAGATCAATGTAGTGCACAGAAGTTTTATGAGCACCACTATTTTGCAGGACCTGTTATGAATATTAGATTTGCAGAGTCTGGCCTCATAATTCCATATCTAATGGATCTGAAACATGAATATCTTCACATAAATAGTATTGATGGAAGAAGGCTCCCATGGAGTATAAAATAATCTCCATATTCAAGAGTCAATTAGTACTAAATCGTTTCTTTTCCTTTCATTTTTTTTATTAAACATTTCCACCCCTTGACTACAGAAGTCTTCCCTGTTAAATCTTTCAAAAGTATATCTGCAGGAATTTTTGAATAGTTCAATATTATTCACAACACTTAATTTTTATGATTGCTTCTAATTATTACTAAATGGAGGATGGGCTCATCTACTTATTCATAACTTTGACTTTTAATAAAGGGAGACTCTCTGTCTTCATTTTCAAGTCCTCAACCTGTGTTTCCATCCAGTCTTATCTGTGACATTTCATGATTTGGAATGCATCAGAGTGGCCTTATATTTTCAAAGCACAGTAAAGGCTGAGCCCTTTATATGTCCAGCCGTGTTTTCAGAGGGAATGTAACCAAGCACAGAGCATAAATGCAGCTTTGTACCAGCGACCAAGGATCAGGCCCCGTTTGTGTGAACTGCAAAGCTAAGGGCGGGCAGTGAGTTAGCAGTTTCTACTGTGTGAAAGAGAATGTAAGTCGACTTCCCGGCGGTCCAGTGGGTAGGACCCCACGCTTCCACTGCAGAGATACCTGTTGACAAGTTCAATCCCACCTGCTACAGGGCACGG
The DNA here is from genome assembly GCF_033118175.1 of Dama dama. Lineage (NCBI taxonomy): Eukaryota > Metazoa > Chordata > Mammalia > Artiodactyla > Cervidae > Dama > Dama dama. The sequence continues at coordinate 10,278,437 of NC_083712.1, read as the reverse complement.
CCGAAAAAAAAAAAAAAAATATATATATATATATATATATATATATATATATATATGTTTATACACTTTTTTTTAAAGAAAGCTGATTAGAGTGTCTCACCTTGAGATAGACAGAAAGAAAAAAAAAAACATGTTTTTGCCTTGTGTCATCATCTGACCTGTTGTTTAATAAGGAGAAGGCACTGCAAGTGATGTTGAAAAAGGAGATGTAGGAATTGCCTGGGAGAGTCCACTTGGACTCTGGCCAGTTTAATTTCCATTGATTAACTGGAAGAGTGACCATTGTTAAAGAAAAAGTTAGAGCAGTCAAGAGATATTCTCAACTGTTTGGGAGTCTGCTCTTATCCCTGTGATTTTAATCTACATAACAGAATAGCTTCTCATATTAAAAAAGATATTAACACATACCTATGAAAGCTGGAAAAATGGTACAGAGGAAACTTTTTGCAGGACAGAAATAGAGAAGCAGACATAGAGAATGGACATGCGGATTTGGAGTTGGGGCAGGTGGGGATGAATTGAAAACTTGTGATGTACATATATACACTTATTGTTGATCAGTCGCTAAGTCATGTCCAACTCTTTGTTTCTCTATGGACTGCAGCACTCCAGGCTTCCCTCTCCATCACCATCTTCCGGAGCTTGATCAGATTCGTGTCCTTTATGCCAGTGATGCCATCCAACCATCTCATCCTCTGTCATCCCCTTGCTCTTCCTGCCCTCAAATTTTCCCAGCATCAGGGTATTTTCCAATGAGTTGGCTGTTTGCATCAGGTGGCCAAAGTATTGGAGCTTCAGCTTTAGCATCTGTCCTTCGAATGAATATTTAGGATTGATTTCCTTTAGGATTGACTGGTTTGATTTCCCTGCTGTCCAAGGAATTCAAGAGTCTTGTTCAGCACCATAGTTCAAAAGCATCAATTTTTTGGTGCTCAGCCTTCTTTATAGTCCAGTTTTTACGTCCATACATGACTGCGAGAAAAACCATGGCTTTGACTAGACGGACCTTTGTCAGCAAAGTGTCTCTGCTTTTTAATACACTACCTAGGTTTATCATAGCTTTTCTTCCAAGGAGTAAGCATCTTTTAATTTCGTGGCTCCAGTCACCATCTGCAGTGATTTTGGAGTCCAAGAAAATAAATGTTGACACTGTTTTCACTGTTTCCCCATCTATTTCCCATGAAGTGATGGGACTGGATGCCATGATCTTTGTTTTTTGAATGTTGAGTTTTAAGCTAGCTTTCCACTCTTCTTGCACCCTCATCAAGAGGCTCTTTAGTTCCTCTTCAATTTCTGCTATTAAAGTGGTGTCATCTGCCTATCTGAGGCTATTGATATTTCTCCTGGCAATCTTGATTCCAGCTTGTGCTTCATCCAGCCCAGCATTTCACATGATGTACTCTGCATATAAGCTAAATAAGCAGGGTGATAATATACAGCCTTGACATACTCCTTTCTGAATTTTGATCCAGTCCATTTTTCCATGTCTGGTTCTAACTGTTGCTTCTTGACCTGCATGCAGGTTTCTCAGGAGGTGGGTAAGGTGGTCTGCTATTCCTATCTCTAAGAATTTTCCACTGTTTGTTATGATCCACATAGTCAAAGGCTTTAGCGTAGTCAATGAAGCAGAAGTAGATGCGTTTTTTCCTTAATTTCCTTGCTTTTTCAATAATCTAACAGATGTTGGCAATTTGATCTCTGGTTCCTCTGCCTTTTCTAAATCCAGCTTGTACATCTGGAATTTCTTGGTTCACATACTACTGAAGCCTAGCTTGAAGGATTTTGAGCATTTCACCTTGCTAGCATGTGAAATGAGTGCAATTGTATGGTAGTTTGAAAATTCTTTGGCATTGCCCTTCTTTGAGATTGGAATGGAAACATCTTTTCCAGGCCTGTGGCCACTGCTGCATTTTCCAAATTTGCTGGCATATTGAGTGCAGCACTTTCACAGCACCATCTTTTAAGATTTGAAATAGCTCAGCTGGAATTCCATCACCTTCACCTGCTTTGTTCATAGAAATGCTTCCTAATGCCCACCTGACTTCACATTCCAGGATGTCTGGCTCTAGGTGAGTGACCACACCGTCGTGGTTACCCCGTTCATTAAGACCACGTGTAGAATAGAGAGCTAGTGGAAAGCTGTACAGTACGGGGGGCTCGGCTCGGTGCTCTGTGATGACCCAGAAGGGTGGGATGGGTCGGGGCGGGGGGCAGAGGAGAAACTCAAGGGGGAGGGGATATATGTATACATATAGCTGATTCGCTTTGTTTTATAGCAGAAACTAACATAACATTGTAGAACAACTATACCCCAATTAAAAAAGAAAGATGATGAAGGAATCATTTTAGTGTTGTGACTTATGGGATGGGATTCTTGGGAGCAGTGTGGACCTCACAGAGAATAAAATCCTGGATACAGTAGGGGCATCAATTTTCTAGAAGCAGCAAATGCTGTGCCCTGACATTTGCTCTTATTTAATGGAAACTGTTGGGTCTTCCCAAGTGGTGAAATGATAAAGAAACTGCCTGCCAATGCAAGAGATGAAAGAGATGCAAGTTTAAACCTTGGGCTGGGAAGATCCCCTGGAGTAGGAAATTGTAACCCACTCCAATGTTCTTGCCAGCAGAATCTCATGGACAGAGGAGCCTGGCAGGCTACAGTCCTCGGGGGTCACAGAATCAGATATGACTGGGCGTGCGTACACAGTGGAAACTGTGAGAGACAAGGAAATATAAATTTGGAAAATGTTGGCGATTATTTAATTTTAATGACATGCTTTGATTCTTTATTTTTCCCCAAATTATTAAAGGTATTTTCAGAGCAGTTCCAGTTGACTATTATTATCCTATAGAGTTCCAAGTGTGAGATTCATAGTGACTCAGTTTTACTTGAGATAAAATTCCTTTTGTTCTAAGAGCCCAGCACAGAGTAGGTTCCATTAGCAAGCGCTGTTTGTCTCTAGATGCGAATCTTCTGGGTTTTCTTGGGCCAGTTCAGTATTAATAGGTGATGATTTTGAAGCTGCAGCCCCAATACTTTGGCCACCTGATGTGAAGAGCTGACTCATTTGAAAAGACCCTGATGCTGGGAAAGATTGAGGGCAGGAGGAGAAGGGGACCACAGAGGATGAGATGGCTGGATCGCATCACCGACTCAATGGACATGGGTTTGAGTAAACTCCGGGAGTTGGTGATGGACAGGGAGGCCTGGCGTGCTGCAGTTCATGCGGTCGCAAAGAATCAGACATGACTGAGGGACTGAACTGAACTGAACTGAGTGTTTCATTGTCACAAGTGCATGGATGCAGGTCTTCCCTGGGCTAAATGTGCATCTTCTAGACAGAAAGAGAGCCACTGAGTGCAGTTTTTCTTCAGTATCCTGAGGGCAGAAGGCCCTGACCTACTACAGGAGCATCAGAATAGTGGGAGCTCGCCATTCCCCTGCAGGACAGGACATTGTCCACACTCATAGTAAGCACCACCAGTCTTCTCAGCCCAGGCAGGTCTACCCTTGTCACTGTCAAGGCAGCGCAGTTATTAACTGAAGTCCAAACTTCATTCATCGGCTTCCTAGATGGCTCAGTGGTAAAGAACCTGACTGCCAATAAAGGAGACACAGGAGACGTGGGTTCGATCCCACGTCAGGAAGATGCCCTGGAGGAGGAAATGGCAACCTACTTTAGTACTTTTGCCTGGAAAACCCCATGGACAGAGAAGCCTGGTGGGCTACAGTCCATGGGGTCGTAAAGAGCTGGACACGACTGACCACGCACACTTAAAGCTTAGCACTTCAGGTTTCCAAAGTTTTTACCTGACATCCTCTTTCTGTTCCAGGATCTCATTCAAAACCCAGGGTTACATTTACTCAGCATGCCTTCTTGGACAGTGACGCTTGCTCAGACCCTCTTTGTTTCTGAGGACCTTGCCAGCTTTGGGGCGCCCCTGAAAGTTTCCCTTGTTCTCATGCAGCAGAATCAGGAGGAGGCAGGATCCCATGGTGGTGCTGACTGCCAGGCCAGCCCTCTGCACTGAGACAGGCAGCACTGCTGGATCCCAATCGTCAGCTCAGAGTCAGCTTTGAAGTCTCAAATCAGGTTACTAGGTCACCCAGCAGAGCGGAGGATTTGGCCATGTAAATGTGGCTCTCCCAGAGTCGCTGATCAGTATCTTGAATAAAATTGTCATTTTCCCAGCAAGTGCTCTCTGAGCCCCCTGTCTGAGCTTTCTGGACAGCACCAGAGAGACAGTTTTCACCTTCAATGACACATATCAATGATTTGGGCAGTGCTGACCCTGAGCTTGGAGACTGATGCTTCCATAGCTTCTATGAGACAAGGGGAAGAGTTGGCACAGCTCCTGTCTGTCGTTACAAGTCTCCTGGATTTCTAGGGTCCTGTAGTTTGGAATGGGAGCACCAAGGGACAAAAGCAAAACAGAGCAGCGTCTTCCCTGACTCAGCTTAACTGTCAACAGCACCTTTGAGAGCATCTCGTTTTTGTTTTAGTCAAACAAACCACATTTTCATGAAATGCAAATACAGTATTTTATGTGCACAACAGAATTTCCCCTGAACACCATAATTAAACATGATTGCACTTGATTTTAACAAGCACAGGGCACTTTTAATAGCAATCTGCTACTTTCCGGGGTTATGTTACTGATTGTGATGGAGAGGAATACTTGTGGGAGACTCCAGGTTATTCCAGGTGCCTGGTTATGCTGCATCCACACAGGTTCCTGAGACTCAGGGAGCTCACGCCTGCCCACCAGTGGGGAGAAGCCCACACTGTCTGCAAAGGGCATGGTTGGTTGGTGGCCATTCACAGGCTGCAGGGTTACTGTCTAAAGATGATGGAAGGAAGTCAGTTGTTTTACGGATGTCTGGGTCAAATCCTCAGAAAAATGAGACTCAGTCCAAGAGCAGGTACCATGTGGATGCTTGCACAAGAAACTGTATTTCTACCAGCTCTTTCCCCAGCCAGAACAAGGAGCATTTACTGATCTTGGGCACACTTTCATCAGATTAGTAACACCCACTACGCAATAGGTGGTGGCTATAGATTGTTGTTGTCGTTATTGTTGTTTAGTCGCTAAGTCCTGTCTGACTCTGCTATCCCATGGACTGTAGACCTCCAGGCTCCCTGGTCCGTGGGATTCTCCAGGCAAGAATACTGGAGTGGGTTGCCATTTCCTCCTCCAGGGCATCTTCCCAACCCAGGGATCTAACCTGTCTCTTACATTGGCAGGTGAATTCTTTACCACTGAGCCACCAGGGAAGCCCATAGCCATAGATTATTATCTATTCTGGTTTTTGTTTTCTTAAAACCCCCAATTTAGGTTAGAGATGACAGTCAAGAAGCAAATGAGAAAAAAAAAATAGGCTTACAAGCTCTAAAGAGCTGCTTATATCACAAGTGTCAAAGTGTAAGCTGCTGTATTATACTTGTGCGTAGTCTATAAAGGGTTTGGTCTGAGCTTGTGAGAGGCCAGTCATTTTTAGGGCTGAGAAGAAGTGTTATATCCAATTCAAATTTTTATTTGGCAAAATATTATTTTATCTAACTTACTACCCTGAAAACATTTTCAAACAAAATAGATGCACTTTATCAGTACAAAAATGTTGCTTTCATTTTCCATCAATTACTTGTGTATTTTTTAGCTTGCCAAAATCTCAGTCTAGGACAGGGTTAAGATGTGATTGGACTTCACTAAATTCTCCAGATTATATTAAAGGTCTTTTTATAAACACAGTTTTTACTTGTTCATAAAATATACCATTATCATTTTAATAAAAAATTTTGTCTTTTCAGGTTAAAAAGAAAAAGATACACTGTTTTCCTAGACCCATCTATCCCACCTGGGATTGTAGGTAAATTAGGACTTCGATAAAAGTTTCATGAAAGGGGCAGTGTATCAAGCATGTGATGGTAGCAAACATAGGTTTTACATGCGTATGTAAATAGAAAACTCTGTGACATTCATTAAGACTAATCTTGAAGAACAGGTACTGTGTGTGGCTAGGTGCAAGGAATCTGAATGTCAATAAAATAGTCCCTGTGAGAGTTTACAGTAAATCACAGAAGATAAATACAACTTCCAGAGAAGAGACGAGTGAGGGCAGAGCCTGTGATCAAGTCTAATCCCAGAGTAGGTGCAATGGAAATTAGAACGTCAACAGCGGACTGAGTGGGTCAGGTTAAAGACAGGAGGAAGCGGAGTGCTCACAGCAGGCGTGAGGCTGAAAGGAGCTACCATCAGGGACCAGAGGAAGTCGCAGCCTGGGTTGTGATCACAGGCAGAGGGGGGGCCGTGGAAGTTGACCCGGGGAGGTGGCCATGCTGGCTTTCTAAATCAGGCACAAGCCTTTGGGTTGAGATTGGGGGAGCTCACCAGGGGTATTTCACGACAGCTGGGGTTTAGAAAGATTATTTTGGCTTTGGCATCAAAAGTGGAAGAAGGAGGCACAATGGTGAGTAGAGAATAATTCAAATGACAACAGTGATGATGAAACCTCTTTCATCATGAATGGGGAAACTTGACTATGAATGGGGAAACCCTGAACCCAGGGGGCAATGCAAAATATGTTGGAAATCAGCTAAAACTACAAGACACATTTGTGTGTGGTGTGTCTTGGTGTGTCTTTAGGAGGATGGTGACAATTACCATAAATGAACGGCATCAGTTCTTTGGGATTGTCCTAAAACAGTCTTTTTAGTAAAAAGTATTAACCATGGGAGAGTCAAGATTGATAGATTCATATTTTTGTTGCTAAGTTCTACAATCAAAGACTTCAGGATATCATAAAAATATAAAACTGGAAAGGAATGCCAGCAATTATCTCATCCCAGCCCCTTTTGTTTATTAATAAGATGAAAGAATGCAATTTAAGTTTTAGAGCTTATTGGTGCCAAAAATGAAGTGAGAATCTTCATCAGTAAAAACAGTATTCAAAAGTAGTTATAGTATTTCCTTTATGCCAAAACTGCGGAAGAATATACTTTTTAAATATTCATCTTGATCTTTGAGAAATATGAAGCACTGTGGGGAAGTGTGGAAGGAAACAGCATAAGTGATATTTGTGAGAAATAAACTGAACTTCTGGGGTGCTTATTATAAATGTTTTGAGCATACTGTACTACTGAATGACAATGAGAAAATTATAATAATATGACCTACTCCTAACTAACCCTCTCAATATGAAATCACATCCCAAAGTGAATTCTTCCAAAGTTATGACAGTAGCAGGCTTCTGACTGAAGGTGGAGGAATAGTATTTCTCCGCTCACCATTTCCTCTCTGAACCTAAGTAGCAAGTGGAATAAGAAATGTGCAGGAAAAGGGGGAGTTATTTATTCGTTGATGGACCCAGAGGGCATCTGTAATGGGAAAGAGCAGTGTAAGCTGAGGACGGAAGCGTTCAGCGACAAGGAGGCCCAGGTCAGGGAGACCCGCAAGGAGGAGTGGGGCTCTGTGCCTCTCTCCAGCGGAGTTTGCGAGGTTGGCCCTCGCTTCCCTCTGGGGATTGGTTCCAGGACGCCTCCACCTTGAGGTGGTCAACCTTTGAGGATGCTCACATCTCTGATATGAAATGGCGTAGCATTTACATATAACACACATCCCCACATCCTTCTGCATACTTTCCTCTTGTACCTGTAATGCTGTGTAGTAGTTGCTGGAGTGCAGCAAATCCAAGCTTTGACTTCTGGAGCTTTCTGGACTTTTTCTGCTGAATGTTTTTGATCTGTGGTTCAATGAACGCTGGTGAAAGTGTTAGAAACATCAGACCAAATGCAGGCCCCTTTTGCCCAACTTAAGCACTAGCACGTCTTCTCACACTTTCTTTTAGCAAACTCCACAGCCAGGAGAAGCTTCCTTCTTGGAAGATGAGAAAGTCTAAGACTAAGCGGGGCCTCCGCAGGGCAGAGAGGGGCAGAGGTGCTGAGGCGAGCAGAGGGCGGCATCTGGTCCGGTCGCTCGCGTGGTCCTGTCGAAGGCCTGGCCACCCATGAACTCCGGCGCTCTAGAAACTCACTGCTCACCCTCCTGTGTTCTCATGACTCTTCTTTCAGGTCCCCCGGCACCAGCAGCTCCCACCCCGAGACCTCACTTCATCAGTCTTTCTTCATCAGTCTTCTTGTCCTCCTGTAACCAGAAAATTAATAGAATAAAAATAAACCAGTTTCCCAACAATTTTATACTACTAAAATTAGAGAATACATTTTTCCCTTTGGACTTCCTAAAGTTAATATCTTGCTAATATGTAGCCAATATTCTCAACGACATTTTAAAGAAATATTTATCAGCAGCCTGGAGCAATAGACTCTGTCTTTTAACAACTCCCAATGTATGCCAGTAGCATGATTCTGAAGTTTAAATCAGTGACGAGAAATATGTCAAGAGAACAGGAAAGTGGCCCAACCCTGACCTAAAGAAAGACGAACCTATTCTAGAAGAATAAACTTGCATGGATGTAGCTTCATGCACTTATCCATAAATAGAGTATCTTAATTTAAGTTGTATTAGTTCACTGGAGCAGGCATAACAATGTACCACAGACTGGGTGGGGCTGAAACACAGCAATTTATTTGCTCACATTTCCAAGATCCAAGTGCTTAGCAGGTCGGATTTCTTCTGAGACCTGACATCTCGGCTTGTACGTGGCTGTCATCTGGCTGTGTCCTCACAGGGCCCTTCCTCTGTGTGTAAATCGCTGGTGTCTCTTCTCCGTATAAGAACATCAGTCATTCTGGACTGGAGCCCAGTCATTACAACCCCTTTTATCCTCAGTTACTTCCCTAAAGGCCCTGTCTCCAGGTAGAGCCATCCGGGGGCTTAGTGTTTCAGGGTAGGAATTAGGAGGAGACAAAATTCTGTCCATAGCATCTCTGAAGAATAATTGATTAGCAGTTAATTCAATATTGTATGCCCAGATAAGTCCTTGCTTTGCAGATATGCTGTGTTGCCAAATTAGGACAGAGCCATATGCTTGGAAAAAATGACGCTACTGTATAAGATGCAATGCTTAACAAGAACACAGGCCTGGGTAGAGGCGATGCCAGCTCTTTAGAGGTGACCTAATGAAGTACTGTGGGCCAAGCCAAGATGCTTTTCCAGAAGCAATTTTGGGCTCGCTCTAATGCACAGATAATTGGATAATCAAGTGCCCAAATGTTGAGCCTAATTGTAGAGCAAAGTTGACAAAATTAGCCTAGAAAAAATGTTTACATTATGCACAGCTAAATGCTGGTTTCAATCCAGAAATCCTCTTTGTGAAGTAGGCACAAGATAACTGTCTTAGCAGATACAGTAAACCCAGAAGGTTTATCTTTAGCTTTCTATAGTAAATGTTATTTAGTAACACCATGCACTGGGTAGAGAAAGTCAACATACAATCTCTGTCTTAGTAAAGCAGGTACAGGAGAGTCATCTTTAAGCACCGTGACTTCCCAGCTATGAGAAGAGCCGGCTATAAAACACACCTGGAGGAAAGAGTGAGTTTATGATCTCAGACTGTTAACTAAAAGCATGTGAAATGCCACCAGAAATGATAGCTTCATTTTGGTGCAGTTAATATCTCCTTAGGAAAAAAAGAACTAACAGACCAGATAATTTATTAACTGGCTCTCTAGTTTCTAAAGTTAAAATCCGCTTTTTTTTTTTTTTTCCTTTTCTTCATTATGTACCTCTTTCTCTTCTTTCTGGCGGGCCATTCAAATGTGCTCTCCGGCCATGATAACACACATCCACCGGGGGTCAGCAAGTTGACGATTCCCTGTAAATTGTCAACTAGTCCAGCAGAAGATTCCTTGCACGGCAGAATAAAGATTCTGCCGTAATCTTGACGGCAGAATTCAGAAAGAATAAATAAATCATGAAATGGCTTTGGTTCATGATACTCTGAGGCATTCTTTTATTTTTTTACCTAATCTTTTACTTTGTTACTTTTTTACTTCTCTGAAAGTTGTTCTAGTAATACCTTTTCTCTAAAACAGCATTCCCTTTTCTTTATCTTTATTTAACTCCCAATTTATTCCCAAAAGAATTTACAGAAACGGATTTGTACTTTTTTTCCCCTGAACACTGAACATAAACTAACAAGATATTTAAACACTGTACCAGCTAACACTGCGAAACATATTGAAAATGATTTTATGTTTGAGAGGGGATTTTGTTTCCATTGACATGGTATTTTTGGCAGGCGTTCGATTCAATTTCTAATTTTGCTAGCATCTCGTGGCAGATGCTAGCATGATGGGCTATGCAAATGCCACTTTAGAAAACAGTATTTTCCTTTTTCTTCCTACATGAGAGAGTCTGGGAAGTGCTAATATTATATTTACAGGATTCTTCAGAGGTAGGAATGGTTAGGTGACCAGCATAAAAGATATAACACAAAGAGATATAACAGAAGTCACTAGTTAAGGCCTCTGGAAAAGTTTTTTTTTTTGTTTCTTTTTTTAAGAAAGAACCCCACTAGCTGTCCTTGTGGGGGACTGTGACTCTCTGGTTTCTTCCTACCTTCACATCTAGCAGCCCCTTTGTGCCATGAGACTGCAGCCCCGAAGATGTCGACCAGCATGTTCAGGGTGATGGAAAATAGCAATGAAGAGCCTGGGTTCTTATTGATCTGACCATGGGTCTGCATTGCACTCCTACATCCATTATTCGTATTATTTCAGGAATATAAAAAACTTGTTAATATAAGCTGATTTTCCTTGAACTTTTTGATTACTAGCAGTCAAATGTAATCTTGATACCATATGAAACACAATTCACACTGTTTAGTGACAGTTTCACTATGTACTGTGAAAAGAGAAATTTAGCTTGTAATGTCACTTAGCTATTTTTGCACTTGTTTAATTTATTGGTAAAATGATGGGGGAATAAATGGAAACAGTGACAGACTTTATTTTCTTGGGCTCTAAAATCACTGCGGACAGTGACTGTAGCCATGAAATTAAAAGACGCTTACTCCTTGGAAAAAGAGCTGTGGCAAACCTAGACAGCATATAAAAAGCAGGGACATCACTTTGCCAACAAAGGTCCATATAGTCAAAGCTATGGTTCATCAGGAAATACTAGAATTTGTGGTTTGTAGAGGTGAGGATCTCTGGGCGACTGTGATGTACAGGTGAGTTTGGGAACCACTGATGGAGGCAGAGGCAGAGGCCCAGGCAGAAGGCGGGTCTGTTTGCTTCTGCTGGAAGCAGGCGTGTATCTTTCTCTACAAACGTGATGGTTAAACTCTCTACTCAAAGCTTCTGCCCAGTGGGAAAGATAATCATAATGCAGAGCACCTCCGAAACTCTCGGATCTTGCGTCTGTCATACTCATGCTTTAAGGACCAACTTCAGCTGGTTTCTGAAGTTGAAGGGCTTCTTCCTGTCCCTTTTAACTTGCTTCCTCCTGAAGTCAGGGGCCCAGTAATGCTGGGTCTTAAGAGGATAGAAATTAACATAGAGAAGAAGTAGAGGGGTCCTGAGAAGATCCCCTCATTAAGGAACAGAGGGTGGGTAGCAGCCACAGGCCAGTCGCTTGGCTTGTCCGTGAGTCAGACAACCCCACTGAACACTGCCCTTGGTTGGGTTGCTCTGGACCCAGTCTAGCTGCCGTCTGACTGGAACTCTTGGAGCTCCAATCCAAGCCTTTTCTACATGACTTGCAGAATAAGTGCTATGGGCTAGACAGAAGTAGTTAAAAGTTCAGGGTCCCTTTTCCCTTCAACAGTTTATCTTCATTTTAAGAGCATTCAATGTTTAATATTCATTTCCGAATACCTTTGATGAGAGAGATGTCTCACAAAATGCCCTGTGATGGCCACTGAGCACAGTCTATTCAGATTACTAGACTATGGACTTCCTGAAGGGGGTAACTCATCCCTGGTCCTAGTACCCTAGCACGTAGGGCATGTTCCACAATTTAAAACATCAAAGCATTTATACGTGGTATCAACAATCCTACTTGCAGGGCAGCAAAGGAGACACAGACATAAAGAATAGACTTTTGGACTCAGTGGAAGAAGGAGAGGGTGGGATGATTTGAGAGAATAGCATTAAAACTATACATTGCTATATGTAAAATAGATAACCAGAAGTTTGATGCATGAAGCAGGGCACCCAAAGCTGATGCTCTGGGGCAGCCCAGAGGGATGGGGTGGGAGGGATAGGATGGAGGTGGGAGGGTGATTCAGGACGGAGGGGACACATGTATACCTACGGCCAATTCATACTGATGTATGGGCAAAAACTATAACAATATTGTAGTTATCCTCCAATTAAAATAAATCATTTTTAAGAAAATGTCAAATCAAATAATATTCTTGGTTATTAAGTGAAAGATCTGTCAATCAAATCTAGATTCTTAGTCAATCTGGTAGCCTTTTCTATAAACCATGCTGCCTGCCAAGCATATGTAAATGCATCGATAGAAGGTCAATCTTCATGATCATTCAGGATTGGTATTCTCAGCAGCAAAGAAGCTAAAATCAATGGAACTGATAACCCTAAGGAAAGTCTTATCTCACGGTGGCATTTAGGTGTCCTCTCCAATCTTTATTATGAGACGATGTTTCACAACAATTTAGGGGAGAGATTGATAGTTTATCTGGTTTCTATAGCTCTTACCGCATGATTGTAATAAAACACAAGGAAAGAATGAAATGCACTTAAAAGTCTAGAGGCCGTGCATCGCCTGGCCCCGGCCAGCTCCGTGCTTCTGTGTCCTCATCTCTCCCTTCACCTCCACAGTCACCTGTGGCCGCCTTGCTCTTCCTCGTCCTGCCAGGGGCGTCCCTCACCCAGCCCTGCAGGTCATCTCCTGCTCACCACAGATGGGGCCGTCACCCCCCTCACACATTTCAAGTGTGTCCTCCCACTTCAAGTCTCTGCCGACACGTTCAGTTTTCAGAAACCTTCTCTGACTGTCCCACCAGAAAAGACCGTCTGACTACTCTACTTTCCATCACTCAAACCAGAGGTATTCCTCTTACCGGTTTTCTCTTTCTCCAGCACGTTTGTCCCTGTCTGGCTTACTTTAGGCCGTTTGTATTTTCTGCTGACTGCCCTAAGCTACACTCTCCACAAGACCAGTTTCCTGGTCTGCTCACTTGTTGATTAGACCTGTAGCTGAAACAGTGAATGGTGCTCAGAAGTGTCTATCGCAGGCTAAGCAGTTAGGCAACAGATAGTAACTCTTCATAGAGAAAAACAAGGGCACAGGCTGTGTTATAACCAAAACCTACCTAAGCTTGGGAAGATGTCTCAGTTCCTTTTAAATAACAACACAGTGCCAAGTGTTCACTTTGTTTAGGGCACCATTTAAGTACCAATAAGCCCAGGGAAGATAAGCCTTATCATTCTGGAAAAAATAACAGTGTAATGAAGTAGAAAGACAGGTCCACATCCAAATAGGACCAGATAAGACTTGTTCTTAAACCTCAACAGGAAAGCTACCTATAAACCCCAGGGTAGGGAACATAGGGAGTGACAGAACTCCAGATTATGGGGCTCTGAAGAGACTTTAACCAAGAGGGTCATTATAGACAGAGAGAGGATGGTGTCTTTGATGGGAGGACAGTGTAAAAGCTTGACATGTCCTGGGAGGCTCAGGACACCTCTGCCGTTGGAAGCAGAGAGTCCTTGATGGGCTGGGAGGCACAGAGGCTGATACAGGGCTTTCCAGTGTGTGGAGATGCTCCTGCTTGATGAGAATGGTCTCTGCGATACACAGACACCTGTCAGGGGGGTCCACCGCAGGTGCGCTCCTATGGGTGGGCTTGGAGAAGGCAGGGCAGTTCCCTGGAGCGCGGAGGAGCAGATGAAGAGTCAGGAACAGGAAGGTCCCGCTATGTGGACGAGTCACCAAGCCAGGATACTTAAGCTGAGCAGAGCCGTCCAGGGGAACTCGGTTACTCCCTAAAGCAGCATTCATTCATCCACGCCTCTTCTCGTGTGCTGGGGTCAAAGCAGGGGCAAAGATAGCCCGAAACGTGAACAGTAGCAGTTCTCAATCGGCGGGCAGTCTTACAGGGAAGCTGTGCAGTAATCGTGTGGTAGATATCAGAGAGCAGCCGTGGCATTTCAGATTAAGGATTGGATTTAATTGAGTGACTTTTGTAGATCAGTAATTGCCAAGTGGATGTGGCGCACCTTAATGGTTTTAATGTCCTTTCTCAGAAGTGTGACTGATAAGTCTCTGTCATAGCAGACTCAATTTCAGTTTCACTGTTTTGGTTTACATGTCAGTGAATACTGATGTGCCAGGAAAAGGAGAGTTCTGATACATTAAAATATTAGTGAATCCATTAGAGAGTTCAGGACAGACATATACACTCGGCTGTATTTAAAATAGATAACCAAAAGGCACCTACTGCATAGCACAGGGAACTCTGCTCAACATTGTGTGGCAGCGTGGATGGGAAGGGAGTTTGGGGCAGGATGGACACATGCGTGTGTGTGGTTGTCTCTTCACTGTCCACCTGAAACTATGACAGCGTTGTGAATCAGCTACACTCTAACATAAAGTAAAAATAAAAATGTAAAAGAAAATTAGTGAATACAATTACTCATTTACTATATAAACATTTATAGGTATAGTATAAACTACCAAATAAAAATCAAATATATTAGCGATGAGCATTAAATATGTAATGTCAATGTATTATAAATATTTAGTTATGAAATTAGTATTCAAAAGTAATACTTCATACAATGTAGAAATATTAATCAACATGAAAAAATGAAAATGAAATAATATTATTGTGTGCTTTTAAAGATCACTGTCGGGATCGGGATGGGGAATACGTGTAACTCTATGGCTGATTCATATCAATGTATGACAAAACCCACTGAAATGTTGTGAAGTAATTAGCCTCCAACTAATAAAAATAATAATAATAATAAAAAAATATAAAGATCACTGTCAAAGAAAAGCATATCAGTGGGAGTTCCATTGAGTCCCCGGTAGACTTGTTTACGAATGTCCCCAGCTACTAAAAAGGCAGCATCTGAGAAGGAGAGAGGAAATCATTGCAGCCTAGTATTTTCCTTAGACTCCCCATTATCAGAGCCCATTTCTAGAGTGATCATTAGGAAGAGATATTTGACCAGCTTTGCTCTGGGGGCTTCAGTGTCTTCACTGGTAACAGACTATGGTGCTTGTTTCTAGGAGAGCATGAACACATCAGGGTCATCTTTGACATCTGACATTTTGTTCCATATGGAAGGAGGCTTGATGTGGTTACTGTATCAATATCAGCCCAGTCTTATTCTTCCCTTAGTTGTTTTTACTGGTTCAGACAATATGTGATGTAGATGCAGACTCTCAAGTGAAGGCAGTTTGACCTCCAAGGGGAATTTCTGAATCTGTGTGGATTCTATCACAGTTACTTGGGGCTCAAGTGATACAGTATGCAGGGGTCAAGAATACAAAACGCCCATAAATGCTCCCCAAGTGAAGCTTCATATTCTGTGGCCGATGAGTGGGTCTAGTTCGTCCATGCAGACTTACTGATAGTGGATGTTACTAGTCCAACACTAGTCCCTGGACTTGGCATCACAAGTCCCTGCCAAACTCTTTTATTAAAAAAGGACTCACCAGACTCAGGGTCAGCTCTGGGACAGCCCTGGCCTTATGTCTGGATCAGGGAATACCAGTGTCTTTGGTGGAGATGAAGGGCCACTAGACATTCTAAACCCTCAGCATGGGAAGCAGAGAGACCTTCCACACAGTGTGGCTACAACCAGCTTATTTCCATGTGCTCTAAGTTCCCAGACTCAGTTAGTGTAGAAATGCCATTAATTCATTTCACTATAAAAAGTTATGAACTTTAGCATCACAGAGGCAAAAAGAAGCATCTAGAAGTCTAAGGTTTGCTAATAATCCTAGTGATAGCTAATAAGGGCCCTATATGCCAGGACTTACGTGAATTATATAGTTCAACTCTCACAGCTGCCCTGTAAGGCAGAAAGTAGTAAACGGAGGAAGTGAAAATGGAGACTTTGCAAGACTAAATTGCATCAGGTGGCCCAGCTCAGCCCAGGAATTTCCAAACCAAGTCTGCTGTTCTGATTCCTAACCTCAGAGCTGTGTCCTTGGCCAGGACCCTGGGCTCCTGACCCCTATTCCACTGACATCAAATGGAAGCTCTTGTATCAGCTGCTTGCATATTTTGGAAATTAATCCTTTGTCAGTTGTTTCATTTGCTTATTTTCCCCCATTCTGAGGGCTGTCTTTCTCCTTGTTTATAGTTTCCTTTGCTGTGCAAAAACTTTTAAGTTTAATTAGATTCCACTTATCTATTTCCGTTACTCTAGGAGGTGAGTCATAGAGGATCTTGCTTTGATTTATGTCATTGAGTGTTCTGCTTATGTTTTCCTCTAAGAGTTTTATAGTTTCTGGTCTTAGATTTAAGTCTTTAATCCATTGTGAGTTTGTCTTTGTGTATGGTGTTAGGAAGTGTGCTAATTTCATTCTTTTATATGGAGCTGTCCAGTTTTCCCAGCAGCACTTATTGAAGAGACTATCTTTGCCCCATTGTATATTCTTACCTCCTTTGTAAAAAATAAGGTACCCATAGGTGTGTGGGTTTATCTCTGGGCTTTCAATCTTGTTCCATTGGCCTATATTTCTGTGTTTTGTGTGTGTGTGTGTGTGCACGCACGCACCAGTATCATACTGCCTTGATAACTCTAACTGTGTAGTATAGTCTGAAGTTATGAAGATTGATTCTTCCAGATTCGTTCTTCTTTCACAAGAGTGCTTTGGCTATTTGAGATCTTTTGTGTTTCCATATGAATTGTGAGAGTTTTTGTTCTAGTTCTGTGAAAAATGTCATTGGTAATTTGATAGGGATTGCACTGAATCTATAGATTACTATAGATTACTAAATCTATAGATTTAGTAAAATAGTCATTTTCACAAAATTGATTCTTCCAACCCAGAAACATAGAATATCTCTCCATCTGTTTACAAATCAATTCAGAAAAACAAACAACCCAATCAAAAAGCGGGAAAAGGACCTAAACAGACATTTCTCCGAAGAAGACATACAGATGACTAATAAACACATGAAAAGATGCTCAACATGGCTTCATTATTAGAGAGATGCAAATCAAAACTACAATGAAATATCACCTTACACTGGTCAGAATGGCCATCATCAAAAAATCTACAAACAATGAATGCTGGAGAGGGTGTGGATAAAAGGGAACGCTCTTGCACTGTTGGTAGAAATGTAAATTAGCACAGCTATTATGAAGACCACTATGGATATTCCTTTAAAAAGATAGGAATAAAACTGCCATATGACCCAGCAATCCCACTACTATGTGAACACCCTGAGGAAACCAAAATTGAAAGACACAGATGTTCATTGCAGCTCTATTTACAGCAGCTCAGACATGGAAGCAACCTAGCAATCCATCAACAGATGAATGGATAAAGAAGCTGTGCTACATATATACAATGGAATATTACTTAGTCCTAAAAAGGAATTTGAGTCATTTGAGTCAGTCCTAATGAGGTGGATGAACCTGGAGCCTATTATACAGAGGGAAGCAAGTCAGAAAGAGAAAAACAAATACTGTATACGAATGCATATATGTGGAATCTAAAAATATGGTACTGATGAACCTATTTGCAGAGCAACAGTGGAGACATAGGCATAGAGAACAGACTTGTGGACTTGGCTTCGGGGAGGAGGGGAGGAGAGGGTGGGATGTGTGGAGAGAGTAACATGGAAAACTACATCACCATAGGTAAGATAGACACCCAACGGGAATTCGCTGTGTTACTCAGTGAACTCAAACTGGGGGTCTGTAACAACCTAGAAGGGTGGGATGGGGAGGGAGGTGGGAGGGATGTTCAAGTGGGAGGGGACATAGATAAATTTATGGCTGATTCAGCATCAAATCTATGCTGATGTTTGGTAGAAACCAACTCAATACTATAAAGCAATTATCTTTCAATGAAAAATGAATAAATTAAAAAAAATAAGGTCTTTTCTGTTATAAACCACCAGTCCAAATTGCCTTCAGTCAAAGAAATTTGGTTCAAGGTAATCGAAGTGTTAAATTCAAGTAGATCCATTCCTGCCTCTGTTCAGCTCAGGTTCATCCACTTGTATTCCAAGGCTGGCCCTTAAGGAAGAGTGTCCTCCAAGGCTTTCTTGGCCTGCATTGCATCCAGGAACATTTTAGCTCCCATTTCAGTTCAGTCGCTTATTCGTGTCCAACTCTTTGCAACCCCATGAATCGCAGCATGCCAGGCCTCCCTGTCCATCACCAACTCCCGGAGTTTACCCAAACCCATGTCCATCGAGTCGGTGATGCCATCCAGCCATCTCATCCTCTGTCGTCCCCTTCTCCTCCTGCCCCCAATCTTTCCCAGCATCAGGGTCTTTTCAAATGAGTCAGCTCTTCGCATGAGGTGGCCAAAGTATTGGAGTTTCAGCTTCAGCATCAGTCCTTCCAATGAACACCCAGGACTGATCTTTAGGATGGACTGGTTGGACCTCCTTGCAGTCCAAGGGACTCTCAAGAATCTTCTCCAACACCACAGTTCAAAAGCATCAATTCTTTGGCGCTCAGCTTTCTTTATAGTCCAACCCTCACATCCATACATGACCACTAGAAAAACCATAGCCTTGACTAGACGGACCTTTGTTGGCAAAGTAATGTCTCTGCTCTTTAATATGCTGTCTAGGTTGGTCATAACCTTCCTTCTAAGGAGTAAGCGTCTTTTCATTTCATTGCTGCAATCACCATCTACAGTGACTTTGGAGCTCCCATTTAACTGATGCTATTTAGACTGTCTTTTTAATCTGATGGCCTGAGCCATCAGGAGAGTGTGATGAACTTGTTTGCACAAAGTACCTGGTTTGGTTTGGTTTTGTGTTCTTGTGCTAATTTGCTTCAGAAACAGATGGGCTGATATCCTACATGTTGAAGTTTCACCACCATTATATTACCAGCTGATTTCACCTCTCTGATACTCCTGAACACTTGAAAGTAGAGTTTCTCCCCTGGGGGAGAATAAGCCATCTTTGGATCAATCTCTGAGCTTGGACAGGTTCCCCACAAGGCAGGAATGTACCTGAAAACCACCCAGAAATTCAGCTGAGTCACTTCCACAGACTTTCCAGACACTGAGACCTCATCAGAAGACATTTATGTTGCTACATCTGAATTTGCTGTTGCTCACAGCAAGACGACAAAGTGCAAGCACATGATGAATTCAGGAAGGACCATGGGCCCAGAGATGCATCTGTGAGCCAAGCACAGATAAACCTCCCTGAGTTATGGAAACTCACCCTTCTCCTGCCTCCACTCCCAGCCCAGAGGAGGGTCTTCTGAACTTGTACTCGGATCACGTTGTGTATCTTCTGAAAACCCTGCAAAATCTTCTTCCCGTGGAAACCTCCTAGGCAGCTCTGGCCGGTCCCGCCCTTCCTCTGCAGACCAGCCCTTCCCCAGCACCCTCCTGCAGGTCCGGGCACCCTGGCCTGTGTCTCCTTCATTATCTCACAAATTGTTACTGGTTCCCTCTATGTAATGTCAGCCCTGTGCGTGTGGGAATTTTGTCTTGTTTGTCCACTAACCTCATTACCTAGAACAGAACCTGATGCATTATTGGCCCTCAAGAAATATTTTTGTATGAATCAATGAATAAACATATTTCAGTTAATCATCCTGTATCATTAACATTTGTGACAGAGCAAAGTTGAAATGTGTGTATAATTTGGTGCATTTGTATCCACATGTCATTACAATCATGTGCTAATGAAAAGAGCCTTGATTCCACATATTTTCTTTTCATCTGAGGACCATGAATATATTCATTTTGTTTCCTAAATGAGTTTTAACACCAATTTAAAGGAGAGAATATTCAAATGGATATATTGATTTAAATATTCAGTAGAGAATGAACCTTCTTACTTGTGTGGTTTACATTAAAAAACACATCAATTAAAACAAAATTGATGCTTACATTTTAATGGCAGCAGTTATGGATAGCATGCAGGTAGGGTGTAGACCAGGAAGAAACATCTATTAATTGTAACATTTGCATGGTTAACACATCTGTATAGCTTTGTGTTTCTTTGGAAAGAAAAGTTAAACACTTTTCTCCAAAATTTGAAGTATATATTTTTTCTGTCTTCTGCTAAATAAATATTAGATGAATTGAAACTGTTTATGGAAACAATGCAAAAGTCAACCATTGTTCACTTTCTAAACTGTTGAAAACGTTCATCGTGTTTTCTCAATGGTCCACTCATCTCTCCTCCTTTCAGAAATTGAGAAAGGGGGGTGCGGGGATCCAGGCATCCCAGCCTACGGTAAGCGGACCGGCAGCAGCTTTCTCCACGGAGACACACTCACATTTGAGTGCCAGGCGGCCTTCGAGCTGGTGGGGGAGAGAGTCATCACGTGTCAGCAGAACAACCAGTGGTCTGGCAACAAGCCCAGCTGTGTATGTGAGTACTCTCCTGGCGGGGGTCTGTTCCAAGCCGCCCCAGGGGGGAGCGGAGCAGGGTGTGCCCGGAGGGAGGGCAGCTGCCTGCACCCCCTGGGGCGCAGCATTGACCAGAAGCACTCAGGGCTCCTCAAACGCAGCTCTTCTTTCTCCACTGACTTAAAGCCAGTCAGTGATGTTCTTATTACCAGACAGATATGCTGTCGATAAGAGCTTTCCACGAGCAAGGTCCACAGAGCATCACTTCCATCCAGAGGGGCTGATGCCAGCTCTGTGAGCCATCCTCGATAGGGCCTGGGGTCTTTGCAACCTAATAATGTCCTGTGAGGGCTTCCCTAAGTAGGTTGTCATTGGTTATCTATTGTATACATAGTATCAGTACTGCATAGGACTTCCCAAGTGGCTGAGTGGTAAAGAATCCCCCTGCCAATGCAGCAGATGCAAGAGATGCAGGTTTCATCTGTGGGCTGGGAAGATCCCTGGAGAAGGGAATGGCAACTTAGTCCAGTATTCCTGCCTGGAGCATCCCATGGACAGAGGAATCTGGCGGGCTGCAGGCCATAGGGTTGCAGAGAAAAACATGGTACACCAAGTCCTGTGATACTTAAAACACAATTGTGAGCTTGAAGTGATGTCACTTCGCATTTCAATGGAAGACTTGCCTGCTTCGTCCTGTTTTTTGTCTAGTTTGTAGTTTATATTGTTAAGGTTCTCATTAGTTATTTATTTTATGTATAGTGTCAGTAGGGTACATATGTCAACCCCAGTCTCCCAGTTCATCAACTCCTTCTTCCCCCTTTGGTGTCCATATGCTTGTTCTCTACGCCTGCGTCTCTGTTCTGCTTTGTCAATAAGATTGTCTGTACCGAGTGTTTTCAGATTTCACATGTAAGTGTTACTGTACAGTATTTGTTTTTCTCTTTCTGACTTATGTCACTCTGTATTATGGTCTCCAGGTCCCTTGTAAGTGATTTAACAAGTAGAAAAGAAATAGAAAAGAAGGACTGCATAACAGATTGAAAAACAGATTTTTTTTATAACTAAGTATAGCAATAACCTGGAAACATATAGGAAATAATGTAACATAATAAGCAAATCCACACCCCAGAAATAAGTCCAATAGATGCTCCTTCCCAAAGAATATCTATATGGACATATACAAAACATATATATTACTGATTTCTCAGTATACATTAAGTAAATATTCCAAGAGACTTTTATATTATCCACCAGGATATGGTCTGATTTTCCAAGTTGTTCTTTAATCATTGTTACTCTTAAGATGACTTAAAAAGTAATTTCAAAAAATGTGCTTTAAGGCACATGCAAAATTTAAAATGAAAAATAGGAAACTGATTAGACTCAACCTTGTTTTCTGGAAATTATCCTTATGAAACAGGAATAATTTTTCATATTAATATTTGCTCTTCTGAAGGCAGAAAGTTCTAACAAGAAATCTTAATATTTGCCACAAGTTTCGGTCAACTTGATAGGGTTATTTTTGAATCAAGTGTACACTTGATTATGTATAGGCTGTGGTGGTTCTGTATGTTGAACTTAATCTGTTCACAACCCGGGACAATCCCCGGTCAGAGAACTGAGATTCGCATATATGTTGAGGCCAAACAAACATAAAACAGAAGCTGGATTGTAACAAATTCAGTAAATACTCTCAAAATTAAAAAAAAAGAAAAGAAAAATTTGAACCATCCTAGTTAACTGCTGGTATAGACTTCCTTCCCAGGTCCTTAGCACATAGGCAGATCTTTGGATGTGGACAAAACTGTTTGAAACTATTATTATCTGTGTGTCTTTAGTTTCCTGTTTCTTCAACTTCACGGCATCATCAGGAATTATCCTCTCACCGAATTACCCGGAAGAGTACGGTAACAACATGAACTGTGTCTGGCTGATCATCTCTGAGCCGGGCAGCAGAATTCACCTCATCTTTAATGACTTTGATGTGGAGCCTCAGTTTGACTTCCTTGCGGTCAAAGATGACGGGATTTCAGACATAACTGTGCTGGGCACATTCTCGGGCAACGAGGTGCCGTCCCAGCTAGCCAGCAGTGGGCATATTGTCCGCCTGGAGTTCCAGTCGGACCACTCCACCACCGGCCGGGGCTTCAACATCACCTACACCAGTAAGTGCATCCGCACCCACCCCGCGTCCACGGTCTCTGCTGGCTCTCCTGTGAGCGAAGCTCAATGGCAAGGGTGTTACTCCAGGGTTTTATAGTCACAATTCTCAAAATTATATAACATTATCCTGAAAACCTAAAAAAATACCCCACTCTGTTGTGGTGTCTTGGTCACCCCTATAGTGAGGACTGGTTGCTCACATGACTTCTCTCTCTCTGATTTTCCTTCCTTCCATCCATCCTTAATCCATCCACCTTTGTGTCCTCCATGTAATAGAAAAGAGTAATGAAAAGCATTGAGGTATTTGGAGTCAGGAGTCATGGATTATAACACCTGCTAAATGTAGGGACTTGGTCTTCCCAGGTGACAGTAGTAGAGAATCTGCCTGCAATGCAGGAGATCCAGTTTTGATTCCTGGGTTGGGAAGATTCCCTGGAGAAGGGACTGGCTACAAACTCCAATATTCTTGCATGGAAAATCCCATGGACAGAGTAGCCTGGTAGGCTACAGTCCAGTGGGTTGCAGAGTTGGACACAACTGAGCAACTAAACAACAACTCATATGTACTTGGTGAATTTTGATAAACAGCTAACTTTTCTTTGATTCAGACTCCTCATTTGATCATAGCTTATATTTAAGACAATCTGCTTAAATTGCACTATTGAGGGAATAAAGTAAGATAATAATGTTAAATAGGAGCTGTAAGCTAAAATGTACTGACTGCCTACTTCTCTAAGGTGATCTGCTTAGGATTTGACAGAAATTGTTTCATTTAACATTGCAGCAGCTCTGGAATATAAGCTTCATCTTCCTATTTCTGTAAATAAAGATAACTAGACTCAGATAGGAGCTTCCTTGATGACTCAGCAGTAAAGAATCTTCCTGCAATGCAGGAGACACAGGAGACACGAGTTCAATCCCTGGGTTGAGAAAATCCCTTGGAGAAGGAAGCAGCAGCCCACTCCATAATTCTATGCCTAGAAAACTCCATGCACAGAGGAGATTGGCGGGAAACAAAAGGAGAAGGCAAAAGGATAAGGGGGCGGTGGAGGCTGAGATGATTAGATAGTATCAGCAACTCAATGGGCATGAATTTGAGCAAACTCCAGGAGACAGTGGAAGACAGAGGAACCTAAAGGGCTGCAGTCCATGGGGTTGCAGAGAGTCAGACACAACTTAGCAAATGAGCCACAAAAAGGCTTGGATGACCGGAGTAATCTTCCCAGGGACCAGTAAGCACAAGAGCCAGGATGCTAACCTAGATGTGCCAGAACCAAAATCCTTTTCTGTAGACTACATATCTCTTCTCCCTTTTTCTTAGTGAGAAAGTAGCTTCCAATTTTGGGACGCTGTGTGGATGATAATGAGGTCTATCTACCCATCTCTCTCCTTCTGTCTCTCTAGGTATCAATATTCTATTTACTGAATGTATTTATCTATCTCTGAAAAATAACTAAAACTGCTTTATAAGTGGTTCTGCTTTCTTTTTAATACCCATGATTAATGTTCAAGTGTTTGTTTTTTTTTTTTTACTCAGATTTTTTTTTCTCTTTTCAGCATTTGGTCAAAACGAGTGCCACGACCCTGGCATCCCCGTAAATGGACGGCGCTTTGGTGACAGGTTCCTGCTGGGGAGCTCAGTCTCCTTCCACTGTGATGACGGCTTTGTCAAAACCCAGGGCTCAGAGTCCATCACCTGCGTCCTGCAGGACGGGAATGTCGTCTGGAGCTCCACCGTCCCCCGCTGCGAAGGTGTGGGCCCCTCCTGTCTGCCACTTACCTTCCTCTGAAGGGAGTGTCTGACAGAAAACAAACCAGAAAACAGACCGCAACACTGGCTCCCTAAGGCTGCCATAGCCGAGTACCACCAAGTGGTGACTTTGACAGTAGGAGTTAGCGTCTCACGGTCCTGGAGGCTGGAAGCCCAAGGTCCAGGTGTCAGCAGGGCAGGCTCTGAGTAGGGGAGGTGTTCCAGGCCCCTCTCCTGGCTTCTGGGGCTTTGCCTGTCTTGGCTTGTAGAAGCAGCATCCCTGTGAGAACGCATCTCTGTCCCAAGTCCCCTCCTTCTAAGGACACCCATCATATTGGACTAGGGCCTGCTCTAATGCCCACGTCTTGACTAACCATGTCTGCAGTAACTTTTTTTCCAAATATGGTCCCATTTTAAGATGCTGGGATTAGGAATCCAAAGTATCATCTGGGGGGGAGTGTAACTCATCCTCTGCAAACAGCATCATTATTAGTTAACTGTTTTGTTGCCCTTGGTGTAACTGACATATATACAGCCTAATTTTCTTCTTGACATTTCACTCTGGTTGCCTGTGTTGGAAAACCAAAGGGGAAAGAATTAGGGAGGATATTACTTTTAATTTATATTCAGGTAGGGGAATATTCACTTATGATATATACCCAAACCCCTGTTATCAGAATCGCCTGTGCATAGTGAGCTAAGGAAAACTTAATAAAAGTATCTCTCGTAGATACCAAGGAAATGCAGATCTTTTAAAGAGTACACATTTTAGAGCAGCTTTAGAGTCACTGCAAAATTGAAAGGAAGGTACAGAGATGTCCTGCCGGCTCCCCTGCCCTCTTAAATGCACAGCCTCCCCCATCAGCAGGGCCCTCCATCAGGTGGTGCATTTGTTATAACTGATGGACCTACAGGGATAAGTCATCATCACCCAGAGTCCACAGTTTACGTTAAGGCTCACTCTCGTGATTGTCCATCTGCTGGGCTTGGGCCCATGTACATCACGGTGTATCCATCACCGTGGTGACCTCCAGGGTCTTGCAACTGCCCTGAGATCCCCCCGCTCCACCCATCCACCCCGCCCTGCCCCATGCTCACCCACCAGTGCTGGGAGCAGAATTGTGCTTCACCACCTTGCCCTGTCCCCAGCCCTGCCTCCAGTCTTTTCTCCTTGTTTCAAGGACCAGCATTGTCTTCAGTCATCACTGGCTGACCCTCCTAAATTTACAGAATGATGTTCTCATTTCTGCAGTTTCACAAACTGTTGAGACAATTTGGTGGACTGTCAGCACCACCCCAGGGTGGACACTTGGTCAGCTGAAGGGCAGGAGCAAGAAAGCCAGAGCAGGCGTTTCCTTTTTGTTTATTTTTACTGCTTCTTTAAAGTATGGGTTTTTTTTAATAGTTTAAATTTTATTAGTGTTAATAACTGAATAGGTCATTATCCTGTATACATCAGTAAACTTGGAATCAGGATTCTAAAATAAATGGTATGAATACTGGGGCAGGACTGAATGTGTTTATACTTACTGCTTGAGGAAGTATATCACTACTAACTTTGAAGTGTGAATAATTTTATGAGAATCTCAAGACAGGCAATACTCTCTAATCTCTGTTCCCTCTGCCATATTCTCACTGTGGGTGTGCTCACCTGCAGTAGCCAATGTGAGGATGGGTCTAGGCTTCAGGGCCGGCACGTTCCTTTGCAGTCGGGGGAATAAAGGGGCATCAATCAGCAGCAGGTGAGAAATCCCACAGAGTCAGACGAAAGGAGACAGTATCACTTGAAACGTGAGTGGGCAATTCCTCCTTGTTTGGAAGGGACCTTCTGATGAAGTGCAAGGCAAACCCCAGGTATAGGTTGTTAACAACGATAGCAAAGCCCCTAAACACAGAGGACTGCATACACTTAGTTACCTAGTCACGTCCGACTCTCTGAGACCCCATGGACTGAACTGCACCAGGCTCCTCTGTCCTTGGGATTTCCCAGGCAAGGATACTAGAATGGGTTGCCATTTCCTGCTCCAGAGGATCTTCCCAACCCAGGGATCGAACCCAGGTCACCTGCGTTGGCAGGAGGATTCTTTACCATTGGTTCCAGCTGGGAAGCCTAAACACAGACTAGTTAATGGTGAAAGAGATTGTCAAAGTTTACTTGTACTGAGAAACTCAGTTGCGGAGAGAAAGATTTTTCTGTCTTTGTTTTACACCTAACCAGCTTCTATTCTGTGCATTCAGTGTCATTAAAAAAACACAAGTTACCTTGAGGGAAAAATGAGTGTACAAGAATACATCTCTATGGCAACAACTTTTAAAGTTCAAAGAAAACCAGAGATGTCCTGGCAAAATATAAATTACCCAAAGCGATCCAATGAAAAGTGCAAAATGTGAATAAACAAAGTACTATAAAAGAGATGGGAAAGAAAAAGAATTTAGTAAATTATATGTGGCAAATTACTTTAATAAAATGAACATACCTTGCAGTGAATCAACACATACACATATTTTAAAACACACACACACTGCACAATATTTTAATTATAGATGTGAGGTAATTAAGTCTATCAGTAGACATTTGTTGACATGAATACATGTAAGATATGAGTATCGGTGGTATCCCTGCCTCGTGATTCTGTTGTGATAATTGAATGTGATAATTCCTGGAAGGTGTTTGGCACGGACCACTCTCTCAGACTGTGCCATTACTACCATTGTTAGGTGAAAAGAACTTTGCTGAAGGCTGATGATAAATGCCCAGGTGTGAAATGTACGTGCTCTGATTTCAATATTCTCTGTTTACTTGGTAATAACTGGTGGCTCAGATGGTAAAAATCCACTGTTAATGCAGGAGACCTGGGTTTGATCCCTGGGTTGGGAAGATCACCTGAAATAGGAAAGGGCAACCCACCCTAGTATTCTTGCCTGGAGAATCCCATTAACAGAGGAGCCTGGCAGGCTACAGTCTGTGGGATCACAGAGTCGGACATGACTGAGCCACTAACAAGCTTTCAACCTCTGCTTGAAGACTAGAAACCATCAGGTCCACACACTCAACACGCACCCTGCTGTTTCTGAGGAGCTGCTATGGTACATGTACATAAACTGACCTTCTGACCCCTGCATCATTTTTCAGCCCCATGTGGAGGACATCTGACAGCTTCAAGTGGAGTGATTTTGCCCCCAGGATGGCCAGGGTATTACAAAGACTCCTTAAATTGTGAATGGATAATTGAAGCAAAACCAGGACACTCTATCAAAATCACTTTTGATAGGTAAGAAAAAACTTTGGATTCCTTAATTTGGACCTGATGACCCATGCATGCCTAGCATTTTTATTTAAATGGATCTTAAGTCTTTAGAAAGATGACAGTTTTTCACCTTTGGTACCCCTAAAGGAGTTCACTTAGAACAGGTGTTTGCTTGGTAAGTTCTGTTCTTCTCTGTTTTGTCCTCTAAGCCCACAGTTAAGGCACCTCTGCAGACGTGCTTGAGGGTGTGGTGGCCCCAGACAGCATTCCCAGTGGCCCTTGAGTCTAGTTCTGTATCTTGGACCCGAGGGTGCAATAAATTCCGCTTGGTGTTTTATTGCAAATGGAACCCTTCATCCCTTAGGGGTTTGCAGAGCACAGAAGAAGAGCTCTCTGGCTTTGGGAATGGCTCTGGGACACTGAAAGGTGGTTTGGGTTGCAGAGTTGATAGACTGTGTGCAACAGATTTCTTACCTTCTAAGTAGCCACGAGTGGTTCCATCACTGGAGAGCTGTTCAGTTTGGCTGTTCGATAATGCATTTGATAATCTAAAAAAGAAGAAGCATGCTATTTGAATTCTCCATGATAAAATATTGTCCAGATTGTCTCAACCATTGATTTGAAAATTGAGAACCAAAAATGCTATAGAATGGACCCAAATGCTTTAAAATCCAAGGAAGCATCTTTGTTTAGTGTTTCAAGGTTAATATCTGAGCAAACTGAGCTCTCTCCAGCAGCGAAAACTTCTTAAGCAGACTTTTAGGGTTCTAGTATTAAGAATATTATCATGTCTCAAGACAGATATACCTTATGACATTATTTCCTACACTAATTTCCTAATACTCAATGATAGCATCCATAAAGGAAAGGTTTTTAGCAGGAATTGTATCATCAATTAGTAACTGTTTATATGAAGTTATTATTGATATTATTATATCTGATGGGATAATTACAACTCCAGTAGGATAATCTCTCAGAAGAAAAGAAAAAAAAAATGGTCTATGTATTCATTATGTTGGAGAATGAATTCTGGCATATAATCTTAGTCACTGGAAAAAAAACTTTATAAATATTAAATAAGTTGAATTTAGTTTCTTATTACAATTTTTTATACTTTCTAGTATTGAGAGGGGAAAAAAGCAGACACACACCCTGATTCCCAGCAGCACGTCACATTTAACTCATTTAGTAAAAATGGTGATTTCACATTCTGGTTTGGCACAATATATTAGTGTTCCATTTTCAGTTGCTGAAAAAAAAAAAACTCATAATTTTTCTCAATCTTGTCTTTTTGATATTACTGGACTGTGGTATTTGCTAAATTCCAGCATTTTGGATATTTTACACACTTTTTTTTTTTTTTTTAATTTTTACCCTGTACATTGTACACAGTCTTCTAAAGATTACTTGCATAGTGCTTCGGTTTATAACTTGAACTGTGGGCTGGCATCCTAATAAAGGTTGTGTTTATACCAACAGTTTTAAATTCCACACTGAGGGTATTCTTATGCAGTGTGTGCTGGGTTGCCAGATGATGGAAATCATTTACATTTCTCTTTCTGAAGTTGCCCTGGAGATCCTCCAGCTGTTGAGGTGTGCCCTCTATCTGTCCTGGCTGTCTCTCAAGATGAAAATTGTGAAAACTTCAGGGCAGATACTGCACATGAGATTTATCCCAAGCTCATCTAGGCTTCTTGAATGTGAACTCAGATAAACTGTGAAGCCATAGATGCTTTAGAGAATATTTTTAATAGTAAAATGCGAAGATGTGCTCTCTCCTCAACCCCATATGCCTGGCCTCTGACCATATTCTGACCTAGCCACACGCTACACCAATTGGTTGAATTCCTCTTTGTGGAAGATGGAGGGTCAGGGACCATTCTAAGTTAGTTGGAAGAATATATTATTATTGTGCATTCACACAAAGAAGGGGCTTCCCAGATGGCGCTGATGGTAAAGAACCAGCCTGCTAATGCAGGAGACACCAGAGACGTGGGCTTCATCCCTGAGATGGGAAGATGCCCTGGAGGAGGGCGAGGAACCCAGTCCAGTATTCTTGCCTGGAGAATCACATGGACAGAGGTGCATGGTGGGCTACAGTCCATAGGGTCACAAAGTCAGACAGGACTGAGTAACTATACACACACACAAACACACACAAAGAAAAGTGTGTGATTTAATAATCAACAGGGCAGGGTCCTTTGGTTTCATCTTTTTCCATTGCTCTGTGCTAGAAGCCTAAGACGGCCGCTCTGTCCCTTCTTTCTCCTCCCTGCCAGCAGCATGCAATGCCCACCCTGGGGACCATGGCACAGGCTTCCCCCAAATTCCCTGATCACTGAGTGCATCAGAGGCTCCAGCAGTGAGCTGCTCCCTGGGGACCACGCCAGAACCTTTGAAAGCCGATTAGCTCTTTGAGGACGAGACAGGCCCATTTACCAAATTATCTCAGTGTCTGGAATGGCACCTCCGCTGTATCAGAGAGCACCCAAGTGGCTGCAATTGTGGATGAGCATAACACCAGACCAGGTTCTCTGGAGGCATCAGTCCTTCCGGGAAGGAAAGTTAGGCACTTCTTGGAAGCTGTTCTAACTTTCTCAAATCACCGAAGTAGCGTTTGCTTTCTGAAGTTCAGGGTCCTTCCACTGTCATACTGGAGTCGGTGCAACTTTAGCGCTTTCTGGGTCTACTACATTCTTCTACTGTTCTGTCTATTCATTCTATTATTTTTGAGAGCTTGATACTGAAACTTCAACTAAAAATCTTAATTTATCGACTTAATAAAATAATTATAATACATAGTGGAACTATTACATATGTAATACTGCTCTATATTTTCCAAGTCTCCAAGTATGTTATCATACTTCCATAATTAAAAAAAATTAAAATTAGAAAAAAAGAGAGTTAATGCAGCTTTAAAAGGCACAGGAGTCTTCATTTCAGGAAAGGTATTTAAAGTAGTGTCATGTTGTTTGATTTACCTCTTTCCTTTAGGAGATCATGTCACTTCAGTATGCTCCTTTTAAGAAATCTATTATCATGTTACACTGGGGATCATGAAAAACGGTGTGAAAATGCATCTTGATTGACTTTCACTGATTGCTGATTCTCTGTCGTCTGTCTACTGGCTCACAGTATTTGTATTTTAAAGCTGAATGACTCCCCCCGCCCCGTTTGTGTCTGTGATGTTACTGGACAGAGTATTCAGGCACCGGGAGGGCCGTGGGGGTGAACAGAAGTTGGTAATAACCTTAGACACCGCATGTGCCGGGGTCTGAAAGGGCCTGTGTATCTGGATCTGTTTACTTCTCTTGCTGCACGTGGGTGTTCACTCCGTGGGTAAAGACACAGGAGGCCTGTAAGTCGTTGCAGCCCTGCATTTCTCCTCTCACTGGGCTTGCCCGCAGATTCCAAACCGAGGTCAACTACGACACGCTGGAGGTCAGAGACGGGCCGGCCGGCGCGGCCCCGCTGATCGGGGAGTACCACGGCACGCAGGCGCCGCAGTTCCTGATCAGTACGGGCAACTTCATGTACCTCCTGTTCAGCACGGACAACAGCCGGGCCAGCGTGGGATTCCTCATTCGCTATGAGAGTAAGTGGTCCCCATGCCCTGGTGCCCGGGGAGCTCGGCGCATGCGCGCCCGCTGAGTCACGTGGCAGCAGACTTGCTGGTTCCTGCTTCTGTCCACACTGCGCTGTGCAATCCTCTGTGAAGGACAAGGCACCTTGATGATTTTTAATTCACAACTTAAAGAGAAGACACAGTGATTTATTATAAAATGAGATAATAAAATCATTAAAATGATGAAATATGTTCATTTACTGCACAATGTAATACAATAATAAATTTCTACTATTAGAAAATATACCTATTGGCCAAATGAGCTACACGAAATATCACTAAAATTATGCATCCTAAGCAATGTTTTTTGCTAGAAAAATGGTTAGGGCAGTCCTGGTACTATTTGTGATTATGTATATGCCCATTTCACCAAGTAGAGAGTGTGGAACTAAGGAAGAAGGAATTAAGAAGGAACTAAGAAGAGAGAGAAAGCCCAGCTGAACTGTCACTAAATGACAAAGAGCTGCTATCAGTAATATCAACTACTATCAAAAACATTTAAGAACAATTAGAAATATTTAAACACAATTGCTATAATATCATAATGCAGTGTGTTCTGTAAAGTAACCCCAATTTCCTTGTGGTTGTGGTTTCTATGTGGTTGTGGTTTTCATCCATCCGTCCAAGTTTGGCTCTTAGCTCTGGCATCTTACATCAGGAGGTCACGGGACTATATTATTTGGTAGTAATATCTGTGCATGTCCTGCTGAAGTGGGGTGGAGTGGGACTGAGCCTGGGATGTTTTTCTGATGCTAGTCAACACTTCCCTTCTCTGAAAAAGCTTCACATCCAGAATAGGATGAAAAAGATAATGGGAGCAGGTCAGTATGGAATCCAGTGCAGGAATACATTCTTTCTTTCTTTTTTTTTTTTTTACAATGTTTTAGAGTCTTTCCTAAAATACACTAAATGAAGTTTTAATGTGTAAAAGCATAGGTAATTTTATAAATGTGTGATAGAACCATATCTCACTTGCTGAATTTTTAATCTTTTTTTTCCCTTGCCTTCCTTTCCTGATATCTCACACTGCTACTCATGCTAATCTTGCCCAGTCTTCACTCCAAAGAAAAGTGATGACTTAAAAGGACATTAAAAGCTAATGAAATGCAAAAGGTCCTCCTTCTTAAAATGTACTTCAAGTTAAAAAGATGTAAATTTGATATAAGTGTTATATAGTGAAGCATATCTAATAATTACTAAATGAAACTTTAATGTGTAAAAATGCATGTAATTTTATATATGTATGAAAGGGCCATATCTCACTTGCTGAATTTTTAATCTTTTCTCTTTTCTTGCCTTCCTTTCCTGATATCACCCACTGCTACTCATGTTAATCTTGCCCAAACACTTGCTAACAACTGAAATTAATAACTTGTGTACTTTTCTCTGTTTGACAGGCTTATCTATATGCAAACATATATATGCAAATATACATATAAGGTTATATGTACTTGTTGACTAAATATGAAATTATATTTTGTTCATATTCTGATAATAAGAAATTGTTAGTGATTAAAAGAATTATCTTATATTTAATTCAAATTATTATATATGCTTCACATATATAGCATTTATATCAAAGTTGCATTTTTTTAAACATGAAGTACATTTTAAGAAGGAGAAACTTTTGCATTTCATTAGTTTTTAATGTCCTTTCAAGTCATCACTTTTCTTTGGAGTGAAGATGAATATACATTGCAGTCATCTGAATTTGTGCAACTCCTCAGCATTGATCCGATCCAATGAGAGGGCAAACAGAATGGAAACCACAGTTACAGAAAACTAACCAACTGATCACTTGGATCACAGCCTTATCTAACCCAGTGAAGCTGTGAGCCTTGCTGTGTGGGGCCACCCAAGACTGACAGGTCATGGTGGAGATTTCTAACAAAACGTGGTCCACTGGAGAAGGGAATGGTGAACCATTTTGGTATTTTGCCTTGAGAACCCCATGAAGGGTATGAAAATGCAAAAAGATATGATGCTGAAAGATGAACTCCCGAGGTCAGTAGGTGCCCAATATGCTACGGGAGAAGAGTGGAGAAAAGGATCCAGAAAGAAACGAGAGACTGAGTCAAAGTGAGAACAAGGCCCAGCTGTGGGTGAGACTGGTGATGGAAGTAAAGTCTGAAGCCGTAAAGAGCAGTGTTGCATAGGAACCTGGAATGTTAGGTCCATGAATCAAGGTAAATTGGAAGTGGTCAAGCAGGAGATGCCAAGAGTGAGCATCAAGATTTTAGAAATCAGTGAACTAAAATGGACTGATATGGGTGAATTTAATTCAGATGACCATTATGTCTACTGTGGCAAGAATCCCTTAGAAGAAATGGAGCAGCCCTCATAGTAAAAAAAAAGATTCTGAGATGCAGTACTTTGATGCAATCTCAAAAACGACAGAATAATCTCTGTTCATATCCAATTCAATATCAATTCGATATCACAGTAATCCATGTCTATGCCCCAGCCACTAATGATGAAGAAGCTGAAGCTGAATGGTTCCAAGAAGACCTACAAGACTTTCTAGAACTAACACCAAAAAAAAAAAAAGATGTCCTTTTCATCATAGGAGACTGGAATGCAAAAGTAGGAAGTCAAGAGATACCTGGAGTAACAGGAAATCTTGGTCTTGGAGTACAAAATTAGGCAGAACAAAGGCTAACAGAGTTTTGCCAAGAGAAGGCACTGGTCATAGCAAACACCCTCTTCCAACAACACAAGAGAAGACTCTACACATGAACATCACCAGATGGTCAATACTGAAATCAGATTGATTATATTCTTTGCAGCCAAAGATGGAGAAGCTCCGTACAGTCAGCAAAAACAAGACCAGGAGCTGACTGTGGCTCAGATCATAAACATGTTAATGCAAAATTCAGGCTTAAAATGAAGAAAGTAGGGAAAGCCACTAGTCCATTCAGGTATGACCCACATCAAATCCCTTATGATTATACAGTGGAAGTGATGAATAGATTCAAGGGATTAGATCTGATAGATAGAGTGCCTGAAGAACTATGGATGGAGGCTCATAACATTGTACAAGAGGCAGTGATCAAAATCATTCCTAAGAAGAAGAAATGCAAAAAGGCAAAATGGTTGTATTAGAAGGCCAAACAAATAACTTAGAAAAGAGAAGTGAAAGACAAAGGAGAAAAGGAAACATCTACCAATCTGAATGCAGAATTCCAAAGAAGAGCGAGGAGAGGTCAGAAAGCCTTCCTGAGTTATGAGTGCAAAAAAGATAGAGGAAAATGGTAGAATGGGAAAGATTACAGATATTTTAAAGAAAATTAGAGATACCAAGGGAACATTTCATGCAAAGATGGGTACAATAAAGGACAGAAATGGTATGGAGCTAGCAGAAGATATTAAGAAGAGGTGGCAAGAACGCACAGAAGAACTATACAAGAAATATCTTCATGACCCAGATGACCACGATGGTGTGATCAATCACCTACAGCCAGACTTCCTGGAAGGTGAAGTCAACTGGGCCTGAGGAAGCACCACTGCAAAAGTAGTAGAGGTGATGGAATTCCAGTGTGAAAGTGAAAGTTGCTCAGTCTTGTCCAACTTTATAGTCCATGGAATTCTCCAGGCCAGAATACTGGAGGGGGTAGCCTTTCCCTTCTCCAGGGGATCATCCCAACCCAGGGATTGAACCCAGGTCTCCTGCATTGCAGGTGGATTCTTTACCAGCTGAGCCACAAGGAAAGCCCAAGAATACTAGAGTGGGTAGCCTAGCCCTTCTCCAGTGGATCTTCCCAACCCAGGAATCAAGCTGGGGTCACCCGCATTCCAGGTGGATTCTTTACCAACTGAGCTATCAGGGAAGCCCTGGAATTCCAGCTGAGGTATCTCAAATCCTAAAAGATGATGCTGTTAAAGTGATGCACTCAGTGTACCAGCATATTTGGAAATTCAGCAGTGGCCACAGGACTGGAAAAGGTCAATTTTCATTCCAATCCCAAAGAAAGGCACTGCCAGAGAATGTTCAAACGACCACACAATTGCACTTGTTTCACAGGCTAGCTAAGTAATGCTCAAAATTCTCCAAGCTAGGCTTCAACAGTATGTGAACTGAGAACTTCCAGATGTTCAAGCTGTATTTAGAAAAGGCAGAGGAACCAGAGATCAAATTGTCAACATCTGCTGGATCATCGAAAAAGTAAGAGAGTTTCAGAAAAACATCTACTTCTGCTTTATTGACTACGCCAAAGCCTTTGACTGTGTGGATCACAGCAAACTGTGGAAAATTCTTTAAAACATGGGAATAGAAGTGTTCCCCATCCTGATCCCCGCTCCCACCACAAAAACCACTACAATATTGTAAAGTAATTAGCCTCCAACTAATAAAAATAAATGGAAAAAAACAAAACAAAACAAAACCATATCTGATACCTCTCACCCAGAAAAAAAAAAAAAAAAAAAAACCATGGGAATACAAGACCACCTTAACTGCCTCCTGAGAAACCTGTGTGCAGGTCAAGAAGCAACAGTTAGAACCAGACATGGAACAATGAGCTGGTTCCAAATTGGGAATGGGGTACATCAAAGATGTATGTTGTCACATTGTTTATTTAACTTATATGCAGAGTACATCAAGTGACAATGCCAGGCTGGATGAAGTACAAGTTGGAATCAGGATTGCTGGGAGAAATATCAATAACCTCAGGTATGCAGAATGCACAACCCGTATGGCAGAAAGCGATGAAGAACTTAAGAACCTCTTGATGAAAGTGACAGAGGAGAGTGGAAAACCTGGCTTAAAATTCAACATTCAAAAAACTAAGCTCATGGCATCCAGTCCCATCACTTTATGGCAAATAGATGAGGAAAAATTGGAAACAGTGACAGAATTTATTTTCTTGGACTCCAAAATCACTGCAGATGGTGACTGCATCCATTAAGTTAAAAGATGCTTACCCATTGCAAGAAAAGCTATGATAAAACTAGACAGCACATTTAAAGTCAGAGACATTACTTTACCAACCAAGGTCTTTATAGTCAAAGCTATTGTTTTTCCAGTAGTCATGTATGGATATGAGAGTTAGACCATAAAGAAAGCTAAGTGCCAAAGAATTGATGATATTGAACAGTGGTGTTGGGGAAGATTCCTGAGAGTCCCTTTGGACAGTAATGAGCTCAAACCAGTCAACCTTAAAGGAAATCATTCCTGAATATTCACTAGAAGCACTGATGCTGAAACTCCAATACTTTGATCACCTGATGTGAAAGACTGACTCATTGGAAAAGACCCTGATGCTGGGAGAGATTAAAGGCAGGAGGAGAAGGGGATGACAGAGGATGAGATTGTTGTATGGCATCACCAACTCAATGGACATGAGTTTGAGCAAGCCCCAGGCATTGGTGATGGACAGAGAAGCCTGTCATGCTGTAGTCCACTGGGTTGCACAGAGTCGGACATGATGAATGACTGAACTTAATCTTTCATCATTGATCAGCTAACATGCATTCTCCCCTCCCGATCCCACACATTTTTAAGAAAACTAGTTGGCCTTTGGATGTAGATTTGGGTTAAACTCAGGAGAATGAATAGTTTTACGTACTGATGAAAACTTCAATATAATTTACTGTCTTCTCTCTCTTTTATTTATGTACCAGTTTGACAGAGATTCTTCATCTGAGGGAATTCTTCTGTTAATCTTCAGCTACAAAACAAATCAGCCAGTATTATGTATCCACTGTGTTCAGGCCGTGCTCTGTACAAGCACTAATGTGTTGTGAAACCTCATTCACTGCCTTAGAAAGTGAAAGCGTGTGTAGAAAGTGAAAGTGTGAGTGTAGAACTTAAAATTGTGTGGAAAGTCTGTATGCTTGTAGAAAGTGAATGTGTCTGTGTTTGGTTAATGTAGATGTGAGTTCAGAATAAATGTACATGTAGAAAGTGAAAGTGTGTTTGTGTAGACAGTGAAAGTGTGGAAAGTAAATGTGTATGAGTGTAGAAAGTTAAAGTGTTTGTAGAAAGTGAAAGTGTGTGTTAAAAGAGAATATGTGTGTTTGTGTGAAAAGTGATTGTGTGTGGAAATTGAATGTGTGTGTCTGTATAGAAAGTGAATGTGTCTGTGTAGAGAGTGAATGTGTGTGTAAAAATGAATGTGTATATGTGTGTGTAGAATGTAAATGTGTGGGTGGAAAGTGAGTGTGGTAGTGTGTAAAGTGAAAGTGTATGTAAAAAGTGAAAGTATGTGGAAAGTGAATCTGTACGTAGAAAGTGAATGTGGGTGCATACACAAGTGAATGTGTCTGTGTGTGGAAAGTGAATATGTGTGTAGAAAGTGAATAAGTGTGTATGTGTGTTGAAAGTGAATTTTTCTGGGAAGAATGTGTGTGTGTGCAGCAAGTGAACGTGTGTATGGACAGTGTGTGTGTAGAAAGTGAATGTCTGTAGAAGCTAAATTTGTATATAAAATGAAAGTATTTGTATAAACTGAATGTGTGTAGAAAGTGAAAATGTGTGCATGGTGAAAGTGTGTGTAGAAAGTGAAACTGTGTGTACAGAGTGAAAGTGTGTAGAAAGTGAAAGTGCATGGATGTAGAAGGTGGAAGTGTGACTTTAGAAAGTGAAAGTGTGTGTGTAGAAAGTGAGTTTATGTGTGTAGAAAGTGTATGTGTCTGTGCATAGAAAGTGAAGGTGTGTGTAGAAATGAATGTGTATGTTGTTGAAAGTGAATGTGTATGTGTACAGTGTGAGTGTGTTGTAGAAAGTGAATGTGTGTAGATAGTGAATATCTGTGTAGAATGTGTATGTGTGTTTGTAGAATGAGAATGTGAGTGTAGAATGTAACTGTGTGTGTGTAAATATGAATATGTGTGTGTAGAAAGTTAAAGTGTGTAGAAAGCGAGTGTATAGAAAGTGAAGTGTGTGTAGAATGTGAAAGTGTGTGGAAAGTGAATGTGTGTAAAAGGGGAATGTATCTGTAGAAAGTGAAAGTGTATGGACAGTGAATGTGTATGGAAAGGGAAATTGTGTGTTGAAAGGGAATGTGTGTGTAGAAAGTGAAAGTGAATGTGTAGAAAGTGAAAATGTGTGTAGAAACCGATCGTGTATGTTTAGAAATGAATGTGTAAGTGTGTGTGGAAAGTGAAATTGTGTCAGTAGAAAGCGTGTCTGGAAAGAAGCTGTGTAGAAGGTGAAAGTTTGTAGAAAGTGAATGTGTGTGTGTAGAATGTGAATATGTGTTTTCTGTGTAGAAAGTGATTGTGTGTAGATAGTGAATGTGTGTGTTTTAAAACTGTGTGTCTGTGTGAGTGTAAAATGAGAATGTCAGTGCAGAATGTAACGTGTGTGTAGAAAGTGAATGTGGTTGTGGAAAGTGAAAGTGCATGTGTAAAAATGTGTGTATCTAGGGGAGAATGTGTGTGTAGAAAGTGAATACATGTCTGTGTGTGGGAAGTGAATGTGTGTGTAAAAAGTGAATGTATATGTTTGGAATGTGAATGTATGTGGAAAACTGAAAGAATGTGTAAAAAGAGAAACTGTAGAAAGTGAATGGGTGTCGAATGTGAAACCAAGTGTAGAAAGTGAACGTGTGTAGGTGCTGAATGTGTGTGCATAGAAAGTGTGTGTATGTGTGGCTGTAGAATGAGAATGTTTGTGAGTGTAGAATGTAAAATATGTGTTTGTAGAAAGTGAAAGTGTGTGTGTAGAAAGTGAATGTTTAAATAGAAAGTGAAGATGTGTGTGTAGAATGTGGATATGTGTATGCATAGAAAGTGAAAGTGTGTATGGAAAGTGAAAGTGTGCATACAAAGTGAGTGTGGTTGTGTAGAAAGTAAAAGTGTGCATGTGCAGAAACTGAAAGTGTATGTGTGTAGAAATGAATGTTTATGTGTGTGTAGAAGGTGAATGTGTGTGTAGATAGTGAATGTGTGTGTGTAGAAAGTCTATGTGTGGATGTATAGTGAGAATGTATAATGTAAAATGTGTGTGTGGAAAGTGAAAGTATGTGTAGAAAGTGAAAGGGTGTCTGTGGAAAGGGAAAGTGTGTGAGTGTGGGGAGTGAAAGTTGGTGTGTAGAAAGTGATTATGTTTGTGTAGAAAGTGAATATGTGTGTAAAAAGTGAATCTGTGTCTGTGTCAGAAGTGAAGATGTGTAAGTGTAAAATGTAAACATGTGAGTTTAGAAAGTGCATGTGTGTGCTGGAAGTAAAAATGTGTAGAAAATGAAAGTGTATTTGTATAGAAAGTGAAAGTGTGAGTATAGAAAGTGAAAGTGTGTGAAAAGTGACTTGTGTTTGTGTAGAATGTGAACATATGTGTAAGAAGTGAAAAAGTGTATGTAGAAAATGCCTGTATGTGCAGAAGGTGAATGTGTGTGTTTGTAGAAAGTGAAAGCTTAGGAGTGTTAAATGTGAAAGTGTGTGTAGAAAGTGAATTGTTGTAGAAAGCAAAACTGCATGTGTGGAAAGTGAATCTTATCTGTGCGTAGGAAGTGAATGTCTGTGTGTCATGTGAATGTGTGTGAGTTTAAAATGTGAATAAATGTGTAGAAAGTGAAAGTGACCATGTAGAAACTGAAAGTGTGTTTGTGTAGAAAGTGAAAGTGTGTGGAGACTGAAAATATGAGTGGATAGGGTGAAAGTGTGTATAGAAAGCAAAGGTGTGTGTGTATAGAAAGTGACTGTGTGTGTTTGTAGAAACTGAATGTGTACCTGTATAAATGAAAGTATGCGTTACGTGTAGCAGAGGAATGTGTATGTAGAGTCAATGTGAGTATGTAGAAAGTGAAAGTGTAGTTAGAAAGTGAATGTCTGTGTTGTGTCTTGAAAGTGAATGTGTGTACATAATGAATGTGTGTGTGTAGAATATCTATGTGTGTGTTTAGAAAGTTTATGCCTGTGCTGGTGTGGAATGAGACTGTCAGTGTATTAGTGTGAAATGTATGTGTAGAAAGTGAAAGTGTGTCTGTAGAAATTAAAGGTGTGTAGAAAGTGAGAGTGTGTGAATGTGGAAAATGAAAGTGTGTGTGTAGAAAGTGAGGGTGTGTGTGCATACCAAGTGATTGAAAGAGACACGTGCACCCCAATGTTCATCACAGCACTGTTTACAATAGCCAGGACATGGAAGCAACCTAGATGCCCATCAGCAGATGAATGGATAAGGAAGCTGTGGTACATATACACAATGGAATATTACTCAGCTATTAAAAAGAATGCATTTGAATCAGTTCTAATGAGGTGGATGAAACTGGAGCCCATTATACAGAGTGAAGTAAGTCAGAAAGAAGAGCACCAATACAGTTTATTAATACATATATGTGGAATTTAGAAAGATGGTAACGATAACTCTATATGCAAGACAGCAAAAGAAACACAAATGTAAAGAACAGTCTTTTGGACTCTGCAGGAAAAGGCGATGGTGGGATGATCTGAGAGAATACCATTGAAACATGTATATTATCATATGTGAAACAGATCACCAGTCCAGGTTCGATGCATGAGACAAGTGCTCAGGGCTGGTGCACTGGGATGACCCTGAGGGATGTGATGGGGAGGGAGGTGGGAGGGGGGATCAGGATGGGGACACATGTACATCCATGGCTGATTCATGTCACTGTATGGCAAAAACCACTACAATATTGTAAAGTAATTAGCCTCCAATTAAAATAATTAATTAAAAAAGAAAGTGAATGTGTATAGAAAGAGAATCTGTGTCTGTGTAGGAAGTGAATGTGTGTAAAAAATGAACATGTATGGGTTTAGAATGTGCATGTATGGGTAGAAGTGAAAACGTGTAGAAAGTGAAAGTATGTGTGTAGAAAGCAAGTGTATTCATGTGGAAAGTGTGTGTGTGGAAAATGAGTTGTGTTTGTATATAAAGTGCATGTGTGTTGAAAGTGAGTGTGTGCATGTGTAGAAAGTAAGTATGTGTGTTTATAGAAGGTGAATGTGTGCCTGAAGAAAATGAATGTGTATGTGTAGATAATAAATGTGTGTGTAAAAGTTAATGTGTGTATAGAAAGTATGTGTTTGTCACTAGAAAGTGTATTGTATGTCTGTGTATAAACTGTGTGTGTGTAAAATGTGAATGTTTGTGGGTGGAAATTTAATGTGTGTCTTTAGAAAGTGAAACTGCATTACTGTAGAAAGTGAAAGTGTGTGTAGAAAGCGAGTGTGTGTGTAGGAAGTGGATGTGTGTAGAAAGTGAATGTGTGTGTGTAAAAATGAATGTGTATGTATGTGTAGAAAGTGAATGTAAGTGTGTAGAAAGTGAAAGTGTTTTAGAAAGTGAATGTGTGTGGAAAGTGAAGGTATGTGTCTGTGTAGAAAGTGAATGTATGTGTGTGTAGTGTGTGATTGTGTGTGTATATAGAGTGAAGGTATGTGTAAAAAGTGAATGTGTGTACAGAAAGTTAATGTGTTTGTAGAAAATGAGTGTGTTTGTGTAGAAAGTGAGAGTGTGTCTGTAGAAATTGAAGGTGTGTGGGAAGTGAAAGTGTGTGATTGTGGAAAGTGAGACTGTGTTTGAACAAAGTGTGTGTGTTTGTACAAAGTGTGTGTGTTTGTGTAGGAAGTGGACATGTGTGTAAAAAGTGAATATGTGTGCGTTTAGAATGTGAGTGCATGTGTAAAAAGTGAATGTGTGTGTAGAAAGTGAAAAAGTGTGCAGAAAATGAGTTGTGTATGTAGAAAGTGACTGTGTGTTTACAAAGTGAAAGTGTATAGAAAGTAAATGTGTGTGTGCATAGAAAGTGAATGTGTGTGTAGAAAGTGAGTGTGTGTGTAGAAAGTGAATGCATGTGTAGAAAGTATGTGTGTGTAGAATGTGAATGAGTACATAGATAGTCAAAGTTTGTGTGTGCAGAAAGTCAATGTGTTTGTAAAGAAAGTGAATGTATGTGTAGAAAGTGAATGTGCATAGAAAGTGAATGTGTGTGTAGAAAATGAGTGTGTAGAAAGTGAATGAGTGTTATAAAAAGTGAATGTGTGTGTGCTGAAAGTGAAAGTGTGTAGAAAATGAAAGTGTGTGTTTACAAAGTGAATTATATGTGTTTAGAAAATGAGTGTATGTGTGTAGAAAGTGAATGTGTGTGTGTGTAGAAAGTGAATGTGTGTTTAGAAAATGAAAGAGTATGTAGAAAGTGAGTGTGTGTAGAAAGTGAATGCATATGTAGAAAGTGTGCGTGTGTGTAGAAAGTGAATGAGGGTGTGTGTAGAATGTGTGTGTGTGTAGAAAATGAATGTGTGCATGTATGTGTGCAGAAAGTGAGTCTATGTGTGTGTAGAATGTGAATGTGTGTGTGCACACACTGGCAGAGAGAGAAGAGCCAGGTGTGTGATGGGTCTCGGGGCACACACTGGCCATCAGCTCTTGGTGTATTTGCCGCTCAGGAAGGGGTGTGAAATGTGTGCATTTGCTGCCATACTTTGCAACAAGTCATGCCGGTTATATCCTGTTGCTAAGATGAGAGGCATAGGTTAGTTTGAGGATTTCAGTTAGAACGACTAATTTTTAAGAAAAAAAAATCTTGGGAATAATGATGCTATATTTTTTTCACTTCTTTTTCTTTTCATTGTTTCACTTATTTTTCCCTTGGAACACTTCACTGTGCTAGTCCTTTCCGCTGCCTGTTAACCAGAG
This sequence comes from Dama dama, assembly GCF_033118175.1. Taxonomy (NCBI): domain Eukaryota; kingdom Metazoa; phylum Chordata; class Mammalia; order Artiodactyla; family Cervidae; genus Dama; species Dama dama. Next base: position 10,235,601 of record NC_083712.1, on the reverse strand, counting down.
AGGTAAAGAGCAGACTTAAAAGGTGCAAAGTTGTTCATCCTGCCAATTCTGAAACCAGATGCAAGTTCAAGGGCTTCCTCTAGTGACCCTCAGGTTTGGTGATTCAGCAGGTCTCACTGAAAGTGTGTTCCCGACTTGTGTTTCTGCGCCTGTTGGAGAACATCACCATGTGCTTTAAGGAAGCCACATCACTTATTTATCTAAGAAACTCACTCCTTAGTGGCAATTCGTGTATTTGACTGAATAAGGGAGGGTATATTCATAAGATATATCACTCAAACTTTGGTAATATATATATGATCATCAGAAACATCCCAAATATCATTTTAGGAGAGTAAATAATCTGAATACTGGTAATAATTTTAAGAGTTTTCATTAATACTTCAAGCCATAATTGCAATGTTTTGAATCTTCCTGAGAGAGTTATACCAACAGCAAGTCTTTTTTAATGATTTTATTTATTGATTTATTTTTGGCTCTGCTGGGTGTTCATTGCTACTCAGGCTTTCTCTAGCTGCGGTGAGCAAGGGCTACACTCTAGTTGCAGTTTGCAGGCCTCTCATTGTGTGGCTTCTCTTATTGCAGAGCGCAGGCTGTAGAACATTCGGGCTTCAACTGTTGTGGCTCCTGGGCTCGAGAGCTTGGGCTCAGTAGTTGTGGCCACAGGCTTGGCTGTCCCGCAGCATGTAGAATCTTCCCAGATCAGGGTTTGAACCCACGTCTCCTGCATTGGCAGGTAGATTCTTTACCACTGAACCACCAGGGAAATCCACAAGTCTATTTTTTTTTAGTCCCTTTGAATTCCTAAACATTGCAATGATATTTTCTTCCCTTACTCCCTTTTTCCTCATCCTTTAAAGTGGAATGTTAGAGACAGAGAAAAGAAACTCTTGAAATGATGTGATCATCATTACTTGACTTTATATAGCACTTTATGTTTTAACATCTTTTAGCATAGGCTAATTTTATAGCCATCTTGAAAGTGGCTGACTTAAGTGCAAATTTGAAAAAATGAAGTATGGATTCGTGGAACGCAATTTTAGAAAATCAGCCTCAGTGCAGCTTTAATTTGCCTGATATGTGTATGAGCTTGGGTGAATGTATGCAAATAGATGAAAGTTGAAGTATGATTGCCAAAATCTACTGGCATATCGAATATGAGAAGGAGGAAAGAGACGGAGACAGAAAACAGACTTAGACTTTGTTTAGTACAGTTGATGGTTTTCAAACGAAGAGAAATTCAGGGAGGTCAGCAAATTATTCAAGATTTCACTCCCTAGCTACTGCCTGGTTATTAATGTAACAGCATACACCTGTCTACAGAAAAAGCAAATATTTGAAAATGTATTTGTCTTCACATGAGTGGGTTACTGGATTCACTTCCAGGTCTGATCATGTCTGGGAATATTGTGTATGTATTATGGCACAGATACTGACTATTTTTTCTATAACCCAGGAAGGTCCCCATATGATGGTTTTCCTTTGTGTCCAGGTGTGACTCTGGAGTCCGACTCCTGCCTGGATCCTGGGATCCCGGTGAATGGGCATCGGCACGGCAGTCACTTTGGCATCCGGTCCACAGTGACCTTCAGCTGTGACCCAGGCTACACGCTGAGTGACGACGAGCCCCTGGTCTGTGAGCAGAACCACCAGTGGAACCACGCATTGCCCAGCTGTGACGGTAGGTGGACCACAGAGGAGCCAGGAAGACGTGCACAGATTTTATTTAAACAGTTTGGGTGGTGAGCACTTTAGGGGGTGATTCAGGATGTAACTGAAACGGGACTTCTGTTTGGAAGCTCTTAGACCTTAAAAACATGGCTGTTTAGTGCTTGAAGTTTACCTAGAATCTTCTCTATGAGGTAGAGCTTCTATTTATAGAGAGAATTTTCCCACAGCAAGCACATTGTATAAGATCAAGCCCACAGATCAGTAGATGAGTGTGACCAGCGACCCAGGAGCCCTGCCTCATCCCAGTCACTGCCCGCACAAAGGCTACAGTTGCCTTGACCCTGAAGATTCTATGCAGAGGAAGTCATGCAGGATGTTTCTTTGCTATTTCCAGCTTCTTTCACTGTGACATCCAGGGCATGGCACTTAACTGCACCTCCTTCATTATCTGTTTCCCTGGATAATGCACCACCGCTGTTTATTCCAAGATACTTTGTACAAGCATTTGATTTATTTTGAGCTCCTTTTCCTGCTTGTTTGGCTAAGAGTGCACCCTCCTTCATGAATAACGTGTTTCCTTCCTCCTATTTATATTGGGTCACATACCTTTTTCTTATAGAATAATAAGCCTTGCTTATGTATTTGGAGCCCTCTCTTTTTTTTTTTTTTTTTTCATTTATTTTTATTAGTTGGAGGCTAATTACTTTACAATATTGTAGTGGGCTTTGTCATACGTTGACATGAATCAGCCATGGATTTACATGTACTCCCCATGGAGCCCTCTCTTTTGTTGAATCCAAGTATTGTGAATGCTTTCTCTCACTCTGTCTCTGTCCTCCTCCTCTTCTTGGTCTTTTTTTGAAGAATAGCATGTTTTCATTTGAAAATAATCTACTTGTTCAATGCATTCATTTGTGATTGGTGCTTTACAGATAGTGTTTAAGAAGGCTTACTACCCTCAAGTCATAAAGATATTCTGTTGTTTTCTTCTGAAAACCTTTAAAAACTTTAACAGCTTTATTGAGGTATAACTAAAATACTATAAACTACCTGTTTAATGTGAAAATTTTACTATGTTGTGAGACACCTATACATATATGAAACCATCACCATGATTAAGGATGTGTTCATCACCCTGAAAGCAAATGCTAGTGTTTTTTTTAATGTCAAATATATACTTTAAGCCCATCTAATATTTTTGTAAGATGTGATATAGTGTCTAGATCCATTTATTGATAAGATTGTCCTGTCTCTTCTCTGATGTGCGGTCTGTTCTGTCACACAGGTGGCTATATATGCATGAGTCATTGCCTTTGTCCTTTTGTTTATCCATTTGTTATTCATTCACTGAGTCATGTCCATCTCTTTGAGACCCCATGGACTGTGGCATGCCAGGCTTCCCTGTCCTTCACTACGTCTCAGAATTTGCTCAACTCATGTTCATTGAATCAGTGATGCCATCCAACCATCTTGTCCTCTGTTGCCCCCTTCTCCTCTTGCCTTCAGTCTCTCCCAGCATCAGGGTCTTTTCCAATATGTTGGCTCTTTGCATCAGATCACCGAAGTATTGGAGCTTTGGCTTCAGCATCGGTCCTTTCAGTAAATATTCAGGGTTGATTTCATTTAGGATTGACTGGTTTGATCTCCTGACTGTCCAAGGAACTCTCAAGAGTCTTCTCCAGCACCAAAATTCAAAAGCATTAATTCTTTAGCACTGAGCCTTCTTTATGGTCCAACTCTCACATTCATACATGACTACTGGGAAAACAATAGCTTTCACTATAAGGAATTTTGTAGGCAAATTGATGACTCTGTTTTATAATATACTATCTAGTTTTGTCATAGCTTTTCTTCCAAGGAACTTTAATTTCCTGGCTGCGGTCACCATCTGCAGTGATTTTGTAGCCCAAGAAAATAAAATTTGCCTTTTTTCCACTTTTTCCCCATTTATTTGCCATGAAGTGATGGGACCAGATGCCATGATCTTAGTTTTATGAATGTTGAAGTTTAAGCCAGCTTTTTCACTCTTCTCTTTCACCTTCATCAAGAGGCTCTTTAGTTCCTCTTCACTTTCTGCTGTTAGGGTGGTATCATCTGCATGTCTAAGATGGTTGGTATTTCTCCTGGCAATCTTGATTTAAGCTTGTGATTCATCCAGCCCAGCATTTTGCATGGTGAACTTTGCATATAAGTTACATAAGCAGGGTAACAATATACAGCCTTGAAGTACTTCTTTCCCAATTTTGAAAGTCTTTTGTTCCATGTCTAATTGTTGCTTATCTTTTAAATTTATTTGTATTTGAAGGTTAATTGCTTTATAGAATTTTGTTGTTTTCTGTCAAACATCGACAAGAATCAGCCATAGAAACACCCATGTACCCTCTCTCCCAAAACTCCCTCCCACCTCCTTCCCCATCCCACCCTTCTAGATCTTTACAGAGGCCCTATTTGTGTTCCCCGAGTCACATAGCAAATTCCCACTGGCTGTCTATTTTACACATGGTAAAGTAAGTGTCCATGTCACTCTCTCCACACATCTCACCCTCTCCCTCCTCCCCTCCCCCCGTTTCCGTAGGTCTTTTCTCTGTCTTCTTCTCCATTGCCGTCCTGCAAATAAATTCATCAGTGCCACCTTTCTAGATTCCATATATATGCATCAGTATATGATATTTCTATTTCTCTCTCTGACTTACTTCACTCTGTATAATAGGCTCTAGTTTCACCTACTTCATTAGAACTGACTCAGATGTGTTCCTTTTAATGGCTGAGTAATATTCCATTGTGTATATGTTCCACAGCTTTTTTGAGGAATCTGCATGCTGTCTTCCATTGTAGTTGTAGATTTACATTCTCACAAGCAGTGCAAGAGTGTTCCCTTTTCTCCACACCCTCTCCAGCATTTATTGTTTGTAGACTTTTTGATGATGACCATTCTGATTGGTGTGAGGTAGTATCTTAGTGTAGTTTTGATTTGCACTTCTCTAATAACGAGCGATGTTGAGCATTTTTTCATGTGTTTGTTAGCCATCTGTATGTCTTCTTTGGAGAAATGTCTGTTTAGGTCATTTTCCCACTTTTTGATTGGGTTGTTTGTTTTTCTGGTATTCAGTTGTATGATCTGCTTGTGTATTTTGGAAATTTATTCTTATCAGTTGTTTCCTTTGCTATTATTTTCTCCATTCTGAGGGTTGTCTTTTCACCTTGTTTGTAGTTTCCTTTGCTGTGCAAAAGCTTTTAAGTTTAATTAGATCCCACTTGTTTATTTTTGCTTTTATTTCCATTACTCTAGAAGGCGAATCATACAGGATCTGGCTTTGATTTATGTCATCGAGTGTCCTGCCTATGTTTTTCTCTAAGAGTTTTATAGTTTCTGGTCTTACAGTTAGATTTTCAATCCATTTTGAGTTTATCTTTGTGTATGACATTAGGAAATGTTCTAATTTCATTATTTTACACATAAGTGTGTAGTTTTCCCAGCACCACTTATTGAAGAGCATACAGGTTTCTCAGAGGACAGATAAGTTGGTTTGGGATTCCCATCTTTTTAAGAATTTTCCACAGTTTGTTGTGATCCACACAGTCAAAGGCTTTAAGCACAGTCAATGAAGCAGTTTATCCATTGAGAAATTTTACTTTTTAATTCTCAGAAAACTTTCTAAAGAAGTCTGGAGACAGTAAATGAAAAACATTGACGTCTCACTATATACAAATTAAAAGTTCCATTATTTTTTATTTTTATTTTTTAAATTAATTTATTTATTTTAGTTGGAGGCTAATTGCTTTATAATATTGTAGTGCTTTTTTCCCATACATTGACGTGGATTAGCCTTGGGTGTACACGTGTCCCCTTCCTGAACCCCTCCCCCCTCTCTCCCCACCCCGTCCCTCAGGGTTGTCCCAGTGCCCCGACTTAGAGTGCCCTGTTTCATGCACCAAAAAGTGCCATTAAAAATTTTAAAAGGTAAAAGAAAATGGTCAGATTAGAGAAAATGATTGCACTGTCTGTGTAATACAATTTTAAATGAGTTTGTCCAATAAACAAATGAAGGAAAATTAAACAACACAAATAAACCAATAGATCTGTGAGGGAAACAAACACACTGATGACTTTCAGAAGTGAGCAAAGGCCAGTAAATGGTGTAAAACAGGCCAGGAATCAGGAAAATGCAAGTAAAACACAGTAATATACCTCCCTTGTTGGATTTGCAAAAAGAAGTGCAGAGTTCATATTATTTGGATTCATTGTGGGATTATGAATCTGCATGTGTATTCTGCATTATTACTGGGAAATGTAAATAATATAGTTTCTTGTGAGAAAAAAAAGCATCTCAGTGCAATGCATATCATGTGTGTGAGCACATACACATAGGTAACTACACACACCCTCACAGAGTATGCACAGGAAATGGCTGGAAATAGACAACCTAAAATTATAGCTACAATTATATATTTATAACCTACAATTATATATGTATATATAATATAAATATAACTATATATATTTATAATCTAAAATTATAACTGCAAGGAAAATTTCCTCCCTTTTTGGGATGTTAGTAGGCTATTAGGGAGGGTGAAGAGACCTTTTTTAGCTCTTCATTTTATGGTGTTATTTGAATTTTTGTTGCCATGTTTTATTTTTGTATTAGAAGTCTAATAATAAAAAAATAAATAAAATTCATGTTTACGACTATGAGTGTCAGAAGGATACGAGCTACTGTACTATTTAAAAATTTATAAAACTTGAGTATGACCTAAATACTATACCAAAATGTTCACTCCTTATTTGGAGTCTTTACTAACAACAATTTTTCTAAGAACACTAAGTATAATAAGGGCCTAACCCTTAAAAGATTTCCATGTTATTCACACATAACTGAATATCAATCAATATATTTTATTAAATCACTTAATCCAAAATCTGGAAGTTAATCATAGGAATAATTTTATTGAAATGTTTACATGATATACAAATTCATGGCTCCGTTGAATGTCATTGTGCAGCTTTAATGATTTTATGGGCTAGAGCTAAAAATGGAATTTAGGAATGAAACTTATACAAGCTGCTCTCTTTTGTGCACTTGCTTTTGAGGTAGGTCAGTTGAGCATCTGCTCCAGTGGGGCTTCTCGAGTTGTTTCAACTGTGGATTTCCCAGTGTGAGCTGGAGAGACTGGCAGTGTAGGGTCCCCTGGTCATGATTCCACCGCGGGGCGGTGGTGTCGGATGGTGCTAGTCCAACACAGAAGACAGCCCAGTCATCAGATCAGCTACTTAATAGATTCTCGATCTAGTGAAGAAAACTGACATATAAAAATGAGGGATTGGGAATACATGTAAATCCATGGCTGATTCATATCAATGTATGACAAAACCCACTGGAAAAAAAAAATAATAATAATAATTTAAAAAAAATAAAATAAAATAAAGATATAGCATTCCCTAAAAAAAAAAAAGAAAAAGAAAAAAAAAGAAAAAAGAAAAAATGAGAGATTTATCCTAACCAGACCTGTCATTTTGAATGGACTCTTCTCAAAAGAGAACTATATGCGCATGTTATTGTTGACTTGATGTTTGCAACTTGCTTTGTTTAAATGTTTTAGTGTCTATCCAAGACTATTTTCCACTTTTATCCAGTCATCCTCATCCTGCAAGACCAGGTTGCACTCCACCTTCACCAGAATTCTTTTGCATTTGCTCCAGGTCACTAGCTTTTCTGACATCCATTTCTCCCATATGTAGTTCTGAAAGTCTAACTTTAGCACTTATAATCCAGTCAATCAAATGGTATATATTCTTAGTCCATTTGAACTGCTAAAACAAAATGCTGCAGATTGTGTGGCTTATAAACTACAGAAGTTATCTTTCACTATTCTGGGTGAAGACTCTCTTTGAGATCAGGGTGCTGCCAGCATGGCTGAATTCTTACAGGGCCCTATATTGGGGTGTAGACAGCCATCTTCCCAGTGAGTCATCTCATGGTGGAAAGGATGAGGGAGCACTCTGGGACCTCTTTTATCAGGGTTCCAATCCCAGTAAGGGCTTCCCTAGTGGCTCAGAGGGTAAAGCATCTGCCTGCAATGCGGGAGACCTGGGTTTGATCCCTGGGTCAGGAAGATCCTCTGGAGAAGGAAATGGCAACGACTCCAGTACCCTTGCCAGGAAAACCCCATGGACCGGGGAGCCCAGTAGGCTACAGTCCATGGGGTCGCAAAGAGCCGGACACGACTGAGCGATTTCACTTTCAGTCCCAGTAATGAGACCTCAGCCCTCGTGGGGCTTCTCTGGTGGCTCAATGGTAAAGAATCTGCCTGACAGTGCAGGAGATGTGGGTTTGATTCCTGAGTCAGGAAGATCCCTTGGAGAAGGAAATGGCTACCCAATCCAGTATTCTTGCCTGGGAAATCCCATGGACAGAGAAGCCTTCGGGCTACAGTCTATGAGATCACAAAGATTCGGACATGACTGAGCAGCTAAATCACCACCACAACCACCAGCCACAGTTCTCATGACTGGATCATATCAGAGGCCACACCCTTGATACCATCACATTAGACCTTAGGATCTCAACATGAGTTTTGAGTACGCATTCAGACTGTAGTGTTTACATATTCACATTTAATCATTTAGTACAGTCTCTTCTAGGAAGTAGCAATTGAAGAAGAACTCATCTAAAATAGAACCCTGGGATGGGAATCCAGTGCTGAGTAGAATTTCTCAAAATCTAATATTCAAAGAGGCGTTCTAGGCAGAGGAAATGAGCAAGCTCAGCTGAGTTGATCAGTGTGGAACTTTCTGCAAATTCCTGGAGGTTCAGTGAAGGAGAGTGAATGGAAAGAGTGGAATGACCAGAAGGAAGTTTTCTAGAAATGGCATGGGCATAGACTGGAAAGGGCCTTATGTGCTTTGCAAATATCTGAGATGCTGTATATTTGTTTTCCATAGAAAATGATCAGGTGCGTTTTATCTATTATTGTATCCCAATTTAAATTTATGTAGATTTGGAGTTTAAACTTTCTCAAAAGAGATTGGTAATGTTAACTATTTGCTTATGCTTCCTTGTAACCTGTCTCAGATAATAATACATTTATGATAAAAGGTGATTAATAAATCTGCACACTTTGGAAGATTTTAGAGTTTGATTGAGAAAGTTTTAGTCTGTCATGGTTGACTGTTTTCATTTAACCTTAAGAATTATTTTTGTTGCCTTTGCAAGTCATAAGCTATCTCCTAAACCCTATATGTTTTTATTGTGACAAATAATACATCAATAGGATATTTACACTTTCAAAAATTCACAGCTCTCAGAAAGGAAAGAAATCAGAATTAATTATAATATTTTATATCAATTCTATCAATATCTCTCACATCATATTAATAGCATTGCTGCATTTCATTTTTTTTTCTGTTTATACTTTAGATACTCAGGTTTTGAAGAAGCAAAGTGAACATTGCAATAAATTGGCCCTATTTTATTTGGTGAAAAACAAATGTAAGAAATCTTTGGAAAAGTTTCTATATTTTATAAATATTTTTGTAAACTCTTTGTTCTTTCCACAAGCATTTATTGGAAAACCACTGATTTTATAAGCACACAGTTGGCAAGTTCATAATCTATTAGAACAGAGAGAAGAAAGACTTATTTTTCAATCATCCAATGAAGTAAATGCTCTATTAGACACAGGACAAATGGTTGAAAATACAGAGATAAAAGAACTTGAAAGGCTTGGATGACAGCTTTCATGATGCATCTTTAGTAATGAGGTTGAGAGGAAAGAAAAGGCTGAAAGTGAAGAAGCAGTGAGAATCAGGCATAGAGTCATAAACACGGCCGGCAGGGAGTGAAGGAGAGAGGTGTGTTTGCTGAGGGTGGGTGCTAATCAAAGGCAGTTCAAGGGCCTGTCAGGCCGGTCCTGTGAGCCTGGCCCTGATTCCATGGGTGAGAGGTCTGAGGCTCGTGTGTGCTGTGTTCAAAGTGAAAGCCGGGACAAGGGCAGGGCCACCTCAACTGACCAGGTCTCCTTGATCCACAATTTTTTTTTTTTTTTAATCATGGCGTTCTATAGAAGATTTCTTTTGAGGAAAGGATTTCCATATAAATGAATGAGTGAACAAAAACAACTTCTGTAGGGCATGGGGAGTCCGCAAATAATCTGAAATGAAAATGGAATAATGTATTTTGTTTCTCTTTGTAAATTTTTAAAAACCAATACCAATATTAATAAAAGGCATTCTTATTTTATTTTTCATGAAAAAAAAAAGAAAAGTAACCTCATTTAGTTTTTTGCTTTAAATAGAACTTTATTAACAGTTTAAAGGAAAAAAAAAAAAAAGAGGAAATAATAGAAAAAGTAAAGAAACAAATCAGCCAGTATACTGCATGCTTTCATGTGCTAGTCTCTTCAAGGAAGAAGCAAGAGTTAGGAGGCAGGAGGTCGAGTGGACACAAACAAGCTGAAACACACCAGCTACAGAACTTTCCAGAAGTGAGGGGTGAAGACGCAGGCAGTGAGGGGAGAGTAGGGACCCACAGGTTTCATTCTGAAATGCTTAGGGAGCAGTTGCCAGTCCAGCTGTGGTTTGAGAAAGAAGTGAAGGTTTTTTTTGTTTGTTTTTTAATTGGAATGCCATTGCTTTACAATGGTGTGTGAGTTCCTGCTGTTCCTGCTGTGATTCAGCTGTGTGTGCACATCCATCCCCTCCTTTTCCTGTTTCCTTCCCATTTTGTTCACCAGAGAGCACTGAGCAGGGTTCCCTGAGCTCTGCAGTGGGTTCTCACTGATTTTCTATTTTATACATAGTATCAATAGTGTATGGGGCTTCCCAAGTGGCTCAGTGGTGAAGAATCTGCCTGCCCCTCCAGGAAATGTGGGTTCGATCCCTGGGTCAAGAAGATCTCCTGGAGAATGAAATTGCAACCCACTCCAGTATTCCTGCCTGGGAAATCCTATGGAGAGAGAAGCCTGGTGGGCTGCAGTCCATGGGGTCACCAGAGTCAGACACTTGACTGAGCGTGCATGCGATAGTGTATATCAGTGTTTAAATTGCGACTCTGAAAGCTGAGAGGTTACAAGTTAGAGCTCGATTCAGTTCAGCCACTCAGTCATGTCTGACTCTTTGCAACCCCATGAACTGCAGCACACCAGGCCTCCCTGTCCATCACCAGCTCCCGGAGTCCACCCAAACCCATGCCCTTTGAGTTGGTGATGCCATCCAACCATTTCATCCTCTGTCGTCCCCTTCTCCTCCTGCCTTCAGTCTTTCCCAGCATCAGGGTCTTTTCAAATGAGTCAGCTCTTTGTATCAGGTGGCCAAAGTATTGGAACTTCAGCTTCAGTTAGAGTTGGTGCTGTGGAAATAAATGGTATCTTTCAGGGAGCGAGTAGAATCTCTCACCTTTTCTTCCTCCCCCTTTTCTGCTGTTACCTCCCATGTGGAAAATGACTAGCGCCTGTGATATAGTCTACATGCCTCAACTCCTGCCTTCCTCCAATCTAGGCAGAGTAGACACTTTAAAATAAAATTAGTGAAGGCAGGTTTCTGGTTCTTTGAAACAACGACTGATTTGTTTGCAAACTTGAATTTCCTGGAAGACTTTGTGCATGGTCTGAGAAGATGAGGGAGAATGTGGGAATGACAGAAGCTGATAACAGCAGAATCTGCAAGGGGAGGGTTTTACTTAAAAGACCAGCAGGAACCCAATGGCCTTGTGGTAAATTGGCAGCTACTGGCCTGTCACTGAGCCAACTGTTAGCCCTGGGTAGACTGACTGTCTGCCTTGCCTCCACCCTTTCTTCACTCACTTGGCATTCATCGCCAAGGCCGCGTGGACATCACTTGCCCCGCTGAACTCTCTCACAGCACCTGCCTCTGAGAACCAGTTACGATTCTTGTCCTCAGAATAAATCATGCTTGGCTATCTTTTTATTAATTTATCTGCCTTGCCCACCTGAAAGTAAACTGGAAAAACAGGGACTTATCTGTCTTATTCATAGAAACAGCCCAGGTTTTAGTCTTTTTATCTACATCTGCATTCACAGTGTTGACGATCTCATCTTTCCACCCCTTGATCAAACCTCTCTCATGGGATCCAGACTTGCATATCTAATTACAGCTCCAATCATTCTGCATGGATGTCTAATAAGCACCACACTTGTGTGTCCAAAACTGAACTGGTTTACTTTCATAACCTGGTTCTCCCCCAGTCCATTTTTCCCACTCAGCCTTAGAACCTTATGATCATCCCACAATCTTCCTTTAACCTCATGGAACACACATCCCATTGACAAGGAAATCCTGTTGGCTCTATCTGCAAAACATGGGGTTTCTGACCACTTTTCACCACATCTCTGCTGATGTTCTGTCCAGGGTCTTACCTGTTTCACTTTCTGCCACCCAACCCCCTCCTCACATATCAGCCCAGCACCCAAACGAAAAGCCAGGTGGGCCCATGTCAGCCTCTGTGCGGGGCCCTTGGGTGGCCCTTCATCACACCAGAGATGGGCCATGCCCTGGGTGGGATCTGACCCCATAGACCCAGGGCCCGGGACTCTCTCTTCTCTCCCCACCCTCCCCACCAGATTGCCCCCCCCCCACCCCAGCAGACTTTTATTTTCTTGGGCTCCAGAATCACTGTGGAGGGTGACTGTGGCCATGAAATTAAAAGATGATTGCTCCTTGGAAGAAAAGCTGTGACAAATCTAGACAGCACATTAAAAAGCGGACACATCACTTTGCCAACGAAGGTCTGTATAGTTAAGGTTATGGTTTTTCCAGTGGTCATGTATGGATGTGAGAGTTGGACCCAAAAGAAGGCTGAGCGTCAAAGAATTGATGCTTTCAAACTGGGGTGCCAGAGAAGACTCTTGAGAGTCCCTTTGGACAGCAAGGAGATCAAACCAGTCAACCCTAAAGGAGATCAAACCTGAAGATTCAGTGGAAGGACTCATGCTGAAGCTGAAGTGCCAATCCTTTGGCCACCTGATGCGAAGAGCTGACTCATTGGAAAAGACCCTGATGCTGGGAAAGATTGAGGGCAGGAGGAGAAGGGGATGACAGAGGATGAGATGGCTGGATGGCACCGTCGACTCAGTGGACATGCGTGTGAGCAAACTGCAGGAGATGGTGGACAGGGAAGGAGGACAGGGAATCCTGGCATGCTGCAGTCTATGGGGTCACAAGGAGTCGGGCAGGACTGAGCGACTGAACAGCAACCAGCAGCCCACTCACGCTCTGGCCTTCATCCTGGTGATTTTGTCTTCCTGCAAGTTCTTCCCCACATTGCCAAGTGCTTCCTTCTGTCTCAAGTCTTTCTTCACAGGCCACCTCCTCAGTCAGGCTGCCCCACCCCTGACCCCGTTTATTCTGCCCCATGCCTGTTCTTCTTTCTGCATTTTCTTCCCTGGCATGTATCATCTTCCAACATTGTATATAATCAGTCATTCATATTGTATTCTCTCTTCTTCAGCTGGAACATGCACTCTGCCAGAGCAGAGATTTTTGTCTATTTTGCTCATAAGTAGCAGGTGCTTGGTAACTATTTTTTGAATAAATTAATGTTAAATGCTATGTTAATGTTATGTTTTTCATAATAAAATGTGTCAATGTAACTTTAAGATGTGAAAACTTTAGCCTCTTAAAATATTCTAGAACTCTTTTCAAAATTTTCTATTTTGCTGGCTTTTACCTACTTCTCAGTTTGCATATTCAAAGAAATTATCTGTTTTCTTAAAATAACATGCTGAGTGAGCATGGTGAGAAATATCACTTTTTCTACAAACGAGCTCATTCTTTTCTGAGTGCTATTTATGGAACAGCTTTTCTGACACATGATTCAGGATCTTCATGTGACAGTGGACCCTTGAATGGCACGGGGGTCAAGGGTCCAGAGGACCTGGAGACTGACTCAGGGCTGAACCTGGTCCCGTGCCCTCCCCGCCAGCTCCCCTGTGCCAGTTTGATCTGCTTTGATTCCTTGTTGGTTCAGCTCTTCCATTCTCAGGAAACGTTGGTAAGACTTAAGATAGAAAAGAAAAGAAAAACATCCACTTTTCAATTGTTTGCAAAATTAAGTTATATAAAGTTTATTCAAATTTTAAATCATCAATATCTTGCTCTTTTTCTTGTTTTTTCAAAATTTTTATAACTAATTATAAAATTTTAAAAAAATTTAAAATTTTTAATGTTAAAATGTTGTGTTGGGTCCTGCCACACAGCAACATAAATCAGCCACAATTATACATATGTCCTGCTCCTCCCTAGCCTCCCCTCCCCCACCCCATCCCTCCAGGTTATCACAGAGTGTCAGACGGGGTCCCCTGTGCAACACAGCAACTTCTCACCTGGTGTAAGATGGGTGTCTTACGCCTGATAGTGTGTATATGCTGACGCTACTTTCTCCAGCCATCCCTCTCTCTCCCTCCCCACTGTGCCCACAAGTCCATTCTCTACATCTCCGTCTCCATTCCTTCCCTGCAAATAGGTTCATCAATAGCATTTTTCTGGATTCCATACATATATACATTAACATACTGTACTTGTTTTTCTCTTTCGGCCTTACTCCACCCTGTAGATCCATCCACCTCCCCAGAGCTGACTCAGGCTTTATGGCCGAGTTGTACATATGTCCTGCATCTTCTTTATCCAATCATCTGTTGTTGGACATCTGTGTATTATAATACAACATCCATTCATAGTATCAACAGCTAATGTCTTGGGTATTTAATACATATGGACCCTGTGAATTGTGTTCTATGAAGCCAGTTGTTACAAACAGATACCCTAAGAGATGGCTTTTATCACTATGTTCAGTTTTAAGATAAGACAGATGTGCAGGAAGGAGGACGAGGTACCCGTCAAAGACCAGAGAGTCAGAGACAGGTTGGCATCTGAACTCATCGCGTTCTGGCATCAAGGTCTGAGCCCTGAAACCTCCACAGGACACTGACTCCCAAACATCTCGGCTTCCTCCCTCAAGTGATTATGTACAACTTTCTTTTTCTTCTTTCAAAAATGAGACCAAGACATATTGAACAGGGCATATGTTCTTGTAAAGGATTTAAATTCAATGAAGTGCTTCCAAGAATGCTGGCAGCTCTAGAGGACTGGAATCATTAAGATACAGAGATGTCGGTAGAGATGGAGAAATTTATTATAAGTTGACTCACATGATTACAGAGGCTGTGAAGCCATCAGATCTATGGTCAGCCAGCTGGGGACTCAGGGGGCCCCAAGGGTGTGAATTCCAGTCTGGAGGCCAGTGGCCTGTGAAAGCCGCCAGGCAAGATGTGTTCCGTCTTGCTTATAAGACACTCAGCCTTTTCGACCTCCTCGGGCCTCTGACCTATTGGAAGAGGCCCACCCCCTCCAGGGAGGGTCACCTGCTCTCCTTGGTCCGCCTGTTCCAGTGTCACCTCAGCCAGGAGCATCCTCACAGACGCACTTGGAATGAACTCAGGTCCAAGTCTGTGTATCCTATGATGCAGTCATGCAGACGCATAGACCTCACCATCACAGGAGGGTTCCGCTTCAGCTGGTATAGCCTACTCTGGGGTGTCTCTCCAGGTTTTGTACTACTTAGGTCTTTGTATATGAACTGACACATTGCGGGCAGAATGAAGTTTTTGCTTTGTTTTATTTTTCATGGAGGTGACCTTAAATATTCTTTTAGTCCTTGTGCAAATTAAATGCCACTTTAAAAGTATTTTATTGGAGCAATCATTGTGAAACTTTAATACTAAAATGATCTCTCTTATTATTTAAGCCCTCTGTGGAGGATACATCCATGGAAAGAGTGGAACAGTTCTTTCTCCTGGATTTCCAGATTTTTACCCAAACTCTCTAAACTGTACATGGACCATTGAGGTGTCTCATGGAAAGGGTAAGAATATTACAGATTTCAAAAATATAAAGTAATTAACTAGATGCAAACATGGGAACAAAAAAATATTGATATGTAAGTAAGTAAGATAACTAATTTCCTCATATATGTTTTGATTACTAACTGATTTTTAATAAGATTCTAAAATAAAAATAATCTTTAAATTATTGGTACATTCAAGCAAAAGTTGATTCCTTATTTTATTCTCTATTGATCAGATAACTTGAATTTATGCCTGTAAACATAAGCTTGAAAATCTGGTGCAA
Source organism: Dama dama (assembly GCF_033118175.1). Classification (NCBI taxonomy): domain Eukaryota; kingdom Metazoa; phylum Chordata; class Mammalia; order Artiodactyla; family Cervidae; genus Dama; species Dama dama. Next base: position 10,219,787 of record NC_083712.1, on the reverse strand, counting down.
TGCTAAAGAAAAGAGGCATGCATTATACAAAATATGAATAACACTTAAATAAAAGGAGATAAATAATTATCTAACTTCTCATTTCCATGATAAATCTAAGCCCCATTCTTGTACTTGCCATGTGTTCTAACTCTGATGAGTATTATTACACATAATGAGTAATTGTATGCTACGGAGAACTTGGCTTTGAAGGAAATTGAAAAAGAAAAAAAAAAGAATAAGCAAGTTATGAGTGACCAGGGTTTTGTAATCATAAAAATAAATATTTTTATTAAAAAGATCTGTTCATGGTTAATTATATTCACTATGTATAGGAATTCAGAAATAATACTTTGTGGGTATAGCTACTAGGGGATCATGTGCCCAAAGAGCCACATGAAACTAGGATTTCACAACTCTCTTCCCTCACTTGTGTAAGTTTCTATATTAAACCTCCAAGCCTGGTGTTTCTAAAGGACATGTTTACTAGCAATGGGAAAGTGGTCTGGTCCTTGTCTCCTCAGTCACAAATGCTTGTCCTGAGGGGCTCTGCACATTTCATTGAACCCTCCTGCCGAGTTTAGTCATGTATTTATGTCGGAACCTGCATCCGTAGCTCTCTGTATATCCATGTGTCTAATCTGTGTCTGTATCTATACCTATATACGCCTAAAAGAGAGAAGAAGGAATAAACAGCAAAACCAAATGTTTCGGCGTATATAGGTATAGATACGACACAGATTACCCATTCTCTGTACTTTTCTTTCAAACTTCATAATTCAGATTGCATTTTAAGATTGATTTTGATTCAAGACTTTGATGCCTAGAAGGAATTTTTCCCCAATTATTGATTCTATCAATATCCGCTTTACTCCTTTCTCTGCTCTTTCTCTCTCTGTCTCTCTGTTTCTCCATCTCTCTCTCCTGCTCACTATCTGCATCTCTGTCTCTCTCTGTCTCTGTCTCTCTGTCTTCCTCTCACTATCTCTCTCTGTCTGTCTGTCTGTCTCTCTGTCTGTCTCCCCCTCACTGACTTCATCTATCTCTCTGTCTCCCTCTCACTGACTCCATCTCTCTCTCTGTCTCTCTCACTGACTCCATCTCTGTCTCTCTGTCTCCCTCTCACTGACTCCATCTCTCTGTCTGTCTCTCTCTCACTGACTCCATCTCTGTCTCTCTCTGTCTCCCCCTCACTGACTCCATCTCGGTCTCTCTCTGTCTTCCTCTCACTGACTCCATCTCTCTCTGTCTCCCTCTCACTATCTCTCTCTGCCTGTCTGTCTCTCTCTCTCTGTCTCTCTCTCTCTGTCGTCTCCCCCTCACTGACTCCATCTCTGTCTCTCAGGAGTCCAGATGATCTTCCACACCTTTCACTTGGAGAGTTCCCACGACTACCTGCTGATCACTGAGGACGGGAGCTTCTCGGAGCCAGTGGCCAGGCTCACGGGCTCGGTGCTGCCTCACACCATCAAGGCGGGTTTGTTTGGAAACTTCACAGCCCAGCTTCGGTTTATATCAGACTTTTCCATTTCTTATGAGGGCTTCAACATCACGTTTTCAGGTACTTTGGGGTCTTATCTTCTCTGGCAGTAATAGTACCATTGTGTGAAGAAGTGCACACGTGTGTGTGTGTCTGTGTGTCTGTGTTTACAGGTAAACGGCTGACCAGTGGGAAGGTCTAGTTGGTGTGGAGGAGGAGGTGAGACCCAGGGGCAGCTGCCTCGCAGCCCCAAGACATTGTTTGCCACACATCAACTGTAAATTCTCATCCCCGCAAATTTGCTAATATCACTGCCTTCTCAGTCTCTTGTCATCAGTGCTACCAAAACCTCTGAGGACGCTGTCCTTACTGGGGAATGTGCTCAGAATTCACTGTGGTCTTGTTGTTTTGGGTCCTACCTTCCAGGAGACCCAGTATTTGTGATGAGAGCCACCTTTAGGATGAAAAAAATGTGACCATGTGCAATCGAGGATGAGCTTCTTATTGACCTTAATGCCATCATTAAAGCAACAAAACCATACTCCAAAATTAGGAAACATTTTCACCTTTATTATAAAATATAGATAATACTTGTGAGAGGTTTATGTAGTTTCAGCCATTGTCTGTATGTGTTAAATTACTAAGAATGGTATTAATATATTTTTATAGGTGAGAAAAATCAGTACAGACAGTTAACTGGTCAAACATGTGGGGGATAATTTTAATCACTTAAACAGTGTTCCACAAGCATCAGGGTCAGATGTCCTGCTGGGTCTCAGACACACCCCAGATGACAGAGGCAGTCATAGCTCTGAGATGACTGACTGGTGTAAACAATTGTATTAATTTCCATTTGTGTATCTGATGATTTGGCAAAGAAAGTGTTTTCCCACATCATGTTTCACTGCCCAGAACTAAAGTAGTTTTCTTAAGGTGGTCTCTGAGTCCTATAATTACAAATAGTTTCTTCTATTTTTATTGTTCCAGTTAATTCCCTAATAATTTTTGATGCCACTCATCAGATTCTTTGCTAAAATATCTGAATATTTATGTTATCTCCTTTTCTGAGGCTAAAACTCTTTGTAGAAGTATTTCCTTGGTCCTCTCTTTCACATCAAGACAATTACAGTCCAATATCTTACACACAGTAGGAATTAGTTGTTGTCAATAAACACTTACTAAATATCACATGATCATTAAAATATATAAAATGAAATATATAAAAGCTTTTTTAGCTTTATTGAAGTATGAATTTCAAGTTGAAATATTTTTTTTTAAAGACTTCTTAGGGATTTTAAGATGCTCTGAATGATTTTCTACTCCCTGTAATTATGACCAGTTGCCATTTATCTTAATCTGACTTTGTTGATTTTTCCTGTTATTTCACTGCATTAATAGAGCTTTCCAGACAGGCTCAGACTACTTGGTATCTTTGAAATTTGCTGCAATCAATGGTAATCATGGAATTGGCCACTTTCTATATCAAAGACTTAAATCTTCCTAACGCTAATACCTAAATCCGTCCCTCTGTGTGATCTCCCAGGGTAGATCTCAATTAGAATCGCCGTTAGACTCTCACTCCACTCTCTTCCTCCTTTCATCGTGATCCAAAATGAATTTAAGCAGAATACTCCAAAGACAGAAGTTGGCAGTGGTGCCTGTCTGTGGATCTGTGCCGTAGATGTTTCTCAGGAGTCTGTGCAACCTCTATCCATTCTGCACCATCTCCTTAGTTCCATCACTCCCCACACACAGCCACAAGGAGGCTTTTGACTCCAGGAGTCAGAGGACAGGTGTGAAGTTGGCTGTCTCCTTCCATAAACTCCCTCAGCAACAAAGCAAGGGAATAAGAACAACACACACTTTCCTGTGTCTTTGTAGCTCTTTGGGGCAGTTTTAAAGTATTTTTAAATTTTAAGACCAAAGTGGCAACACTTTTTGAGCGTATGTAACAATTCATGTGCACACAACCCATAGAACGCAGTCTATAAGACTTGCACAAGGAGTCATGTTTGTCTGTACTCTATCACACATGCACACTCAGACAGTCAGGCTGAGAACAAAATACGCTGAAACTGGGCTGTGAATGATTGCCAGTGACACTAGCACAATGGAGTTTATTTTTTCTGCCCAAAGAAGTAACAACTTTATTGTGCAAATGAAACATTTGCTCATCTGAGGATTTTTCAAATATTTGTACCAAATCGGTATGCTCTTATATCTGGATTTTTTATTCCTTGTTAGTCTGGTTTGTTTCTGTCTTTTTCAGAAAGTTTATTGAAGTGACTTCTTAGAAGGCTCAGTGGGTAAAAATCTGTCTGCTAATGCAGGAAACACAAGAGACCTGAGTTTGATCCCTGAGTTGTAAACATCCCCTGGAGAAGGGAATGTTTTCCCGCTCCAGCATTCTTGCTTGAAGAGTCCCATGGACAGGAGAGCCTGGTGGGCTACTGTCCATGGGGTCACAAAGAGCAGAACACGCCTAAGCGCACATGCACGCACAGACATTAAAGGATCATTTGACAATTTTGTCTCCCAGTCCCTGCAGATAATGAAGGGATATTGGGAGAGAAGAACTCAGACAAGAAGTCATGTTTGTCTATACTGTATCACACATGCAGTTTGTCTATACCGTGTCACACATTATCTGTCCCTGCAGATAATAAAGGGATATTGGGAGAGAAGAACTCAGTAGTCCAGAATGTTTAGGTCAGGCTGTCTACCTTCCCGGATCCATCTGCTCTACCTTGAACATCCATTTCTGACCATTCTCTGTGTCCACTTACTATTCCAACATCCCTTCACCAGGTCTCCTATGATTCTGCCTTCTGAATGCCAACTTTCTGTGAGTTCACGTAATTTCCTAGTCATTCTCTTCCAAAGATGAGAATATGGGCAGCTCAGTGCCTTTACAGATGTGGTTTCCTCTTCATTCAAAGCCTTTATTTATCCCTCACCAGGCAAATTCCTCCCTTCAGAGGTCCAGTACTATCTGTTCCTCTTCCTAGGAAGTCTACCATTATGTTTTGGTATGACAAATAAATATTTATTGGGTTGAATTAAATGATAATACTTTTCCCCTTGCTGGGTCATATTAAAAATAAGTCACATTAATGATCATATTTCCAGAGTGACCAGAATAGTTTGAATATGTTAGAGATCCAGAACAGAGTTTTTACCTAAATGAAAAACAGGACAAAGACAGTGTGGCCAGCATGGCACTCATGTGTTGACCAGTAAGTTGGGTGAGACAAGGGAAAATGGGGAAAGAGATTTCTTCTTATGAGGTCAGGACACCAGTGGTAAAGCTTGTGGGTGATGGGAGTAGAAAACATGGATTAAAATTGAGAAATACTGGGGGAATGATAGTTGAATTTATTATGTTTATTGAGAATACAGAATCCACAGTTAAGAGAGCTGGAAATCGGGAAGGGGAGACAATTTGTTTTCAGAAGAACCAGCACACTTTCCCCACCACCTTAGGAAAACCTGTCTTTGTCTCCCCTTCATTTCGATAATGCTCATTCTTTAACTGTCACATTAACTTCTTTGAAACTCTTTCTGTCATTCAAATCCCTGGTGGTGGTCACCATTTGCTCCTATCTGACTAAGCACTGGGCATTAGACACTGAAGAAAAAGACAAGAAGGAGAAAAATGGTCTGAAGGATGGATCTTGAGACCAATGACACTGCAGATGCAACTGTACTGTTACAATTGAGGCTTGAAAGAATCAACACCATAGAATGAGACAAATATAAAGTATTATTAGCACTGGTATTTTGTACATTTAATCCCCAAATGCAGCAAAACACCAGACATTAATCTTTTTTTTTTCTTGATTACTAAATTAGCACCTTCTTCCTGAGTAGTTTGCAGAAATTTCCAGCAGTTTCCAGAACATTTTCCACTGCATTTCAATAAAACATGGCTTAAAATTTAAACATAGGCAGGTTACAGTTTTGCTGTTCCATACTGAGGTGTATTTTAGGGTTGGAATTGGTTATGATAAATTTTCCACCAGCAAAACTCTGTGACGTTGCTTTTAGTTTCTGCTCCGCTGGGTCTTGTTTATCCAAATCACCTTTAAGAAGAGGACAGTAACTGACTTCCACAATTAGATGTGTCACTAGACAAGTCCATACTGTTAAAGTGACAGTTCTGAACGGATCAGGTTATTATAATGTTATACATCTATTTTTTTTTTAATATTTACTTATTTGCCTGCACTGGGTCTTAGTTGCAGCATGCAAACTCTTAGTTGCAGCATGTGAGATCTAATTTCCTGACCAGGGATTAAGCCTGGGCACCCTGCTTTGGGAGCACAGATCTCAGCTACTGGACCACCAGGGATGTCCCTACATCTACATTTTTAAATACTATAAGTTATTCCATTTGTCATGTGAAAACCCACAGTACAAAAACAGCAATCCATGTGACAGTCACAGCAGAGTCTGGGGAAAACAATATATGTCTAGTGGTTTACTTTTAAAAAAATAATAGCAGCTTTTGATTCTTGCTAATTGATGTTTGAGTGTTTACACAGATTCCCACATGTGCTCTGTCCCTTCCTGTCTCAGAGTATGACCTCGAGCCATGCGATGACCCTGGCGTCCCTGCCTTCAGCAGAAGAATTGGCTTTCACTTCGGAGTCGGGGATGCACTGACCTTCTCCTGCTTCCCGGGTTACCGCTTAGAAGGTGCTACCCAGCTCACGTGCCTGGGTGGGGGCCGTCGTGTGTGGAGCGCACCTCTGCCAAGGTGTGTGGGTAGGTGGTCACACGCTTTCATTTCATTCATCCAGGGGGCAGGGCGTGGTGCAGTCAGCGTGCAGGGCCCCCGGGGCCAGGGGGGCGCCGCTGGGCCGGACAGAGGCCACTCCACTTCCCAGGGCAGGGGGATGGGAACCCCTCTGGGCTGTGGTTGCCTCATTGATAAAGCCAGCCCCTTCCAGCTCTAAAACCTCATGACTGAATAGGGGGGAAGCTAAAGCCTGTGTCAAGCGTAGTAAGGAGGAAGAATATATATATATATAAACATATATACTGTGTACCTGGGACAAAAGAAAGAGCAAAAGCTAGAAGTCAGGCTGTATTACCACAACCTTTGACAATTCTGTTGGTTAAAAGCAGTGAGCCTCTCCTGGTGACAGTTTAAAGTACTGGTTTTCTTGTTTCTTTTTTTTTTTTTTTTTTCATTTATTTTTATTAGTTGGAGGCTAATTACTTTACAATATTGTAGTGGTTTTTGTCATACATTGACATGAATCAGCCATGAATTTACGTGTGTTCCCCATCCCGATCCCTTCTCCCACCTCCCTCTCTACCCACTTCCTCTGGGTCTTCCCAGTGCACCAGCCCCGATCACTTGTCTCATGCATCCAACTGGGCTGGTGATCTGTTTGTCTTGTTTCTTTACACTTTTATGAGAAGATTGTGCATACTCCTGCAAAGTGGGCGTGCCAGCAATTGTAATGCTGGATTAGCTTTCTCCCTGTGTTCTCGAGGAATTCAAGCAGTCATTCTGTAGAGCTGTATGAATCTTTATTTAGGTATTTGGAACGAGGCATTGTGCTGAGACTGTGGAATCAGGATGCCCATTCCGTGGGGTGTGTTTGTTGTTAACCTGAGCCTGTGCCGCTGTGAGGAGTTGAGCAGAAAATCGATCTGGTGGCTCAGAGTTTAAACACGGAAGCTTGGGCTGAAGGTCTGGCCAGTCTAGTCATTAGCTCCAGGGCCGTGTCTGGCGCCTGCCCTCTGCAGTGCTGCTAAGCATGAGAAGAGCTTGCAGCCTGTCCTTTGGAGCTACCAAGCATGGCTAATGTCACAGCATTATGGCATCTGCCTAGTGAGGACCCTCGGACCCCTTAACTGTGAGCCTTCTGAGTTCTTCAGCAGCCCCTGGTACCCTCCAAGCACCTCTTACCAACTGATACACTAGAGCCTGGTGGGCAAGTTGTGAAACTGAAATTTCATAACCCGTAAAAATGCTGAATTGTAAAAAAAAAAAAAAAAAAAAAATGCTGAATTGTTAACTTAGTAGACCATACTTTTCCCAAAGCACAGAATCTCTTTAATTATTTAGAAATATTATATGATTCAAAAGTCAATGCTGTCTTTTTGTGTTTCAATGTGGCATAGACGTAGGGTAGTGAGGACTTTAATATAGACAAATGAACATGAAGTGTATCTCTCTGCTTCTTGCCGGGGTACATATCTGACCTTTCTATGATCTCCTAAAACAGTAGTTCTCACTTTTTTTTAAGTTATGGATTTTATTTGAGAATTGGATGCCAATTTTGAACATGGCCTAAAGAAAAAGGAATACTTTCTAAGAAAATAATTTTCTAGATGATCCTAGATGTTCCCAGAGTTGCCTAGAATCCATTTACCTCAAATTAGAAATTACTGAACAAGATAGTTAAAATCTGGAGGAAAAACTCCCAACCCAATGAAGTTCAAGATTTATTCCCCATATGTAACATTGTCTATCAATTATAATATTCTATTTGCATTTATTCTATTTTATCTAGATCCATTCTTGTTATCTGGGTTTTTGCATTGTTGCCTTAAATGTAAAATGAGGAGCAACTAGGGTTGAAATAATAGTTAATATTTCTAGACCAGCACAGCTCTGAACTTTTTGCATATGTCAAATCCATTCTACAGATGGGAACACTAAGAACCTAAGACCTTTGCTCACCAGCACAGTCAGCAAGATTCCAACCCTAGGCCTTTCACCCCAGCACTGAGACAGCACAGTGGCTTGGGCTGAGGCTGTTCTGTATTTTTCCTATTGTGCTTTACCAGCTGCTCCCCAAATTTCCTTCCAGCCCATCTGGCCACAAGAGACCTTTGAATAACCATGTTATTGTTCAGTCAATAAGTCATGTCCAACTCTTGTGACTGAATTAAACACTACAGCTTGCCAGGCTTCCCCGTCCTTCACTATCTCCTGGAGTTTGCTCAAAATCTCATTCATTGAGTCAATGATGCCACCCAACCATCTCATCCTCTGTCACCCCCTTCTTCTCCTGCCCTCAATCTTTCCCAGCATCAGGGTCTTTTCCAATGATCCGGCTCTTTGCATCAGGTCAGCAAAGTTTTGGAGCTTTAGCTTCAGCGTCAGTTCAGTTCAGTTCAGTTCAGTCACTCAGTTGTATCCAACTCTTTGAGACCCCATGGACTATAGCACGCCAGGCCTCCCTGTCCATCACCAACTCCCAGAGTTTACTCAGACTCATGCCCATTGAGTCAGTGATGCCATCCAAACATCTTCTCCTCTGTCGTCCCCTACTCCTCCTGCCCCCAATCTTTTCCAGCATCAGGGTCTTCTCTAATGAGTCAGTTCTTCGCATCAGGTGGTCAAAGTATTGGAGTTTCAGCTTCAACATCAGTCCTTCCAATGAATCTTCAGGATTGATTTCCTTTAAGATTGACTGGTCTGATCTTGCTGTCCAAAGGGACTCTCAAGAATCTTCTCCAACACCACAGTTTGAAAGCATCAGTTCTTTGGCACTTACCTTTTTTATGGTCCAATTCTCACAACCATACATGATTACTGGAAAAACCATAGCTTGGACTATGCAAACTTCTGTCAGCAAAGTGATGTCTCTGGTTTTTAATAAGCTGTCTAGTTTTGGCACAGCTTTTCTTCCAAGAAGTAAGCATCTTTTAATTTCATGGCTTCAGTTATCATTTACAGCGATATTGGAGCCCAAGAAAATAAAGTCTGTCACTATTTCTACCTTTTCCCCATCTATTTGCCATGAAGTGATGGGAGCAGATGCCATGATCTTAGTTTTTTTAATGTTGAGTTTTAAGCCAGCTTTTTCGCTCTCCGCTTTCACCTTCATCAAGAGACTTTTTAGTTCCTCTTCACATTTTGCCTTTAGAGTGGTATTATCTGCATATATGAGGTTGTTGTTATTTTTCCTGGCTATCTTGATTCCAGCTTGTGTTTCATCTAGCCCAGCATTTCACTTGATATACTCTGCATATGAGTTAAATAAGCAGGGTGACGACACGCAGCCTTGTTGTACTCCTTTACCAATGTTGAACCAGTCTGTTGTTCCATCTTTGGTTCTAACTATTGCTTCTTATTCTGCCTGAATACGGGTTTCTCAGGAGGCAGGTAAGGTGGTCTGGTATTCCCATCGCTTTATGAATTTTCCACAGTTTGTTGTGATCCACACAAAGGCTTTAGCATAGTCAATGAAGCAGATTATTTTTTTAATCCCCTTGCTTTTTCTATGATCCAGCAAATGTTGGCAATTCGATCTCTGGTTTGTCTGCCTTTTCTAAACCCGGTTTATACATCTGGAAGCTCTAAGGTCATGTGCTGCTAAAGCCTATCTTAAAGGATTTTGAACATTACCTTGCTAGCGTATGAAATGAGTGCAATTGTATAGCGGTTTGAACATTATCTGGCACTGCCTTTCTTTGGGATTGGAGTGAAAACTGATGTTTTCCAGTCCACGGCCACTGCTAAGTTTTTCAAATTTGCTCACATACTGAGTGCAGCACTTTAACAGCATCATCTTTCAGGACTTGAAATAACTCAGCTGGAATTCCATCACCTCCACTAACTTTGCTTGTAGTAATGCATACTAAGTCTCAATTGTCTTCACATTCCAGAATGTCTGATTTTAGGTGAGTGACCATACCATCTTGGTTATCTAGGCCATTAAGACCTTTTTTATATAGTTCTGTGTTTCACTGCCACCTCTTCTTAGTGTCTTCTGCTTCTGTTAGGACCATACCATTTCTGTCCTGCACTGTGCCCTTCTTCGCATGAAATGTTGCCTTGATATCTACAATTTTCTTGCACAGATGTCTAGTCTTTCCCATTCTGTTGCTTTCCTCTACTTCTTTGTGTTGTTCATTTAAAAAGTCTTACTTATATCTCCTTGCTATTCTCTGAAACTCTGCATTCAGTTGGGCATATCTTTCTCTTTCTCTTTTGCCTTTTGCTTCTTCTCTTTTCTCAGCTATTTGTAAGGTCTCCTCAGACAACCATTTTGCCTTCTTACATTTCTTTTACTTTGGGATGGTTTTGCTCACTGCCTCCTGTATAATGTTATGGACGTCCTTCCATAGTTCTTCAGGCACTTCTGTCCACCATATCTAATCCCTTGAATCTATTTGTCACCTCCACTGTATAATCATAAGGAATTTTATTTAGGTCATACCTGAATGGACTATGTTTCCCCTACTTTCTTCAATTTAAGCCTGAATTTTAAGCAATAAGAAGTTCATGATCTGAGCCACAGTCAGTTCCAGGTCTTGGTTTTGCTGACTGTATAGAACTTCTCCATCTTTGGCTGCAAAGAATAGACTCAATCTGACTAACCATATTTCCGAGGGCATTAAAACCCAGCAGGTGACCCACGTGGCACCTGGGAGTTCTCCTTCCTCCCTTCCCCTCTTTCTCCATATCCAAATAGTGGTAGTTCTGAAGAGTCTGCTTCCCCCAGAGCTCCTCTCCGCCTGGCCTAGGGAAGCCTTCATCTTCACATCCTGACGACGCCCCTGCCTCCAGGACTGTCGCCCGGGCGGCGGCAGCCCCGGAGTGATCTGTCTGAATTCAGAGCCTCCCCCATCTGTCGCTTAACAGAACTTGAGGCAGCCTGCGGAAGGGTCAGTGTTATTCACTGGCAGACCCTGGGACTTCCCACCCAGCTCACTCGTGTTGTTGAGCTTAGGCACACACCTACAGTCCCGTACACGTTGTGCAAGAAGCGGACTTGCCTGGTTCTCTTACCTGCAGGCCTCTCTCTTCACTGCTCCTTACTCACAGCGTGCACCCCCTTTTCTAGACTGCCCCTCCTCATTTTGAACCCCCTCCATGCGGCTCTCTCCACCCTGCTTACTCCCCGGCCGGAGAGGGACTCTCCAGGATCACCATCTGAGCCAGTAAACCTGTCTTCTTATCTCTGTTTCCCCCGCTAGCCCAAGCTCTGGGCCTTACTCAGTAAATGTTTGTCAAGCAATCGTGATTTCTTTCAGAGGTGCCTATCTTGATCTCACAGTTTGATTCATTGGCACTCTGTGTCTATCTTTCTTCCTTCAAAATCATAGAAATAAGAATAGCCTATCCCTAGACCAGAGCTGCAGATCCACTCTGAAGATCACACCCTGGAGGAAGGCCAAGCACGCTGCTTCACCTTTCCCTAATAAACGCCTGGTTATTAGCAGAACTTTGAGTGGACACGGGGCTGAGAACTGCCCTGACCTGCATCCCGTATGTGAAGAAGTGTCACGGTGAGATTAGGAGGCACTGTGGGCTTCAGTAGTGTTTAGGGGAGCAAGTCTTCAGCAACAGAATTTGAATCCAGATCAGTGTAAGTAGGCAGATTGCGTGCATGCTCAGTCATTCAATCATATCTGACTCTTTGAGACCCGGTGGAGCCTGCCAGGCTCCTCTTTCCATGGGATTCTCCAGGCAAGGATCCTGGAGTGAGTTGCCATTTCAGCATATATTTTCACCTATTGTGTTACTATCAAATAGTAAATTAATATCCCTGATAAAGTATCTGTTAATATTGAATATTAATGCTTACAGACAATATGGTTAGTGCTCTGGGTGTGGACTTTGAGCTTCCAAAGCTGTGAGAAATACTGATCAATGCTGTCCTTTAAGCCTCTCATCTCTTCTGTTACATCACCCAGAGCTGCTAAGACAGCCTTCACAGGTTGATGCTTTTGTACAGAAGAATTAACTGAAAAATCAATTGACTCCTTGCTATTTTTTGAAGTTACTTTTATAAGTTTAGCTCCATTACAGAACTCTAAATGACAATTCAATTTTAATTACAGTTTCAAGAGGTTCTTTATTAAAAAAAAAAGCCAATGATTCATTTTACGGGAAATTATATTCTTTCATCTTAAAGTCATTTTAAATGGATTATGGAAAGAACTTAAAATTGACACATTTAATTGCTCCAGGAATGGAGATTTGCAATGGATGTCTGAAATCAAGTTCAAAGAATTTCTGAAATTCTGATGACTTGCATTCTTTAAGTTTCTGAGCACCTGCTTTTTTACTGTTTGTCATATTTCACTGAATTATCTCCTATGGGATAGTCTTGGGCTTTGGAGCACTTACTCAGTCTTCTTTACACATTCCAGTTCTTTCATTTGAAAATCTGTCTTTGTGCACTAGGATATTCAATTGGAAATAAACTTAAGTCATTAGCCTGCCTCACAAACAAGATCCTGGTGCAGACGTTCCTGTTCCATGGCAGGATATTTTGTGGAGTGTTAAGATGCTCAGTCATGACAGCCTCATGTTCCTACTCTTTTGGAGTCATATATTCACATGCGTTTCTCGTGGGTTTCTTAACATCTGTAAGCATAATTAATAATAAATATTGTACTTTGACAACATAGTGTGGTTGTTACTAGACTACCTGAGGTTCAAATCCCAGCTCTGTCAACCGCCCACCCTGCCCCATGTGATCTTGAGCAGGTTAATTAACCTGCCTCAGCTTCCTCATCTGTAAAATGGACTTATCATTGATATTGACCTCATGGAATTGTTTTCTTTATTTAATGATATAACACTTATAAAAATGCCTTCAGTTCAAGTGACAAATAGACCAAAAGAAGAATAGATTGCTGTACCCAGACAGGCAAAATCTTATACTTTTTATCGACCCTTTTGTTGTTCAGTTGCTGAGTCGTGTCCAACTCTTTGCAACTCCTATGGACTGCAGCATACCAGGCTTCCCTGTCCTTCACTATGTCCCGGAGCTTGCTCAGACTCACGTCCATTGAGTCAGTGATGCCATCCAACCACATCATCCTTTGTCTTACCCTTCTCCTCCTGCCTTCAGTCTTTCCCAGCATCATAAGTACTTATTTGATCTTCCAGTGTGTTCCTCTAGACTGGGAATTCTAGAATTTGTTTACATGTCCATTTTCACACTATGACTCTTTCCTTTAGAATCTTTGGATTCACTATTTTCTTTTAGTGTATGTCCTCTTTTCCAAACAGCCATCTATCAGGTCACCTCTGTGCTCCAAGCTCTCCAGGAATCCTGGTTCCATGACTCCCAGACACCCCCTGCCATCCAGCCCAGTCTGTGTTTGCAGCCAGATCTAAGTTCTCCCAAATGTTCCCCTGCTTCAGTCATGCCCATAAGGCCCATAAAGCCACTTGTGCTTCTTTCTTAATGTTTTCTCCCCCATTTCCCATAAAACCCCCCTTTATATCCTTTTGGAGGGAAAGGTAAGGGCAGGGGAACCAAGTTCTCCTGTGTTTTCTCCCTGATTCTCTTCCTGACTGTCATATGTGGAGACATCCTGAGATTCAAGGGCACAAATCATCTGGACCTGATCCTGAATCTCCAGCTTTTTCCTTCCATTATCAGGCCAGGGAAGCCCCACTCCTGGTACAGAGGAGGACTTCAGTTATTTTCAGAGAGAGACTGGGCAGTCAGAGATTTATGATTATGAAGACGGGCACGCCTGGGACATTGCCAAAGCTGTGTGACCCTCAGGAGGCCCCCCTTAAACTGAACCCTGTCCTGCTCTCGCCCCCATTACGTGCAGGCATTTTACTTATTTTCAGTTTCCAATTTGATCATTACTCTTCACACTCAGGCTTGTTTTGTTGGAATTTTAAAAATCACTGTGCTTATCACATAGTGTGGCTGATAAGTTATTTCATGCAGAGTCACATGGAGCGAATTCTTGTCACACAAGCCTACACACACACACACACACATGCAAACAGACACATGGACACTCAGGGCAATTTTATCTTGTTATGGTTGTTTTAGACACTTAGAGTTTTAGAGGTTAGCCTAACACATTCACTTTCATTGGTGAGGAAACGGGTGCTGAGAGTCTAGGTGACTTTCTCTGAGTTGGCAGAAAGTTGAGGGCTATATTTGTTTTCATTTTTACTCTAATTTAAGTTCTTTATGCAAATTTGGGTCTGGAGGTGAACTTCCCTCTCCTTTCATCAGGAAAAGGGGAAAAGAATGTATTTTCCGCCATCAAAGCGACTGACAGTCAGACAGGCTCAGGACTGTGACACAGCAGTGGGGGACTCGGTGGTCTGGTCCATGGTGAAAATCTCTTTTAAGTGCATCCAGGCTGAGGCCACGGAATGCCGGCAGGGGGAATTGCGTGGACATCACTGTGGAGTCGGCACATTGGGGTCGGCAGGGGCGCTTCACGAGGCAGAGCTGGGGCTCAGAGAAGTGACCATCAGGGGTCAAACAAGCTTATCTGTTTCACCCTAGAACTCTTTGCAGGATAGGAGGAAGAGGCAGTCTACTGAAAGAAACAAGAAAATCTTGAAAATGGGATGAATGGGGATATCTTTCCTGACCAGTTGGTAAAACAGTGAAAAGAAGTAATTAGTCTATAAAAGCAATATGTTATCAGCAGACATACATTGAGAGAGAAGAGGGCTGCCATGATTTTAAAGTTTTTATTTATTAAAATCAGTAATTCCACTTTTGAATCCTCTTTCTTTTTTTTAATGTCCTGTTTATTTTAGCTGAATGTGGAGCAAGTGTCAAAGGAAATGAAGGAACGTTACTGTCTCCAAATTTCCCATCAAACTATGATAATAACCATGAGTGTATCTATAAAATTGAAACGGAAGCTGGCAAGGGGATCCATCTCAGAGCACGAAGCTTTCAGCTATTTGAAGGAGATATTCTGAAGGTAAAAATAATTTTCTTTAATAGAACTCCGTCTTTCCTTCGCAAAGAATAAATAGGATCTTGATCCAGCTATATCATAGATATAGATACATACCTATATATACCTATATCTTTATATATACACATTTTTCCCAATTTGCTTGCCCAACTGGTTTGAGATAGTGGTCTCTATCATCATGTGTATGTGGACTTTAAAATATCTGAGTCTGTAATGCTCAGTGTATCTTAGGCATATTTTTTTAAGATTTTTAAACCTTAGTTTTCTTATACATAAAAGCATGCAATGGTGCCTACCTTTTTTGCGATGTTTTGAAGATTAAATAATATAATATAGATACATATTTGTAGCCTTGTGCCTAGCTCACACTAGGAGTTGTATTAGTAAAATCTTGCAGGATCCTCAGACCAACCCTTTCTGCGGTCCCTCTTGATTTGCAAATGTGGTCACGACAGAGCATCCTTCAGAGCTGGAAGGATCTTGATGTGACAGTGGAAACAAACCTGGCCACTGTCCTGGGACCACAAAGCCGGGTGTATGTGGAGAAGCTACACCAGGAGGAGGCAGTCTCACACACAAGGCTGAGCTATGTTCACAGAACTCTGGGGTGTCTGAGGCATGGGGCCAGCCACAAGGGTCAGTGAAGTAGGTGATTCTTAGCCTCAGAGCCTCGGGGAGCTGCTCTGGGGCAAAGGGCTGGGGGTTCAGACCTGCACACCACTCACATTCCAGATGGACTCAGGAAAATGGGCAGAGAAATGGATCCAGGGCACCAGGTCTTGCCTTGATCTAAAAATTTTAGCTCCAACTGCAAGTGCCACCAGGCTCCTTCTGAAATACTTCCCGTATCTCCTGAAACTATGTCAGGAAACTGGGGACCTCCCTGGGTCTAGGGTCTGAGTAGTTGGCACTTGCAGCCTGAGCCTCAGGGAAAGAGAGTGGCTTTGAGCAACAGAGACCACACTGGCCACCATCCAGCCTGTCCACAGCTGGTTCCGAGGGACTGAGCACCCTGTCCACCGTCACAGCTGGTTTACAAGAGGGACACGTCTCATTCCCTTTCTGAAGTCCGAGGGTGCCCAGTCACATGTTCTTCTACGCAGATACGCACAGCGTTCCAGCTCAGGGCCAGTTAACTTGACTCACTCGAAGCTGTGAGCATTGAGAAGCTATGCAAAGAGCCTGCTACCGGGTGGGCCCCAGTGCCCTCCAGGGGTGTTCTCTGTTTGCGTAGTGGATGAAGGGGATGCTGGCAGTTTCTATCATGTGCACAAGTCTAGAGAAGCTTCCAGACGCAAGTGCTCCCTTCGTCCAAGTCCACCCTTGACCACAGTTCTAGGCCATAATCTAGAAGACAGATTTTATTTTAGCTGTTCTTTCATTGTAATGGTCTTTCAAAAAAGCTCATGTTGGCAGCATGAGTCACTGTAATTGAGAAGTGATTTTCAGGTATAAACTAAAATATCCTCACTGATCTAGAAAAAGTTAAAGTTGAATCATACAAAACTGTTTTCTTTGCTAACCTCCCACTCAAGATGTCAGCAAATTTGGGAAATACAGCAGTGGTCACAGGACTGGAAAACATCAGTTTTTACTCCAATCCCAAAGAACGGCAATACCAGATAATACTCAAACTATCATACAGCTACACTCATTTCACACGCTAGCAAGGCCATGCTCAAAATCCTTCAAGCTAGTCTTCAAAGTATGTGAATCAAGAGCTTCCAGATGTACAAGCTGGATTCAGAAAAGGCAGAGGAAGCAGAGATCAAACTGCCAACATCCACTGGATCAAAGAAAAAGCAAGGGATTCCCCCAAAAACATCTACTTCTGCTTTATTGACTACACTAAAGCCTTTGACTGTGTGGATCACAACAAATGTGAAAAGCTCTTAAAGAGATGGAAATATTAAACCACCTTACCTGTCATAGTGTACAGTGAACGGTGCCGGATTCCTGATCTCCGAAAAAGTTTTAGCTTCAGGACCAGGGACCAGGCTTGATCACACAAGAGCTTTTGTGTAGCAGAGTTTCATTAAAGTATCTAAAGGAATAGAGAAAGCTTCTGACACAGACATGAGAAGGGGAACAGAGAGTGCTCCCTCGCTAGTCTAAGCAATGGAGTTGTATACTTTTTAAGTGGTTATTATAATAAATCAAAAGAATGTCTCAAGGTTGTAAAGATCTTACTAGACCCACTCCCATAATTTACATTTAAAGATGACAGAATTAGAACTAACAGTATAAAGATCTTACAGGACCCACTCCCATAATATACATTCTAAGATAAAAGGATTAGTCAGAAGGTTTTCAAGAAGGAGAAGCTGTCCTCAAGCAGGATACATTGTTGTAATATAATCCTTCGTACAGAGTTTGAACTGAGTTGTTTGTTGTGTAATCATCAGTTCCAGGCTTAAAGAAAAAAAAAAAAAACTATTATGTGACTAAGACTAAGGAATGTAGAGGGGAGAAAGGCTTTTGTCCTTTCCTCCTCCTTGAGAATTCCAGGCCCAATCTCCTCCTCCGGGACCCCAGATTTTTTATCAACCTAGCTAAAAATTGACTCTGTCACCTGTATCCTGAGAAACTTGTATGTGGGTCAAGAAGCAACCTTTAGAACCAGACATGGAAAAACAGACTGCTTCAAAATTGAGGAAGGTGTATGACAAGGCTGTATGTTGTCACCCTGCTTATTTAACTTCTATGTAGAGTACATCATGCAAAATGATGGGCTGGATGAATCACAAGCTGAAATTAAGATTGCCAAGAGAAATATCAACAGCCTCAGATAGGCAGATGATACCACTCTAATGACCAAAAGTAAAGAGGAACTGAAGAGCCACTTGCTGAGGGTGAAAGAGGAGAGTGAAAAAGCTGGCTTAAAACTCAACATTCAAAAAACTAAGATCATGGCATCCATTCCTATCACTTCATGGCAAATAGAAGGGGAAAAAGTGGAAACAGTGACAGATTTTATTTTCTGGGTCTCCAAAATCACTGCAGACTTTGACTTCAGCCACAAAATTAAAAGATGCTAGCTCCTTGGAAGAGGAGCTATAACAAACCCAGACAGCATGTTCAAAAGTAGAGACATCACTTTGCCAACAAAGGTCCGTATAGTCAAAGCTATGGTTTCTCCAGTAGTCATGTATGGATATGAGAGTTGGACTATAAAGAAAGCTGAGCACCAAAGAATCGATGCTTTCTAGTTGTTGTGCTGGAGAAGATTCTTGAGAATCCCTTGGACAGCAAGGAGAACAAACCACTCAATCCTAAAGGAAACCAATCCTGAATGTTCATTTGAAGGATTGATGCTGAAGCGGAAGTTCCAATACTTTGAAGTTTCAGTACCTGATGTGAAGGCCACCTCATTGGAAAAGACCCTGATATTGGAAAAGACTGAAGGAAAGGAAGAAGTGGGTAGCAGAGGATGAGATTGTTAAACAGCATCCCCAGCTCAATGGGCATGAATCTGAGCAAACTCCATGAGACAATGAAGGACAGCGAGGCCTGGCATACTGCAGTCCATTGGGTCACAAAGAGTTGGACATAGCTTAGCAACTGAGCACAACATAACATACAGCCTTTAAGACAAACTTTTAAGAACAATTAATATACTTTGGTGCAGGTGACTGATTAGAGACACTGCATTAAATATACACTGATGAGTATTATTAGAATGGAAGGAAGCAGATCATGTGCATTTGTGATTGTGTTCTGTTTAAACTTGTTGATTATAATAAAGAATCAGAACAAAATCTTGCATACCACATTTAATCCCAGAAAAACTGTCAGTTATCTGAAGTGCTGAGATATTTTGCAAGCAAATATTTTATTGAACATGCTAATAAATATCAAAGTTTTAAATTTCCTGTGGGAGTATCTTAATTTTAATTAATTTTATTGGCATATAGTTGTGTAGTTTCTACTGTCCAGTAATGTGAATCAGTTATATGTATACATATATCCACTATTGATACTATATTTAAAATAGATAAGTAATGAGAACCTCCTGTGTAACTCAGCTAATGCTATGCTCTTTGGCAACCTAAATGGGAGGGAAATCCAAAAAAGGGGATATAGGTATAGAGATTGTCTTAATTTTTGATCTTAAATGCTGTTTACATTGCCCCCATATAAATAGTATGATCCAATCACAAAGGCCACAATTTTTATGTATACAGCCTCCCGCACACATAAACATGATGTTTCCTTGTTTTGAATGGAAAAATCGTGTAAGAGAAGTATATTAGTAGTTCTAAGGAGAATGCCATGGTAAAATATGTAGTGGAAAGAGAGGTTAGTTTTGGAAACAGCTCTGGTGGGTAGCGCCTGCAGGCCTAGGGATGGTTTTGGCATTGTCATTCCAGGATTCCTTGCGATGTTTTCTAGAATTAAAAACCAGTGCTTTTGCCCTCCAACACTATCTGGGTTGTTGCTTGTGATACATGCGAAGCATGAATCCAGATTTTCAACTTGAGAGAACTGACAACATAATATCCACACTAGTCAGTTACTTCTTCATTCAGAGATTTGCACTGTCAAACCCAGTGCTAACTGCTGATGATGTAGACAGATAAGACAGAATTACTCTTCTGCAGAAGCTTGTAGTTCAGCATGGCAGCGGGTCGTTTTCTGTGGTTGTAGCTGAGAGGGTCCTGGGCACTAGCCACCGTCTGTGTGAGCTATTAAATCTCAGAGAAAAATAAATAAATAAATGAATCTCAGAGAAGCACTCAGACAAGCCAGAACCAATGGAGGTGACCAGCAGATGATGCCTCAGAGCTTTGAGGACCAGACCTAAGTGTGTGTTTATCTGCTTTAATGCCCCCTCCTCTCTACATATTCTTGTGGATCACATGGCATGTGGGGTAACGTAAGACCTTGCTGGAGAGGCCTGGACACTTTACTTTCAGCCAGAATGCTCTGGATTTAAAAGTCTGTATAATCTGAGTGTCAGAAACTAAAGCATCTACATTAAGCCAAAGAATGATTTGTCCAGTAGTAGCTTGACACTAATAAAGGGTATTTGATTCTCCTACTCGAGCATGTATAGAATTAAAATGCAATCCAATCGTGATCCATAAAGTTAGTTCTTCCCAATGCGTCCTCTCCATTTAGGAGTGTGTGAAAGTGTATGTCAGTCTGTCAAGCAGCATTCACGGTTTCCATGCACATCAGAAGAGTGATGGGAGAAGAAGAGGAAGAGTGAATCTCTGTGAGGGAACTAGATAGCTCTGGCGGAGGGGTTGGGGGGGGTGGCGCTACCAAGTACTGTGATATGCTTTATTTAGTTAGGATTTTTTCATCAAGAAAAGCTGAATGTTCTCCAGTATGATGTGATACATTTGCATTCTTTCTTCTAAAAAGCACAGATCCATACCAGTGCTTCTTTGCCATGAACACTCACGATGTTCCAAGAGGCAAGTGGCCGAGTCTCTTCCATTAAGCGTTCCAGTGTTGACCACTTACTGGTGGTGTGAGGGCTCAATACTGAGCTCCACTAAAACGTGAACACAGTTTTTCCAGCATTAGGAAGGTTCTGTCCACGCCCTAAGACCGTTTGACACAGTCCCCTCTGGGGCAATGTGGCTGGCGCCCCTGTGCTCCCAGTGTGGGCCTGAGAAGGTGCCGTTTCCTCTCCCTCGGGGCTTCCCTGGTGCCTCACATGGGAAAGAACCCTCCTGCAGTGCAGGGGACCCGGGCTGAGTCTGTGAGTGAGCAGGATCCCCTGGAGGGGGAGATGGCTCCCCACTCCAGCGTTCTTGCCTGGAGAATCCCATGGACCCAGGATCCTGGCAGTGTACAGGGTTGCAAAGAGTCAGATACAACTGAGCGACTCACACTTTCACACTTTCCCTCACCTGTGATGTCTACTCAGAACCAAGCCCAGCCCACTTGCCTCCCAGACACTCAGGCTGTCCACTCAGGCTGTACACCCTCCTAGAAAGACAGAGTCAACCTCAAAGTGCTTCAGAGCAAGACCAGACACTGATTCCCATTATGGCAAATTCAAAGCTGGAGTCGCCGCAGGCACAGGGATGGGAAAGTGGGACAAGGCTTCGGAGCCACAGCCTGTGGCACGTTCCGATGGGAGGGGAGACATCCGCAGAGAACCGCGACACGCGCTTTCAAACTGTGTACACGGATTGGGAGGAGGAGAGGAGAACGTGGTAGCCCCTGGGACCGGGAAATGCAAACGCGTAGTGATTCCATTTTACATAAACAGAGAGAACTCAGCATGATGCAGATAAGTGACCTGGACACAAATGGAATCTTTTGTCTTTAAGGTAAAGGTAAAAGAGAAAAAAGGATGATCTGGCAGTGTCCACTCAGCTTTCAATAAACTGTGTAGCTTTCTAAAGAAATGCATAAAATCGTGTGTTTGAAAGTCTGGATTTCTTGTTAAAATTGCTGGCGTATGAACAGTGATGAGGGTGCCCGTGCTGTGGATTTCCTCAGGTCTACGATGGAAAGGACAGCTCGTCGCGGCCCCTGGGCGCCTTCACGAGGAACGAGCTGCTGGGGCTTGTCCTGAATAGCACCTCCAACCACCTGTGGCTGGAGTTCAACTCCAATGGATCCGACACGGACCAGGGCTTCCAACTCACCTACACCAGTAAGTGCCCTGCGGGCTCACCCTTTCACCTTACTCTTACTTTCTCAGGATACAGCTGTTACTTCACTCATATGGTATCTTTTAAATATCAATTTTTTTTCCCACTGGGCCCCCTCCTGTGTTTTTGGATCTCTGTTTATTTCTGTGAATTGTTGAACAGGCCGTAAATTTAGACACATTACCAGAAGCAGGAGTTTGAAGCGTATTTATTTAGACATATTCAAATTCTCTTAACATGGCTGTACTTGGAAAGAAAATATCATGACATTGAAGAGATATTAGGGATAAAATGATTGTGATTTAATGCACCTGACAAAAATTCATAGACATATGTATGAAAGATTTTGAATGAATGATACAATTAATAGTAATAGTCTTTGAATGCCTACCACACATCAATACTTTTCTTTTATACCTATTAGATCCTATACATTATGTAATATAGATTACATGTGTATAAAATATAATAAATAATTTATACATATAAATGCACAGGTACACACATATGGGGGTGTGTATATATACATATCTCAACTCTATGTTGTAAGTACTTTCTTCTCACAGCTAATTTCCTATGAGAAAACTAAACAAAGTAATTGCAGCGTGTGTCCAGGTTATCAGGTAATGAGTCAGTGGAACCAGGATTGGCTCTGTAGCTCACAGTTTTTGTGTGTTTTTTTAAACTTCTTAAAGTAAGTATAAACCAGTTAGCAAAATTGTGATAGTTTCAGGCGAACAGCAGAAGGACTCACCCGTATATATGTGTGTGTGTGTGTGTGTGTGTGTGTGTGTGTGTGTGTGTGTCCACACTCCCCAAAGTCCCCCCCCATCCAGGCTGCCACGTAACATTGAGCAGAGTTCCCTGTGCTATACAGTAGGTCCTTGCTGGTTGTCCATTTTAAATGTAGCACTGTGTGCATGCCCATTGCAAACTCCCTAACTATCCCTTCCCCCCATCCCTCACCCCTGGCAACCATAGGATTGTTCTCTAAGTCTGTGGAGCTCACAGTTTTAAGCAGTATTCTTGTGCCCCCTATTAATATAATTAATATAAGTTAATATGGAAATGCCTTTTTTAAAAGAAAGATGAATTTGAACAAGACAAAGGAAGGTAAAATAAAGGAGGAGAAGTTGTGCTTCCACAAAGAGAAGCTGGCAGCGTGATAACTGTCGTTTTAGCATTTTTAGTTCCGGAAAAATAAACTTTAAAAAGTAGCTATTTGGTACGGGTAACTAATTAAAATTGAGTAGTAAATTAACTAAAATGCTTAAAATCTACAAGACAGCCCAATTCTTCACCAATCTGATGGTTAAAAATCTTTGTGATACCAAATACTATGGCATAGGAAATTAAAATTTTTGGATTTTTGAGCATGAAAGTATGTTAATGATTATCAAGATTGATTCCTTATTTGACAGATAAGCAAATGAAGGCCTGAAAAAGATAATAACTATCCCAGACACAATGCTAACCCAGATACCTTAAAGGAAGATTAATTGCCTCAAATCCCCCTTGGTAGGTGAAATTGCATTTGAAGAATTATAAGCCTTTTGGGAAAAACAGCATCACAGTCTCATGGACATGATGAGAAAGCAAATGTTTCACTTTCATAAAAATAACCATTTAAAAGACTCCATGAAGTGAAAGCATATTAGTTATATTGTATGCAAATAAATTGCTAGCAATTATATTATAAAATAAATGTATGGTTATAATTTTTGTTTACTAGAATTCTACTTTTCAGAATTTTATGCTCAAAAAAATTTCAAAGAGTTCTTGTCAAGCCAGTTTGCTACGCTTGCAGATAAAATGTAAACCATCCTGATCTCTTTTTATTCCTACTGTGAGTTTTTCATCAAATGCTCATCATATGTAACTTATTGCTTGTATGTGTCAATACTCGCTTCCCAGCTCTTACACTGGTCTCACAGTTTAGAGGAGCATGGGTACTTGAGAAGGAGAACAGTGTGAACACTCTCCGGGTAACTTTCTGAGTTTACTGGAATAAGGGCAAGCCCCGGGACACCTGGGGCTTTGTGTTGCTCTAGCTTCGCTGACAAATCGTGCTTCTTATGACTCTTTGTCAACGAAGAGCTGAAAACCTCTCCTCTCTCTCCCGTGCATCTTCAGGACTGAATTCTTGGTGCCGCCCTGGTGTGAGGGTTACTAAGCTTCCTAGAAATGTATCGTGTTTGATACTTTATACCACATTATTTCTCAACCCTAGTTACTCTGTCCTATTTTCCCTCTAATGATTTCAAAGGAGAGAATTTCTTTAAAAAAAAAAAAAGAAACTTTTTATTTTATATTAGAGCATAGCTGATTAACAATGTTGTAATAGTTTCAGGTGAACAGAGAAGGGACTCGGCCACACACATATCCGTTCTCTGCCAAACTCCCCTCCCATCCCGGCTGCCACATAGCATTGAGCAGAGTTCTCTGTGCTATACAGTAGGTCCTTGTTGGTTATTCATTTTAAGCACAGTAGTTTGTACATGTCCATCCCAAACTCCCTAACCATCCCTTCCCCTTATCCTTCCCCCCGCAACCTAAATTTGTTCTTTAAGTCTGTGAGTCTCTTTTTGTTTTATAAGTCCATTTGCATCATTTCTTTTTAGACGTCACATATAAGGAATGACATATGGCATTTCTGCTTCCCTGTCTGACTTACCTCACTCAGTATGATAATCTCTAGGTCCATCCATGGTGCTGCAAATGGCATCATGTTATTCTTTGTAAAGGCTGAGTAAAATTCCATTGAATATTGTGCTATATATATATCACATCTTCTTTATCCATTTCTCTGTCAATGATTATTTAGGCTGCTTCTGTGCCTCAGCTATTGTGAACAGTACTAGAGTGAGCACTGGGGTGCATGTAGAAGAACAGTAACTTTCAATTTATGAAGATTCATTTCATATAGTCTCATGGTCATGCAAAAGACATCAGGAAGCAAATTCACACCTGCTGGGGTTTATAGTCACTTACTGAGATGGGGGCTACTGAACTGTTTCCAGAGTTCTGACGTCCCCTTTATTTTCCCAGTGGCAATGAAGAAAGCCCATATACCCTAAGAACCTGTGACTGGGGTGACGTTAGAGGTTGTAGGCGTCATCTGTGTGTCATGCTCACCTTCCCTTGTCAAGAAGAGTGGCTTTGATGTGTTATTCCAGTCCCTCCAGCCAGCACGTGATGTTTGTCCCTCTTTCTCCATGTCACTCTCCAGTCTGTTAGAACCTTGGCTTCTCCTCCCATTTCTGAGTAACTTTGAGAAACTTTGAAGCTGTGGATCTATTCATGGGCACTTTCCAATTATGTGAACTTTATTTTTTTTTTTAACACAGCAGCACAAACTTTCTAAAAGAATAAGAAAGAAATACTGGTGACAGTCAGCATTCATTTAGCCCGTAGGTGAATCAACTTGATGGAGTAGCTCTCTTTCCTGCCTGTTTTCCCTGTTGGCCTTCACCTTCAACAACACAGATGCTCCCTGGGTACAAGTCTTGTTTCTGGGATTTTCCTGGAGCTAGAACACACTGCCAGATGGATAAAAGGTATTTGTAATACAGAATGGATGGTGCTGATGGTTATAATCAAAATATTAATAATTTCTCTTTAAATTCTTAGGTTTAAACACTCAGTAATTAAAAAATTCCAAGCTCATTCAATATGATTGAATACCCTCATCAACTCTTCATCTCTAAAGGTGGTTTGGAAATAATTTTGTTGTTGTTGTTCAATCACTAAATCATGTAACCAACCCAATGGACCACAGCAAACCAAGCTTCCCTGTCCTTCACTGGCTCCTTGAGTTTGCTCAAACTCATGTCTGTTAATTCAGTGATGTCATTCAACCATCTCATCCTCCATTGCCCCCTCATCGTCCTGCCCTCAGTCTTTACAACATCATGATCTTTTCCAATGAGTTGGCTCTTCGAATCAGGTGGCCAAAGTGTTTGAGCTTCAGCTTCGGCATCACTCCCTCTAATGAATACTCAGGGTTGATTTCTTTTAAGGTTGACCGGTTTGATCTCCTTGCTGTAAGGGAGTCTCAAGAGTCTTCTCCAATACCACAGTTCGAAAGCATAAATTCTTTGGTGCTCAGGTTTCTGTATGGCCCAACTGTCACATCTGTGTATGACTACTGAAAAAACCATAACTTTGACTATGCAGACCTTTGTTGGCCAAGTGATGCCTTTGCTTTTTAATAAGGTGTCTAGATTTGTCATAGCTTTTCTTGCAAGGAGTGTCTTGTAATCTGTGGCTGTAGTTGCCATCCACAGTGATTTTGGAGTCCAGGAGAAGAAATGGTCAAAAACTATTTTGAACAAATTATTAAAGCTTAAGACTGTTGGAAGACATGTTCAACTATTTTCAAAAGACTGTTGTAATTGCCTCTTGCTAGTTAATTGCATTACTTAAGGAAACATTCATATTTAAATGTTTCAAATCCATAATTAATCTACACACAAGTGGATTAGAAAATGTCAACAGACAGTAAATATATAGCTTAATAACATCTTGAAGGTTTTCAAATGAGTACAAATTATATTTGTATATCCTTTAATATTTAGAGCATACTCCCCAGTATCTTATAATTTTACCATCTTGGCAATTCTGGGTCTTGATAAATAGCCCCTTTAACTCTCCTTCATAAGTTAGAAGCTTTTAATTTTCCAAATCTGTAAGTGCTCTGCTGAAACATCCACATCCAGGTTGCTACAAGCGGGGACCAATCCAGGTCTTCTCAACGAAGCTCAACACTGTCAACGGCCTTGTTTTAAAATATTTTAGATGATCTCACTGATGAGTTCCACACTAACTGACTGATATTTATATATGTAAAGGCACTGGCGTGGAAGGAAAGCCAGGCATCTTTGGGACAAGTAGGAATCAGTATATTAGTGCCCGCTTAATGAGCAAGTGCCAGTTTCTGAGTAGGAAGTTAGAGCAGCGTACAGCTGGGAGAGCCATATCTGGTTAAAAACGTTGTGTTTTCTTACAGATTTGTCCGTTTTCATAATAGCTGATAGTCTTCTAATGCTGCAGTTATGTCAGATAGAAGCATAACCCATAAGCTTTTCCAGACCAAGAAGTGTAGGTGCTTGTTTTTTAATTCCCCTCTGTACCTTGCACAGGTGTTTGATCTGTAGTGTAAAAAGCTTAGACTGGATCTCCATTATTCACGCTATATTCCACAGAGCACCAAGATTCTGCAGAGCTGTGTCAGGACAAGAAGAGCTTCTCTTTACTTAACATAATCATTTTGTTTTACTTCAGTGATTATAACATTCTTCAAATGTCAGGAAAAGTCAAATTGACAATGGGTTGCTAGGTCTTCTAAATGTTTCAGCAAATATTTTTTATAGGAAAAAAAATTTGGAAATTTAAAAAATTCCTTGTTGAATTCAGAATTCTTTAAAAAATATATTGACTCCTTTCAATTTCTGAAAGGATGTTCCCAGAATAGTCACTCCCCAGAAACAGTTTCCCACATGTCTCTCTGGCTTTATACTCTTTACCGATTTAAATAGAGGGGAGTAAACAAAACTCAGTCACAATTCAACAAAAATTCTTGCTCTCTGAGGGTGTCATGAAAGAACTGTGTTTTAGACCAGCTACTCTGGGTCAATTTGGTGGGTCTGTTTGCTAATTAATCAGAGACTGTCCATGCATTTCTTGTGCACTGAATGTCTAGATTATACTGAGACAGAGAAAGCAAAAGCCATGGTTCCTGTTCAAAGATAAACATCTTAGTATAGTCAGGTGTCACACTTGTTGAAACCTGGTCAGTAGAAATGTGACTACATCCTTGTATTCTCAAATACGGGATGGACCAGCAGGAGGTACTGCAGGAATCTGTTCTTGGCCCTGGTTCCCATCAAACCATGTGTCAAAATCTTTTGATTTTGACACTTAATATATTTGACCCTCAATATATTTCATCTTTACATGAGTTTGCTCATCTCTCCAAGTAAACTGTAGTTCCTTGATGAAAATATGTGACTCTAATACACCAAGATTTAGAAATATATGTGACATATATATATATACATATACATATCAGTTCAGTTCAGTCACTCAGTTGTGTCCTACTCTTTGTGACCCCATGGATGGCAGCACCCCAGGATTCCCTGTCCATCAGCAAACCCCAGAGCTTGCTTGAACTCATGTCCATCGAATTGGTGATGCCATCCAACCATCTCATCCGCTGTTGTCCTCTTCTCCTCCTGCCTTCAATCTTTCCCAGAATCAGGGTCTTTTCTAATGAGTCAGTTCTTTGCATCAGGTGGCCAAAGTATTGGACTTTCAGCTTCAGCATCAGTCCTTCCAATGAATATTCAGGACTGATTTCCTTTAGGATGGACTGGTTTGATCTCCTTGCAGTCCAAGGGACTTGCAAGAGTCTTCTTCAACACCAAACACCACAGTTCAAAAGCATCAATTCTTCAGTGCTCAGCTTTCTTTATAGTCCAACACTCACACCCATACATGATTAATGGGAAAAACCATAGGTTTGACTAGACAGACCTTTTTGGGCAAAGTAATATTTCTGCTTTTTAATATGCTATCTAGGTTGGTCATAGTTTTTCTTCTAAGTAGCAAATGTCTTTTGATTTCATGGCTGCAGTCACCATCTGCAGTGATTTTGGAGCCCCCCCAAAATAAAGTTTGCCACTGTTTCCCCATCTATTTGCCATGAAGTGATGGGACCAGATGCCATGATCTTAGTTTTATAAATGTTGAGTTTTAAGCCAACTTTTTCACTCTCCTCGTTCACTTTCATCAAGAGTCTCTTTAGTTTTTCTTCACTTTCTGCCATAAGGGTGGTGTCATCTGTGTATCTGAGGTTATTGATATTTCCCCTGGCAATCTTGATTACAGCTTGTGCTTCATCCAGTCTGGTATTTTGCATGATGTACTCTGCATATAAATTAAATAAGCAGGATGACAATATACAGCCTTGACGTACTCCTTTCCTGGTTTGGAACTAGTCTGTTGTTCCGTGTCCAGTTCTAACTGTTGCTACTTGACCTGCATACAGATTTCTCAGGAGGCAGGTCAGGTGGTCTGGTATTCCCATCTCTTTAAGAATTTTCCATAGTTTGTTGTGATCCACACAATCAAAGGCTTTGGCATAGTCAATAAAGCAAAAGTAGATGTTTTTCTGGAACTCTCTTACTTTTTTGATGATCCAGCGGATGTTGGCAATTTGATCTCTGATTCCTCTGGATTTTCTAAATCCAACTTGAACATTTAGAAGTCCACAGGTCACATATTGTTGAAACCTGGCTTGGAGAATTTTGAGCACTACTTTGCTAGCTTGTGAGATGAGTGCAATTGTGCAGTAGTTTGAACGTTCTTTGGCATTGCCTTTCTTTGGGATTAGAATGAAAACTGACCTTTTCCAGTCCTGTGGCCACTGCTGAGTTTTCCAAATTTGTTGGCCTATTGAGTACAGCACCTTAACAGCATCATCTTTTAGGATATGAAATAGCTCAACTGGATTTCCATTATTTATTCCATGAATAAATAATATGTATTTATTTGTGGTTATGGCAGTTATACCCTGAAGAAGGGAATGGCAACCCACTCCAGTATTCTTGCTGGGAAATCCCATGGACAGAGGAGTCTGGTGGGCTGCAGTCCATGCCGTTGCAAAGAGGCAGACTCAACTGAGCGCCTGAACCACCAGCACCATGGCAGATATAATTTTCCAGGGCAAGGAGAGAGATCTTTGAAAGCTGCATTCATTCTAGAAGGCTCCAGAAGTTTCTTTCCCTCCTGCTAGATGCCCTTTGCCTCTTATTCCTTAAGATTATTCTTAAATGATATTTTTTTTGTAAAGGCTGCTCTTCTGTTGAGAATTATCCACTCTCCTGCATCCTCCAGGCCCCGTACATTTTGTCTCTACATCTTTTGTTTATACCAATAAAAGGTGAGGTTCTCAAGAGGGGCAATCTTAACTTCATCTTCTGTGTATCACCTCCAGAGTCACTTTAGCAAATGATAATTGTGTTGGCCTAGATTTGCATGAATGGACACAGATTACAGATGTGGAGAGTTGAATGTTATCTTTGAGCTCATGAGATAATGAATACAAATATCTGAACGGAATGGAAGATGAATGATGAGGGGGATAAAGAAAACAAAATGAGCTGCAGGAACCTGGTTAGGACGCCTTTGAAAGCTAAACAGTGGTATTGGTCAACATGACGGCTAAGCCATTTTTAATAGTAATGGAGGAACAAAATTAATAGAAGTCTAGGATTGAAAGAAGAGGATAACAACCCGAGTACTCTGTCTATGCTATCACTAACCATGGGTGCTCTGAGAGTAAAGGAGGAAAAACTACATGCTGACTTTTACAATAACACGTAACAGGACAGAGCAGAAATATACACTCAGTTTTACTTATAAATGAAGTAGTCAGATTGCATATTGTATACATCTTTTAAAAGAAAAAGAAGCAAAAAGAGGGATGTCTTGGGAGGGTGGTGTGGGGTAGTCAGTAGTCACAGAAGAACAGACTAATGGGCCTTGAAAATGGAAGTTCTTTAGTGATCCCACTCCTTCCCCACTGAGATGTATCTGGCTCAGAAGTCTAAGCAAGTAGATTCTAGAGTTTTATCCCCTGGGAAAACAGTGCTGGTGTGAAGATGGAGTGACTAGGCTGCCCTCCCTTCAAGTGACCAACTTCATTTAATGAATGACCCTTGCTCTCATGCCATGGTTATCAGTAAATGCTGTCAACAGGATGAGGGTGTCAGTGCGGCTCTCCCAGTAGAAAGATAGCAGCTTCTGTTGACAGAGGAATTCCAGTACATGGACTGACTCCATTCATGGTTTGATTTATTTTTATTTTGTTGATTGACTAAGCTTTACGTGTTTACTTACTCATTTGTAATTGGAGAATGGTTACTTTACAGTGTTGTTAGTTTCTGTCATACAGTGAAGTGAGCCAGCTGTATGTATATATCCATTTATAGTGAGTGAGTGAAAGTCGCTCAGCCATGTCCGACTCTTTGTAACCCCACTGACTATACAGTCCATGGAATTCTCCAGGCCACAGTACTGGAGTGGGGAGCCTTTCCCTTCTCCAGGGGATCTTCCCAAGCCAGGGATCGAACCCAGGTCTCTCGCACTGCAGGCGGATTCTTTACCAGCTGAGCCACAAGGGAAGCCCGTATCTATAGTGCACATATACCCCTTCCTCTGGGACGTCCCTTCTACCCCCACCTCCCACCCCTCTGGGTCATCACAGAGCACCGAGCCGGGCTCCCTGTACCACTCGGCAGCTTCCCACTGGCCACCTGTTTCACCCACGTTTGTGTATGTATATCAGTGCTACCGTCTCAATTCGTCCCACCCTCCCCATCCCCACTGTGGCCACATGTCCATTCTCTATGTCCTTGTCCTTTATTGTTTTCAATGAGGAAATCGGCATTGTGCTGCTCTGCCTAAGTCTCAAGAGCCCCCATGAGATGAATCTGTTTAGGGTAGAGAGGTGTCTGACCCAATAAAGCCATCCATCCTTTAAGAGGCAACCTGTTAGCTTCCCTGGGGGACTCACCCCACTGGCTGTGGCAAGCCTCATGTCTTTGTTTCTGAGTTTTACAATATAGACTGTGGAGTGGGCAACCCATGGTCAGGGACATCTGTAAAACACTGGAGAAAAAGGAGCTTGAGGGAATAGACGAGGAAGAACATTTCAAGGAAACTCTGAGAGGCTGGAGGTGAACTGGGAACCTGCAGGGCGGCGCTGCTCTGGTCCACATGCCCCTTTGGACACTCGATTTATTAAAAACAAAGGGGTGGGGAGTGCTTGTTCTGGGAAGTCAGGGCCTTAGGGGAACAGCTGCACTAGGCAGCACTGAGAACCAGCAGACCTCACAGCCCAGAACCCAGAGACCCTCCCGCCCCGAGGCCATGTAGTTTGCAGATGATTGTGTTCAGTTTGGGAACAAGGAACTGGGTCTGTCCTATCCTGCCCCGCAACCAATTCTCTCTCGTGGCTGAGTAATTTCCATTCTTTGGCTTCCTAAAATTGTTCAGCCTGCCCCCAACCCTGAATTATCTATTTGAGATGAGAATCCAAGAGAGAAACCCCAGAGTCCTCCTACAGCTGGAATCTGGAAGAAAAGGGTGTGTTTATTTCACAGAACATCCCATCCATCTCCTCCACTTCAGCCTCCGGGGCCATCGCCCCTCACTCACCCCATTCGCTGAAGTTGGTAAGAGGCGGAGGTGTGTGACTCTCGGTCTAACAACCCACAGCATATTCTGTGGACGCGAAAATCAGAGCCCAGAGCCACGGCTTATGCAGCTGTCGTCTGGATTTTGCTAACATGCTGATAGAATTAAAACGACACCAACACTAAATACACTATTATAAACAAGAGCACGGCTCTGGGTGTGAATATATCCTCAAGGCCAATAATGAAATACTAAGCATTGTCACCTTCATGCTTCAAAACAAGTCACACATTTTGCAAGCATGACGTGTACACAGACACGGTGAGCAATCAATTACTGGAAACAGAGCCGAAGGTAAAGAACAGGATAAGTCAGAGGCTGAAATTTGAAGACCTTGAGACCATGGATTGATAACAGGAGCTAATTCTCCGGGGTTGGGTGGCATCCTAAGTGGGTGGATGTAATTTATGGATGTTTCTCATCCTGCCCATCTCCACCCAGTTACTTCAGGAGTCACTGTATTTATTTGGGAGTTTTCCAGCTTTATTGAGATGTCATTGGCACATAATAAGTTTAAGGTGAACAATGTGATGATCTGATACATGTATACATTGTGAAGTGATTGCAGTAAGATTCAGTTAATGCCACCCTTGCCTCACATAATTGTTTCTTTGTGTGTGTGGTGAGATATGCCTATTTCTGATTGAGATTCCTCTAGCAGCTTTAAGTCCCTGACCATGAAGGATATTTAGGTGGACAATGATGCACTCATTTAATAACTGCTTTTTTTCTTGATAACTAGATTTTTGAAATTCTGCACAAGCTAATTTGCAGTTCTAAAAGCAAGTTCAAGCCAAGTTTGTATATAACAAAGACATTCACAAATTTCTCAAACATTTTGGTTGTAATATGTGTAAGCATTGCTGTTTTTCTAATGCAACCTATCATGTTATTCTAAGAATAGTATTTATCACATCTTCAGTCTTTATGTTCTAGAAAATCATGTCAAAATAGTGTTTGGTTCAATGGGTAGTTTTAAAACTTATTTACAACTGTGCTGCAAATCAGGGGAAAGTATGGTATGGGGTCAGGAAGTAACCAACTTGCACATAAGTCCACACAACAGCTTTTTACTTCTTTTCAATGAAGATTAAGATTGTGGCAAAGCTGTCTTGCTGATGTGTAATTTGTAAGTAAAGATTCATGGAGCTAGAAATTGCTCTAAAACTCAGCAGATAAAACTTCTGGAAAATGTGACTAGTATTACTTGTTTTTCCAGTTAACTAGAGGTTAATTTTACAAACGTTTTATAAAATAATAGGCAGTTGTTTTGTGAATTTAGTCTATTCCCAGAAAAAACTGAGTTATGTACCCTTAACTTTATTATACCTAGGTTAGATTTATTTTAGTTTGTGGGTTATTATGAAAACATTTATCCCATGAACTCTTAGCAAGTACAACAAAGCAACTCTCACCTGTGAAGAAAAAAAAAAAAAAGATAATTTTTAATAGGCTTCAAACTGATATTTTTAAAAGGTGTATATGTTGAGTAAAAATTAAAACTGTATACTAAGATTTTATTGTTCTGTGAAAAGGATGGTATTATAAACAGAAAAAACTGTTCATAGCATGACCTGCAAATGATCATATACCTTTGTGATTGCATTTTTGTAAACCTTGCCTATCAAAATATCAAGCCTTCTCCATACATTTCAAATAAACTTACACCTTCTTGTAAGAATTCTGAAAATCACATTTTTACTCTGCTTTTACAAGGAAAGCTTATGGAATCACATTGTACATAATGCACTTTGCAAAATAAAATGGCTTTCAATGAAAAATCTCAACAGAAAAAGGAGTCCAACAGAGAGAGGCAGATGGTTAGTCCCTGCAAAGAATAGTGTATTTATTGTAAAATAAGATGAACATTTTATGAAGAAGAAAAGCATCTCTGGGAATGCACATAAAAAACCAGTTCCCAGCTCCCAACCCAAGTATACAATTCATGATTTTCCTTAGAAAGTTTTGTTTTTATGGATACATTTTTAGATAAACATCAAAAGTATAAGTGTTAGTTGCTCAGTCATGTTGAACTCTTTGAGGCCCCATGTACTGTACCCGCCAAACTCCTCTGTCCATGGGATTTCCCAGGCAAGAATACTGGAATGGGTTGCCATACCTTCCTCTAGGGGAACTTCCCAACCCAGGGAAGTTGCATCGAACCTGCATCCCTGTATTGCAAGCAGATTCTTTATCATCTGAGCCACCAGGGAATAGAAGCCCCCAAAATGTTTAATTCTTATAAAATTTCATTAAAATATTTGAGGCCAAACTTGATAGCATTTCTAAGAAGTAAGGCTTGGGCTTGAATCCTTGCTTTACCCAGAGACTGAAACCCTCCTACCGTTGGCTGCCCCATGGTGAGGCTGCCCTAAATACCAGACATGAATCTGTGTCTGTTTTCACAGGGAGAAAAAGGCTAAGTATTATTTTGACCATCTTAATAGAGGAAAGTGATATGGTATTGCTTAATCGATTTATTCAGTGTCAAGAGCAAATTTGATATAGAATGAGTATGCAAGCGAGGTTTCTTGTCTTCTAACTGGATATTTTATCATCTTGGTCCCTTCTTATATGTTGCTGCTGTTCAGTCACTAAGTCATGTCCAACTCTTTGCAATGCCGTGAACTGCAGCATGCCAGGCTTCCCCTGTCCTCCGCTATCTCTGAGAGTTTGCTCAAACTCATGTCTGTTGAGTCGGTGAAGCCATCCAGCCATCTCATCCTTTGTCATCCTCTTTTCCTCTTGCCTTCAATCTTTCCCAGCATCAGGGGTTTTTTTTCCAATGAGTCAGTTCTTCCCATCAGGTGGCCAAAGGATTGGAGCTTCAGCATCATTCCTTCCAGTGAATATTCAGGGTTGATTTCCTTTAGGATTGACTGGTTTGATCTCCTTGCTTTCCAACGGACACTTAAGAGTCTTCTCTAGCACCACAGTTCAAAAGCATCAGTTCCTTGGCACTTAGCCTTCCTTGTGGTCCAACTCTTGCATCTGGGACCTTTGATATCTCTGCTTTTTAATATGCTGTCTGGGTTTTCTTAGCATGTATAGCATCACAAAGACTAAAATATTAGTTGTTGCAATGCTTTTTAAAAATTCAATGAAACCATGACATGCTTTCCTTCTCTGTCCTATGAGAACAGCCTAATTAGGATCTCAGTTCACTCTGGTGACCCACATCATGGTCCTTGAAACCCTCCAGAAGCCCCTGCACACTGGTGGGTCTAGGAACAGCTTCTACATAGCTTTTCATCATTTCCATGAGGTTTAGTTCTGTGAACTTCATTTTTATTTTTTTTAATTTATAATTCCTTGTATTTTATGACAGTTTGATAGTTGATATGCTCTGCTATTCCCCTCTTTCAGAATTAAATATATTGTTGGTCACCAATTCTTTGAGAAAGACAAAAGGACTCAGTGAAGAATGACATAAATGATTTAATTACAAGGATTAAACTAAAAGCATATGACTTGAGTGTGAAATAAAATGAAGGCTGACAGATGATATCACTGAATGCTATAAAATCTAACATTTTATGGGAAGAGTGATGACAGACTTTTTTCCATTCTTCTTAGGGGAAAAAAAGATATTGTTTTTGTAAGGGTCATTCATGGGATGATAGGAATTTCAGAGACATCTGTGTCTTGTCAGAAAGGAAGTGCTGGGTAATGGATCACAGGTCACTTTGTGTCTGATTTGATTTTTCTTGCATGAATTATGGCATTCTTAATGATGCTTTACAAGGAAAAGAGGCATGAAATCTATTCAAAATTATTATTTTCTCAACTTCATGAATTTTGTCATAAAGACATTTGAAGTCTGTTTGGATTTCCACAGCATCATCAAACAAGCAGTTGTTTTATCATTGTTGTTTTTGTTTTTTACTAAGTAAACATTCCAGAAAACACTGATTTGACAATAATTATGTCTGTTAAATTCCAACACTAGGCCATTAGAGTGGGGGATATTTAAATATTTGAAGGCTTCTGGAATATTCGGCTTGACATTTGCAAAGACTAGGAGTGAAACACGTAACACTGTTCAATAGCAGATGTGAGGATTGCACACTCACCATTGTAACCCAGTGGTGAGATACGAGGTGAAGTACACGCCTTCCTGAGTCTCTGGAGACCCAGCTCTGTCACCAGCCAGCTGCAGGGTTCGTTACATCACAGACTGTATTGTCTCTTGTAAATGAGTAGTCATTTTCAGACACTCTTAATTCTGAAATTCTATGAAAGAAATCAAAGAGTATTTTAGCCGGTGAAAGGGGTGTTAAGGTTTTCTTGTGATGAGTTTAAGTTTACCCTTTAATGCCATTAACAACTGGGTAAGCAAGAGCTCAGTGTGAAGTGTGAGAGGAGCTGAGGACAATGCCAATATTCTTGGACCCAACAGCAGTCATGTAATGAGCTAGGGAAATGGGGAAGAGGAGATTTCATAGTAGGAGGGAGGCAGACTTTATTTTTGGATAATGGGATTTTGGCATCACTTGGTATTTGGTATTAAGGTTTTAATCTTGCTACAATACATAGGATAGAACCTAGATGCAAATGAAGTTAGAATTTCCTTGTTGGACCTTGTCTGATCTAATTCTGATGTAATGGCTGTAAGAACAAGGTAGGTAAAAATATAAGTGAGAGAATTTTTTTTTTAACCCTCAGTTTCTAGGACGTGGGGATGAAGTGGATTGTAAATGGGATGAAGTGGATTGTAAATGGGATGAAGAAGGATGAGGATGGCTCTGAGGGCTGATTTCTAAAGAATGAGGGAGGATTCAGTGCTGTTGCACTAGGGAATAAAAATAGTTTAGGACTTCTTTGTCTAGCATTTCCTAAAAGAGGGTAACAGTGTGTAATGAGAGCTGATGGAATTCCCTCTTTGGGAAAACATTTCTATGGAGAAATGTGACTGTCCACACTCCATTTTAGGACTTCCGGGTGACTCAGTGGTAAAGAATCCACCTTCCCATGCAGGAAACATACTAGATGCAGGTTCGATCCCTGGGTCGGGAAGATGTCCTGGATGAGGAAATGACAACCCACTCCAGTATTCTTGCCTGGGAAATCCCATGGACAGAGGAGCCTGGCAGGCTACCATCCATAGAGTCACAAAAAGTTGGACACAACTGAACATGGTAGCACTCTCCATTCTAACATTCAGTAATGCTGAATACATTTTGAAATTTCCCTAAGTGCATATTTTTTATTGAAAGCTATTTTTAAACCCTCCAAAATTTTGTAAAAGTCAGAAAGTATTAAAATTTGAAAAACATGCATTTATTGATATACTCATGATTTTGAAAGACACTGCACTGATTTTTTTAATGTGAGGACAAGCATTGAATTTTGTATTTTAATAACACTTGAAAATCATAAGAAGCTTAATAGTTTATTTGAATCAAAAGCACATATTAATAAATTAGAAGTAAGTACCCATGAGTCATAGTAACATGAGCATATTCACTGTTTCTGTTTTAACTGGTGTGCTTTTTTGTACTCATTCGCTCAGTCTTGTCCAACTCTTTGCAACATCACGGACTGTAGCCCGCCAGGCTCCTCTTCCCAGGCAAGAATACTGGAGTGGGTTGCCATTTCCTTCTCCAAAAATATACGCAGTGAGCCCCATTCACACACCCTTATACTCAAACAAGGGGCCCTAGGAAAAGGGATGGTGAATTTTCCTCTCCAGTGGATTGTTGTTATCGTTTTAGTTGTTCAGTTGTGTTTGACTCTGCAATTCCATGGACTGTAGTCTGCCAGGCTTCTCTGTCCATAGGATTCTCCAGGCAAGAATACTAGAGTGGGTTGCCATTTCCTTCTCTAGGGGATTTCCTGCCCAGGGATCAAACCTGGGTCTCCTGCACTGCAGGCAGATTCTTTACTGCTGAGCCACCACCGATGCCCTGTGCTTCTTGCCTGCTTTTGTCTGCCAACATCCTGCTGGTGCTTACTTAGGTGATGCAATAAATAGAATTCATGATCCTACCCCTATTTTCAAGGAGGTGAAGTTTTAGATGGAAACATGAACTGTATGCACAGGGAAGCTGAGAAGTCTAGACAGCTCAGGGCACACAAACTGTCATGTGTTTTTGGTGGCACGATGCATAGCAAACC
The DNA here is from genome assembly GCF_033118175.1 of Dama dama. Lineage (NCBI taxonomy): Eukaryota > Metazoa > Chordata > Mammalia > Artiodactyla > Cervidae > Dama > Dama dama. Next base: position 10,181,657 of record NC_083712.1, on the reverse strand, counting down.
CAGGGAGGGTGAAGAGTGCTCAGGAGGATTAGCTGGGAAGACTCAGTGGGAATGCTCTGAACTTGACCCTTGGGGATGGAGGTGGTTTGGAGGGCTGGCAGTACCCTAGCACATGCAGGCAGTCACCCTGGACCCCAGGCAGCAGTGGGTGACAGGACATGACAAGAAGGTGACTAGATGGACGTTTCCTGAGTCCCACAGGCTATTTCCCCAGGAAATTTCTCAGCAGGCTGATCCTGGGCAGGAGGTGAGGAAGACAGGCAGCAGCAGGTGAGGTCAGGAAGCAGTGGACCCGTTTGAGAGGGTGCCAGGGAGGTTTTTGCCAAGATGTTGGTGAGTGGTTTGGAGGCAGAGGAAAGACAGAGTCAGAGATTGTCTCCCAGCGCGGGGAGCCTGAGCATCTTTGAGAGAAGAAAAGGGAGATGAAGAGAGTGCATCCGGGGGCCTTGTGGGTCTCCGCGTGTTGTCTGGCTGCACACTGAACTTTCTCTCACGTCTCTGGCCTTGTTCCTGAACTCTCCGTGAGGCTCCGCAGAGGGGAGGCTTCACGGTGCCCGTGTGAAGTGCCGAGGAGCCGGTGTGTGTCCGCCAGGCTCGGGGCTGCGCAGGGCTGAGCCGTGCGTCACACGTCACACGCACGGTCCCTGAACGCACGGGCTGAGGGGAGGCCGGAGCCGCGCTCTCCCCGCCTTCCGCCCCAGAGGCCGGCGCTGGTCCTGTCATGGCGGCCACGTCTCGGCAATGGACGCCCTCCCCGCGCCGCCTGAGGTGGAGCGTTCTGGCGGCTGGCTTCACTCCTACTTTGTATTTATTTGTTGTAGAATAATAAAAGTGGCGGCGTATGAATAATAGCAGTAGCGATAAATCCAAATACTGTTGGTAATCCCTTACATGTATGGAGTGTACTCATGAAGGGCTCAAAGTGTTTTCATAAATCTTTTACTTTTCCTTGTAAACATCTCCAGAGTATGGGGCAGGGAGAAAGAAGCATTTCTAGGCATAGTTGGCACTTGGAAACTGAAGAGGTTGGGCCCAGGGATGTGAAGGACAGTATTTTGGCAGAATTCCCCCCCCGATCCTCCGTGCCCTCCGGCAGGTCCTCACCCCCGGCCCAGCCACCTGGTTGGATGGTCTCAGCCTCCCTTCAGCCGGGTCCCTTTTCCCTCACTCACTCACCTTCTCCCCTTGGACTCCTTAGACGTCATCAGTAGGAGCCTTTGCCTTCCTCCCAGACGTTTTTTTGTGCCATGGGTAGAAACACAAACCGAAGAGAGGGAAGAACAGTGCTTGGGGAATCAGGACTCTTGTCAAGGGCTGCCTCAGGGGATAACGCCTCCAGGACTAGTGTGAAGTCCATTTGGCTGTTGGTAAATTCGACTTGTTTCTTGATCCAGTGTGGAAAAGTTTCTGGGGAAAAGAAAATGTAACAAATGTATTGGTTATTTTATGAGTGAAGAAAAATGAAGTCCTCAAGTGGGACATTTCAAAATTCTTTTCATTCATTTTTTTGGCAAAGTCAAGTGACACTTCCTTAGGGGATGGGAAGAGACATGGCGCCATGTCTTCTCTGCTTTCTCAGGTGTGTCTCAGTTCCTGCATTCCTGTCTCAGTGGGAGAGCCTGGAGGACCCTGGGGTGGGCACCTCGCTGGGGAGGGGGAGTTCCTCCTAAGAGGAAGGGACCACTTCAGTCTCTGCAGAGGGAAGGGATGCCCTCTGCAGCAGGGATCACCATCTGAGTCTGTGTGCTTCCAGAAGGAACTGGGCTTTCTGTGGGCTGTCACCGTGTATTCTGGTTGTGACAAGCCCTCCAGTCTGTCTTGCTTAGGATCTTGTGGGTTTTCTAAGGTTATTTTCAGGGTTAAGAGAGAAGCACCTGATGCACCAAGTGTTCTGTTAAGTGCTGCTTTTATATTTGTGTCCATCTTTACGGAAACACATATCTATATAAGTCAGGCTCCAGTCTGTTCATCTGATTCCTAAGCAAATAATAGACACTGACATCACAGGGGAAAATAATAAATCAGCCACAACTTGTATTTCTCTATTGAAGTAAAAAAAAAAAAAGAATAATGTAATTCGAATCTTCATATTCCCATTTAAAAACAAATAAATGTAGACATAAACAGCATTAAGATTTAGACACCAGACCTTAAAATTATATGTTGATAAACTTATACTAGTAATAAATAACTTTTTAAAATAGCTTATTGATGTGTTCCTAATTTTCCTTCCTCCTGTTTTTCGATCATTTCATTGAATGGATTTAGTTTTCCTTAAGCAATATGGAAAGAAAAATCTGAAAAATTTTCTATGGGTGAAATAATTATATAAATCATTTTGACAGTAATGTCAACTTTCTTTGTAAAAAATCATCGTTGAAAGCTTGTCTTAGTGTTGAAAATATGCAAGCAAATTATTCTGTGTGTGCTCAGATGCTCAGTCATGTCTGACTCTTTGTGACCCCGTGGACTGTAGCCCACCAGGCTCCTCTGTCCATGGAATTCTCTAGGCAAGAATACCGGAGTGGGTTGCTGTTTCCTAGTCCAAGGGATCTTCCCAACCCAGGAATCGAACCCACGGCTCTTGAATCTCCTGCATTGCAGGTGGAGTCTTTACCGCTGAGCCGCCTATTTCAATTATGGTGTTTGTGGTCAATATGTGCAGAAGTTTCTCACTTGCCACCTTGCTCTAGATATTGGCTCTACTTATATTAATATTTAATTTCATAATCTATCAAAGCCTCTATTAAATCCAGTTTTCATTTCTACCCTGTTTTGCTGTTGGGTTATATTAAATTATATAAGCATGCATTGGAAAGGATTTTCAGTTCTTCTTAACTTTGCTTTTGACCCTGAAGATCCTTCAAAACTATAAACTAAAATTTAAAGAATCAACAATAATCAGATGCTTAAAACAATTGCTATATTTTAAGCAATTTGTGGATTTCAAAGTTTAAAACTTGCTGAGTTTTATTTTTTAGACATATTATCCCTGGGCAAAAACAAATAACACAGATCTTTAAAGAGAAGTTACTTCTTAAATTCTTCTGCAAAAAAAGAAAAAATGGAAAACTACCATCTGTCTTGTAGTATGTTCTGACAATAATCAAATTGCACTCTTTGTAATTAAATGTGTTGTACAGTTGCCCAAACTGACCTCATCGTGCTTCTGGGTGTCCCTTTGTGTAAACAGATGTGTGTATGCATGCCTGTTTGTTTCGTTGGTAATACTGGAAGAAGCCTCCTCCATGGCGTGTGACGTGCTGTTTGCTGTCGGCCGGCGTCCCTTGGAAAGTACAGGTGGCTCATTTAGAAGCAGCCATATGTCCTGTGGGTGGCTGCCTGTGAATGGGCTGCCCTGTACTGATGTCCTGCTTCACAGAAACCTCGGGAAGGACAGAGCAGACTCCAGCTCCATGGGCAATTCCATCTGCACCTGAAATCTCCACATCTGTCTGTTCTCTTCTCCTTAAGCACTTGTTGATGTGATAGTAATGCTACTGATGGAACTCTGAGCACCCAGGGTCAGGCTCTGCCTGCACATAGACCCACAGGGCACACAGTAAGTGCTTAGTGAGTGTGTGAAATTAGTGACCGGATGTGCCTTAAAGACGGACAGTATTAAGTGTTGTTTTTCTTCCTGTACAGATTGTGAGCTCCTGGTGGGGCAGGACTGAGGTTAATTAGCTTTTTATCTTCATCACCTAGCAGAATATCTGACACACAGTAGGTACTTTATAAATGCATGTCAACTAAGTGATTTCATTCATGAATTAATGGTGTAGGTCAGAAGGCAAGATGTTCCAGGTTTACGTTCTCAGTTAGTTAAATTACCTCATTTTTTTCACTTTATGCCCATTAATATAGTGAGTTAAAATTATACTGGGAAATTATAGTTTCCAATATATTTTATCCATAAAAAAGTAGTGTTACTAGACTAAGCTTCTGTTTATAATTTACTACTTTCATCATCAGGTAGAAATCATGATTAAAAGTACATTTTCAGAGAATATTAATAGCTTACATTTACAGTCAGAGTAGTGGTATTTATGTCAATATTTTTGCTTAAAACTAAAGTTGTATTATATATACTTTATGGAATATTAGTCAGTCATTGAAAAGAAATACTGCCAATTACAGCACATAAATGGACCTAGAGAGTGTCATACTGAGTAAAATAAGTCAGAGAAGGAAAAATATCATATGATATCCCTTATATGTGGAATCTAAAAAGAAACAATACAAATGAACTTACAAAACAGAAGGAGACTCACAGACTTAGAGAATGAACTTATGGTTGCAAGGGGGTAAGGATAGTTAGGGTCTTTGGGATGACATGTACACACTGCTATATTTAAAATGCGTAACCAACAAGGACCTATTGTATAACACATGGAACTCTGCTCAATATTATATGCCAGCCCGGATAGGACAGTTTAGGGGAGAATGGATACATGTATATGTATGGCTGAGCCCCTTTGCCATTCACCTGAAATCACCAGAACATTGTTAATCAGCTATACTGCAATACAAAATGAAAAATTTAAAGTTTGGGGAAAAAAAAAACCTAAAATGTATGAAAGACATGGATCATCTGAACATATAGAGTAGTTATGAGAGACAAATATTAATATCTATCAGATAAGTCACGGCTCTTTCTGCTTGTTGAAAGGAGCCACCCTTATAAAACATTATAGACATTCCTATTAAATGTTTTGTGCATGTCCTACTGTTAACCTCCAACAGAAAAGGAAGTGACTACAATAAGGCAGAAATAACTAAGACAAAGTAGAGAAACTAATGGAAAATACAGGCTGAAAACAACAGAGGACAGAACCATGCATTTGTTATGCTTGTGTCCGTGTTGGCTCATATTTTATGTTTCTGCTGCTTGGGAACTTGTCACAATGTGCTGTTATCTGTTATTATTTCTGATTTCTCTGTTAGAGAGTAAGCTCTCTAAGGCAGCCACCTTTCTCTAAAGTTCTCTAAAGTCCCCACTCTTTTTGGCACCTGGAGCCTATTTCATGGAAGACAGTTTTTCCATGGACTGGAGGTGGGGGGATGGTTTCGGGATGGTTCAAGCACATTGCGTTTACTGTGCACTTTATTTATAATCAAATGCTGCCTCTGATCTGGCAGGCAATACGGTCCTCAGCCAGGAGGTTGGGGACCCCTGCTCTAAGGCCTGCTACTTTCTGGTTCTTGTCCCAAAATGCTGCAGAGCTTGTTTGTTTTTAATCATTTCCTAGAAGAAGCTGTTGGTGAAGGATTGCCTTGTTTTCCTGGATACATTCACTGGATCTATAATGAGATGACACCATGTTATGAGTTGATGAAGTTGGTGCTTCCTCTCTGCCTGACACATGAGCCCTACGCCTCCCGTACCAGCTCTATTCCCTTTCTTGTCTTCTCTGCTCATCACAGGCCATCTCCCTCTGGCCTCACTCATCACTTAAGCTCCCTCTGCCTGATAAGCTTTGTATGCACACATAATCTCACCTTGTCTACTGCCACATATCCCCAGCTACCACCTACCTTTCAACACTAAATAAACATCTGTTCCATTTTCCTGCCTTTTTTCCCACTCCAGTCCATCATCCGGAGGGCTTCTGATTATCTCTCTGAAATGCAAATGTGTTTGCATCACTGCCTGTTCAGCTGCCCTGGTTTCTCCCAGACTCCATCACACAATGACTCAGTCTCAGCTCCCTGGGCTGCAGTCTTGTCCATATCTGCTCCATCTTCTCTGCAACCCTCCTCCCACTCCACCTCCACACACTTAAAAAGAAGCTTCAGCAAATACCCATACTCCCAGAAATGGCTTTGCAGTCCTGGGAGAGACCACATTCTTCCAGATGCCCACGCACCTGTGAAGACTTGACCTGACGCTTCTCCTCCCTCTGGTTTTATCACCGCTGATGCCAACTATCCTTTTGGACTAACTCAGGTCTTCTCCCAAACTTCCTGCTTCCTTTTGTGCTTCTCTCATCCTTCACAGGATCTCTCCTCCTCTACTGTAGCGTTTATCATATTATCTTGAAAATGCTATTTTCTGGTCTGTTTAATTAACTAGACTATAAAAGATAGGATCCTATTTCATTCTGTGCTTCTCAAAGTCCCTGCCCTAGAAATGATACTAAATATGTTTGGAAATTTAGATGACGCACTGATGATAAATTCTTACTGCAGTGTGTTAGAAGATTCACCCTTTGGATATGTTTAAAGACTGATTCAGAGTGAAATGAATAGTATGATTCAATATAATATTAAGAATAGTATGATTTCTTTCAGGAAGATTTCTCAGAACATGTATTAACAATTAGAACCGCTGGGTAGCTCTACTCAAAGTCAGAGTGTATCTGGAATTATATAATACATTCAGAATTGCACATTTCAAGATGGACTTCTGGAATTCTTACCTGTGATTACATTCCATTATGATAACTAAGCAATATGTTTGATAAAAACCAATATGGTTCCATAAAAATAGTTAATCCCTTTGGTTATCCGATTCTCATTCTGGACTTCTTCAGGTTTTTTTTTTTTTTTTTTTTTCCCTCTGAAGCTCAGAGCTTCTGAGCTCCATTCAAACATTATCACAATCCTGATGATTATTGCTGTTCTGGGAAAATTCAGTGTCTTTCCACCGGGGATGCTCACATAATCACAAAATAATAACAATGATAATAAAATTTAGCATGTTGGGGAAAAGAAATGGATTAAATTCAAATAACGTAGCTGACCAAAAAATCAATTTGAAACCAATAACAGCATAGCTGAACAAATAGTGTAGATATATAATTTAATAGATAACAATTTAAAAACTAAACACACACACACACTTCACCCAGAATCTCTTTCTTGAATAATGAGATTTATGTTTAAAAACATAAGTTAATCAAATATTTCATGACACTCATGGTCAGTGAATTTTACTTTCAAGTGAACCACAAAAATGAGTTTCAGAAGTGCTCTCCCTCCAAACACATTTCTCTGTAGATGACTGCAAATAAATGAAGTTAATAAAAAAGAATTTTTAAGTGTTAGGTGTAGTTCTCCTTATACTGAATGAAGTGAGCTGTTGGTTTTGCATATGGCAACATTTCTTAGATTACTAACTTTTATTTATTTATTTGCAAAGATTACATTGTGCAAATTGAAATGTCTTATTAGGTAAAGTAAAGCGATAATAGGTTTCTATAAACATCGTGAGGCTTTATCAATGGTTCATAGGAAAGGTATCAGAGGTGCATACATGATAAAGATTCTTCATCAGTCATGTACTCAAAGCTCACCCGAGAATAAAGGTAGTTTCTGTAGAGTCCCTGGGAAGCAGGATGAGGCACTCACAAGCTGACTGTAACCCTCACTGTTCCTCCTGAGTGTATGAAATGGATCAAGTCTACACCAGCTTCTTTTCAAACATAAGTGGTTGATTTGGAAGATAAGAACTAGTCAAAATACTTGAGAGTTAAGTGGAAGTCTTTTGTAACAGTAATATTTTGTTAGAGTTTGAAGAGATATAGGATTTAATCCTTAAAAACATTAAAATTGGGTAATAGCTACAGAGATGAAGTAATAATTTTCATTAGCCTGATGTTTGGAGCTTGTTTTAACTAAAACATTTTGTTCAAAGCATCTGTACTATTTATGTGACTAAGAAGAAATCACTGGAAAGCAAAAAGAAATGGAATTGCTAAATAGATCCAAGCAGCAACTGCAACTCTTAATAGGTAATGTTTTAACAGATAACTTTAATCTTTTTGAAGGTTCTATGGCACAAAGAAAATACTGAAAATCAGCATTTGCACACTGATTTATGTCAAGCTAGTGGCTTCAAGATAGAAAAGGATATATTCTCTATATTTTAAAGTCATTACTCTATAGTAGCCTTAAGAGTAGTCATTCTAAAGTCTTTTAGATTCTAATTAAAATGGAAAAACCTCTTATTTGGAGGACTACTGCTGTAGATCTAAATTAAATGTAAGAGAATATTTTTGAGATAGTTTAATGAACCACAGGAAAAAAAAATATTTTTCCTGAAATGAACACAGTATGAACATCCCAGAATTTTATATTGTCATTCAAGAACTCTGTTACTATATATCACTTCAATTTAGTTCACCAGTGTCTACAAGCAGTACTGAAATTTTTAAGAGACAATGTTAATATTATGCCCTAATCAAATAGCAAGCAGGGCTCAATGAAATGACTCTCATTCTGCTTTTGGAGAGAGGCAGAGTATTGCATATGGATGGACTCAGAGTCCAAGGGCCAAGCTGATTCACGGCACAGCAACAAGAAATAAAAATCTGGGGTTTCTAGAGATCTTTCTCTAGTCCTTTCAAGATGTAGATTCCTCTGGGGATAAATGTCTATGTTTCTACCTGTAACTGTGCATGAATTATTAAATCCTGTAAGAAGCTTTGCACAAACAAAGCTCTTTTCACTGACTTGAAAAACTGAATTTGAGAATATCAACATAATAAAAATAAAAAACAAATACTTTTCAAGTTTCTGACAAAAGGAATATATTTAATGTAATGACCTTCGGTAGGTGTAGAGTTTTAGACATTTAAGTATCAAATGTAGGACTTTCAGCAAGATAATGTATTTCATGATGCCATCAATGATTTAATTGATCTTTTAAAAAAATAATAATAACAAAAGGAGCATAAGTAAAAAAAAGATATCTGGTAATGAAAAGAATAAGTGCCCTTTCAAAAACAGTATGACTTAACTCATCTGTGTGACGATATGTGGTTTAGAGAAAGACAAAATCTTTCTAGACTGAGTGATAGAAAAAAACAATAAAACTAATTTTTCTAATAATTCAACACAGATAAAGTTTAGTAGACATTTGTATTGGTGCATCATTGTTTATTATTTTTCAATGATTCTTACTTCCTTCCTTTAAAAAGTTTCATAATGCAAGTTTTTGGAGCAGAGGAAATGTTTCTTCAAGCTAATTTTAATATAAACAAGTTCTGTGATTTTAGAACTTTGATAGCTTATTTGATGGAAGATTTTAAAAGCCATGCTCTCTGAACTTAGAGGGAAAGTCTGGATAACCTTTAAGCATGAGTCTCCTGTCTGTAGAGTTGATGACTATAAGCTAATGAGACAGCACATAAGTCACCAGGAAAATCAATGTCATTACTTTATCTTTTATAGGCATTAATCTCCAGTGAGGACAATCTTTCATAACAAAAGTCTTCTGTATAACCAGGAAATAACTCACTGTCAGAATAAAAGGTCTCGGACAAGCTGGGCCATTTCTCTATCCAGCCCTTAATCATCCTGAGAAGGTCTTTGCGTCACAAAGTTTAGTCTTAAAAAATTAGATGGAATATTGACAACTTTTCAGAATTGAGTCTCAGCCTTCTCCAGAAACTGAGAAATTATTGGTTTCTCTTAAAACTGTTTACATCTAGTTTTCATAATCTAATCTTAGAATTTAAGCATCTCCATTTTTGAAATATGTATTTATTCAGCAAGCATTTTATGAAGCTAAAAACTCCAGCTTTCTGGTGTTCCTGGAAGAATCAGAAGCTTGGGTTACAGGGGGTGTGGATTTCAGCAGGACAGCAGGTGGTTATGTCTCCTGGGGCGACTGTCCTGCATGGATCTCACTCTGCTTTGGAGAGAACTTCGGGTCTATTGACACTTGAGACTGACTCCTCTCATGTCAGATTTACTTCTCCAGGTTCCTGTCACAGGGGTACAAACAAAAGGGACACGTGTTTGACTCTTTCGGTTTCTCATCTTGAGACCTAGATTTTGTCTGCTGCTTATTTCGAGTTTTATGTTCCACTGTCATTGATACTCAGATACCTAATTTGGCTTCCAAACACTGAGACAGTTTGAAACATCGGTGATTACCATTACCTGTTGAGCCCTACTCCAGCCATCACTCTCAGCTGGCCACTGTGACCCAGCCAGTGGTAGTTTCTTGTTCCGGTCACCCAGGCAGTGGTGCTTTTGAAAGCACCACCCTGACACTGTCTCATCCAAGCCCCAGACCAAGTGAAACAGTAACAATAGAGACGTTGCTTCTTTTGCCCTTCTGCACAAGAGACACTATGGCTAAATGATCTTTAGGGCCTTTTGCAAGGCAGGAGTAAGGATGGCAGTTCGACCTAAGTGAGTTCGGCAGCTTAGCATCTTCCTTTCCTGGTGGTTTTGGGACTGTGCATCGGACTAGAGTTGTCAGGTGTCTGCATGAGCCGTGAAACCCTATGTGCCTGGGACCCTTCTTCCTAATTCTGATCCCCTTTGTGGCAACCTAAAACATCCTTTTGCTTTGTGCTGAAATAGATACACTGTTATGCACTGTCCTTCTGGGCATCTTGAATTATAGCTATTTGCATTTCTTAAATAGATAAACAGTTTTTGTAAAGGCACAGTAATTAAAGACTGACATTTTATAGAAAAAAAAAGTATTTCAGGAACCTTTTTTGGCCACTGCATGTAAATTATCAAATGTGTACTGGTTTCCCTCCCGTGTATACACCTGCAGAACTCCATCTGGATTATGTAGAGATTCTAAGGGTAAATGATCATGTGAATTTAAAGATGTATCTTCCTCCATGGAAAGCATTCAGAATGCAAATTTGACAGAAAGACAGCAAAACTCACACATTCATTTTTTTATTTTATTTATTTTCGCGAAAAGGAAGAAGCAAAATTTAGGTGGAAATAGATGAAAAGAACCCATGTATTCCTTCAGGTTCCAGCTCTACTTTTTATTTATTTTTATTTTTTTTTTCCAATTATTTTTATTAGTTGGAGGATAATTACTTTGCAACATTGCAGTGGGTTTTGTCATACATTGACATGAATCAGCCATGGAGTTACATGTATTCCCCATCTCAATCCCCCCTCCCACCTGCCCCCCCACCCGATTCCCCTGGGTCCTCCCAGTGCACCTGGCCCAAGCACCTGTCTCATGCATCCCACCTGGGCCGGTGGTCTATTTCACCATAGATAATATACATGCTGTTCTCTCGAAACATCCCACCCTCGCCTTCTCTGGGTTATAGGGTATTCTCTTTCATTACCTTAAGTATGTCCTGCCATTCCCTTCTGGTCTGGACGGTTTCTATTGATAGATCAGCTGTTATCCTTATGGGAATCCCTTTGTGTGTTATTTGTTGTTTCTCCCTTGCTGCTTTTAATATTTGTTCTTTGTGTTTGATCTTTGTTAATTTGATTAATATGTGTCTTGGGGTGTTTCGCCTTGGGTTTATCCTGTTTGGGACTCTCTGGGTTTCTTGGACTTGGGTGGCTATTTCCTTCCCCATTTTAGGGAAGTTTTCAGCTATTATCTCCTCGAGTATTTTCTCATGGCCTTTCTTTTTGTCTTCTTCTTCTGGGACTCCTATGATTCGAATGTTGGGGCATTTCATATTGTCCCAGAGGTCCCTTAGGTTGTCCTCATTTCTTTTGATTCTTTTTTCTTTTTTCCTCTCTGCTTCATTTATTTCCTCCATTTTATCTTCTACCTCACTTATCCTATCTTCTGCCTCCGTTATTCTACTCTTGTTCCCCTCCAGAGTGTTTTTGATCTCATTTATTGCATTATTCATTTTTAATTGACTCTTTTTTATTTCTTCTAGGTCTTTATTAAACATTTCTTGCATCTTTTCAATCTTTGTCTCCAGGCTATTTATCTGTAACTCCATTTTGTTTTCAAGATTTTGGATCATTTTTATTATCATTATTCTAAATTCTTTTTCAGGTAGATTCCCTATCTCCTCCTCTTTTGTTTGACTTGGTGGGCATTTTTCATGTTCCTTTACCTGTAGGGTATTTCTCTGCCTTTTCATCTTGTTTAGATTGCTGTGTCTGGAGTGGGCTTTCTGTATTCTGGAGGTCTGTGATTCCTTTTTATTGTGGAGGTTTTACCCAGTGGGTGGGGTTGGACGTTTGGCTTGTCAAGGTTTCCTGGTTAGGGAAGCTTGCATCAGTGTTCTGGTGCATGGAACGTGATTTCTTCTCTCTGGAGTGCAATGGAGTGCCCAGTGATGAGTTTTGGGATGTGTCTATGTGTTAGGTGTGACCTTGGGCAGACTGTATGTTGGCATTCAGGGCTATGTTTCTGTGTTGCTGGAGAATTTGCGTGGTATGTCTTGCTCTGGAACTTATTGGCTCTTGGGTGGTGGTTGGTTTCAGTGTAGGTATGGAGACTTTTGGACGGTCTCTTATTGCTTAAAGTTCCATGTAGTCAGGAGTTCTCTGGTGTTCTCGGGTTTTGGGCTTAAGTCTCCTGCCTCTGGGTTTCAGTTTTATTCTTCCAGTAGTCTCAAGACTTCTCCTACTATACAGCACTGCTAATAAAACTTCTAAGTTAATGGTGAAAGATTCTCCCCCGTGAGGGACGCCCAGAGAGGTTCACTGAGTTACATGAATAAGAGGAGAGGGAGGAGGGAGATAGAGATGAGCAGGGGGAGAAAATGGGGGACTCAAGAGGAGAGAGATCGATCTATGCAGTTGTCTGTTCCCAGAGTGTTCTCTGTAGCCCAGTCACCTACAAAGATTCACAGAATTGGATTGGGAAGAGAAGGGGAAAGGAGGAAATAGAGGTGTTCTGAGGTAGAAAAAGGAGAGTCAAGATTGGGAGAGAATAATCAACACACTCCTGTATAACAATGGGAACTGAATACTGGATTCTTAAATGTCCACAATTTATATCATATACTGAAAAACAAAGATTAAAAATCTAGAGTAGAGGTTAGACTCTCAAAAATACTATATTAAAGGCAAAAACCAAAACACACACACAAAAATTTTAGAAATATATATGAAGTTCGGTTTAAAAATAGGGCTTCTTTTTTTTTTTTTTGTAAGGTTATAGTGTAATGAAAATGAAAATTAAGGAGTAGTAGAGGAGTAATAGAGGACTTTAAAAGGAAATAAGAGAAAAAGAAAAATAGAAAATAGAAGAGAAAAAGAAAAAAAAAACACAAGTAAAAGAAATTAAAAAAAAAATTTTTTTCCCTAATTAAGAAAATCGTAAAAATCTGTGAAAATGAAAGTTAAGGAGTAATGGGGGAGTAATAGGGAATTTTAAAAGAAAATAAAAGAGAAAACATAAAAAAGAAAAACAAATTTTTTTTTCTTTACTCAAAAAAAAAAAAAGTAAAAGTATATCTAGGAGTTTCTCTGGAGCTGTTGCGGTCAGTGTGGGTTCGGTTCAGTTTCAGATAGCTCCTCGTTCCAGCTTACACTTCTCGATGTCTACAGGCCCCTTCCGAGGTAGTCGGTGTTACCTACAGGGATTTTAATCTGTTGCACCGGTCCCTTCTGAAGCGGTTCCCTTTGTTTATTTGGCTTCTGTTTGCCGGTCTCTTCCGCGCCTAATTTCCGCCCTGACACAGGCGGGCGGAGGTGGTCTCTTGTTCAGGTAGCTAGTTCCGTCGCGCTGCGGGGAGGGGCTGGTGCTGTTTTCCCCCTGTCTACGCTGCTCAGGCTCCCGGCTGCTCTATATGGAGCGTGCCCTGCGCTGCGCGCGGTTTCAGCCCTCGGGTGTTCCACAAAAGCGCGGAACACAAAGCTGCGCCTGCATTTTGTGCCTTCCGGTCCAGGCAGCCAGGGGCTTGACGGGTGCTTTCTCCCCGGGTGCGGCGCGTCTTCTGCCCTGTGCAGTCCCAGTCTCAGTTTCCGCCCGCGCAGGTCGGGTGCGTGCGCCGTCTGCCCTCCGCGTCCCCAGCCCCAGACCCCGCCTGCGCCGGTCGGGTACCTGCGCCCTGTGTCTCGCTGCGACCCTCCCGGCGGATGTCGACCATCCAGAATTTCAGGAGGTCATTGATTAGAAACTGGAGGCCTGTTTGCAGTGCGGTAGGGGATGCGGTCTTTGGGGCCGAGCCTGCCTCTTCCCCTCTCCCCTGCCTCCTGCCTCCGGCGGGGCTGGGCCGGTCCGCAGCCTGCGAGCTCTTCTCTGGACTTTCTCGGTCCCTTTGTTCTGCGAACGGCTGGCAGTGTGTTCTGGCTGGTTAATTTTCTCTCTCTCTTTTACTGTCCCACAGTTTAAGTTGGTAACTCACAAAAGCTCCCTCCGATTGTCCTCAGGGCACTCAGGCCCGGTCCTTACCCTATGCAATGCCGCCCGCTCCTCTCCGTTCTGCCCCCACTTGCTGGTGGCGGATGCGGGCGTCTGGGGTACTTTTCCCCTGGGAGTTGCTTTTAGGCATGTAATCTGTGAGTTTTATTTATTGTTCCCCTCCCAGTCAGGTTGCCCTCCGAGGTTGAAAAACTTCCCCCAGACCCGCCAGTGCGAGGGTTTCCCGGTGCTTGAAAACTTCCTCTATTAAGAGTCCCTTCCCCGGAGGCTCTCCGTCCTTAGCTCCCCTGTCTCCCCTTTTATCTTTTATATTTTGTCCTACCTCCTTTCGAAGACAATGGGTTGCTTTTCTGGGTGCCTGATGACCTCAGCTAGTGATCAGAAGTTGTTCTGTGAAGATTGCTCTGCGTTCAGTTATTCTTTTGATGAATTTGTAGGAGAGAAAGGGGTCTCCCCGCCCTATTCCTCCACTGTCTTCGACATCTCCAGCTCTACTTTTTAAAATGGTCAAAATTTGCATCGTGATATGGGAAGAGCGATTTGTTAGTGTAGAACTCTCTTCAGAGATGGCCTTAAATTATTGCTTCACATGAAAGCAATATACAGCTCTTGGTATCACAGAGGCTAAATCTTCATTTCTGTCATCTCTTTCTTCGAGTCTCAGAGGTTAGTTTGAGGAAACCATTATGATGATTCATCCTGGAGTTTGTGCTACAGACGGAGCAGCTCAGGAACCTCACCCTGGCCCCCAGGTGGGACACAGAACCCAGCTCTGTGAGCAGGAAGGGCATGGAAATTTCCAGGAAGCGTGAGATCTGGGCGTTTTAGAGGAAGTGGGCCTGGAGGCAGAGGCTGGAGTGTGCACAGACAATAAGTGAGGGTGGCCCTCCTGGAAGGCCCCAGGTGTGACAAAGAGAAAGTGTGGAGACAGGAAAAGCTTACAGGAAGTCACTGGACAATCTAGATGCTGACTGGATGTGTGAGTCAAATGATGACAGCCTGGAGCTCTTTGGAATAAAGCTTCTCCTTGTGTTACTGAAAGTGGAGTCTAGCTGCTTGCTGCTTGAAAGCTAACACTCAAGAGGCAAGACTGGTGAAAAGGAAAGTCGTTTCAGAGAGTGGCAACCAGGATAGAAGGGGGGGCTTGTGTCCAAAGGCTGATTCCATGCCGCCGACCACACCCACACCCACACACTGACACTCAGCAGGCAAGAGTTTTTATAGATGGAGGGAGGGGGCTCCCTTCACAAACAGCACAGTCAGCTCTGATGGTCATCTTGAAACTGGCCATCAGTGGTCTGATCATTGTCTTCCTGACTGCTTTAAGTACAGTTAGTCTTCAGTTCCAGGGTCGATTTGTTAACATTTCTTTGAGACCAGTTCTAGGAATTGTGGCACATATGACATCGTGACAGTCTGGGTGTCGTGTAGTTAACTTCTTCCAGCTGGTGGGGGTTTCAGTATCTACAAGACGACTCTCAGGATATGGCTCAGAAAATTGTCTGCAACCTTTGAGGAGAAACTGAACGTCCTTGACCGTGTTTTGTGACTAAACTATTATTATTTTGTTCTGTTTGAGTGCTTTCTTTGGATCTGTATTTTCTCACTTCTCTGATTAAGCTTATTATTTGACTAGTATTTTTCTACAGACAAAAGGCAGGTGGAGGAGATGGAGCGGAGGACCATACTGTCCTCCTGGACTTCAGTCATAAGTATATCAATAGATAGGAACAAATAAAGTGGTCAAACTCCAAGAAAGAAACCAGTGGTTAACGGATAAGCCCAATCAACACCCACATGTGTTTTTAAATTCAGTCTTCTTTTTCTTTCTACACTTTGAGGGACATTTAACAACCCGGTCTGCTTCCTCAGTGTGTGAACGCCAGTATGGATGCCGCAGTGACTTCCGTCTACTCACCCCTCCCCTCCTCGCTCACAGGTTTTGACCTGGTGAAGTGTGAGGACCCAGGGACCCCTCACTACGGCTACAGGATCCGGGACGAAGGCCACTTCACCGACACGGTCGTCCTGTATAGCTGTAACCCGGGCTACGCCATGCACGGCGGGGGTACTCTGACCTGCCTGAGCGGGGACCGGAGAGTGTGGGACCGGCCATTGCCTTCCTGTGTAGGTGAGTCGTCTGCGCGTGCGCGCGGGGAGCAGGAAGCGCTGGGTGCTCCGACTTGATTCTCCCAGAGGGGGCAGACTTCTATTGCTCTTTCTCCAGTGTGGGTTTAATCCTGACATTTGCGAGAGGCTTTCCTGGTGGCTCTGTGACAAAGAATCCGTCTCCCTGCCCATGTCGGAGACCCAGGTTCAGTCCCTGGCTCGGGAAGATCCCCTGGAGAAGGAAATGGCAACCCACTCCAGTATTCTTGCCTGGAGAATCCCATGGACAGAGGAGGCTGGTGGGCTACAGTCCACGGGGTCACAAAAAGTGGGACACGACTGAGCCTGAGTGATGAGACAGCAACAACAATATTGTGAGTGTGTGTGTGTGTGTGTGTGTGTGTGCGTGTGTGTGTATGGGCAGGAAAAACAGATCCCGTAGTACTATTTTACTGAGGCGTGTAGAAGAAGTAATACTTCTGTGTATAGAAGGAGTATTATTAGATACTATATATAGAAGAAGTAGTATTAGCATATATAGAAACATATATAGAATTATATAGAGAGGTATTATTGCTTCTTCTATATACTGAGTTCTTATTAGATACTTCTGTACACAGAAATATCACTAGATTTATAACATGGCATTTCACTGTTTCACTCTCTTGACTTTGCAGAGGATACTGGTTTTTCATCAAGATAATGCTGGGGAACAAGTAAATTTAGAAAAGCAGTGACAGGGACAGCCAGATGCTGGGATTGTTTTCCTGTGTATGCAACATGAGTGTGATGGTTTGGGCTTTTCAAGGTGGTTAAAGTGAAGCCTGTAAGGCCTGGAATAAACTTGCCCATTTTTGAATCCCTTGCAGCGGAATGTGGTGGGCGGATCCACGCTGCCACTTCAGGACGCATCCTGTCTCCAGGATACCCTGCTCCCTACGACAACAACCTCCACTGCACCTGGGTGGTAGAGGCAGACCCGGGGAAGACCATCAGGTACTCATTTTATTGGGTTTCAGTGATTTGAGAATAGAAGCATGGTTCCTATTCTTGTAGTGAAGATAGTAGTACATCTCTTATTATCCACGATTAGATTTAAGTTTCTGAGTCAAAGGACTAAATGTAAGCACATGGCCAAATTTTTCATTGGCTTGCATGCTCACTTTGGTATTCCTTTGAAGACGTGTGTTAAGTCATCTGTAGTAAAGATAAAAAGAAATTAAGTACATCAGCTAGCTTTGGCTGCATAACAAGCGGGCCCCCAAAACTTAGTTGCTAAAAACAATAATGTATGTGTTCATGACTTTCTGAGTTGCTGAGCAGTTGTGGTTGGTTGGGGTGGGTGGCCTAGGAAGGTCTTATGCAGGTGTGGGAGCCTCAGCTGGATGATTAAAGGTGGGGGTCTTTCTGTATCAGGTTCTGTTCCCTTAGGAAACTAGTGACGATGAAATTTTCCTAGAAGCAAGACATGGAGGCTTTTCAAACTTCTGTTTGCATCATATTTGCTAATGTTCTATCTGCCAAAACATGTCTCGGGGGAAAGTAAATGTCTGAAGAAATATATTCCACTCTTAATGGGAAAAGAATAGTCCTAAATGATGCTAATTTTAAATTAACAAGTAAACCAATTAAAAGTAATTTTTGAAAGCAAATCCTCCACGTGTCAAAAGGGTGTGTCAAAACCACAGTACAATATATAAAACAAGAGGACATTTCAGTTAAAACTAAGTTGTTCTTTAACTGAAGAACACGTTGAGAACGTGCATTCTGTAGTCATAGCCATTAAAGTCCCCTTTCTCTTCCCACCACCTCTCCTCTTTCATTCTTTTGAAATCTCTCTACAATGTTAAAAAAAAAAAAAAACAAAACTCCGTTCAGACTTCCCTGGTGGCTCAGTGGTAGAGAATCCACCTGCCAATGAAAGAGTCATGGGTTTGACCCCTGATCTCGGAAGATCCCACCTGCCTCAGAGCTCCTAGGCCTGTGTGCCACAGCTTCTGAGCCTGTGATCTAGAGCCCCTGCTGAACAACGAGAGACGCCACCAGAGTGAGAAGCCTGTGCACCACAGTTAGAGTAGCCCTGCTCTGTGCAGCCAGAGAGAAACCTCCCACAGCAACGAAGACCCAGAAGTGGCCAAAAATAAACAATTATAAAAAAGGAAAAGAAAAAAAAAAAATCCCTGAGATAGTCTTAACCACTCCCTCCGATGCTCTTCCTGTTTTCTGTGCTATTGCACTGACCAGAGTTTAAAAGAATCTGGGCATCAGCTCCTTTAAATATGAGAAAAAGCTGAAAGAGACATATGCAAAGCAGAAAACTCTTTCTGGGGCAAGTGGATATATGAAAACATTCATGAACTAGTGGATTTTGTCCTTACTCACAAATAGTTTGCCCAGCAAACTTAGTAAACCTGTCCTCCTGCAACTTTATAACTTAGTAAAAACAAGATGGGATGCTAAGGAGTAAGGGGGCCTGCTCATCCTGTTCAGTGACACTCTGTTTCTCTCTGATGGCCTCCATCCTCCCTGAAATTCACCAGACTTTCTTGACATTTGGTCACATCAACATCTTGGGAGTGAGTTAAACTCACATGGAACAAACTATTCCCACTTTCAAACCATCCAAAATAAATATCCTAATCATGTATGTGGAACAAGAGAAGGAATTTAGATAATGTAAATGTTGCAGAAGTAACTCATTTAAATAATTCATTTAAAAATTTAAGTGTCCATAGTTAAGAAAAATGATTAAATAGGTAATTGTGTGGAAAAGGCAATGGCACCCCACTCCAGTACTCTTGCCTGGAAAGTCCCATGAACAGAGGAGCCTGGTAGGCTGTGGTCCATGGGGTCACTGAGTCGGACATGACTGAGCGACTTCACTTTTACTTTTCACTTTCATGCATTGGAGAAGGAAATGGCAACCCACTCCAGTGTGCTTGCCTGGAGAATCCCAGAAGCAGGGGAGCCTGGCGGGCTGCCGTCTATGGGGTCGCACAGAGTCGGACATGACTGAAGTGACTTAGCAGCAGCAGCAGCCATCTATTGAGGCACAAATAGGGCATGTTTGAATAAAAGAATTTGAGTCTGTATTCTTCATAAAGGGCTCTGCAGATGGCTCAGTGTTAAACAGTCTGTCTGCCTGCCAATGTAGGCAAATCAGGTTCAGTCCCTGGGTTGGTAAGATCCCCTAGAGGAGGAAATGGCAACCCATTTCAATATTTATGCCTGGGAAATTCCGTGGACAGAGGAGCTGGCAGGCTACAGTCCATGGGGCTGCGAAGAGTTGGACACGACTCAGTGACTCAACAACAACATTCTTCGTAAAAATCAGTAGTCACTTACAAGTGAACTATATAGAATTAAATATTACTTCTTAACTTTAAATTCCTGAATGCTTCATCTAAATGATATAAAAGCCGTTACACTGAATTTGATTGTGAAAAACCCTAGGAACCATCTGTGAGTCACGAAATGACTTTACATAAACAGGATATCTTTCCTCTTAGGCAGATTTCAAAATTTTCTACTTCTTTTTATTTATTTATTTAGTTTAATTTTAATTAGAGGCTAATTACTTTACAATATTGTGGTGGTTTTTGTCATACATTCACATGAATCAGCCATGGGTGTACATGTATTCCCCATCCTGACCTTCCCTCCCACCTTCCTCCCTATCCCATCCCTCAGGGTCATCCCTGTGTACCAGCCCTGAGCACCCTGCCTCATGCATCAAACCTGGACTGGTGATCTATTTCACATATGATAATATACATGATTCAATGCTATTCTCTCAAATAATCCCACCCTCACCTTCTCCCACAGAATCCAGCAGTCTGTTCTTTACATCTGTATCTCTCTTGCAGTCTTGCATATAGGGTCATCGTTACCATCTTTCTACATTCCATATTTCTGCATTAATATACTGTATTGGTATATTAATGTGTTTTTCTTTCTGACTTAATTTGCTCTATGTAATAGACTCCAGTTTCATCCACCTCATTAGAACTGATTCAAGTGCATTCTTTTTAATAGCTGAGTAATATTCCATTGTATATATGTACCACCACTTTCTTATCTGTTCATCTGCCAGTGGACTTCTAGGTTTCTTCCCTGTCCTGGCTATTGTAAACAGTGCTGCGATGAACATTGGGGCACACATGTCTCTTTCAATTCTGGTTTCCTCAGTGTATATGCCCAGCAGTGGAATTGCTGAGTCAAAGGGCAGTTCTATTTCCAGTTTTTTAAGGAATTTCCACACTGTTCTCCATAGTGGCTGTACTAGTTTGCATTCCCACCAACAGTGTAGGAGGGTTCCTTTTTCTCCATACCCTCTCCAGCACTTATTGTTTGTAGACTTTTTGATAGCAGCCATTCTGACCAGCCTGAGATGGTACCTCATTGTGGTTTTGATTTGCATTTCTCTGATAATGAGTGATGTTGAGCATCTTTTCATGTGTTTATTAGCCATCTGTATGTCTTCTTTGGAGAAATGTCTGTTTAGCCCTTTGGCTTTTTTTTTTTTTTTTTACTGGGTCGCTTATTTTTCTGGAATTGAGCTGCAGGAGTTGCTTGTATATTTTTGAGATTAATTCTTTGTCAGTTGCTTCATTTGATATTATTTTCTCCATTCTGAAGGCTGTCTTTTCACCTTGCTTATAGTTTTCTTTATTGTGCAAATGCTTTTAAATTTAATTAGGTCCCATTTGTTTATTTGTGCTTATATTTCCATTACTCTAGGAGGTGGTCATAGAGAATCCTGCTGTGATTTATGTCAGAGAGTGTTTTGCCTATGTTTTCCTCTAGGAGTTTTATAGTTTCTGGTCTTACATTTAGATCTTTAATCCATTTTGAGTTTATTTTTGTGTATGGTGTTAGCAAGTGTTCTAGTCTTATTTTTTTACAAGTGGTTGACCAGTTTTCCCAGCACCACTTGTCAAAGAGATTGTCTTTTCTCCATTGTATATTCTTGCCTCCTTTGTCAAACATAAGGTGTCCATAGGTATGTGGATTTATCTCTGGCCTTTCTATTTTGTTCCATTGATCTATGTTTCTGTCTTTGTGCCAGTACCATACTGTCTTAATGACTGTTGCTTTGTAGTATATTGATTGATTGATTTCTCTAGTTGATTCCTCCAATTCCATTCTTCTTTCTCAAGATTGCTTTGGCTATTTGAGTTTTTTGTAATTCCATATAAAATTGTTAAATTATTTGTTCTAATTCTCTGAAAAATATCGTTGGTAGCTTAATAGGGATTGCATTGAATCAACAGATTGCTTTGGGTGATATACTCATTTCACAATATTGATTCTTCCGATCCATGAACAGGGTATATTTCTCTATCTATTTGTGTCATCTTTGGTTTCTTTCATCAGTGTTTTATAGTTTTGTATATATAGGTCTTTTGTTTCTTTAGGTAGATTTATTCCTAAGTATTTATTCTTTTCATTGCAATGGTGAATGGAATTATTTCCTTAATTTCTCTTTCTGTTTTCTCTTTGTTACTGTATAGGAATGCAAAGGATTGCTGTGTGTTAATTTTATATCCTGCAACTTTACTGTATTCATTGATTAACTCTAATAATTTTCTGGTGGAGTCTTTAGGGTTTTGTATGTAGAGGATCATGTCATCTGCAAACAGTAAGAGTTTTACTTCTTCTTTTCTAATATGGATTCCTTTTATTTCTTTTTCTGCTCTGATTGCTGTGGCCAAAACTATGTTGAATAGTAGTGGTGAGAGTGAGCATCCTTGTCTTGTTCGTGACTTTAGAGGAAATGCTTTCAATTTTTCATTACTGAGGATAACATTTGTTGTGGGTTTATCATATATGGCTTTTATTATGTTGAGGTATGTTCCTCATATGCCTGTTTTCTGGAGGGTCTTTATCATAAATGGATATTGAATTTTGTCAAAGGCTTTCTCTGCATTTATTGTGATAATCATATGGTTTTTATCTTTTAATTTGTTAATGTGGTGTATCACATTGATTGATTTGGGAATATTGAAGAATCCTTGCATCCCTGGGATAAAGCCCACTTGGTCATGATGTATGATTTTTTTAATATGTTGTTGGATTATGTTTCCTAGATTTTGTTAAGGATTTTTGCGTCTATGTTCATCAGTGATATTGGCCTGTAGTTTTCTTTTTTTGTGGCATCTTTGTTTGGTTTTGGAATTAGGGTGATGGTGGCCTTATAGAATGAGTTTGGAAGTTTCCCTTCTTCTGCAATTTTCTGGAAGAGTTTGAGTAGGATAGGTGTTAGCTCTTCTCTAAATTTTTGGTAGAATTCAGCTGTGAAGCCATCTGGTCCTGGGCTTTTGTTTGTTGGAAGATTTCTTTGTTGTTGTTGTTGGAAAATTTCTGATTACAGTTTTGATTTCCGTGCTTGTGATGGGTCTGTTCAGATTTTATATTTCTTCCTGGTTCAGTTTTGTAAAGTTTACTTTTATAAGAATTTGTCCATTTCTTCCAAGTTGTCCATTTTCTTGGCATAGAGTTGCTGACAGTAGTCTCTTATGATGCTTTGTATTTCTGTGTAGTCTGTTGTTATTTCTCCCTTTTCATTTCTAATTTTGTTGATTTGATTCTTCTCCTTTTGTTTCTTGATGAGTCTGGCTAATGGTTTGTCTATTTTATTTATGTTCTCAAAGAACCAGATTTTAGCTTTGTTGATTTTTGCTATGGTCTCTTCTGTTTCTTTTGCATTTATTTCTGCCCTAATTTTTGTGATTTCTTGCCTTCTACTAACCCTGGGGTTCTTCATTTCTTCCTTCTCTAGTTGCTTTAGGTGTAGAGTTAGGTTATTTATTTGATTTATCTCCTGTTCCTCTTTCTCTTCTGTTTATTGCTATGAACCTTCCCCTTAGCACTGCTTTTACTGAATCCCATAGGTTTTGGTTGTTGTGTTTTCATTTTCATTCATTTCTATGCGTAGTTCGATTTCTTTTTTGATTTCTTCTGTGATTTGTTGGTTATTCAGAAGTGTGTTGTTTAGCCTCCATATGTTTGTATTTTTAATAGCTTTTTTCCTGTAGTTGACATCTAATCTTATCACACTGTGATCAGAAAAGATGCTTGAGATGATTTCAATTTTTTTGAATTTACCAAGGCTAGATTTATGGCCCAGGATATGATCTATCCTGGAGAAGGTTCTGTGTGCACTTGAGAAAAAGGTGAAATTCACTGTTTTAGGGTGAAATGTACTATAGATATCAATTAGGTCTAACTGATCCATTGTATCATTTAAAGATCATGTTTCCCTGCTAATTTTCTGTTTAGCTCATCTATCCATAGGTGTGAGTGGGGTGTTAAAGTCTCCCACTGTTATTGCATAGCCGTTAATTTTCCCTTTCATACTTGTTAGCATTTGCCTTACATACTGTGGTGCTCCTATTTTGGCTGCATATATATTTATAATTGTTATATCTTCTTCTTGGATTGATCCTTTGATCATTATGTAGTATCCTTATTTATCTCTTTTCACAGCCTTTATTTCAAAGTCTATTTTATCTGTTATGAGTATTGCTACTCCTGCTTTCTTTTGGTCTCCATTTGCATGAAATATCTTTTTCTAGCCCTTCACTTTCAGTCTATATGTGTCCCTAGGTTTGAGATGAATGTCTTGTAGACAGCATATATAGGGGTCTTGTTCTTGTATCCATTCTAGTTCTTAAACATCCTCTTGTGATTCGTTTCCCAAGAACCAGAAAAGTGCACTTGTTCCCCTAGATGCAAAGCAAGTGACAGACACTCTCTGTAGGTGAATCTAATACTTCATTAACTTTTTAATAAGAAAAGAGATAAGAAATTAATAAAGAATGAGATGAAGTAATAAAAAATATACATTTTTTTTTTAAATCATGAACTGACTTTTTCATTTAACCATTAATGTTCTAGGAAGACAGAAATGCTGCCTACACCGATTTGTTTGGGGAATTTTTTCTTCTTGTGCATATCTTTTAAGCTACTCAGTTTGTAAACGAATCTTTTTATTTAAGGCATAAAATCCTTCCTAATAAGGAAGTTAAGAAACAAACATCAGCGCTTGTAATCAATTTACTCTGTCAACGTCCAACTTTATCCCAAAGTGTTTCTGGTGATTTGGGGTCATTAAGATATTATGTACTGTTTTTAGTATGGCAGTCTGGAAAATAACATACTTAAAAGTACATAATGTATAATTTTAGATTTAAAATGGTACTGACACCAAGAAAATTAGAGCTTGGTCTCAGCTTGGATATTTTTTGTCTAGTTTACTGAATCTTAGTTATTTCACTGGTATCAGAGTCAATATTACCTCAACTGTTTGCTTGAAAAGTGAGGAATATGTCAGTCATGTAGATATGAATCCAGGGATTAATTTGTGTATTGAAAATTATTAATATGAATGGAATGCCTTACCATACATTCTATTATGATTTGTTAAATGTCAGTGTTTTTCACTCTTAAAGAATAAATAAGCAACAAAATCTCAGAAATTATGAAAGGTTTGTTTCCAACATTTCATACCATTATTACTGTGTTTACTTTTATTTTCTTGAGCAGTTTCCAGAGCAGTGTCTGATGTATACTGCTATCACTTTTTGTTTGAGATAATAGAAGATATGAAAATAGTTTTTGTTATAGGGCACTTGGGTCTAGAAGATCTTTATAATTTTCACACGCATCCTATAAAGCAGTTTCCAGAACTAAATTTAATTAAAAGTCTAATCGCAAGACACTGCAGTAGATTTAGCCACTTGGAGAGTTATTTGTAAACCTGTGTCTGAAACCCAGTGCATCTCTTTCTGCTCACAGCTGTCATTTACACGGTGAAGGTAGCGGCGTTGGAAACACATCCCGCAAGCAGCATCAAGGCAGTGTTTTGCATAATCATATGTCTATATTGTTCCTTGGCTTTAATTGCTTTTTCACAAGTCTAACTGTCTGGAAAATTCACTTTGAGGGTATTTCTGTTCTTTCTTACAAAATAGCATTTGGACATGTGGTTGCTGTTGTCACTGTTGATGTTCAGTCACTAAGTCATGTCCTACTCTTTGTGACCCCATAACTGCAGCACAGTGGGTTCCTCTGTCCTTCACTATCTCCCAGGATTTGCTCAAACTCATGTCCACTGAATGTATGGTGCCATCTAACCATCCCATCCTTTGCTGCCCCCTTCTCCTGTTGCCTTCAGTCTTTCTAAGCATCACAGGATTCTATTAGAAACAGCTTGTGCAGTATTGAAAACATTAGAGGCCTAGCAAACATGCATTCTTTACCAGCTGAGCCACCAGGGAAGCTCCAATGTGGGAGACCCAGGTTCAATCCCTGGGTCAGGAAGACCCCCTGGAGAAGGAAATGGCAACCCACTCCAATATTCTTGCCTGGAGAAGCCCACAGACAGAGCAGCCTGGTGGGCTTACAGTGCATGGGGTCACAAGAGTCGTACATGACTTAGCAACTAAACCACCACCACCAAACATGCATTAAGACTGTCAAAACTGCTCCTATGCAAACTTTTGAAGAAAGTGCAATGTGGATTGTGGTCCTGGCTGTGCTGGGCTATATAGAAATTAGGGAGAAGATCTGATCTGTAGATCTAGGATAATTTTAAATTGTTTTGGACCAACCTTCAAGATCCCTGTGAGACACAGACTCAGGAAATGATTCCACTTAACTGGACATTTTTCTCTGAGTTTGAGGTCAAGCTTTGGTAAATGTGCCAGGAACATGAGTCGCAAGTGTTTTGATGACAAGACCGACAGGTTCGGGGACAGGAATCAAAACATCTCAAATGCCCCTTTTCTTTTAGGACCACAGAGGGTATCTCATTTATTTTTGCAGATAATGTGAGGAAATAAGCAATCAAGAGAATTCCAGCCATCCAAAGAGAGCAGTAGCACTTCAAAGTCTGCCCTGTATGTGAGGCTGGACCCCAGCACTCCTTAGCTGGACCCAGAGTTTAAGGAACCAGACCAACCACCTGAAGGGGGTGGGGGGCAGAACCCTGCAGGCACCCCTCATGGTTCAAGATCCTGATACAAGCAATTTTGGTCACCTTGCTTCATGAAACAACATCAGCGCCCCCAAAACAGGGTTCATTCACATTGAGTTACCTTTGCAGATGTGCTGTGAAGGGTTTCATGAAGCACAGACTTCCTCTTAGCCCTTCAGTCTCTGCATAAACCACAGACATGCCTGATCACGTCATGTACCTTCCAGTACAGGATCACCCACCAGGTGTCTACACTCCGTTCAAACACAGACAGCAACGCACGTCCTTGTGTTTCTTCCTTGTCTCCTGGTGATGATCCCACTTGACACTGTACAAACATGGATCATCAGAAGGGAAACTGGCCAGTGAAAATGAAAGTGTAGGAAGAACTGAAAAGTGATTAACTCTGGAAGTGAAATTCTAATCACATATGAATGGGGTTTAGGAGAAATAGTTAATTGCGGGGTGCGGGACTGGCATGGCTGCTGTCTCACAGACCCCCTGCAGGCACATTCTCAGGACAACTATTATCACTCCCTCCAAGCCTCTTTACTCCTGATCTTTGTTAGTGCTTGTCTTCTTCCAAATGGTAGAGGTTTTTATTTTCAATAATATGTTCTACTCTTCCTTATTTTTCACTCCCCAATCTCCAATATTCTCCCAACTGGAAAAAAAAAAAACACCAGGTATTAATCTATTAATATATTTCTTCATAATAGGCTCTGAGAAGAAAATCAGCTCCATGTGAGCCAAAGCCTTGTCAGCTGTCCCCTCATTGGTGTCTTTTCTATCCGCGATGCCCAGTTCCTACTTCATGGACCGTTACTCTGCTCTTATCTCACCTTTTCCCTGCCCAGACTCCCAAATGCAGCCTTTGCCCCCTCCTGCTCTCAGCCACCCCTCGGCTAATGGGCAGACATAAGCTCCTTAGACAGACCGAAACACCCTCTGGACTTGGTGTCTGATCCCCGACAGGTTTGGCCTGATGACTCACGTGCACGTTACACTCAGCACAGATGAAGCATGCGTGAGTCTCGGATCCCAGCTTTGTCATCCCGGCTCTCTTTCCACCCGTGCTCCCTGCAGTTTCTGACTGTTGCCCCACCTCTAGATTCTTCCCATCCTTGGGGACCGACTTAAAAGGTCAATCAGAATTTCATTTTTATCATCTCATCTAAACATAGTCTGCTTTCTTCTCTGGACTCAGTGTCTGTCCCACCGCCCCTTCCTTCTGAAGTAGGGCCATCATACACAGCAAAGCATCCGGGCCAGCCTCTTAGCCTCATGGCTCCTCCCTCCCTCCCACACCCATGTGGCCACATATCTCAGTAATTCCACGTCTGGAGCCCCCTTGTCCAGACCCCCATGATTCGCTGGGCCTGTTCTTGAACCATCCTGCCCAGCTTTCTCACAACCGCTGCTCTCACTCTTAAGGAACATGTTTTATTTTTTTAAATATAATATTAATTTTATATGGTTGAAAAATTAACATGTAGGCATATTCAAAAGCATAAAAAAAAGGCATGCATTTCCCCCATATTGGATATCATTGCTACCATGTTGACATATGTCTTATATGGACTTTTAAAACATTTAAAACAAAATGTGACAGTTTCAGATGAACAGCAAAGGGACTCAGCCATCCTTATCAGTTCAGTTCAGTTCAGTCACTCAGTCAACCATGCATATACATCATGTATCCATTTTCCCCCAAACTCCCCTCCCATCCAGCCTGACTTACATGAACTTTTACATAAGCTACAGTATGGGTGACCATAATTAAATATTATTTCTTTTGCTGGTTGTTTACAAAATTTCTAATTTTCATCATTTCTAGTTTTCAATATTACATGTAATTATATGACAAATAGTATCACAAGTAAAGCTTTGCTTCTATTGATAATTAATACCTTGGAATAAATTCTTAGGAAGATTCTTTCTGGGTCAAGTGGTTGAATCATTTTCATGTGTCTTAATACAAATAGTTCTATCAAACAAAGCTGATCATATCACTTGTCCACTTTAAAAATATACATCCTTTGCTCATTATGTGCAGAATAAACTCAAGTTCAGCTTCATGATATTCAAAGTTATTTATTTTCTTAATTTTTGAAATACTAGAAAAGTGTTAGAAAGATAAAAAGCCTGGAAAGTAGTTTGCTGTAATCCTAGATGCAAAAGTTAGCATCAGTTTAAAATTTGGTGTATAGTTGTGTAATTTCTTAAAGGAAACATATATATATGTTTAATTGTTTAATTAAACAATTGATTAATGTCTACTTGTTTAATTATTTTTGAAAAATAGTATCATACCTTAATATTATTCTGAAGATTTTCTTCAGTCAATAAACATGGTCAAAGTTTTATGTCCTTACTTGTAATTCCACCTCATTCTATTTAGTAGTGGAAGAAGATTCCATTGCCTGAATGCACCATAATTTATTTAAACTATACCCTATTGGGATATTCAGATTGTTTTCAGCTTTTCACTGATACCAGCCACGCTAACATCTTCCTGGTATATCACCTCGAGGATACTTCCTATGATGAATTTCTAAAACTGGACTTGCTGTTTATGCACATTTAAATCTTTATGGCCATTACCAAATTGCTTTTTAAAAGAGAAGATATGGCCTCCAACAGTATATGAAAAGATGGAGTCTCCACATTCTCACTGAAACAGAATGAAGTGTTATTATCTTGGCCAATCTAGTAGGAAAGAAAATCTTTACTCATTTTACTTGTTTTTATAACTTTTGCATTTTCACACTCTTAGTGTGTTCCTGAATGTATTTGTTTAGTCACTTTCTGTCTCATCATCTTTATTGAATTATCATTGCTATTTCTCTCTGCCTGACAAGACCCTTCCCAGACCTCTTGAACAGAATAAACATACCTGACACTTTGTTCATCTGATGCTCTGTCCACATGTGTTAAAGCTTGTGACACTGTACATTGCAAAGTGTAGTTTTGCTTTCTTATTTTTTAAATTGTTCAAATATGATAACACATTTACAGGAGACTTGGAAAGCTGCATACAGTTCCACTATATATTATAATTATTTTTAAGTAGATAAATTAAGATCTTTAGTTGGAGTTTCATTACCAAAGTCTCAAAAATTAATGGAATGAATAGACAGAAAAGTAGAAAGATACAGTAGACCAGAAAAGCACAATGAACAAATTCAACATAACTAAGATTTACACAATTTTCACACTATAGCAGGATACAAAGTCTATTCAAGTTCCCATACACTATAAACCAGGAGACATTGTAACATATACAGGGACATAAAACAAGGTGCAGAAGTTTCCTGGTCTCAAGGTATTGAAAGCATACAGTCTGTTCTCTTCATCTCTGTGGAATTATGTTAGAAATCAATATCAAAAGATATGTAAAAATCACCCACATATTTTCAAGTGCAATATGACATTTACTAGGAGAGATCTTTGACTTAGCCATGAAAGCCTCAGTAAAGTTGGACTGAATAAAACAACGAGGGTGATTGCAGAGAATAAAGCATTTAAGTGAGAAATTAATATCAAATATAGTTTTTTAAAAATCCATGTGCTTGAAAATTAAATGTTCAGCAAAGTGTATTTTTTTTTCTTGAATGACTGTGTCTGAAATAAATAGTAGTTTCTTTCGGATGGTACTTTTTAAAATCAGTTTTTAAACTTTCCCTACCTAGTAGTATATTGACTTTCATTATTTTTTTAATGAAAAATGACCATTTCTTTATCTATATTAAAATGTTGTTATATCATTGTTGGGCTTCCCTGGTGCCTGCCAATACAGGAGACAGGGGTTCAATCCCTGGTCAGGAACATCCCCTGGAGAAGGAAATGGCAACCCACTCCCGTATTCTTGCCTGGACAAGTCCATGGACAGAGAAGCCTGGTGGGCTAAGGTCCATGGGATCGCAAAGCGTCAGACATGACTGAGTGACTAAACAACAACCACAATATCTTTTGTGAATTTGCATGGTATTTCCCAAATGTCAAAACTCACAGCCCCAGGGTGGATCTTCCTGTGTTTGTCTGTGTCTCCTCATTAGCATGGATCGTAGGCACAGAAGACTATCCCAATCACAATTGTAAGACTTATTTATAAACACTCCCCGTGGCGCCAGCAACCAGATCAGAGCCCAGCGTGTGCTCTTTGAGCTCCATTCAAGATGCCATTCTTAAGGATAATCGCTATCTTGACTTCAGAGGCGTTTTTGCCTTACTTTGAACTTTATGAAAATCGGGTTCTACCGTGCGTCTTGATATCCTCCACGTTCCCTCCCATCGATACAGGAAAATTATTCCATTGCATTAGTAGACCATGAGCTGTTCATTCATTCTGTGTGTTGATGGGCATGTGGACTGCTTTCAGCCCAGCCTGAGGCCACTGCGAGTGGTGGTGTGTGCATCTGCTCCCGTGTACTGTGCGGTGATTGTGCTTCTCTCGGGCGTGCGCTGCACTCAGCCTTTGCAGGTACTGTCAGATGACTTCCTGGTGTGGTTACCCCTCCCCACTCCCATCACAGTGCGGGCCCCTCCCAGGTGCTTCTGCTTTCTCTGTCCTTGGCCTTGATGGTCTTCCCTTTAAGTCATTCTAGTGGGTGTATGGTTGTTTTAATTTGCTTTTCCCTGAAGACTGATCATGGCCATCACTTTTTTATATTTATTAGTCTCTTGAGTATCCTCTTCTATGAATTTTCAGTTGAAGTCTTTCGTCCATCTCTTTTCTATGGGAATATGTGTCTTTTACTTATTGATTTGTATATAATTTTTATACATCGGAATGTAATCTTTTGTTGACTCTATATTCAGCAGCTATATTCTTATACTCTGGTCTGTCTTTATGGTTTCATAATGATGTCTTTTGTTGAAGACAAGTTTTCAATTTCTATGAATCAAATTCATTTTGGCTCATTTTTCTTTCATGGCTAGTGTGTTTATATGTATTCAAATTGAGTTATATCAATTTTTATCTTAACATTTTTGTGTCCAGTTTAAGAAATCTTGCCTCTCCAAAATTATAAAAAACATTATCTTAGGATTTTTGCAGAAGATTTACTTTATCTTCCACATTTACATGTCTTCATTCCATCTGGAATTAATTTTTCTGTAAGTTATGAGGAAGATTCAAGGAATTTTTTCGTCCACAGTGCAGTTCAATTGACCATTTGTTGATAAGCCAGTGTTTCTCCATTAACTGCAGTGCAACCTTTTCCATGAACCAGATAATTATATATATAAAACTGTCAACCTGGAATCTATATTCAAACTGCCTATCATTCCTTTATAAGAGTTCCTGTTTTGCAAGTTATTTTGGCTATTCCTTGCAGCTTGTGGGATCTTATTTTTCTGACCAAGGACTGAACCCTGGCTATGGCAGTGAAAGCCTGGCATCCTAACCACTAGGCCACCAGGGAATGCCTATGTAATTACTGTGAACACACAAAATACTATTTGATATATATTTACCAGGCATATATGACTCTTAAGAGAAACTAGTATCCAGCTAGGAACATAGTTTAATACAAACAAAATAAATAAATAATTTGGAGACGTTGGAAATTGCACAGCACACCTCTTATAATTCTTTATGACTCATAAATCAAACAGGTGACACATTAGTACGTTACAGAGGATTTGAACCATGCAATTACTGAACTTATTTAAAGGAGTTATACAGCCTTCAAGTAGAATTTGCACATTCTGTTCAAGTAAGTATGAAACATGTACATATATGATCACAAACTAGAAGAAAGCTAATCAATAAAAATCAATAAAACAGAAAATCACTTTCTTCTATACTCCACATCCTGATCAAAATGTAATAGAAATAAAAAAGTATAACAAGAAAGTAACAAAATGCATTCTCCATTTTGAAAATAAAAGACACATGATTAAGAGATTAATGTGAAATTTACAGCCCTAAATACAAGTATTAGAAAAAGAAGATCACTAGAAGATCAGTAAATTAAGCTTGCAGATAAGGAAATTTGAAACATTGTATCAAAATAAATTCAAAAAAGTAGAGTGGAAAAACAGCAAACATAGTAAAATAAATTAATGGAAGAAAAATGTAGAGAATTACCAAACCCATAAACTGATTCTTGAAAAAAATTATCATTGAGTAGAAAAATAACTGACATATTCAGCTAAAATACAGGAAACCCAAATAACCAACATTAGAAGTGGAACAGAAATATATTCCTACAGTAGAAATTATTTTTACAACATTGAAAAAATAATAGATTATATTATGTCAATATATTGGAAAAATCTTCCAGGCAAAAGAACAAACTAGAGAAATGAGTTGATCCACTAAATAAGACTAAAATAACCTTCATATCAAAGAACAAGAGCTAGAAATAAAAACTAAGAGCTGAACTCTAAAATTACTCCTATTTATATAGTAAGAAAAATGACCTGTCAGATCATGTAAACAGGTTTAGAAAAAGTAGTTTAATAGAATTGAATGCATTTTCATGATCAACAGCATAACTAGATAAAAGCCTTCCCAGCATCGTGAGCAGCAGGGGATTTTTCTTAAAATGATAGAGTATGTAATCAAATCTTTCCACAAGAATACAATACTGTATACAAACAGTAGTAAGAGACGCAGCATGCCTCACAGCAGTGGGCAATCCAATGTGATGGGGTCATTCAGTCTCGGGCCTCTTCTTCCCTCTGCCTAAGACCTATGATGGTCTCATCTCGCCCCGTGGCTTAAAGCCATTTATTTGCTAAACACACGGGTTTTTCTTTCCTTCCAGACTTCTCTGCAAAGCTCCAGATTGGCATGAGCAGCTGGCTGCTCACTGTCCACTGGGCATCTTGAACTCACAGGCCCAACCCAGAACGCCTGGTCTTCCCACGCCACAGACCCTGCACCTGCACCCGCCCCCGCTCAGCCGTGACTTCCCCATGGTTCTCGTTACTTACGCACAAACCCTCGAGTGACCTCGCATCCTCTCTTTACCCCACGGGCCTCCCATGGCCGTGTTTCCCACCATCACACCATGCCCAGAACCTGCCAGCCACCCAGTGCTCCCCGGTCCACTCCTCTAAGCAGCACACATCTGATTCTCGTTTCTGCCTTTCCCTGGAGAGCTTGTTGTTAACATAAGCACAGAGCAATTTTTTTTTTTTTTTTTTAAATCACAGGTGGGGTGACTACTTCACTACAAACACCGCCCTGGTGGGTCACCTGGGGTGAGAGCCAGAGCCCACAGAATAAGCTTCCAAGCCCTGGGCCTCGCCCGTCGAACCCCAGTCCACCACCCGCGTGTTTCTCTGGCCTTAGCGCCTCTTCCACAGGCCCCCTCTCTGCTCATTGCACTGCCTGCCCGCATGGTCTCAAACGCTGATGGTGCGCCCTCTGTGTCGGGATTTTGCAGGTTCTCTCTGCCCTCTCATCAGATGTGGGGCTTCCCTGGTGGCTCAGATGGCAAAGAATTCGCCTGCAGTGCAGGAGGCTGGGTTTGATCCCTGGTTCAGGAAGATCCTCTGCAAATATAACAAACCTCCCTTCTCCTTCAAGTCTCTATTCAAGGTTCTCCTCACCAACATGGGTTATCCAGCCATCTCATTTAATTCCTAAATGCATGGATTATCCAGTCATTTAATCCCTAAATCTCCTCCCTGCCCTTCAATCCTGTCAAGACCAATGCTGCTTATTCTGCTCTGCTTTTTTTTTTCTTTTCTCAGTGATGTTTACCACCTACCAACATACAACTTTCTTATTTTTTACAGTTTCAGGGTTTTTTTGCCCATCTCCTCCCATTCCCAACTGTGCAAGCTCCATGAAGGCAGGGTTTTTCCTTTAGTTCACTGATATATCCAAAATACCTAGAAGAATACCTGATAACAGTCTGTGCTCAAGAAGTATTCCTTGAATTGTTGAACTGCATTGTATATTGAAGGGGGGATTGCTTTAGATTCATAAGAGTATGTTCAACCTCACAAATATTCAGGGAGATGTCATTTAAACAAGAGACCTCCCCACGACCATCAGATTTTCTCTTTATACAACTATTATAGGCTGATGTCATCAGGTATTGATAAAGGCGTGGCAACACAGAGCCCTCTGTAGTTTATTGTGAGGCTGTATGTAGCTACAGACACAAGGAGAACAACTTTGTCATTTCTCTTTCTGAGCCTAGAGAGATCCAAGGATGAGCACCATGTATCATCATAAAATATATAGACTGACTATCTTTCAGTAGAGCCTGAGACAAGTGAAGCATTTATTCTGCTTCTGAAGTGAGTTACCAAAGTCTACATCTCTAGTTTAGAGGAATTTCACCTAACACTCAATGTAAAAAAGCAACTTGAGGGAATTCCCTGGCAGTCCAGTGGTAAAGACTCTGCACTTTCACTGCTGAGGGCCCAGGTTTGACCCCTGGTCAGGGAACTAAGATCCCATGAGCTATGCAGAGTGACTGAATACAGAAACAAACAAAGCCACACATAAAAGCTAAAGAAAAAAAAGCAACTTGAACATGAGACAAGCACATACATGCCAAAGTTACATCTATTATGTAATTATTGCTAAAATGGACAAAATAGTACTATATATTTTTGGATATATGTATACACATATATGCATATGAGAATCATGAAAATATAAATGAGAAGAAACCATCGTGATTTCAGGAGGTGGGAGTGAGAGGAAAAACAATAAGTAAGTGGCGAGGAGGGGGAGTAGGACTGTGTTATTAATATAGATTTTTTTTAAAAAAAGACATCTGAAGCAACTATGGCAAAATGTTAAGATGATGGTGGGTATCCAAGTGTCTACTATATTCTGTGCTTTCCTTTCTATTAAAGATATTTTAAATTGAACTTTTAAAAATATACTACATGCTTTATACTTTATTCAGGGTTAGATATTTTCTTTGAGTATATAATATGCACAAAGTAAGTAATTAGTATTTGTGTACAGTGTTTTGTATAGTAGTTATTGTGATTTTTATCTTTCTTACAATTTCATGCAACTAGCAGTAAGTGAAAGACAATAAAAGCATTCAGGAAATATGGATTTTTGTTGATATTAAATTCTTTTACCCATGTGAATTGCCATAGATAGAACTACAGGTCTGCGGCTTCCTCTGACATAGAGATTTTTTACGTTACTCTGAAAAATATCTGTAAATCTCATAGTATGTTAGACTATTACAAGAAAAGGAGTTTATACTACACAACTCCGCTTTTGTGTTGGTATCTCAAATCATGCATTTTTCCTGAAGATAGACTGTATAAAAGCACACACCCCGGACGCTGAGGTCGCTCAGATACAGGCAGACAGGGACCTCCTGGTGTGACCTTCTCAGCCAGCGGCTCTCCTGGCCTGCATGCTGCCACCTCGTGGGGCGTTTCGGGAACGACACTGGTACCACAAGCATCACACCCTGCCACTAGCTTAGAACAAAGTTGTGTCAAACCCATCTTTGGTCGGCGTGCCCGAAAGAAAGAGCTTGGAGTCGTGAAAAGAGCTGAGGTCTCCGAAGACCTGGTTCCACCCCTGGAGCACCCAGCGCAGCCGACAGCTGCGTGTCCTCACTGCGTCCATCTCGGACAGAAGCTGCGGGCTCGGCTGTTTGCGGGTGGGCCGGGCCGCGTGAGCCCGCCGGGTGGGGCTCCGGGCTCACCCAGGACCGGCAGACAGGGACGGGCGCGCCGGGGTGGGGCTGGGGGACGGGGAACGGGCTGGGGCGCCCTCGCTGCCCGCCGCTTCAGCCGTGTTCTCCTTGCAGCCTGCACTTCATCGTGTTTGACACGGAGCTGGCCCACGACATCCTGCGGGTGTGGGACGGCCCGGCGGACAGCGCGATCCTGCTGAAGGAGTGGAGCGGCTCGGCGCTGCCCGAGGACATCCACAGCACGTTCAACTCCCTCACCCTGCAGTTCGACAGCGACTTCTTCATCAGCAAGTCCGGCTTCTCCGTGCAGTTCTCAAGTAGGTGAACAGGTCCTTCCTCCCTCCGCGGGCCTCTCGTCCCGGGGCTGCCAGGGAGGCAGGGCCCATTCGTGTCTAAAGGCTCCCCACTCCACCCGCGACAGGGATGGACCTTTTGTGGAGCAAAATATGAAGCTTTGAAAACCCCTATCCAGAGAACGGTTTGTCTTAGGAAATTCTCTCCACTCTCAGATGGTGATAGATGGATGCTGCCTTTGGTGGTGGTGGTTTAGTCCTTAAGTCGCGGCCAACTCTTGGGACGCCATGGACTGTAGCCCACCAGGCTCCTCTGTCTGTGGGATTCTCCAGGCAAGAATATTTGAGTGGGTTGCCATGCCCTCCTCCAGGGGATCTTCCCAACCCAGGAGTCGAATCCAGGTCTCCTGCACTGCAGGCAGATTCTTTACGGACTGAGCTACAAGGGAAACCCATGCTCTCTTTAGTTATATGGAAAGAAAACACTTTAAAGATTTGAGTTAATCAGGAAGTATCTGAACTTGGGCCCCAGACAGGTGTGAGATCAGGTTTATCTTGGGTGCCCCCTCCCCACCCCTGACATGTAGCCCAGGCTCCCTCACCCCCCTGGGTGCTGCCACGAAGTCTGGACGTTGGCAGTCTGCTTTGACTGTCTGCTCTCAGCTCCCCTGATGTTCTCCCTGCTTAGCGCTGAGGTGTCCAGCAGCTTCTGTAGGACGGTCATCTCTGAGGATTGAGTGGCTCCATATTTACAGCTTTAAATGCGTACCTCCTGAAGACGGTCCCCGCCTTCACTGTCCAGCACATTTTTAAGGAACGGTTTCCAGACCGAAGGGGTGGGGGTATTTTGTGGCACCCGAGTCTGTGAATACCCTTCAAGCTGCACCATGTAGAAGTGTCATGTAACGTGGTAGGTCCCAGGTCAGCTGTCATCGTAAACTGAGTGGAATTTTCACATGAACACATTCTGGCTCGATTCATCTCTTGGCAGGTCACTTGTGAGCCACATTTAAAATATACATTAGAAAATGGACTGAGGTCAATTTGATGTTTTAAGGGGTTGGTAATGAAATTGAGGTTAAAGTCTGCACAATTTCTTACCTCGGGTCCGCTCTGCTTCGAGGCAGTAATTTGTGAACATGTGCTCATGGAATAGGATCTGTATGTGGTAAAACTTTCACTGGCTTATTGCAAAAGTATCAAGGTAAGTTTGTTCCAGTTATCCTGGCTTGGGGGGAAAAAATGTTTTCGTTCCAAGATTATATCGTTTTTGCTCTTTTTTTTTGTTAGATAAAAGTGTCCGCTGTCTTCAGAAATGGTGGTGAGAGTACATGGGCATGTGTGTGGTGCACTGTCCTTATTTGACAACAAAAACATTGTTACTGTTATGAGGTTATGTTTTCCTCTCCTACCCATTATGTACTCTCCCGGCTGCGTTCTGCTATTTTCCCCTTATAATAGACTTTCTTAGCACAGTTTTAGGTTCACAGCACATTTGAGAGGAAGGTGCAGAGATTTCCCACATAGCCTCTGCCTCTGCCTATACACAGCCTCCCCCATTATCTACATCCCCACCAGATGGTACGTGTGTTACAGCTGATGAATCCATGCTAACATGTCATCACCCTAAGGCCATGGTTTACATGGGGTTCACTCTTGTGTTGCACATTCTATGAGTCTGGATAAGTGTGTAATAACTTGTGTCCGTCATTACCGTCTCATATAAAGGAGTTTCACTGCCCTAAACATCCTCTGTGCTTTTCCTGTTCATTCCTCCCCCATCCTAACTAACCCCTGGAAAACAGTTATATTTTTTCTTTCTCCATAGTTTTGCCTTTTCTAATATCAGCTAGGTGGAATAATATAGTATATAGCCTTTTCACATTGGCTTCTTTCAGTTAATAATGTGCATTTAAAGTCCCTCTAGGCTTCCCTTAGCTTGATGGCTCATTTCTTTTCAGTGCTGAATAATATCCCAGTGTCTGGATGTATCACTGTTTACCCATTCACCTAATGAAGGACATGTTGGTTGCTTCCAATTTTTGGTGATTATGAATACAGTTGCTATAAACATTTGCATGTAGGTTTTTGTATGAAAACATAAGTTTTTAACTCCTTTGCATAAATACCAAGGAGTGTGATTGCAGGATTATCTGGTACGAGAATGTTCTTTTATTTCTGACCTTTTAAAATCTTCCCTTTTAAAAATTAATATGAAAAAAAATTAATGTGATGGAACAAAGAAATCACTTATTTTTTTTATTTTTATTATTATTTTTTTTTTCTGATGGAGCAAAGGTGTTTTAATCAACATGGCATGGGCATATATACTGTCTTACAAGGTAGTTATTCTCAGCAAAGATAAAGATTAAAATTCCAGACTTAGAAAACATAAGACGATCCCTATCAAAGAGAGAGTTGCAGATAATCACCTTTTCATAAGAAGGAAGAGGGTGCTTATCACTGTAGTGAGAAATGCCTGGATTCCTCAGCCCCAGGAAAGGCGTGCCTCTCCTCTTAATTCCTGAATATTCAGGAATTAATAAGGGCCAGAGGGTTCCTGACAGATCCAAAACAGCACACAGGAAGCCTCTTGTTAAATGCTTCCTGACATTTCCCCCTATTTTATTATATTTTTTACATTCCTCATTATATTCTCTTTTAAAAGACCTCTTCCTAGTTTGGGTTAAAGACAAAGGAGTGTCTTTTATTATAGTTTTTGAGAGAATAGACATTTATATGCTATATTTATAATTATGCAAATAACATATTGAATTAATATGATGCTTAGGAAGTGATAAACATGAACACATCCATTAAAGTTCCTACAAAAATGTAACTTGCTTAATTGAACTTTGGTTTTCCAAGTGTTCTAGTTTGAACAATATGAAATTGTCATTTTTGCAGATTAAAAATATGGTTAAATGTTGGCATTTGTGGTTTAACATAGCATTTGGTATGTGTGCATGCATGCGAGCTCAGTCACTTCAGTCGTGTCTGACTCTTTGTGACCCTATGGATGGTAGCCCGCCAGGCTCCTCTGTCCATGGGATTCTCCAGGCAAGAATACTAGAGTGGGTTGCCGTGCCCTTCTTCAGGAGCATTTGGATTACACTTTGGGAAATACCATTTTAAGAGTGAAAATATAATGTTGACTCTGAGGTATTTTTGTGAATGAGTTTCTACAAGGTCTTTAGAACTCTATGGGAAGAAAAAATTGCAAGATATAAACACGTTGCTTGGCATTATTTAGAAAAACTTGGCTTGAATTGTGATACTGAAAATTTGGGTTTGTATCTTGACCTCTGGGGCTTCCCCAGTCGCTCAGTGGTAAATAATCCACCTACAACGCAGGAGCCGCAGGAGACGCTGGGTCAGTCCCTGGGTCGGGAAGATCCCCTGGAGCTGGAAATGGCAACCCACTCCAGTATTCTTGCCTGGAGAATCCCATGGACAGAGGAGCCTGTCGGGCTACAGTCAGACGTGCCTAAAGCGCCTTAGCACAGCACACAGCCCGGCGCACTTTTCCTTTCGCTTAGATCTGCTCTCCACCATGTCTCAGCTTCTTGATCCTAGTGGTGGACATGCATGGACGTGCGTGGTGCCGTCCAGCTGGTTCCTCCAGTGAGAGGTCGGGCAGGAGATGAGGGAGGAGACTGGTGTCAGGCTGTGATATATCTCCCTCTCAGATTCCCTCAGTCAGTGCTCACTGTTCTTCTCAAGAAGCTGTATCCATACAGTTCCTTTCCAGGTTTCTCTACACCCAGTAACTACACTTCTACTTGGGCTTCTCCAAATCCAACATTTGTAAGGAAACCTTCTCAAATAATCCCCTGGAAGCGTGTCATAGCTTTCATTTTGGATTTTCAATGATAGAGTTCCCAAAGGAACATTGTCAAGCCCATGAAACTGACATCCTCATGTCCCAGGAACCCCCTTCAGCATCAAGCTGGGATGTCTGGGCAACCTCCCTGCACCCATGACCAAACGTGCCGCTTTCCACTCGTGTGGTTTCTGAGTCATCTTTTCCCCACTGGGGAATCCAACTATAAAACTAAATCAGGCTGGAGCCTTTCTAAAACAAAGGCTTGAATCCCCTTGAAAAATGTAAAAGAGCCTATCCCTCGAGCCCAAGAAGCCTTGCTGCTCTTCTGTAGGTAGAAGCTGGAAAAAGCCCATTTATTTGTCTTAATAATCCTGAAACATAAAATGAAGAGGTACTTTATATGTAAGTTAGATAATGCTGCCATTCCTAAGACAAGCTAATGTTAGACTGTGAAGTATTGGCACTGATCTGTGATTTCAAAGGGGTTTCCCTGGTAGCTCAGGTGTTAAAGAATCTGCCTGCAGTGTGGGAAACCCAGGTTTGATCCCTGGGTGGGGAAGATCCCCTGGAGAAGGGCATGGCAATCCACTCTACTATTCTTGCCTGGAGAACTCCATGGACAAAGGAGCCTGGTGGGCTATAGTCCATGGGTCACAAAGAGTCAGACATGACTGAGCAACTAACAGTTTCAGTTTCATGATTTCAAAATAAAATTTAAAAAATAATGGAACTTAAATATTTCCTTCAAATAATTGATACTTCAAGTATGACCTTTGTTGCAAAACAAAAATGACATTTATTCAATAGTATTAAATTAGTTTTCTTGGTAAACCATTTTAACTTGATAGTTTGCCAATACTATGTAAACTCTGCACTGTAGGTGTAACTTAATCATTGAAGGGAGACGCTTATTTGAATAGTTTTCTTAGACATTTGAATTATCAGAATTTCTTCAATAAACTTAAAACAGGAGAATTTGGCAATCAGTGTGGTTCTACTTCTCAATCACAGAATCCCACACCTGATTGAAGCTTTTTAATTTTGACTGTTGCTCTGTTGTTAAAACACCCTCTTCAGCTGCCTTCCGTATCCCCCTCTTCCTGGTCCTCCTCCTTCCAGTGGCCACCCCATTAGAGTCTTTTCTTTGGCTCTCATCATTCCTTCCCCAGGCTGTTTAGGCTGGATGCTGCAAGGACCATCCTCGCGTCTCTCTCTCCTCTGTCAGGAGTCTCTCCTTGGGCCTCCTCAGCCAGCCTCCCGAGCCCTCCCCGGGTCCTCATCTGCCAGTCTGGGGTCTCCCTCCGGTTTCACGTGGAGACAGAAACAGGCGACTTAGCACGTGAAACGTGACCACATTCCAGTTCTCTCCACTCCCAAACCTTGTTTTCTCCAAGCGTTTCCCATCTCAGTGAATGGTAGCTCCGTTCTGAGAGTGTCTCGTGAGAGAGCCTTTGAAGTCATTTTTCACAAACCCCTTCATCTTCTGCCTCACATATACTCTAGCATCACCTTCAGTGGGGCCCATATTCAAAGTCCCAGATCCAGCCAGTCCTCTCCACCTGTACACGTGCCCCCTTGGTCTGAGTCCTTTCGGCCTGGACCGAGCCTCCGCAGCGTACAGATGGGCTGCTTCTCTCTGCTCTTGGATGAGTGTTTCCTGATCAAAGGAGCAGGATGGGTCTTTAAAAAAGAAATACCGGCTTCTTTATTGGTTTGACTGCATTGGGTCTTAGCTGTGAGACGGGGGATCTTTGTTGCGTCACGTGGAGTCTTTCGTTGTGGCACATGGACTCTGGTTGTGGCGTGCAGGTTCAGTAGTTACGGCATGCGGGCTTAGTTACCCCATGGCTTGTGGGATCTTAGTTCGCAGGCCAGGGACCGAGCCTGTGCCCCCTGAATTACAAGGTGGATTCTTAATCATTGGACCACCAGGGAAGTCCCAGGGTGGGTCTTAATGAGGCAACTTGCTTCTGGCTGGAACTCTCCACTGTCTTCCCACCTCAGCCAGAGAGCGTTCTGGTTCTCCCTCTTGCCAGATGTAACAGCTTTCAAAGCTTGTATGCAAACTTCTGCAAAAACCTTCTTTGCATTTTAGTTTTTAATCCACAATCACTGCCCACCAACCCTGTCAACCTCCTGTGACATCCACGCCAGCAGAAGGCCAGCCCTGCTTGGTAGGTACATGTTTGGTATGTGTCCATTTTACATCATTGTAAATGGACATATCTGTTATTAGACAGATCTACTAACATGTATGCATCTTTGTTGACCTTTTAAGCTTTATCATTCTTTATACATATGTCTTTACCTAATGTTTTCCTCTATGCTTGCTTTTCCTCTTTGCTTGCTCAATTAATCCACACATAGACAGACTACATTTTAAGGCCTCTTAATCAGAATTAATCACATTGTCACTTGCAGTCCCCAAATTCAATGCTCATATTTCTGATACAGTGTGTGCCCCATCATGTGTAAGCATCTTATTTGCAATCTAAAAGACTGAGGTTGGGCTTCCCTGGTGGCTCAGATGGTAAAGAATCTGCCTGCAATGCAGGAGACCCAGTTTCAATCCCTGGGTTGGGAAGATTCTCTGGAGAAGGGAATGACTTGCCTGGAGAATTCCTTGGACAGAGGAGCCCAGTGAGCTACAGTCCATAGGTCACAAAGAGTCAGACACAACGGAGACTATTGCCTGGGCTGAATGATGGCAGAATGTCTAGAACATGATATATAGTCAGTGGCTACAAAGTATTTTCTAACTGAATATACTTGAAAAATTCCCAGTGATGCAAATCTTAAAAATATTAGGATGATTTTGATTGTGTGACAAGGACCACATCATCTACTGATCTTCTGAAAAGGTTGGGTTTTATTATTGACATCAGCTTCATTCAAAGATGTTACTAGAAAAGTCTTTAATAATAAATATTTGAATGTTAATTTTAATGATAAAGATTCTTCCACTCCTGAATTAGCTTCTATCCCTATGTTAGTAGTTAAGATAAATGGTCCTTATATGATACCTGTTATCAGTAGAAATGGTCAGGATAGACTGTGTTTTCACTGCTAAAAAACACATTAGACAGATCTAATAACATGTATGCATCTTTGTTGACCTTTTCAGTTTTATAATTCTTTATACATTTATCTTTACCTAATATTTTGATACCAGGTAAAAACCAAGCAGACCATTCTCATTTTAAAAAGATTAATACCCATTTTAATTTAAGTGAACATAGTTTAATCTATCATTTGTTAAATTTCCTTATTTTATTTTATAAAAATGATCATTCTTCCCAGCGTTAAGGCCACCTTGGGCGAAGAATGACTGGTTATTGGTGGTGACCCTCAGCCGCAGTGCTGGGCGTCCATGTGCAGGTTCAGCGGGCCACTGATGGAGCAGCCACACACCACGCCTTCCTTCCAAGCACTTTTCCTCCCCTAGAAAGGAGAACTACCAGTGTTCACAAGATACTCAAAGCCCACTCATGGTCCATTGTCCTGCCAGCTCCACACAGCATGTAAAACATGAGGACAAGAACTGACGAGTGCAATTATGTTAACTGTAATCAGCCTAACACTTTTCATTAAAGCTTAATTACCATTTAATCATGCATAAAATGCAAGAAAATGGAGTTCAGTTCACAGGACTGACCTTTACTCCGGGGGTTAAATAAATGTGGGCTGAGCCTCCCGCGGTCAGACCTCTCGGCCCTCCCACCCGAGGGAAGACGGGCTCCAGGGTGATCTCGCTCCCTCGGAGTCCCAAGATGGATTTCCCACAAATAGCGGCTGTAACTACACGAGATTCCTCCCTAATTTACTGTATTGAAAGATAATTTAATAGGTACATTTTCATTTTAAAAAATAATTTGTTGTTTATAGCAAGAGAGCCCCTTGGGGCTGCCAGTTGCCAAGCAGAGTAGGATTGTTTTATAGGAACGAGTCAGTCATAAACCCTGGGCTCCTACGCCAAGTTTCAACCTGGGGACAGTCCACGGCAGGTGCCACCAGACGGCCACCCTCTCTGCTTCCTCAGGACTCTGCTCATGGTGTCGGTGGAAAGGTGACCACACATTCTTGTTGTCGGCCACCTGCACACATAGATTTTAAATGAAGCCAAAGAGCTTTGTCCACCTTTGATACCAGGCCTAGCTCATGACAGAGGTAGAAGAGTTGTGTATTGAATTACTGAGACTAAGATGCTGGCTTAACTGAAATTCTAAATTCTGGATTCCACACAGTGTTGGGGTTTTAGCTCTGGTTGGTGGTGGTTTAGTGGCTAAGTCATGTCCAACTCTTTCAGGCCCCAGCCTGCCAGACTTTTTGTCCATGGGATTTCCCAGGCAATAATATTGGAGTGGTTTGCCATTTCCTTCTTCAGGGGACCTTTGCAAACCAGGGATCAAAACTGGGTCTCCTACATTGTAGACAGATTCTTTACCATCTAAGCCATCAGGGAAGCCCTTTTAGCTGTGGTTAGTTTTGTCAAATGCCAACAAG
Organism: Dama dama; assembly: GCF_033118175.1. Lineage (NCBI taxonomy): Eukaryota > Metazoa > Chordata > Mammalia > Artiodactyla > Cervidae > Dama > Dama dama. The sequence continues at coordinate 10,137,238 of NC_083712.1, read as the reverse complement.
ATTGATAGCACAAGGAACCGAGAGAAACAGGACACCTGAATGACACTTCTCCTATTCTTGGGGGAATGTCTTTTTCTCCCGTCCAGTTTTATTGAAATATAATTGACTTATTGCATATAGTCAGATTCTACAATCTGAAAAATAACACAGACTAGTGAATACTTCAACAAAGCGAAAACATCCAACTGGGCTGGTGATCTGTTTCACCCTTGATAATATACATGTTTCAATGCTGTTCTCTCAAAACATCCCACCCTCGCCTTCTCCCACAGAGTCCAAAAGTGATGCATGAGACAAGTGCTCGGGGCTGGTGCACTGGGAAGACCCAGAGGGATGGGGTGGGGAGGGATGTGGGAGGGGGGATCGGGATGGGGAATACATGTAAATCCATGGCTGATTCATGTCAATGTATGGCAAAAACCACTACAATATTGTAAAGTAATTAACCTCCAACTAATAAAAATAAATGGAAAAAAAAAACAAAAAAGCAAAAACATAAACAGACTCACAGATAGAGAGAACAAGTTAGTGGTTACCAGTAGGTAGATGCAAGATAGGGGCATGGGATTAAGAGGTACAGACTATTATATATAAAACAGATAAGTCACAAAGTCATACTGTATACTGAAGTATAGTCATTGTTTTGTAATAGGGTTAACTCAAGTATAATCTATGAAAATATCGAATTGCTGTGTTGTATGACCAAAACTAATATTGTAAATCAACTATACCTCGATTTTAAAAAATAGTAAAAATAATTGACACATAGCATTGTGTAAGTTTAAGGTGTACAATATGTTGATTTGATACATTTATGGACTGAACAGATTGATCACCACTGTAGCTTTTGCTCACCTCGCATTGCTTATCGTTGCTTTTTGGTGGTGAGAAGAGTGAAGGGCTACTCTCTGAGCAACCTGCAGATAAACTGTGCAGTGTAACCACCTACAGCCTTCTTGCTGTGCAGTGGACCCCAGCACTTACTCATCGATAGCTAGAGATCTGTGCCCTTTGACCAGCATCTCCCCATTCCCCCCCCCACCAGCCCCTGGGAATCACCATTCTGCTCTCTGACTCTATGAATTCAGCCTTTTCAGATTCCACCTATGTGATATCATACAATATTTGTCTTTCTCCTTCTGACATCTCACTTAGCACACTGCCCTCAAGGTCCATGCATGTTGTGGCAAATGACAGGATCCCTTCTTTTTCATGGGTGAATAATAGTCCTGTGTGTGTGTGTGCACACGTGTGTACGTGCGCGTGTGTCTCCCACATCTTCTTTCTCCATTCACCCATCGATGAACACATAGGTGGTTTCCTCGCCTCGGCTATTGTAATGGTGCTGCAGTGCCCGTGGGGTGCATGTATCTCTCTGAGATCCTGTTTTCATTCCCTTTGATAGGCATGTAGCTGTGGGATTGCTCGGTCACATGGTGGCTTCATTTTTAGTGTTTGCAGTAACCTCCACACTCTTTTTCATAGTGACTCCACCAGTTAACATTCCCACCAACAGCGCACAAAGGGTTTTTCCTTCAGGATGAGTCTAATACTGTGAGAGAGAGAACAGCCCTTTTCCATACTACCAGCCGGAGCATCACCTGCACCTACCTTTCTGCTAATCTAAATCCTACTCATACTGAAGGCTTGTAAACCATTTCTCAGACAGCAATGATTTGTGTGTGGAGTCCCGGCATGATCCCCCTGGACCTCAGATGTAACTGCATCAATACACGATGCTTTAGGCAGGGTTACGCTTTCTTGCTTTAATGAGAAGGAAGTGCTCCTAAATTTTAGAGACTGAATTATCACAACATCATTCAGAAATAAGCTGAGTCAGTGAGGACAGCATAGAAAATGAGTCGCTGTGACAAATATTGCGATTAAGCATCTGACCACTCTGTCCAGGATAGAGGTCACCCTTAGCTTCATAATGTGTGTGATCACATTGGTGTAATAGCTAGGAATTAATGAACTAACCACTCATTCATTCATTTGTGTGCTCTTTTAATTATACACTGTCAACTAAAAAAATTTAGTCACAACCTGAAAGTAGAGTGTTATTTTATTGTGTGAGAATGTTTAGGACTCCAGCCCAGAAGACAGTATCTCAGTAACTCTGAGGAAACTGCTCCAAGGAGGTGATCAGGGGAGTCAGGCTATATACAAGTCTGCAACAAAGGGAGCAGGCAGTCTCAACATCAAAGATTGGGTAGCAAGTTAAGGAATTTAGCGTTCTATGCATGAGAAGATGCAAGCCTCTGGGCTGCATTCCTTTCATGTGCACCTCAGCTATCTAGGGCCAATCTGGTTTCCTTGTTCGCACCTCTCCCTGCATTGCCCCAGCTCCTTGGCAATCACCGTGGAGGGTGACAGCTTACACTGGATCTCCATTTGGGGAGCCTTATTCACATCTGGAGGCCAGAAATCACCGGTGGTGGTGGCATTTCTTATTTATTGATATGACAGAAGACCCTTGCATTTCACAACATCAGCCAGTACTAAACCCCTTCCTGCTGCCCTTGTGATGCATGGGTGTGGAGGATCGGGGCTGAGAAGCAGACGTTACTGGTCTTCATAAGAGATATGGGAGAGGCAGGTGGGTTTCACCTCCCCTGAGGCTTAGGCTGTTCACCCAGACTCTTTCCTGGTCTCTGTGGCTCCTCCGGACAGTCCGCCTGGCACCCCACCCGCCTGGGTGGGACTCTGCTCTGCTGTGGCTCACAGAGACAACCTCTACTGTCCTTGGGCGACCACCCACCTCCGAGGCCCTCAGCTCCTGTCTCACACCCTGTGGTCTCCACTCCATCCACCCATCCCTCTCAGGAACACTCACTGCATCCAGATTTAGCAAAGCTGTTAGAGTGGAAAGGAAAAAAAAAATATGTATACATATATACTCACCTACACACACACACACACACACACACATACACACACACACACACGTCATCTTAAGTATTATGAGGCTCATTTAAACTATAGTAAGCTGCGTACCCTTCTAATGGATAATGGCAGAAACCAAAGAGGAACTAAAGAACCTCTTGATGAGGCAAACTTCAGGAGATGGTGAGGGACAGGGAAGCCTGGGTGCTGAAGTCCATGGGTTGCAGAGTCAGACACGATAGGGCAACTGAACAACAGCAAGCTGCATAATCTTGTATCTTGATGAGGGTGAAGCAGGAGGGTGAAAAAGCCAGCTTAAAACTAAACATTAAAAAAAGAAGAACTAAGATCATGGCATCTGGCTCTTACTTCATGGCAAACAGAGGGGGAAAAGGTGGAAGTAGTGACAGATTTCCTCTCCTTGGGCTCCAAAATCACTGCGGACGGTGACTACAGCCATGAAATCAGAAGACAGTTGCTTCTTAGCAGGAAAGTGATGACAAACCTGGACAGTTTGCTGAAAAGCAGAGAAATCACTCTGCCGGCAAAGGTCTGTATAGTTAAGGCTATGGTCTTCCCATGGTCATGTACAGTTGTGAGAGCTGGATGTAAAGAATGCAGAGTGCCAAAGAAGTAATGCCTTCAAACTGGTGCTGGAGAAGACTCCTGAGAGTCCCTTGGACAGCAAAGAGATCAAAATAGTCAGTCTTAAGGGATATCAACTCTGAATACTCATTGGAAGGACTGTTGCTGAAACTGAAGCTCCACTATTTCAGTCATCTGATGTGAACAGCTGACTCATTGGAAAAGGCCCTGATGCTGGGAAAGATTGAAGGCAGAAGGAGAAGAGGGCATCAGAGGATGAGCTGGTTGGATGGCATCACCAATGCAATGGACATGAACTTGGGCAAACTCTGGGAGATGGTGACGGACGGGGAAGCCTAGTGTGCTAAAGTCCATGGGTTGCAAAGAGTTGAACCTGACTGGGTGACTGAAAAACAGCAACAAGCTGCGTAATCCTGTATCAGAAAACTCTCAAAGGTGCACACACATGTGCACACACATGTGATATCATATAAGCTTTAGAATAGGCATCACAGAGGCACTGTCTTCTACCCTTTAAAGATACCATGACTTGGGGCTAAGCCCTATCTACACAGCTCTGTAAACAAGCATGTGCATGATTTTTGTGTGAATTAGGTGAAAGTAGGACATCATACTCTCTTTACTGCCCACAGTGTTGACGAGGGCTGCTCTCAACAGTAAGGAACACAAAAGCACTTTGATTTATCGATTTTCCCCAATATAAGGGATTGCTATTATTTATTTTCAGTTCTAGAGGCATATTGACTCAGGGGAAGCATATGTGATAAATGAGATGGTCTGCAGTTCTCAAATTAGATCTCCCCTCTCTCTCGCCTCTTGTTTCACACCACTCAATTCACACTGACAAAAACAAGATCCTCCTGATACTTGCTTGGCAGGAAGGCGTGGAGATAGTGAAGCTGTGATTTGGAAACAGGAAGAGACAGTAAACAAGTGAATAACACTTGATCACCCTAATGAGATAATACCAGATCTTTGCGTTGCTGCAACCAACGGAGATTTCTATAACATACTGAGGTTGTTAACCATGTACTTGTTATCAGTAAAGAATTTGCAGAGTGTCTAATGAAAAATATGATACTCATCTTTTTCTCTCCTCAAGTCCATCTTATGTACACAGATTTTTTTATTTTTCATACCTCTGAGAACTGAGAATCAATTTAACGATGGTGACTAATGTGATAGATGTTTAGAAATGAATCTTTGGAGGATGAGGGTTGAAGGTTTAAATTTGATTGTGACTAGATATAAAGAAACTAAAATCTCTTTGAATAACTGAATGAGGGAATCTTTGTTGTTATGAGGATGCAAAACATAGGATTTTATGGTATGTTCAAAATTTGCATGTTTGTGTTACTAATAGATGTAATTTTTCTTTTAATAACTAAAGGCTAAAATATTTTTAAATCTGCAGGAACAGACATACTTGGCTTTCCATACATGGTATATTTGACATGATGAAAGGAGATATGTTCATCAGTAATTTTTTCAGGGCACTTACAATTCCTTACAAAGGAGGGGCTGAGCGTAGTCCTCAGTGCAATCTGTGGAACTTAACCGACATAACCGATTCAAGTACTGTGGTGAACACTAGTAACCTGTTATACTTTTATATGTTTTAGAAATTTTCTGAGTGCATTCTTTTACATACATGGTCTAATGTTTAACAACAATGTGGCATGCAGAACTCAAAAATATAGTTTTATAACTAGCAACTAAATATTAAAGCATTTATTTGCAAGAAAAAGAAACATTATTTGACTTACAGATATCACCTAAATTGGACATTTATTATGTACCACTAATGTTCTAGTTCCAATAAATGATTATGAGGATCTTTGAGATCACTTTAAAAGCTAGTTTAAAACACTGAAAACAAGTTAATTAAAAAATTGTTATTGTGCAGTCACCCAGTCATGTCCAACTCTTTGCAACCCCATGAACTGCAGCACGCTAGGTCTCCCGTCCCTCACCATCTCCCGAAGTTTGCCCAAGTTCATGTCCATTGCATCAGTGATGCCGTCCGGCCATCTCATCCTCTGATGCCCTCTTCTCCTTCTGCCCTCAATCTTTCCCAGCATCAGGGTCTTTTCCAACGAGTCGGCTGTTTGCATCAGATGACCAAGTAGTGGGGCTTCAGTTTCAGCAACAGCCCTTCCAACGAGTATTCAGAGTTGATTTCCCTTAAGACTGACTGTTTTGATCTCTTTGCTGTCCAAGGAATTCTCAGGAGTCTTCTCCAGAACTACAGGGCAAAGGCATCAATTCTTTGGTGCTCTGCCTTCTTTATAGTCCAGCTCTTACAACTGTACATGACCACTGGGAAGATGGTAGCCTTAACTATGTGGACTTTTGTCAGCAGAGTGATGTCTCTCTTTTCAAAACACTGTCTAGGTTTTTCACAGCTTTCCTGCCAAGAAGCAGTCGTCTTCTGCTTCCGTGGCTGCCGTCACCATCTTTCACTCTCTTCCTTCACCTTCATCAAGAGGCTCTTTGCTTTCTGCCATCAGAGTGGTATCATCCACACATCTGACGTTGTTGATGTTTCTCCTGCCTATCTTGATTCCAACGTGTAGCTCATCCAGCCTGGCCTTTCTCATGATGTGTTCAGTGTGTAGGTTAAATAAATGGGCAGCCCTGTCATACTCCTTTCTCAATCCTGCACCAATCAGTTGTTCCATATAGTGTTCGAACTATTGCTTCCATACATGACTACTGGAAAAACCATAGCTTTGACTAGATGGACCTTTGTCCACAAAGTAATGTCTCTGCTTTTTAATATGCTGTCTAGGTTGGTCATAGATTTTCTTCCAAGGAGCAAGTGTCCTTTGATTTCATGGCTGCAGTCAGCATATGCAGTGATTTTGGAGCCCAAGAAAATAAAGTCTCTTACTGTTTCCATTGTTTCCTCATCTATTTGCCATGCAGTGATCGGACCAGATGCCATGATCTTAGTTTTTTGAATGTTGAGTTTTAGGCCAGCTTTTTCACTTTCATCTTTGGCTACAAAGAATGTGGTCAATTTTGTCTCAGTATTGACCATTTGGTGATGTCCATGTGTAAAGTCATCTCTTGTGTTGTTGAAAAACGGTGCTTGCTATGACCAGTGATCCCTTCACGCATCACTGCCTTGTTGTCGTGATGGGGCTTGCATAATTAAAAAATAGCCAATGTCATAATATAAACGTAGTAGACTCAGACCCTACTATAAGCAGCAGAAATGGTACAAGGTCAACTGTTACAAGAAAGTAAGTGACTTCTGAATTTGAAAATGAAAATCTGTAGTGTAGGGGGATTTATCATCTAGTTTAATAGCTGCAATATAAATAGCTCTTGGATTATTATATTTTGATTTAATTAGCATGAAATATGGGACTCGGGCTTTTTTGCTTTAATGGAATTCACATTATGCATTGTGGAAAATCAAAGTGATTGATTTATTTCTGTTGCATGTTGAAGTTTTGTGTTTTTTTTTTAATTGTAGGATTCAATTTACACTTAGGTTTGATAGTCTACTTTAATGACATATTTTCATAGCTATTAAGTGCTTATTCAGTGCAAAGACCATGAAAGCAAATGTTCCACTTTTGAAACATTTTACAGAGGACATTTGAGTAGCAGATCATAAAAGGTATTTAATATTTTCTTATAATAATGTCACCCTTTCTGTCAAGTGTTTTAATACCTATGCTTTCACTGACAAAGTAAAATCTTTCATGCATTCTGAGGTTTCAAGGTACCTATCTGAAGAATCAGTTCAGTTCAGTTGCTCAGTCATGTCTGACTCTTTGCGACCCCATGGACTGCAGCATGCCAGGCTTCACTGTCCATCACCAACTCTCAGAGCTTGATCAAACTCATGTTCATTGAGTCGGTGATGCCACCTGAAGAATCTTGGCCTTAAATTTTTTTTCCTTCCCTGTGGCTCACAGTAATAGCATTAATGAAGCCTTGCAGTAAATAGTAATTGTGTTAACTTGAAAGGACTTTTGCTTGATTTAGTGTGTGTGTGTGTGTGTGTGTGTATATATTTAATTCTGAGATAGTCATTATCCCCAGGAATTGGTTAAACTGACAATATATACTCTGCAACTTCAGATTTGCCAATATCCACCCCTAATTTCACAATCCTGAAGCCCACGTTGCTTTCTGTCATGAAGAAGTATGCAGAAATACACAATTCCTGTATTGAATCCTAGTGCTTCATCCCTTCAAGTTTTGAAATTAAACATGAGTACATACCCACATGGAACTTCCTTGGTGGCTCAGTGGGTAAAGAATCCGCTTGCAATGTGGGAGACCCAGGTTCAATCCCTGGGTTGGGAACCCCTGGAGGCAGGTGTGGCAACCCACTCCAGTATTCTTGCCTGGAAAATCCCATGGACAGAGGATCCTGGTGGGCTACAGTCCATGGGGTTGCAAAGAGTCAGACATGACTGAGCAGCTAATCACATACACATATATACCTACACAAGAATAATTTTAAATATAAAATGATTTGTATTCATTTTATATAACTCAAGTAAATACTACAATTCAGGCATATACATGTGCATGTGTGTGTATATATACATATACAAAAAAGCTTATATATATATAAATCTTTTTTTTTCTTTTCTGCACTGGGCGTTTATTGCAGCACATGGTCTTTTCTCTTGTTGCAGCATGCAGACTCTCTAGTTGTGGCCCACAGGCTCTAGAGCATTTGGGCTTAGTTGCCCTGTGGCATGTGGAGTCTTAGTTCCCTGACTAGGGATTGAACCCATGCTCCCAGCATTGGAAGGCAAATTCTTAACCACTGGACCACCAAGGAAGTCCCTATATAAATTTTTTAATTAAACTTTTTCTTTAAAAGTACTTGTAAATTCTCATGCCCATGTAAGAAGTAAAACAGATCCCGTGGACCCTTAGGAAGTTCCTCCCAAGCAGTAACATCTGCAAAACTAGTGCACACATCACAGCCAGGCTGTCAACAATGGCCAGTCAAGAGGCAGAACATCTATCGCCAAAAGGTTCCTGAGGATGTCCTTTCAGCCACACTCATTGCCCTCCTAATGCCTACCTGCAACCTCTAACGGGCCCTCCATTCCCATAACTCTGCCGTTCCCAGAACATCATATGGAAGGAGTCGTGTAGGATATAGTCTCTCAGGACTGACTTTTTCTCTCAGTTTAGTGCTGAGGAGATTCACTGGTGCTGTAGCGTTTGCCCTGGGTTCATCCCTTTATGTGGCTGAGTAATATTCCATCGACTGGGTGTACCAGCTTGTTTAATCATTCACTCACTGAAGGACGTTTAGCTTGTTTCTAGCTTGGGACCATTATGAATGGAGCTGCCATAAATATTCATGTACAAGTTTTTGTGTGAACCTAAGTTTCCATTTATCCAGGATAAATGTACAGAAGTGTAATTTCTGGGCTGAATGGCAATGGAATATTTAGATTTTAATGGCCAAATGATTGTCCAGAGGGCCTGTACCATTTTACATTTCTACCAACAATGCATAAGCGACTCCTTTTCTCTGTATCCTCACCAGTATTTGATATTGTCTGCTTATATGATATAATTAGCTGCACTAATTGGTATGTTGTCTACTTCTATGATATAATTAGCTGCACTAATAGGTATGTAGTGATATCTCTTGGCAGTTCCCAAATGGCGGGTGATCTTGAACATCTTATTACATGTTTATTTGCCATCTGTACATTCTCTTCAGTGACATGTTTTTTCATGTCTTTTGTTCATTTTCTTGTTGAATATTTTCATATTTTTCTTTTATTTTTATTTTTTGCATCTTCAGAATTCTTGATATATTTTAGATACTAGTCTTTTGTCAGATATGTAGATTTTAAACTGCTTTCCTTGGTCTTCATATTGTCTATCCATCTTTCTAACAAAGTCTTTTTGGGGAGAAAAAGTTTTTAATTTTGAAGTTTAGTTTACTAATTTTTGCTTTTATAGATCATGCTGTTGTTGCCATGTCCTTGCCTAGCCCTAAATCCTCAAGATTTTTCTCCTAGACATTTTTCTGAAAGTTTTGTGGCTTTACATTCTGTATTTAAAGCTGTGATCAACCATGAATTACCTTCTGTGGAAGATGTGAGGCTTGCATCAAGGCTGGCTATTTCCCCAGTGCTATGTGTTACTTTTGAAATCCAGGGGAAGGGATTTGTGAAATGCACATCCATCACTTTGAGCAGCCATCACTTCTGTTCTTGACCTTGGAAGATCTTAGAAAACTCTGTGTCTCCAGTTCCTGAAGCACTTTGATGTTGTCAGGAGGGAGACGAGGAATGTAGACCAAATTAGTGGACCTTGGTAGAATTTGGACCCACCTTCTCTCTTTAATGTAGAGGCTGGGATTGAGTGGAAACACTGCATTGGATGAATTGAGGTTCCTCTTTGCTGTGTGTTTTCCAAACCTTTTCCAGCCGCTGAAGCACTAATGCACACTTGATGGAGTTCTGGTGGCCAGCTCATGTTTATCCTGTCAAACACAGTCAGTGACCCTCCAGAAGGAGATTTCCCTTTTCAGTGCTATGATGTAACCCAAAGAGCAACTTTTCAGGGAAAACGGTAACCTGACACTTGCACGAATAATTAATTCAACTTTCTTAACCCAAGAACAGCTGATCCTAACACGCAGCTTAAGATCTGAAGATTAGAATGTGTCTGCGTCTGATAAGAAGCGCTCTGGTATCACAGTGCTTTTCCGTGTACGTGGTGAGCTTTCTCTCTGGTACTTTATGAAAGGGTATTTTAAGGTAATAAATGTACACAAAACAAACTTTGCTTCTGTGAATGAATAACCAGTCAGTAAATATATTTATAAGTGATGTTTAAAATTCTTTTTTAAAAAAGCAAGAGGACTTGACACATTTAATAGGACATGGTCAAAATGCTCAATTTTTTTAGTTAGGCTAGAAAGAGAACACAACTTTGCACATTATTTTTAAATGCATATATTCTGTAAAGTCATTTGTCAAAAATGACTTTAACCAATTGGGAATAAATTTGAGTCCACTGTATTTCTCATGATTCAGTGGTTCTACATCATCATTGCCACCTTGTACAAATGAAGCATCGGGTCCCTGGCTTTTATGCTAAGTGAAGCACAGGTTCGGGTCACTCAAGCCTACTGGAGAGGTTCTAGATTCAGGGGGCAAGGAGTGGAGACATCTCTTAGATCCCACTAGGCTTGTGGAAGATTCTATATGACTTGAAATATTCTAGAGAACCCCTGCCTGGGGAAATTGAAAAACACAATATACACACCTCAGGAATAGTATCTTCTTCTTCTCAGGTGATAGGAGGATAAGACTGATGCAATTAAAAATATTGTTTCCCTTTTTATGGAAAAAAAAATTGGAAAGATTCAGTCATTAAAATCCTGTTTGAAGAAAAAAAATATTTAAGACAAAATTGAGTGAAAGAAACATATGGCACATAAAAGAATACAGTCATGAAAAGCAAATGAGTGCCTGTCGCATCCATGACTCTGTGACCCTGAGGGTGGCAAAGCAATTTCTGACCCTAAAGAAATATCATTGGTTGTTGGCTCCCATATTAATCTCCAAATAAGCTTTATTGTCGTTACCAGAAAGCATTTTTCCACAATGCGTAACTAGGGGAAATAAAATGGTGTTTATTTTTAAAAAATCCAGCCAACATATTCCCCAGTGCATTGTTTTAAATTGTTTGTTTATTCCTCATGTCATCTCATTGTTTTTTGTTTTTTGTTTTCTAATCCAATCTGGAGTACCCTAGGAAGTTTTTATTTTTATTTTGTAATTCTAAAAGGGACGAATAAGAGTTTGGGGTTCAATTCAGCTAAGCCTTCATGATTCATTTATTGGAAATCTCAGTCTTTAAAGATACACAAGCCACATGAAGACCTCCCCACTAAGTCCATGTGTAGAACCATTTTACTACAATTCAGATTTTCATGTAATTGGCATAAGTTTAGATAATTATGTAGATGCTGCATTTCTGTTTTTTCATACTTTTTGTTGATTTTCCACTTGAGTATATAGATGCTGTAGTTCATACAATATGAACTACATGAGTACCTAAATTTTTAATGCCATGCTCTATTATCATTATTATAGATATTCCAAGTGAAAATTTGCTTTAGAAGTAGGAAACTCTTTCAAAACTGAATTAAATTTCATCCCATTCAAGGACATATAACCCTTAGTGCAAGCCACTGTTTTGTATACTGATATTCTGTGGATCTTTATTTGGGAGGATTTGAAGAGGTCTATGGAGAAAACATGCTATATAATTACATTTATTTAGAATACACTGTATTAAGTTACTTTTTTTAAGTTTCTTTGTTCTCTGAGCCTTTAATCCCTGATATACAATGGAGACCTACAAGAGGGAGTTGGAGGATGTGGTATTTGCTAGTCTTATTAGACCAGACACCTATTAATAACCTACAGAAAAGTGTTCTGCAGAACACTTGTCTTGCAAACTCATGTGTCTTTTGAAATTCTTCTTATGTACAAAATCTGTGCATCTTTGTGTAAAGCTTCTTTACTGAATAATGTGCTTTTGCTTTTAATGAATATTGAATAAAAATTTGAAAAGAGAAGTAATAAAACCATATCTCTTTGAAAAAATTACAGTGAGACTCATTGATGATCTCCTTGGCTTTTTTTCTAAAGATTTATTTTTAAATTATTTTAGTACTATGTACATATTTATAATAGAAGTATTACTCTGGATATTTACCAAGAGCTGTTGTTGCCAAGTCATGTCTTGGCATGTCAGCCAAGTCATGTCTGACTCTTTGCAACCCCATGGACTACAGCACACCAGGCTTCCCTTCACTATCTCCTGGGGTTTGCTCAAAACTCATGTCCATTGAGTCGGTGATGCCATCCAACCATCTCAGCCTCTGTTGACCTTTCTCCTGCCCTCAGTCTTCTCCATCATCAGGGTCTTTTTCAGTGAGTCAGCTCTTCACATCAGGTGGCCAAAGTATTGGAGCTTCAGCTTCAGCACCAGTCCTTCCAATGAATATTCAGGGTTGATTTCCTTTAGGATTGACTGGTTTGATCTTTTTGCTTAATACACAATTAACTTTTAATACTAAGTATTTATTTTTAAATTATTTTGATGCTATATTAAATTAATTCTCACTTGGAAATAAGTATGTAATCATCCGTGTGACCACTTGCTTGAGTAAAGAGTGAAGTTTCTTTCGGAGAGATGAAATTCAGTCCAATGGGCAGTTCAGTCCAATTGCAAATGTACAACAGGATTTGCTTATGGTTTTTTCCTGAAGCCCAGAGAAATCTCAACAGTAGAGCACAGTTAGATCTTAGATTCTTTAGATACTCAAATAGTAAACTCACGATTGATCGCTTGTAAAATACTAGTTCCATGGAAGCAGCATTGTGTTGCCTAGGTGATGGTCACAATGGGCTCCGATTCCAGTGCTTGAATTCTTTAACTGCTGTTCTCTATTGTAAAAAGTTGTGGGTTATGGATGTGACACTCCTGGCATCCTAACTAGAAGCTTTGTGTCCTCAGGTCCATTCTGCATTCCACTGCTGAACTGGTCTTCTTTCAGGGAAATGTGCTTGCTTTCTGTCTTGCCTGCTGATCTTTGCAGCTGATGAGAGAGTGGAAGCTGAAAGAATCTTCCTCAGTGGCTCTGACTCAGCATTTCCTCCTTTCTTCCCATTGAAAAACCTACTCTTTTTTGATACCTATTGAGAACTCTCCTTTAAGTAAAATTCCCCTACTGAAAACACTAATAATTACAGTGGCAGTGATGACAGGCATAAGCCAGCCTTCATGCAGTGGGATTAAGGTCTAAAATGGAGGGTCTGCAGTACCCAGTGTGACAGTAAAGTTCGTTCTCTGGAAACATAGCTACTGAAAATATGCCAAAGGTGTTGGATATGGTTAAGTTTAGCCTTTTAAAATGTATCACTGAAACTGCAAGAAAATAAGGGATTCTCAGAGTCACCAAAGTACTGTGATTTACAGAAAGGCCATGAAATTAAGGGGTTGGCTTTGTCCTGGGAGCAGACCCAGGTTCGGTCTCTGGGTCAGGAAGATCCTCTGGAGAAGGGAATGGCAACCCACTCCAGTGCTCTTGTTTGGAGAATTCCAAGGACAGAGGAGCCTGGTGGGCTATAGTCCATGGGGTTATAAAAGGTTGAACATGACTGGGTGACTTTCTCACTTTACTTTCCCCTGAAAGCATCTGTCAATAGGACCCTAGTGAGACTGAATTTCGTTTCTGAGAGTCTGTGGGCTGAAAAGATAGGAAGAAACATCTGAGAGCTTTTCAATATAGGAAATATAATCAGATCCGCTTACACACTGCTAGAACTCCAAAGAGAGGTCTGCTGTCACTACAAGGGAGAAAAGTTAGATGGTAAAGACAGATGGACAGATGGATGGACAGATATGGATATAGATACAGGTATAGAAATAGACACAGGGACAGAGAACTCATAACCACAAGCAGGTTTCAGGCTAGCTTATAGATGAATTTGTGCCATCTCTGTGGTCCAAAATGCCTCAGCAGACACTTTATTTTAAGGAGGTAGAAAGCTTCTCTTGTTCCAGGCACATGGGAAAGTCAACTGAGAATCGCCTCTGCATAAACGCACCTTCAAAAGAATTACTGCAGGTGAAGTTCCAGAAATAGAAGAGCAAAAGCAAAATTCAGAGGCACCTTAGATTCTGAGAGATATTGGAATTATTATCAAATCAGACTGTAAGAGTGTAAAAAACAAAAGTGAATAAAATTATGAGTAGGGAACAAAATACTGTATAAATGGCCAAAGATGTTTGAACAAAATGCTAGCAGAGAAACAATGAAAGGAAGTTTAAAACTCAACTACATGATAGTATAATAAATTTGATACAGATGGAGAGAAGATTATGATAGGAAAATGGTCTAAAAAATTACCCAGAAGATGGAACAAAGATTTTTAAAAAATGAAAAGTTAAGAGACACGAAGGATAGAGACATTTGTCAAATTTTAATTCATCAGAGGGGAGTACAGATAATAGGAGGGAACTGATATTTGATAAGATAGCTGCTTAATCTTCAGATTTAAAATTTTGAATGGGTTCCAAGCAGGATTAATAAAAGGAGGTTCATTCATAGACATGATATTGCAAAACTTTTATTTCCTTAGAAATATAAGGAAATTCATGCATAGACATCATATTGTGAAATGTTAGGACATCAAAGATAGTGATCCTAAAGTCATTTCAGACTGTGAGATTAAGTAGGAAAACTGGAAAGCAGAACATTGTAATACATTAACAGCAGTGAGGGGGAAATGAGGACAGACAGAAACAACTATTGATCCTGAAGTATAAGCTTAGTAAAAATATTCTTTAGATTAAAAGAGAATTAAAAATATTTTTAAAGAACTAAAGGTGTTTTTGGAAAAAACAGTTTAAGAGGGTTTGGGTCATCTTAGCTGGTTGTCCCATGAGAAGGCATCAACCCAAAGAGAATGTATCCTATCTTATTTTCCCCAAGTTTCCTTGAGATCAGGGTTCTCAAATCATTTAAATTGTGACATATATTTTCATTAAAATGTTGTTAAGAAAATCAAAGGGAAATGAGTATGTGTGCATAGCATCATATAAATCCTTAATATTTTCCATAATTGGCTGAATTTTCATCAGGATTTTTCTAGCGTCTGTTCAAAGGAAGCATAATCAAGATGCAAGTTATCGAATATATTCTTGAGGGAAAAATAAACAACAACATGTTCACAAGTGGACAAGTGACTCATTATGCCAATCAAGAGTGCTTTAGCCACAGGGCCCTACATCTGTAACAGTGTAGGGATCACATCTCCAGTCACTAATGTGATATTGTCCCTTTGTTCTAGCGTCCATCGCATCCACCTGCAACGACCCGGGTATGCCTCAAAACGGTACCCGCTACGGGGACAGCAGAGAACCTGGGGACACCATCACTTTCCAGTGTGACCCTGGGTACCAGCTCCAAGGGCAAGCTAAGATCACCTGTGTGCAGCTGAATAACCGATTCTTTTGGCAACCAGACCCTCCTACATGCATAGGTATTGTGCAATGGAATATAGCAATTTTAAATTGGGGAAGGAGTGCATGTTATCATTAAAATTGCTCTATAAATATATTATTCTTCAGAAGAATTTCTCAAGCGTTTCTTGCATGCCCTCAGGTTTTCTGAGGTTACATTGAAATTTTATTATAAACCTTTAAACTTTATTTTATTAGGTGAAATAAAGGAAGTAGTTTACTTAATGTACAGTAATTGACATTTACCTAACATTTCCTATCCTTAACAAATCTTATAAAAATATGGATCAATCAAGCTACTGTAATTTAAAATTTTGGGTGGCTGAAAATTCATAACCCTACTATAGTTGTTCTCATTTTTAATATAGAAATGTGCCCTTAAGCAAAACCTACTCAATAAAGAATATGTTCTCTTTTTAGATAATTTTTCTGTAATAGCAGTACATTTTTAATAGAATCCTAAAACCTAGAAATTATACTGCTTAAGTCAATATACAGATAAAAGGAAAGACTTCTTTCTGAAATTTACTAGAATTTTGCAGTTTGACCTTATTAAGAAGAAAACAATTGGTGTTGCAGACCTTAGTCTGAACAACCAACATCCTAGGTATGTGCTTGTGCGTGCTCAGTCACTCAGTTGTGTCCAACTCTTTGTGACCTCATGGACTGTAGCCTGCCAGGCTCCCCTGTCCCTGGAATTCTCCAGGCAAGAATACTGGAATGGGTTGCCTTTCCCTCCTCCGGGGGATATTCCCTATCCAGAGATCAAACCTGTGTCTCCTGCATTAGCAGGCAGATTCTTCACCACTGAGCCACCTAGGAAGTCCCCTATTCTATCACAAATATGGTTTTAAGGAAAGACACTTTTTTATATACTAATTATTAATTCAATTAAATTGTCCATTCAATTAAATATTTTGCCATAAATGTCTATTTATGGTAGCCCATCTTAATTTTTTTTAAAAAAAACCTTTATTATTTTAATGAATTGTTACAGTGTAATTTGTACTTCCTTATAATCTGTTTAAAAAATATAAAATCGAATTAATCTGCACAGAGAGGAAGTGATAATGAAGTGACATACACATAGTTAATGGGCCATTTTGCACCGGATGATCTTGAGGGAATTTTGTGACTTAGAATGGTTTCTATTGTCATAACGCATGGCAGTGAACAAATTCTCAGTGGTCCCACGGCACTATAATGCGCAACTCTCAACTTATTACAGAGTGCTTGCAGGAGTCTGGAGATAGAGGAGATTGACAGCTCTGCTTATTAGCATGTGCAGGCCTGTCAGGGAGCTACCATGCTTATTTAATGTTCTGTGCCTCATTTACATTTCATGACTTTCGTGAGCACTGTTATGCATTTCATCTCAAGCTGAGTCATCAGGAGATGCGCCAGATTTCTTCATGTTCCTTTTTTAAAGTGGAGTAATTACCTATAAATGCAACCAACATGTTAAACCATTGGCCTGTTTTTAAATCAGGAAAGGCACATTTCCCCCCAATTTGCATGAGTTTAAGCTTATGGAGGAGTATATAAAGAAGCAATACAATTACCAGTTAATCTCTTGAAGATAATTTCTTGGTTTACATTCATTTGAACAATTCATGATAAAATTTGACCACCTTCTCAACTAATCTATGGTCTTTTTTGGGTTTGCCTCTTAGTTATCTAACTTTGATCAGTGACTAGGTAAACTGGTTCTCAGCAATGAAAACAGATAACACTTCATCTTTCTTGAGTATCAGCTCCACGGATAAGCTAACATCACACCCAGGCAATAGAATATCAATTTTTTGGCAACAAAAACCACCCACACACATAGATATTATGTAACACAAAAATGGAAAGCACATATCTAGGAATAAATGAGTATCTTTTCATCCCATTGTGAACATTTTTCCCTCAGAAAAGAGATTATGCTTTTGTAAGACAGTGGTCCACCCTTAATGGTGGTCATGCTTTGGTGCTCATCTAAATTCTGTTCTGCTGATAGGAGACATTTTTTACTTTTTTTTTTTTTTGCTTCTTCCTTATTAAAACATTGCATGTTTTTCTATAAGTTTTATAAGCTACAGTTAAGAAAAAAGATGAAAAAACACTATCACCTTTTTACCTAAGGGCAACTGCTATTAATGTAAACATGCATGTGTATGTGTCATAGTTATTTTATGTATATATAACCTATTTTTAAAATGTTTTTAAATGACAGCACCCTGAATGATTATTTTGTAAACTATGCTTTTTATTTACCAGTACAGGATGAGTATCTTTTACTGTCCTTACTTATTTTTTTAACTAATTAGCATTTCTGCTTACAGAGTGGCTCTCTGGATCAATAGTGACCAATATTGATCCCACTAGCCCCTCCTCAGTGCAGAGTTAGGTGTTTCAGCCTTTTCCCTCTCACAGAAATTGCTGAAAAGAATACCGCTGCAGAACACATCCATGATTTTTTATGAATGACATATTTCTACAAACTTATCTATTTCTAGAGTTTTCAAAACTTTTCCGGAAAGATTGCCCAGTTTAATCATCATCAGCCATCGTATTATTGTTTATTTTCCCCAACTCAGGAAAAAAAACAAACGCTATATATGGTATTTGTTAATCTCATAATATGAGCAGGACGTGAAGATTCCTTGGTGATTCTATTGGCGTATTAAATTAGCAGTGAGATTGAACTGTTTTTAATTTCATAGTCTCATTGGCTGCTTGAATTTGCTCTTTCTTATTGACAGGCTAACGTTTTTCCATTTTATTCTTGGTGTATTTTCCCCCCTATTTGCTGTTCTCTCTCTCTCTCCTGCTTTTATAAAATCTCTTAGCTGCTCCCCTGTTTGTATGTTACTCCTGTTTTCACCAGCTTGTCATTGGCTGCTCACCCTTCTTGTGGTTTGCTTGGATGCCTCACTCTTTTCATTTCACAAAGGACTCCCATGATGGAGGCGCCCCTGGAACTGGGACTTTCTACTGAGGCTTAAAAGACCAATTCTCCAGACCAGGGGACTCTCACTACCTCCTGATTCTGAATAAAGTGTCTCTTGACCATCTCTACGGTCTCAGATTTCTCAAGTAGCCGACAATACCTTTTGTCCAAGTTCAAGCTCTAATGAGCTCTGCAAAGCAACAATGCATTCTAAGTTTGCAGACACTTAATCGGTGGCACCATCCTGCCTGGTCTACAGGGTGACTGTTTTGAAGCTGTTTATCCTGTTTAGTGGCGTGAACACTGAAATGTTTTGGTGCAGCAGTAGTGATGTGTCTAGTTAAAGAGCACTGTTGCACATCTTAGTGGATGAACATGTTATCGCGTATCAGGGGGAGTGACCCTGAGGGTTTCAAATGAGGGCCTGTTGGTGGATATGGGTTTGAGGATTTTACCTCTATGTCCATTCCCCCTGGAGAATTTCTAGTGTGTCTGAATTGCATTTGATACTAAATCTAATCCTATCTGAAATACTGGGCAAGCTTGCTAATGAAAACCTGATTAGGCTAAAATGAAGAGTTCCCTATCAGAAGAGAGAACAAACCCAGCAAGATGGTCCTGCTTAATTCCACACCAAGTCTTTAAATAACCTCATTGGAAAATGCCTCCTGGGACCAGTGTGAATGAGACAGGATCTTCCCTTTGTTTCTTATAAATTAATATTTGGGTCTCATCCTGAACTCCTCCGGCTGGTGGCACCCTTGTATGCAGTGCCCTGAATCTGCCAAGTTTGTTCTTTTCAAGCCTGCGTGGAGCAGCATCGCCTGGGACCCTCAGGTGCCCCACTCCCCAGCTCAGCACCGCCTATTCTGTCCGTTCAGGCTCTCCTGCTCCACGCTGTCAGCAGCCGCTTGATTCCGGGGAGGCCAATCTGTGGTTGTTCAGTCACTAAGTCCTGTCTGATTCTTCGCCCTTAGCTGATTGTTTCCACACAGTTTATTAAAATAAAACTGCATGCTAGGGGAAATGTGGTTGAAATCATTTTTGAGAAAATTATATTGAATTGCTCTTGAGAGTACATCTTTAAGAATTTATTATAAATATTTCCTGTGATATTATTCAGAGTTTGCCTTTGATGAAACTGAAGTTACAAAAAAACGTCTTGGGATTCGTTAGATTTTGTCTTATGGAAAGTTAAGTTTTCAGGATGTTAAGTGGGTGTTTAAAGACACATTCATCTCAGAAGATTACAAAGTGTACATCTTCATCTTATTTTCAAAAAACGTCCCTGTGTATTTGTGTGGGAATTATCAGCAATTAGCATAATCCCTTCTCTACTTGTTTTTTTCCCCTCAATATGTGCATAATCAATGAAGTGAAATGAGGTATACAGTTTAGAGGGAGCAATACAATTTAATCAGGATGATTTTTTTTTTTAACAACTTGGTGACAATTCACAGTATTTAATACGAAAACCTGTAACCTAGTATTTTAACACATCTATCTAAAATTAGTGTGTGTCAATTTTGCAGTGTTTTAATAACTTCCACAGCACAGACGCTTTAACAGAGGTCTTATCTACTAAATGTAAATACCCCCAAAGTTTTCAGGCTCAAGAATGAAGACCGTCCTGCCTGTTGGCAATGACCAACTGCGTAATCGTTGACTTAGGTAAACGCTTTGGATTAAAGACTGAAGACCGCAGAAAACGTTAAATTTATTACTATTATCTGAAATGCTTCTTCCTGATAATAACATATCAAGCACTGTGATAAAATGATATTTTTAGGGGTTTTAACTTTCTGCCAAGCCTCCTCTTGGTCATGTGTCCCCAGATATCACCTAAATCTTACTTGTTAGTTTTGTCATTTTGAAATCTGGACACAATATACCCCAAGCCCTGCATATAGCAGAGGACTGTGAGAAATCTATGAAATAACAAATCTTCATTTATTCAGCATATATTTCATGCATACTTATTATGATCAAAAACTCCTAGGCTTAGGGTTACAAAAGTGAACAGGAGGTGAATGATCAATTATACCATTTGAAGCAAACTTCCTAGAGTAAGTGAGCAATGACTTCTTTGTAAACCACAAGAAATGACCAAAGAATTGACATGGCCATAAACTGATATCAATGGGGATATTTTACCCTCTCCAAGTTTCTTTTCTTTTCGTACATTTATAGTGTACTTGACAGAAGTGTGGGGGATTCAGGTAATCTATCCAGTTTAACTGGATAAAGTTTGAAAGTATAGGATGTACATTTCATTTGCCAGCATTGATAATCCTCAAAAATGGAGTGGGATGTTATATAAAATTTGATAATGATCACACTAAAAAATGTGCAGACCTCCTAGGTCAGTTTAAAAACGCCGCGTGCAGTCTCTGACAAGCTCCCACTGACCGCGTCCCTCTCTCCTCCGTGGCAGCGGCATGTGGAGGGAACCTGACCGGGCCCGCGGGGGTCATCCTGTCCCCCAACTACCCGCAGCCCTACCCGCCCGGGAAGGAGTGCGACTGGAGAGTGAAGGTGAACCCAGACTTCGTCATCGCCCTGATATTCAAAAGGTACCGTGTTTGTGGACTCCTTCCTGGTAGCAGGACTTTAAATGTCACAGCTAGCGATGAATGCACTCATCCTTTCAGAGGGCCTTCAATTTCACATCTCGTATCTAAAAGGGATAATATCAGGATGCAGGATGACAAACATGGAAATCGGTTGTTTCGCTTTTCAACATTCTACTTGAATTAGGATACACATGAAGTGGCAGGAATTACTTCTAAATACTATCTTGCACACATTTTTACAATGTGTTCCACACAAGAGGGCTTAATTTACAGAATATTAAAGAAAATAAAGGGGCGATTTAGATTTATTTGCGGCTTCCCAGGTGGCTCAGTGGTAAAGAATTAGCCTGCCAGTGCAAGAGACAAGGGTTCAATCCCTGGGTCAGGAAGATCCTCTGGAGGAGGAAATACCAGCCCATCCCAGTATTCTTGCCCGGAGAATCCCATGGACGAAAGGAGCCTGGTTGGCTAGAGCCCATGGGGTCACAAAGAGTCAGACACAACTGAGTGACTGATACATAGATATACTTAGTGTAATTTCTCATCAATGTCTCATATTTCTCTTAATGCATGGGCACTAATTCATTTCCAAGTGCATCCTGTCTGACATCCCGAAGTTGGTATTGTTATTAATAATCATTAAAATACTCAAGACTTGCTAAAACTCTGAAAACACAAATTCCCCAAATTTCAATGCCATAAAGTTTCAATTAATAGACATTAGTCCTTTTAAAAAAAATGCTAATTTTAATGGTAAAAATTTAAATCATAATGTGATTATATTACACATATAAATTCTATATAACTATCACATTATTAATATCTGGCATACAATAATTGCATCTTTCCAAATCCCAAGGTATTTTCCAAGTTTACATTTTGATTTTTGAACTAGATAAAGTGATGAAAGAAAGGTGGTTCTATATGCTGTCCTATTGGTCTCAACTCTCCAAGGCAGAGTGGTCTAATCATATTTATTTATCTGTCAATGGAACACATTTCTCTCACTGAGATGTTTACATCAGTATTCCAGGGCTGGTGGTGCTCGTCTTCCTCACTTTCTCCTCTTGATGAGATCTGACTCAGGGTAATTTTAAACCTCTGTGACTCTGAATTTTAAGTAGTTTGATAAGCCATCACTTCCTGAGTTTACTCAAACTGCTATAAATTTACCAAATGACGAATACTTTATTATGCCACTTAGCTATTACACAAAGGCTGTGAACATTTGCTAGGTTATGTTTTTGAGTATCCTTATGGTTTTTGTTAATGCTAAATTCTAATGAAGCCTTTCTTAGAACCAGGAGACACCTCTGCTGCCAGGGGATCAAAAGTAAGTTAACAATTAAGCCTTTTAGAGAGCACAGAGCCTTTTTTGTAGGCGTTTCCTGCCTTGGGTCACGGAGATTGACTCATTTTCAAGTTTCCCACAGTGCATGTCATCTGATAATATATAAGGCAGTTTTATATTATACAAGTAGTTTTTCACTTAAGTTTTGTGCACCTCCCTGGAAGAAGGTTGACCTAGAAAATCTCCAAGTTTTCTTCTGATTCTAAGAGTTTGGAATCATTCTCTGGCTGGGTGTCTCAGAAACTTGCACGTTTGTAACATCTTCTAAGAAATGCACAGATTGTGTGTGCTCAGGTGGGACATTTTTCTGGGACCTCAGCTCCTAATTTTACTGAGTAGACAGAGGGAGGAAGCCAGGGTACCAGGTGGGAGCAGAGATGCTCAAGGACCCTGGCAGAGAGGCTGCTGTTGGCACAGGCTTCAGCTGGGGGGTGGGGGGAGCCTGGCAGGGACATAAACAAAGGTGACGGAGACAGAGAATGACAGGGCCTGGAGCACACACATGGGAGTGTCAAGGCTCGTCCTGTACGCGGGGCTCTTTGGGGAGGAGTGTTTTATCAAAATTTCTGTAGACTTTGGGGTTAATGCCACTCACATATTGGAACCCAAATTGAATTTGGTTTAAAAGCATGGCCAGACTTAGGCCTACCTATTCTTGGAGTGTGTAGATCTGTTCATCTGGTGTAGGTAGATATAAGTCAGGACTTAACCAAAAGGTGCCATCATTAACTGTAGGAATCACTTCAGACCTCTGTGCAAACGTGATGGGGCATCCAACGCAGACGGCAGTTAGAATGTGCTTGTTTGTGCCAGATTGAATTTCCACCTTTCAGAATAATCTATCATAATAATTGGTTATGCCAGTTATAGGGGTGTCACATGACCAGAATCTAAAAACATCCCTGTAAACTATTCTAACTGAAATTGTTATTACTATCAAACTCTGTTTGGTCACTGCAATTCCTTTTGGCCTCTTTATTCATTCTGTGGTCATTCCAGTCTTTTACTTCCTCTTCATTTCCACCTTCAGGGAACTTATCAGATAAACAGGCTCTGAAACCTTTAACAAACTCCTGGAGTAAATGTGTCATGTGGGAGCGGGAGCACCTTGACAAGGAGTAGGGCGGAGAAGTGCAGATGCAAGTAGCACACTGATGTGGGGTCCGTGGCCGCGCCCTTCAGGGGCCTGAAGGCCCCTGCTGCACCCTTCAGGACCCGGGGCAGCTTTGGGAGGGACCTGGCGTTCATGTTTTATCACTTGAATCTCCAGATAAATTTGAGCCACTTAAACAACAGCATGTGTTTGTGATAATACCTAAAAACGCTTGACTCTTTCCATCCTTGAGTATCCAAATATGCCTCCAAGGGAAAGGAAAGAGAGTGGAAGCTGCCTGTACTGGTCCATGTTAGAGACCCTGAATATCTGACTTAGAGGTGCAGGGACGGAGGAGGGCCAGGCAGAATGGACACAGCAGCGCCTCTGTCTGGTGTATTTGCTGTGACCCCACTGGGGTCTTAGATGCCTGAACCAAGTTCAGTCTTTTACTTGAGAGTAGGCGTATGTTTCAAGTTCCCAGATTATTGTCATCCTTATTGTCATAAATGGCAGAGACATTTAATACCGTATCTCACTTGAGAGCTTTGGACTTTAATTGTCAGACACTGGAAATTATTAGGGTGTTCACATTACGAGAGAGACAGAGAAATACAGAGTGTGAGAAAGGGAGAGAGGAAGATGGAGGGAGAAGGGAGAGAAAATTGGAACATCCAGTTGTGGTGAAATGACATAAGGTTTAACTTCCACACTTTGTACCATCGTAAGGACTGCAAATATTGGCTGAATTAGCTAAGCAAGCAGAGGCAATTACAATTTTAAAAGTAAAGAACCAAAAATATTTTTGAACTTTAAGAATCATCAGCAACACCAAGGATTAACAACAGGCAATCTCTTTACCATCTGAGCCACCAGGGAAGCCCAAACACCAAGGATATACATTATTAAACTGAAAATATTTTCACATAAAAATTGAATATCAGTGGAAATGCATCACTTCTGAACCCCTTCCTTTAAACTGCATTCATTAGAAATATCACAGTTACAGGGAAGAGACACTGCATCTATGTTGCAAGGACTCATTTTCCTTTATATATCTTCTAAATCATACTGTATTGAAGATAATGGTTATTATGTAAAATACTAATAATATTTGTTACAATTGGTGTCTGTTGTATTTATTGCCATTTTGATTATTATTGTATTTAGCTTTTGGATCGTCCTGCTTTTTAAAACTTAAAATACAAAGGCAAATACAATTGCTGTGTGCTCTCAGAGACTTGATAGTTGGCAAGAAGAGAGACACACATAGGAGGTACGGAAACTCATCAATATTCTTTCCTTTCAGTTTCAACATGGAGCCCAGCTATGATTTCCTACACATCTATGAAGGAGAGGACTCCAACAGCCCTCTCATTGGAAGTTTCCAGGGCTCTCAAGCCCCAGAAAGAATTGAGAGCAGCGGAAATAGTCTTTTCCTGGCGTTTCGAAGTGATGCTTCTGTGGGCTTGTCGGGGTTTGCCATTGAATTTAAAGGTACTGTGATCAGCTTAACTGGCAAGGAAAGTAATTTGCATCACAATTGCTTTCATTGTAGACATTTATTTATAAAGTCTTGCCTATCTCATTAATGCATAAAATTCTGACAACTTTCTCACCTGTCTGGGGAAGAGGTTCCAATCTCTCCAGAGGAGAAGAAATTTCCAACATGCATTTCTACCTTAGCCAAAAGAAAATAAAGTAGGGGAGGATTTTTTTTTTTTTTTCTCCAGACACATGGCCATTTAAAGATAAATTATGATTGGCGCTGGTAGTAAAGAACCTGCCTGTCGATCCAGGAGACATAAGAGATGTGGGTTCAGTCCCTGGGTCAGGAAAATCCCCTGGAGGAGGAAATGACAACCCACTCCAGTATTCTTGCCTGGAGAATCCCATGGACTGAGGAGCCTGGGGGTGGGGGCTACAGTCCATGGGGTCTCAAAGAATCAGACACAACTTAAGTGACTTAGCACATGCAGTGAATAATTGAAGTAATTAAGAACTATTTTAAGATTATTTTACTATCTTGTTTCACTAGGATGACTCAATATAAGTACATCAACCAGCTTAGCTTTATCTCAGTATTTTTCAAAATGTAAAATACTGATGGCCCTTTCCCTGTCCTTACATCCATGGTGTTGGTTTGATGGGGAGCAAGCACTGATCCCAAGGCTTTCCATGTGCCACTAGTGGTGAAGAATCCTGCCTGCCAGTGCAGGAGACAAAAGGAGCATGGGTGTGATCCCTGGGTTGGGAAGATCCCTGGAGGAGGAAATGGTAACACACTGCAGTATTCTTGCCTGGAGAATTCCATGGACAGAGCAGCCTGGTGGGCTACAGTCCATGGGGTTGCAGAGTCGGACATGGCTGAGCGACTGAGCACACAGGGACACACCCACACACAAGCACTGATTCTGCTCACATCTTTCTCCTTTGGTCACATGATGAGTGTCGCCCACTTCTCTGGGGTCTACCACCCACTGTCACCAGCATCCAGAGAAAACGCAGAAAACTCACAAGCAAAGACCACCCCAACCTCAGCATTTTGCCCGTGGGTTAATGAAAATTAATATCAATTTTTTTTCAAATCTATTTCTCATGTGAACAAAGAAAACACGGGACACCTTACAAAGAATCAGAGAAAAGAGCTCACCAACATATTAATTCACAGTAGTGAGGGCTTTATAAAAATAATGAATATATATATGTATGTATATGTTTGTTTAAGCGTGTGAATTAGTTATTAGTTACCAGAATTGTAAAATAAAACATAGGCTTTTTCAACTCTTGTTAACCTTTTAATGAACTTGCACTTATTGATATGATTTTTAAGCAGAAAATTGATCTACTTCTTCAAAAACACTAACATCTACAAACTTACTGATCTCTATTATAGTTTATAATTTTATCACTTGAAAGTGGAATCTTTACTGTGCCCATTTTTGCATGAAATGTTCCCTTGTTATCTCTAATTTTCTTCAAGAGATTTCTAGTCTTTCCCATTCTATTGTTTTCCTCTATTTCTTTGCACTGATCACTGAGGAAGGCTTTCTTATCTCTCCTTGCTATTCATTGGAACTCTGCATTCAAATGGGTATATCTTTCCTTTTCTCGTTTGCTTTTTGCTTCTCTTCTTTTCACAGCTATTTGTAAGGCCTCCTCAGACAGCCGTATTGCTCTTTTGCATTACTTTTTCTTAGGGATGGTCTTGATCCCTGTCTCCTGTACAATGTCATGAACCTCCATCCATACTTCATCAGGCACTCTGTCTATCAGATCTATTCCCTTAAATATATTTCTCACTTCCACTATAGAATCATAAGGGATTTGATTTAGGTCATACCTGAATGGTCTAATGGTTTTCCCTACTTTCTTCAATTTAAGTCTGAATTTGGCAGTAAGGAGTTCATGATTTGAGCCACAGTCAGCTCCCAGTCTTGTTTTTGCTGACTGTACAGAGCTTCTCCATCTTTGGCTGCAAAGAATATAATCAGTCTAATTTTGGTGTTGACCATCTGGTGATGTCCATGTGTAGAGTCTTCTCTTGTGTTGTTGGAAGAGGGTGTTTGCTATGACCAGTGTGTTCTCTTGGCAAAATTCTCTTAGCCTTTGCCCTGCTTCAGTCTGTATTCCAAGGCCAAATTTGCCTGTTACTCCAGGTGTTTCATGACTTCCTACTTTTGCATTCCAGTCCCCTATAATGAAAAGGACATCTTTTTTAGGTGTTAGTTCTAAAAGGTCTTATAGTTCTTCATATAGGTTCAACTTCAGTTTCTTCAGCTTTACTGGTAGAGGCATAGACTTGGATTACCATGATATTGAATGGTTTGCCTTGGAAAATAACAGAGATCATTCTGTCATTTTTGAGATTGCATCCAAGTACTGCATTTTGGAGTCTTTTATTGACTGTGATGGCTACTCCATTTCTTCTAAGGTATTCTTGCCCACAAGGGTAGATATAAGGGTCATCTGAGCTAAACTCACCCATTCCAGTCCATTTTAGTTCGCTGAGTCCTAAAATGTCAACGTTCACTCTTGTCATCTCCTGTTTGACCACTTCCAATTTGCCTTGATTCATGGACCTGACATTCCAAGTTCCTATGCAACATTGCTCTTTACAGCATCGGACCCTGCTTCTATCACCCGTCACATCCACAACTGGGCATTGTTTTTGCTTTGGCTCTGTCTCTTCATTCTTTCTGGAGTTATTTCTCCACTGATCTCCAGTAGCATATTGGGCACCTACCGACCTGGGGGGTTCATCTTTCAGTGTCCTGTCTTTTTGCCTTTTCGTACTGTTCATGGGGCAGGAGTCTGAGTAAACTCTGGGAGTCGGTGATGGACAGGGAGGCCTGGCGTGCTGCAGTCCATGGGGTTGCAAAGAGTCAGACACTACTGAGCGACTGAACGGTACTGAACTGAAGTGTAATCTAAAAAATAATACAAATTAATGTATAAGCAAAACAGAAACAGCCTCACAGACATAGGAAACAAACCTGTGGTTACCAAATGGGGAAAAGAAAGGGGAGAGACAAACTAGGGGTACAGGATTAACTAACTACTACTTACCCGGTGGCTCAGAGAGTGAAGAATCTGCCTGCAACGCAGGAGACCTGGCTTCAATTCCTGGGTGGGGAAGATCCCCTGGAGAAGGAAATGGCAACCCGCTCCAGTATTCCTGCCTGGAAAATCCCATGGACAGAGGAGGCTGGCAGACTTCTGTACACGGGGTCACAAAGAGTTGGACACGCCTGAGTGACTAACACACACACACACACACACGTGTAAAATAGATGAGCAGCAAGGACGATTTTTACAGCACAGGGAGTTATAGCCACTATTTTGTTGTTGTCCAGCTGCTAAGTGGTGTCTGACTCTGCGACCCCATGGATTGCAGCACTGCAGACTTCTCTGTCCTTCACTATCTCCAGGAGTTTGCTCAAACTCATGTCCGTTTAGTTGGTGATGCCATCCAACCATCTCATCCTCTGTTGTTCACAGCACAGGAAATTGAAGCCATTATTTTTTTTTTTCTTTTTTTTTTTTTTTTATTATTATTATTTTTTTTTTCCAGTGGGTTTTGTCATACATTGATATGAATCAGCCATGGATTTACATGTATTATTTTGTAATAACTTATAATGGAATACAATCTGCAAAAATAGTGAATCACCATACTGTTGGTACACCTGAAACTAATATAATATTGTAAATCAACTGGACTTCAAGGGAAATAAAAAGACTATGCATTTGTCATTGGTCAGGGAAGCAGAGAGCAGACCCAGCCCTTGGACTTGACCTGAAGGAGCCTCAGGGCAGTCCTGCCAGTGGCCCCAGAGACCCCGCAGAGTCCATCAGCACGGCTCTAGGGCAGGAGTTCTGGGAAGTGTCCTTAAGCAGAACTGACAGGAGCTATGTAATGAAGTCATCTCCTTAGAAATTGTGACAAATTGTAAGCAGAAAAAGTACTGTGATTTATCACCAAACATCCTGAACTGACAACTGAGTAAATGGAACCAAAAGATTCGATGCAGTTCATTTGGAGAAATGAAGAAAAACTGGCCTCAGAGTTCTCCATTAGCAACATGGAGCAGAAAATTGAGGATGTGTTATTTAACCAAACATACCCTAAACCAACAGACATTTATAACAAAAAATTATCAAAAAGGCTGACCAGGCATCAGAAATGCATTTTTTTCTCTGTTATTTTATAGGAGAAAAATGTATACCCTAAACCGGTGCTTGTATTTATTAGATGCTGGGTATGTTCTTCTGGAAGGAAACTGGAATCTGATGGAAAGATTATTCTGGTGACCACAGTTTTGCTTATTCATCCTTTATTAGCTTAAAATAAATAATCTGTGCTCTATGTGGGATTTGAGGAAGCTACAAAGAGTTATCAGAATGTCCCCTACTCCTTGAACAAATCAGTTTTCAATGAAGTGATTAGAGAGCATGAGTCCCAACAGAGTTCACAGCTCTTGCTGTGAGACTCTAACCAGAGCAAATTAGAGGACCTAGAGTTTCCAAAATGTATATATGTGATATATTATGTATGATCATTGAAATATTATGCATGGCATATGATATGTATGATGTATGATAATGTTCAATATGTTATGTATGATAATATAGTACATATGCCATATGATGCATCTGTATGGTGATGTTTAATATGTGTGATAATATAGTACATGTGGTATATGATACACAGATAATGAGGTATGATATGTGATAATTGTTATATTATCTACGATATATATGATTATATAGCACATATGATACTCATGATAATATAATACTTATATATTTATGTTGTGCTTTTAACAAAAGTATGTACATAATATATTCTAACAGTTGGTTATAATAGATTGGGACAACACTGCCAAAGAGATCTCTGTTTGTCTGATATTGACAATTAAAAATATACTGAGAAGTATTGAATAAATACAGCCAAACAGGCCTCTTCTCTGTCCTGCAAAACATCACAAAGTTTGTGCCTTTTCCCTCTTCTACTGCATGTTAACCGTTCCTCAGAGGATGCAGGATGTGGTTTTCAGAGCTGTTTCATCTTCACTCTCTCCCAGCTCCCCTGCCACAGTCTCCCAGGAGCATCCTCTAACACCACTGTGCAGATTTACTCACTGGCAGTGAGCTTCCCCGGTGACGCAGTGATCAAGAGCCCTCCTGCCAATGCAGGAGATACAAGAGAGGGGAGTTTGATCCCTGAGTCGGGAAGATCCCCTGGAGAAGGAAATGGCAACCCACTCCATCGTTCGTGCCTGGAGATTTCCATGAATGGAGGAGCCTGGTGGGCTACAGTCTGTGGGGTTGCAAGGAGTCAGACGTGACTGAACACACATACATAGTAGGCAGACACTCAGTGAGGGAAAATGTTTAAAAGGGAACATAATCCATATTGATCACAACTCCCCATAAAGGTAAAATGAAGCCTTGCATTTATACTCTCCAGAAATCCTTTATGTGTGTGCTTAGCCCTGGGGGAAAGATTGTCAAAAAAAAATGAAAAGAGCTGAAACATATTTATTTTATGCACTCAAGTTATCCTTGAGCCTATATTTGTATTATTAATGATAACCCCATTCCACACACACATACACTCACACATATTCGTAACAAACAGCATTTTCTTAACTGTAACCTCCCCAAAAAGAAAAACATTTCAGTGTAACATCTATATTGATCACTTGAAAAGCTGTAAAATTCTATTCCAGAGGTTTCTAATGTTACAAGGGGCTTTGTTGATGGAGTGAACGATGTTGACAAGCACAAACAGAAAGCAATTCAAATGGTGGAATCGTATGCAACAGAAAGAGATAGAGATACATGATTTAGAGATATTTGGAAGGTCTGCTAAAATAAAACATTTACAATATTAAAGCTACCAAGACACAAGCTACAAGACACAGCCACAAGACTGTGTGAGAGAAAGAAGATAGCTTTGTACTTATATTTGGAAGAAGATAGGTTTTTAGCCTTGGAAGGAAAGCTATGACACACCTACCTAGAAAGTGTATTAAAAAGCAGAGACATCATTTTGCCGACAAAGGTTCATCTAGTCAAAGCTGTGGTTTTTCCGGTAGTCGTGTATGGATGTGAGAGTTGGACCATAGAGCAGGCTGAGTGCTGAAGAATTGGTGTTTTGGAATTGTGGTGCTGGAGAAGATTCTTGAGAGTCCCCTGGACAGCAAGGAGATCAAACCAGTCAATTCTAAAGGAAATCAACCCTGAATATTCATTGGAAGGACTGATGCTGAAGCTCCAAAACTTTGGCCACCTGATGCGAAGAGCCGACTCATTGATAAAGACTCTGATGCTGGGAAAGATTGAGGGCAAGAGGAGAAGGGGGTGGCAAAGGATGAGATGGTTGAATGGCATCACCAACTTAATGGACAGGAATTTGAGCAAACTCCGGGAGATGGTGAAGGATAAGGAAACCGGAAATGCTGCAGTCCATGAGGTTGCACAGAGTCGGACACGACTGAGTGACTAAACAACAACAAGGTTTTTATTATTATTATTATTTAAACAACAACAAGGTTTTTAGCAAATGTGTCCTTCAGTGGCCCTATAACTGGACAGGACTTTGCAGGGCATTTTTGTGAAAGTTATTTAGCCTGTCTTGAGCTTCATATTCTCAAACTGTGAAACAGTGCCCAGATCATCCTCATGTCTCAGAAGTGGGTGAACATTTGAATGAAATATGCAAGATACACAGCTCAATGCCTGATAGATGATCCACCCTCACTTCCTTGCAGCAGGTACCGCAATTAGAATGGAACTGTGTTGGGTAATTATTACATCCCAGGCACAGGGCTTGACCCTGATCCATTCCTATGGATCAGGAAACATGTTTTCCAGCTAAGTTTGACATCACTGACTCAGTGAGGGTAGTACAGGATCAGAACTTCCTTTCTTGATTATCTTCCCAGCATAAAAAAATCACTCTTACCTCACATGAATTAAACCAGCTTCCTTTTGAGAAGCCAATTCTCCCATCTCTTCCTAAAATGTGATGTGATTTCATTTTACTATGAATTAAGTACAAAAGTCAGGAAATCAACTACAACAGGAATTCTGCAGTGTGTTGCCATTTGAAAAATGAGAAATATAATTTTATCAAAGGAGTTTTTTCTGTTTTTCTATGATAATCATTGACTTGAACATTAACAACTTGGTCATGAGTCAATTTTGTTTTTAGCATTTTTCATTTGCTGGACACTTAAAGAAATAAAACCCCTGCTTTCATGGTGTTTGCATTCATTTCTCCCACAGAGAAACCACGGGAAGCCTGCTTTGACCCTGGAAACATAATGAATGGGACGAGGATCGGGACGGACTTCAAGCTCGGCTCGACCGTCACTTACCAGTGTGACTCTGGCTACAAGATCGCTGACCCGTCTTCCATCACGTGTGTGATTGGAGTGGACGGGAAGCCCGCGTGGGACCGGGTCTTGCCCTCTTGCAATGGTACGTGCCGACACGTGGGGCCAGAGCTGCCTTCAGAGATAGCTTCCCTCTGGAACTCGGACCCTCATTCAGGAGAGGGGCTGCACATCAGTCCTCTGCCCCATCAGTGGGGTGACCCCACAGAGCAACGTGGGATAAGGATTTGGCCTGCCTTGAGCGTTTCATTTGATTTACTCAGGTTTCTGGGAGGGGGTTATTTTTCTTTCACTTAGATAGTTGGGCATTTCTAACTGTGAAAACTGTGCATTGTATTAAATTCAAACATACTTTGAACTTATGAGGGAAGATAAATTCTCTAGCCACAGACTCAATGAAAAAAAAAAAAAAGAGGTCACATTTAGGCGATAGATAAATAATCTAATTTTAAATTAGAGGTTTTTCCATATCTCAAGACCCAGGAAGCACAGTTTCTGTTAACTAGTCATCATATGTATGTGCTTAAAACATCAAAGAATGATTTTTC
This sequence comes from Dama dama, assembly GCF_033118175.1. Taxonomy (NCBI): domain Eukaryota; kingdom Metazoa; phylum Chordata; class Mammalia; order Artiodactyla; family Cervidae; genus Dama; species Dama dama. The sequence goes on along the minus strand of NC_083712.1, from coordinate 10,104,289 downwards.
CTTATTTATTTAAATTTAAATAAAACTTAAGAATTCCAAATCATTAAGCAGAAATGACATCTCCCATATTTTATTTGGGATATCTCATGAAGAACAGCACATTTGTGCTGAATTAATGTCTGTGAATTACTCAGATCACCAATTAAGCTAAGTGAATGTTGCTATATTTTAAACATCTTCATAGTTTGTATATTAAAGGACATATTTTGGCCTAGTTTGTTTTAAAGGCATGACATAATTTTTCTTTCTGTTGCCTACAGTTCTTGTTCATTGAGGTTTCCTACTGAGTTAGAACAGAAATGGAAACAGCCTCGAGTCCCTTGCATGGGTCAAAATGGCTTCTGTTTATGTTGGTTTTGGTTTACATATATTCCAATTAACCAAATGGATGAGTTAGTTTCTTGTTACCATCTGCAATGAATGTTGTTGCATGTCCTTATTCATTTAGGAAATGGTCTGTTTAATACATTAATTACCAGAGAACAAGAGCATATTCATTTTCCTATTATTATCATAATAATATAAAAGAATTTCTAGCATAAGAAAAGTGATTCCTATTTCTCAGATTACCACAGTAACATGGACAGAATAATTATTACTAATTAAACAAGAATTCTCTATATTTGTTTCTCAATTGCACAAATGTTTGGTTGCTTTGAAGTATATCATGCAGTTTTGGTGCTTATCTTCAAATCTGGGGAAGAATGTATAAGCACAGTGCAATTTATCAAAGTAGCAGAGGACCTAAAATGCCGCGTCTGTTTTCTTTTATTTCATCCTTTTTAGTTTTCATTGTTTCCTATTATCATAAAGTAATATTCTTTCATCCTATTTGTGAACAAAATAAATCTTTGCAGAAATGCTGGAAGACTCTTTCTATCAATTAACATGTATCATTTAATTTTTTTAAAAAATCAACCATACAAATTCAACCATGTTGTTTCTGAAATATATACACATATATAGTTATATATTTCAGACTGGTAGGCTGCAGTCCACAGGGTCTCAAAGAGTCAGATATGATTGAGCAACTAAGCACAACAGTTACACTTGAACAAATATATCGGAAGATGTGATTCCTGATTGATAAGATTCCTGTGTGATCATCTGGCCATCCAAATATTAGCCCAGTGAAGATTTATTTCCACTTTTCATTTATGCTTCTTGTTTAAAATTTGAAATAGTTTAACTTTTTCTTACAGAAAATGGATATTTGCAAAAGGATCTGCTTGAATTTTATATGTCTAAAAGAAAATAAATTTCTGTTCTTCATTTGTTCTTATCTTTAAAAATTTGAACTTTGAGTGTTTAGGAAAATTTATTAGGTGCATGTATAAATATAAATGTATATATATACATATATATATATATATATTGGAAATAACGTGGTTGAATTTGTATGGTTGATTTTTTAAAAGTTAAGTGATCCATCTCAACTGGTAGAAGTCTTCCCACGTTTCACTGAGAACCTTGAGCTTTGAAGTTTAGCGTAGAAAATTTCCTCCATCTAAAAGTAAAAACACTTTTTTTCTATTTAAGATTGTTAAAAAAAAGAAGTCATGGCAATTGTTTTAGGGTGATAAAATTGCTCTGAGTTAAATACATTAGCATGAAGGCTGCTCTTAGCTTAGTTAAGTGAAATCTCTACTAGTGTAAAGTTGTCAGGTGTCTAAGCTGTCTCCGCTGACTTTTTAGAGCATGACTTCTGTTTCCAGGCATGTAAAGCAGGCCCTGGGAAATCTGCGCAGTCATCAGTGAGGTGCTTTGACGCCAGCATCAACATCTGAGGAGCGTTATTCATCCTGGCCATCCATTAGGACTTAACAGTGTGCTAATCAAAAGCTTAAGCACGTTATCTCTGATTTCTATCCTTTTAATGCTTGAAAACTGTCACACCGAGAAGATATAAGCTGTAGAAATACAAACTTTCCCTCAGACTGAAAATAACTTTGAATCCACATCACAGAAGGTGTACCCAGGATAAGGAAGCGTGTAGTCAGGCCACAGAGAGTGCAATCAGGGTCATCTCAGTGGATACGTAGTATTCTAAACAGATGAGCAGACATGGACCTCTTTTTAAGTAAAAATAGGAAAAATAGAAGGATTTGCAATTTAATCCCAAAACTGGGTTTTTCAAAACTGGAATTTAATTGGATGTCTACTTTAAGATGCTTAGCAATAGTATTTTGAATATCCAGGCTACAGTTTTTTTTTCTATTTTCTCAGCAAGTGCAATGCTGAGAGTAAATAAGATGATCAGAGGGAAAATAAACACACAGTCTGTCTCTCACTGAGTTGTGCATGTAGCACCTCATCAGTGTACCTGCCTTAACTTTCTACTTTTGGGTTCCTTCAGCTTTCAGTGGGACTTACAAGAAGAGACCGCAGATACATTAGTAAACTATACCTTTCACTCTTGAGCTGAATCTGTGATGAAAAGATAGCAAAGACTAAAAATGATTATTTTTCTTTTAGTCTCATAGTAATTAGAGAATAGAAAATGGAAATAATCTTTGTATCACTTAAGTTAATATGGTGTTTGAGATCAACTGGAAAATTCTAGTGAGACTTTTGAAGTAACTTAAGAATTTGTCTTTATTTGACCTGTTCCTACTCTCATGAGAACTGTTTCCATTATTATTTTAGCATGTCTGAGAACATTCTTAAAAATAATATTAGGTCCTCCTCTTAAGTTGAATTACTTTTATTCTCACCTGCTCAATCTTTGCTTTTCTTCTTATTTCCCTCTTGATGGAGATGTAACATCCATTTGTGACTATGATGCTTTGTTAGGTCTTTGCATATTCATGCTGACTGCACATGCTGACATTTTCAGGTCCCTGTCACCTGCCGCGTGGTTACCCACAGCACGTAATTCTCGGTTGGTCTCTTTCAGCCCCCTGCGGAGGCCAGTACACAGGGTCAGAGGGGGTGGTATTGTCACCCAATTACCCCCACAACTATACCACCGGTCAGACCTGCCTCTATTCAATAACGGTGCCAAAGGAATTCGGTAAGGTTTTCTTATTTTCAATTCACTGTCATATCTCTGTGTTAAGATCCCCATCATTTAATAAACAAATACATCAGCTCTTGACTTAATGAAATAGTATAAAAGAAGATGATATGTGACAGGTTTTCCAAAGGTGTCTCATAAAAGATCTGCTGCAGGTCTTTTATCAGTGTGATGGAAAATGCTTAAACTTCCTTCTCCGATTCCAGTCCAGAATTAGCAGAATAATTTTGGCGTTGTTCTTGTTTTTGTTAGGAAGCATTCTCTCATTTGGTTGTTTGTGTATGAGGAAGATCATTGCCTCACATGTGGGCCAGGGGAACCTGATCAGTCTGTGAGATACTGGCGTGTATATTTGGTTATTGATTACTCTGGAAATCACTGGGTCAGTGAACCCACCTTTGAGTGACTGCAGATGTAAAAGCAGGCAGTGCCCTATCTGACCCCTCCAAACCTGACATCCCAAGTTTGCTTCCTGAACTTGGCTTCCAGCCTGAGCCAATTTTCTGGGATGGCTTCGTGTCTAGATGGCCCCCCCACTGACTGGCTCCTGGCGGCTTCCTCAACATCTCCCCTCTCACTCTAGACCGGGAAGATACTTCTGTGTTGGATTCTTTCCCAGAGTTGGAAGAGAATAGCTTTTATAATTTTATGGAATAGTTCCTTTCTCCCAACAGTAAAAGTTAAAACCCAACATACTCTACTTTTTTTTCTTTGCATTCAAAATAGCAGCCACCCACTCATAGAAATAAAACTGACAAAAATTCTAAGGTTCCATTCTGTTTGAGGGCAAATATTTTAAAAACATATTTATGTGATGAGAAAGTTAATTGCTGCTTAAGAAACTTGCATATGGGAGACAGATGATTTCTATGAACTTCTTTTATATTAATCGCAGGCTTCTGCAAATCTAATAAAAACCTCCTCCAAGGACTTACTTCAGCCTCTGATAGTTTAGATCATGGGCCTTCATGAACAGTGCAAAGCAATGTACTCAGTATCTTAAGCTCCTTCTTTCAGGCAGTTCTCAAGGGTGACTGAGTTTCCAGGCAAGGCTTCCCTTGTGTCATTTTGCTCTGTTAAGAAAATAAGGTGTCTGATACTTAGAGGGTGATAGATGCGATCACAGAAACCAGGCCAGAGGGACCAGACTCCCAAGAAAGTCCACTGACTGTATCAGTAAGTGGAAAATGGAAAATACCAATTTAACTTAAAAACTGAAAGACTGGCTTCAAAATATTTATTTTGTTATAAAAAATGAACAGTAAAACTTAAGTCCTAGATTTCCACTCTTTAGGATGACTGACGACTCTAAAAGCCTCTGTTTATTGTTGTTGTTGTTGAGTCACTGAGGCACATCCATCTCTTTGTGACCCTTTGGACGGCAGCACACCAGGCTCCCCAGTCCTTCACTGTCCCCCAGGGTTTGCTCAGATTCATGCCCATGAAATCGGTGATGCCATCCAACCATCTCATCCTTTGCTGCCCCCTTCTCCTCCTGTCCTCAGTCTTTCCCAGCATCAGGGTCTTTTCGAATGAGTTGGCCCTTGGCATCAGGTGGCCAAAGTATTGGAGCTTCAGCTTCAGCATTAGTCCTTCCAATGAATATTCAGGGTTGATTTCCTTTAGGACGGACTGGTTGATGTCTCTGCTATCCAAGGGACTCTCAAGTCTTCTTCAGCACCACAGTTTGAAGGCATCAATTCTTTGGCTCTCAGCCTTCTTCATGGCTCTCACATCTGTACGTGACTACTGGAAAAAACATAGCTTTCGGTATATGGACCTTTGTCAGCAAAGCGATATTTCTGCTTTTTAATATGCTGTCTAGGTTTGTCATAGCTCTCCTTCCAAGGAGCAAACATCTTTGAATTTCATGGCTGCAGTCACTGCCTGCAGTGATTTTGGAGCCCAAGAAAATAAAGTCTGTCACTGCTTCTACTTTTTCCCATCTATTTGCCATGAAGTGATGGGACCTTGTTCATTTCTTTATTTTTAAAAAAGCACTTTGTGCCAACCCACCCCTTCATTTTCAGTGGTGTTTGGGCAGTTCGCCTATTTCCAGACGGCGCTGAATGACCTGGCAGAGCTGTTTGATGGGACGCACCCTCAGGCCAGACTACTCAGCTCCCTCTCGGGGTCTCACTCAGGTAAACCTTCCGTGAGCTCTGTCTTTCATTCTAGTCACACAGCCAGGAGAATTAATATTAAGCTTGTCTATTTTTATTTTCTTTTGTGGAGGAGAAATTTAATCATCTTTGAATTTGCTTGCTTGCTTAGTAAAATCTTATTTTCAGTGTAAAATTTCAAATGCATTTTAATCCCACATATAAAGCCACCTGACTTTATTTATTTATTTTTTTTTTACTGAGACCACAGAAAATGTAATGCTTATCTCAGAAGAAAATAAAAATATCAGAAAATAAATACCCTGTTATTTTCTATCCTATAGATGATCTCTGATTTTCCCTCCAGGTGAGACACTGCCTTTGGCCACATCCAACCAAATTCTGCTCCGATTCAGCGCCAAGAGCGGGGCTCCAGCGCGGGGTTTCCACTTCGTGTATCAAGGTGCGTCTCTGCCCTCTTTGCCCTCCTCCCACACCACACGTACCACTGTTTTCAGCACCAAAAGCGTGACTTGTACTTCATTTAATAATTGAGAGTTTGAGGGTATCCGCATAATTATAATAACATTACTTAATAAAAATACTGAAGTTTTTCTTTTGACAAATATGATATTTCTAAGACAAAGATACAATTGTGCTTCCATTTATTTGACAGGGTCAGGAAACAAATATTTATGAGATTACCTTAGTATAGCACTCCACTGTTTGCAAAATAATTTCAAATGTGTCAATATTATTTCACCTAATTAAGTAAAATATTTCATAATAGATTTTAGTAACCGTCTTAATGAAACACACTTAAAACACGTTGTACGATTCCAAACCTTGCTGTAAAAAATTAATTGAAAAAGAAATGTAACAAAACCAAACTAAACCCAAGGTACCACCCATGTTTCTACCACTGGAGGTACCTATTTTATTTTGCTTAAGTTCTAACTTCAGGTACAGTCACATCTTTACATTTATTTTTGAACTTGGAGCTTATTCAAAATGCTTGAAATTGCGCAAAGGTTCTGAACCATGAAGATTTCTTTCCTGTTTCTAGTTCACCTTTAGTTTGCATATCCATTATGTGAATTTGAGAATACACCCCATGGACTGAAAAGTTTGTCCACTTTCAGAGGCACAGGGAAAGTCTCTGGATCTAAATTGTGATAACTGTCCAGCTGAGATCGGAAAGAGGTTGTCATTTTCAGAGATACGCTAACTTCCTGTTCAAAAGTGAGAGGAATACTTAGCGTTTCGAGGTCTCAGTGTTCCTGGAGGCTGGAGCTATTGCAGGCGGCTCTTGAACGTTTTCTTCAGCAAAGGAGGAGAATAACTTCCTGGCAAAAATTTCATTCCTTTAATAAGGACTTTTCCAGAAAGCATCCTCAACAACATCATGGTTTTCATCAAGTTATAGAGAATAACAATCTGTCATGTCATTCATAAATCATTTATGATAATCACACACTGAGAAATGCACGGCCTCAAAATATTTCACGATAAAACCCCTTCAGTATTCAGTAATAATATGATTTAAAAGTTACGGAAAGCGTGAGCATGTTTGACAGGTCAGGAGAAGTACCTCTAATCCAGTTTAAGAAGCACTTGCTTGTGTGACTATGCTATTACATTAAAATTAATTGCATTGTTCAAATTGAACTTTTGTTAAAATGTAAATAACCAAACCAGTAAATATTGCCTTTATAGTAGAGGGTCCAATTTAAGCAACTCACTTCTCACCTAATCCTAATTTTCTTTAAATCAATGCTGTATTACTTTGCAGAAGCAAATTCACAAACCAAACTAAGTTGGAATGACATCTAAGGAAACTGGGCTACTTAGTTCAAGTACATTTTTTTGTCCTGGAAAGCTTCAAGTGCCTAGCATTGGCTACCTTGTTTAGGGACTTCCTGTAATTTTTTATAAAGATTAGAAAATTGATCAGATTATCAGATAAAATACCTGAGGCACATGATCCTACATCTATCCTGTTTGCAAATATTTTCTTTAGAAGCCATGGTTTTTAAAATGACACTTCTTGTTTTAAAGCAACATCATCATTAGTTTGCAATTGGATGTGTTCAGTGGCTCAGCTGTGTCCGACTGTTTGTGAGCCTTTGTACTGTAGCACACCAGGCTCCTCTGTCTGTGGGATTTCCCAGCCAAGAATACTGGAGTGGGTTGCCATTTCCTTCTCCAGGGGGTCTTCCTGACCCAGGGATCATTAAAATATATGAAATTCAGAAAAGTAGAAAGAAAAGCAAATCCTTCTATAGAAGCAATGTATTTTCCTTGTGCTGAAGGATGTATGATGACTGTAACATGCTCAGTATTTCTTCTAAGGTTCCAATGTGTCTCCTTTTCTTGTTTTCTTACTGCAGTGAGTTTATGCAAAAGTTGATGCCTTTTTATCAAAGCCCAAACCTTTGGAGCTAAAGAATTAGGATCTTGAATGCAATTTATCAATCACTCAGAAGCACATGGGAAAGTTTTCAACCCCTCTCGAAAGTAAAATTGAACATTGCCTTTTGAAAGATAGTAGTTAAGTGGAAACCTAGAAATTATTACAACTCTATTGTGTAAAAACTTTCTGAATATTGCTTTCATGTGCTACTTAGAGCTTCATTCCTCCATAAGCCATTAACGCTTAACATTGTGCAGGACTTCTGACTTCTGTGACTGTACGCGGTCTAGCCCTTGTTCACAGACATCCCTGTTGTAAAGGGCTGTTCAGGGAGCCATGAAGAATGGGTGCAGGTGTCAGATGCAGAAAACCTGTGCGTGACCCAGGCATGCTCCCTGCCCCACTGTGTGGTCCTGGTGAATAACACAGAGACAGTGCTGGTGAGGATGCTGCTGTCCTCCTGATCTTGTGAAGAAACGGAAGTGTAGAGGCCTCTTTATTATTTGTATTTTTTACAGAATATTGTAACTTTATGTCTTTGTTGTTGTTGTTCAGTCACTAAGTTGTGTCCAGCTCTTTGAGACCTCATTGACTGCCGCACACCAGATTCCCCATCCCTCACCATCTTCTTGAGTTTGCTCAAGTTCATGTTCATTGAGTTCATTGAGCCATCCAACCATCTCATCCTCTGTTGTCCCCTTCTCCTCCTGCCTTCAGTCTTTCCCAGCATCAGAGTCTTTTCCAATGAGTCAGCTCTTGGCATCAGGTGGCCGAAGTTTTGGAGCTTCAGCTTCAGCATCAGTCCTTCCAATGAATATCCAGGGTTGATTTCCTTTAGGATTGACTGGTTTGAGCTCCCTGCTGCCCAAGGGACTCTCAAGAGTCTTCCCCAGTACCACAGTTCCAAAGCATCAAATTCTTCAGTGCTTAGCCTTCTTTATGGTCCAGCTCTCACATCTGTACATAACTACTGGAAAAATCACAGTTTTGACTATTGTTGGGTTTTATTTGTTTGTTTGCTTCCCGTGCTTCTTGCAGGTAGAAGGACACATTCGTAAAGTGAGGTAGGTAAGAGGGTGGTGGAATCTTTCACCACCACAAATTCTCTAAGCTATAGACATGAGCAGACAGCTGTCTTACTGCACCTATTTTAGGGTAGAAGGGGGAAAAAAAAAAGAAAACAATGACAGCAATAAAATAAACCTGAAGGCAGACAAGAATGACTTATCCAAGTAAAGCAGTCTTTCCTTTTTCATTGAATGACAGATAAACATATTCTATTTCTCAAAATCACTCTGTTCTCGTAGTTGAAAAATCTATCCTGACAAGCCAGGACTAGTCTGTGAATTCAAACATACATGAGTGAATTATGCACAACACTTTATGCTCAATCTTCTTTGTAAGAAGTATGCATTTTATAAGCTCTTGATACAACATGTGAATTTCTTAGAACTGGAAAACTAACTAAGCATTATAATTTTTGCCATCTTAGAAAATATGAGACCTGGGGAAAATCAACTAAAACATGTATTTGCTTGCCTAGGAAGGACGTCAAGCGAAGAAAACCTTAGTGTAAATTCTTCCTCCCAAACTTAGAAAAAGCATTTCCACTCCCTGTTCCTGTCTTCCCCATAGTCAGAATATTGCCCGTTTTCAGATTATGAAAGTCCCAGAGGGTAGCACCCAGTCTCTGCACAGCGCAGTCCATGGCCTGAGAAGCCAGTCACGTGCTTACCACCCTCTGATCCAGGCAAACCTCATCCCCTTCCACTCGGCCCTGGGCTGATCTCAGTTTGCTTCACAGCATTCACTGAAAGATGGAGAATAATTGCTTGTTGTTGTCGTTGTTGTTCAGTTGGCAAGTCATGTCAGACTCTTTGTGACTCCATGGACTGCAGCATGCCAGGCTTCCCTATTCTTCACTTTTTTACACCATTTGTTCAAACTCATGTCCATTGGGTCGGTGATGCCATCCAACCATCTCATCCTCTGTCGTCCCCTTCTCCTCCCACCTTCAATCTTTCCCAGCATCAGGGTCTTTTCCAATGAGTCAGCTCTTGGCATCAGGTGGGTAAAGTATTGGAGCTTCAACTTCAACATCAGTCCTTCCAATGAATCTTCAGGATTGATTTCCTTTAGGATGGACTGGTTTGATCTCCCTGCCGTCCAAGGGACTCTCAAGAGTCTTCTCCAGGATCACAATTTGAAAGCATCAATTCTTTGGCACTCAGCCTTCTTTATGGTCCAATTCTCACATCCATACATGACTACTAGAATAATTGCTACTGGCATGGCATTTCTCTGTGGTATGGCCTGCAATCTCCAGGTGAGGAAAGATTAGAGATTTCTCCATATTTAGATTATCATTGTATTTATTTGTTTATCCCTCTCATGCTGCTGTTCAACTGTAACACAATAATCAGACACTAAAATATGACAAATATAAGCTGTGAGCAATATGTTTACAATAGAATATTACATTCTGTGTTGTTTTCAGTTACAGAAAAATATTCTGTAATATTAATTTTCTCATAGTTATTAGACAGTACACAATTTTATCAACTTTTGCCTTCTGATCAAAAATATTTCAACACTGAATTGAAGCTTAGTTTATTCAAAACAGTCTTCTGGCTTCCATTCTCATAGAAGTGCTTCCAGCAATTTACCCAAATGGTGTCAGTTATTGCTTGGGTTCAATTCAACCCAAGATGCCAGAGTATCAGGAAAAGGACCATAAAGACAGAAGGATTATTTGTAAGTAAAATGTCCCCCTCAGAAGGCTGCACTTTCGAAGAAGGTACTCAAAGACAGGAAGATGGGGATCTCGGAGGTGATAAACATGAACTGACTTTCAATGCAGGGACAGAAGTCAATATGCAAACTCGCGAGTGCGTACCTGGTGGATCTCAGTGTCGGTTTGGGGTGACCAGCCCCTTTGCCCCTGAAGTGTTTTTCGAACTTTATCTTGTGCCTCCTTTTGTAAACAGGAAAATCGCTTATAGTGATTACTCCCTGACGATCAGTGCATTCTGATCTACAGCCTGAGTGGATGCCTCACTGGATGGAGGCTCACCTGCCGTGCTCAGGGTCAAAGACCCTGAGATCTGCACGCTGTGGAGAACGTGGGGACACGCAGAGAGCTGGGGGTGGCCACAGGAGGCCGGCCCATGTGGTGGGCCTGAAGGTGCTGCCGTGGGCTCAGCGCTGTCAGGGGGCATCTTCATCTGTACGTGGACGTGGGAGGGATGGAGCAGGGCTGACCGGGATCAGTAGAGGTGGCAGACCTGTGAGTCTGGGGAGGGGATTTGGGGTCTTTGTGTGGCTCGAGCAGTGCTCCCAGCAGTGCCTGTGATCACAAACATACAGTGGCCTCCAAGACTGGGTGTGGTCTGCAGTGGAACCAGCTCTCAGGGAGCCAGCGGCCAGGTGTCAGGGTCAGGGCCGCTCCTCGTGTTTCCCACTCCTTCAGCAAGTGATGTCCCGCCAGCTAGAGTGTACTGCCAAGCTTTGCTCTTTGCTGTGTAATCTGTTCTTTTCATTTACAAATACACAGTTGTAATATTAGACACTGGGGAAGGGTCAGTGCCCCCTCCAGCCCCAAACGGCTCCCCGCTCCCTGCCTCCCACCTTGGAGAACTGCTGGTCCAGGGGGAAGACCCTGGGAAGGAGAAGGAGAAGGTTGGCTCTGCCCTCAGCCACTCCCACTGTCCTCTTCTTCCTCCCAAGTCTTTCCTAACAGGATGAATCCTGTAACTGTATGTATGTTACTTATGGTATGTTCTTTTTTTTTTCTCTTTTCTTAATTTTATTATGGTAACATGAGATTTACCCTCTCATGTTATGCTTCCAATCATTGTTTAAGATGAGCAGTTAGCATTTTGTAAAGTTCGCAGTGCATGGTTCAGTGTCCTTGGGGCTTCCCAGGTGCCACAGGGGTAAAGAATCTGCCTGTCAATGCAGGAGACGTGAGAGATGCGGGTTTGACCCCTGGGTTGGGACGATCCCCTGGAGGAGGGCATGGAAACCCATTCCAGTATTCTTGCCTGGAGAATCCCATGAATAGGGGAACCTGGTGGGCTGCAGTCCATGGGGTAGCGAAGGGTCAGACACAACTTAGCACTCACGCAACACAGCATCATTAACTGTCCACAGCTTTGTCAGCCGATCTGATCGGTAGAACTTGGGAGTCTTGAATGACTGCCGTTGAATGGTGACTCTGCCTCCCCTACCCCTCCCCGCCACCTCCCGGCAACCACCGGCTGCTCTCTGCTCCTCTAAGCTTGTCTCGTAATTGCTTCCGATCCATGGGACCGTGCAGCATTTGTCCTTCTGCAACAGACTTGTTCCACTTCCCTAATGTCCTATGGGTCCGCCCATGTTGTTGCAAGTAGCACAATTTCCTTCCTTTTCAGAGAGCTGAATAATATTCTATTGTGTGTATATACGACATTATTCATTCATTGGTGGACATGAGGTTGTTTCCTTAAGTTGGCTGTTGCAAATAATACCCTTACGTAATGGCGGTGCAGATGTCTCTCCAGGGGAGGGATTCCATTTCCTTCAGATAAACACTCAGAAGTAGAATTGCTGGGTCGTGTGGTAGTTCTGTTTTTAATTTTGCTTTTTAATCACCACGGCCACATTATAAGTAATCCTTTATATAGCAGCTCTTCTCACTGGAGTCTGAGGTCCTTGAGGATAAGTGCAAGTTCTTAGTCATCTCATTATCACCAGCACAATAATCTGAGTACTTAGTTAAGTTCAATGCCTGAATATCACTCTGTCCTCATAAAGCGCCGATTCTCCATGTGCCATGTTTTCCCCGTCTGTGATGGGAATCTGAGGTGGTCCTCAGGGTTGATTTGAGGAGGCATGTAGATGAGTAGGTGCTCTCTGAGCCATTCCTCATAGAGACTGCAAAAGACATTATTAATTTCCGCATCAGCAGAAACTCTCTCTGGACTCATCTTAGATCTGTTTCCAAGGAGATGCCATGGCTTTGTGCTGCAGACCCAGATGGTTGTGCTGTGTGTCTTGCTTCTAGCTGTCCCGAGGACCAGTGACACCCAGTGCAGCTCTGTCCCCGAGCCCAGGTACGGGAGGAGAATCGGTTCCGAGTTCTCGGCGGGGTCCATCGTCCGCTTCGAGTGTAACCCGGGCTACCTGCTTCAGGGCTCCGCAGCCATCCGCTGCCAGTCTGTTCCCAGCGCCCTGGCCCAGTGGAATGACACGGTCCCCAGCTGTGTGGGTAAGTGTGTGTCCCCACGGTGTGACCACCAGCATGGGGTCCGCAGTCCCAGGTCACAGAGGTACTAACAAGCTCTCTTTAGTCCACGTAAGCGGACTCTTGCTCCAGACCTGTTTAAAGGGAAAATTATTTTATCAGAAATAATTGAGTAGCAGCCAAATCCTAAAAATTACTGTGTTTCATGAAACAAGGCATCAGATTAACAAGTATGAAACGTGATTTCCTTTTTGATACTTATTAAGTATGCCATCACAAGCCATGGGTATACAACATAATTTCATTTGTAGGGAAAATCATTATAATGTTGATTTGTTACATGACTTGTGTAATGCCCTTTTAATAAATTGGTGCTGATGAAGATCTGAAAAATAGTAGGTTAATGCATCCCAAATAACAAAGACTTTGTGGTGATAGTTTATTTGCTTCATTTTGTGTAAGGACCTCCAGGGCAATCATGATTAGCACTTGAATTCATTTGTGCCTTTTAAGCGTCTCTTCTCTCTGGATTTGCTCACAAATCCCATTAGTATCAGTTGGAGCTGCCTGTCTGCATATAGAAGAGAAAACCACAGAGCTTCTTAACTTGTAGTAGAGCAATTACTCTAAACAGAATTCACTTCAGAGATGCTGTTGTTGGGTACAGTGTCTAAGACTTAGCAGCATAGCAGATGATAATCTATGGTATTGATCATTTAAAAGAAAACAGACTAAGTCTGACCTTGGCTACAAGTGCCTTTTAAAGTGTCATAGTCCATGTAAGACATCTCTTAATAGCTGATCACACAGTGAAGGAGCAGTGAGTACAGAATCAGTGTTCTTCACTGTACTTTATTTATCCTAATTGTGGGTTTGGCTTTCAGTCCCCTGCAGTGGCAATTTCACTCAGCGGAGAGGTACCATTTTATCCCCCGGCTACCCTGAACCCTATGGCAACAACTTAAACTGCATATGGAAGATCATTGTTACAGAGGGGTCAGGAATCCAGGTATGTTCACAAAGCCCAGAGGCTCCTAAGAAGCAGAGCTCTGCCCACGGGCTTCTCCCTTCTTTCTCTCCCTCTTTTTGTATTGGTTATTCTAAATATACAAGCCGTAACCTGTTTCTCTTTTCTTACCATCCCTACCAAGTGTTTCTAATCATGTGTCTACATTTGAAATTAAAGTGATAGACTTTTAGAATAAAATCTATCAAAAGTGCCATTTGTGGAAATTTTGTGGATGTCGTTTCCATGGCTTAATTTCTTTGGTTTTGCCTTTCTCTAACATGTATATTTTTAATGTCTTGAAAACCCTGTTGGACTAGTCTAATTTTATTGATTTATTTTTAATCGGAGGATAATTGCTTTACAATATTGTGCTGGCTTGTGGCACAGATCAACATGAATCTGCTGTCGGTATACATGCGCCCCCTTCCTCTTGAACCTCACTCCCACCTCCCACCCACCCACCCTTCTGGATAGTTACAAAGCCCCGGTTTGAGTTCCCTGAGTCATATAGCAAATCCCCATTGGCTAACTGTTTTACATATACACTACGTATACGTTTCCATTCTGTTTTCAGTCTGAAAACAGACTGTGAAGGACAAATATTGACTTGTTTGGTAGATTCAAGTGATCAGCTTTGCCACGGAGCAGAACTGGGACTCTCTGGAGATTTACGACGGTGGTGACGCAAGTGCGCCAAGGCTGGGGAGCTTTTCAGGTAGGTGACCCCGTCCCCGAGTGTCTGTGAATCCGAGTCATCCCACCATGACGGACTGCAGGAGAGCACTCAGCGCCGACCTTTCCCTGGGAGACTCTTCTCTGTGCTAACAAGTTTCTCTAGTGTTGGGAGGCTTGGAAGGAGAGCACCAGACCCCAGAGTGAAGGGAAAAGCGCCGTCCCCCGCAAGCAGGAGGCTGATGGATGATCACTGGGGTGGGCTCTGAAGCTGGGGAGAATGTGGGTTATTACCCTGTGGACGCAACGGGGTGTCTTCACTGAAGTCAGTTTTGTGTGGGGGTGGTTTGGACAGTGAACTTTGAGGTGGGTGACTTCCTTTTCTTTTGCGCTCATTAGAAGCATTTGATGCAGTTGGGGACCAAGCGCTGAGGCCGGGGAGCAAGGTGGCCGGGGATGCAGATGGAAGGCTGGGAGCAGACGTGGACCCTGAGAACAGACATAGATACAGAGGATGGGGACAGGGTTTCTTGTGACTGGGCGGGGAGCTGGATACACAGGGACCTGAATGCTGGCAAGGAGCTGCTTGTGATAGATTTGAACTAGACACCCTGGTGTGAACTCATGGTCTTCATACGTATAGCTGTGCATGCCTGTCCAGTCACTACGTCATGTCCAAGTCTTTGCAACCGCATGGACTGTAGCCTTCCAGGCTCCTCTGTCCATGGAATTTCCCAAGCAAGAATTCTGGACTGGGCGGCCATTTCCTTCTCCAGGGGATCTTCCCAATCCAGGGATCGAACCCACCTCTCCTGCATTCGCAGGCAAGTTCTTTACCCCCGAGCCACTTGGGAAGCCCTATGTACAACTGTATAGCTATAGACATAGAAGTATGTGTGTGTGTGTGTGTGTGTGTGTGTGTGTCTGTGTGTGTACGTATTTCCCACCTCTGTATCCTGTGAGGTGTAAAACAATAACCCCTCAGCAAGGAGTTACCCACCTAGTACCCAATTTTGCGTTTCTAAAATTACTTGAAGTCCCATTCTCCCTTAAAGGCACTAGTACTTCTTGGAGAACCCCTGACTCTGAAGCTCTGGGAGAGAAAACATGCATGATGAGCCGTTTTGTACAAAATAGAAATATGTGGATCCATGCTGATATACACAGACACATGCATGAGTGTAAGGAATAATAGAGAAAGCCTTCCCAAACTATAATAAATCTAAACTAACAAATGGGAAGGAGATGGAATCACAGCTGCCACTGGTGGCCGTTAGGACATACATGTCCACATGGGGAGGTCAGTGGAGGCTGAAGGTAGCATGTGAGTTTGATGAGGACAGACAGCCACAGTCTCCGTGCACCTCCTCACCTTGTCCTCACGCACTCGCTGCAAAGGAGGAAAGAAGTCATTCACAGTGAGAAGCCTGGCAGACACCACCTTCCTAAGACAGTCATGTCAAGATTTACAGTAACAGGACAAGGTATGCACTGGTATACTGATAAGCCTGCTCTCGAAATAAGCAGAGGAACAGAAAGGCATGATGTGACTTAGAACTGCAGTTGCCATGGTGTAAATTCTCCCATGCACGGACACTAAGTCTTTTCAGTCTGTCCATGGCATTTCCTAGGCAAGAATACTAGAGTGGGTTGCCATGTCCTTTTCCAGGGAATCTTCCAGACCCAGGGATCAAACCTGCATCTCTTACATCTCCTGCATTAGAGCCTGGTTCTTTATCGCTAGCACAACCTGGGAAGCCAGTAAGCCCTTCTCCACCAGGGCTGATTTCAAACATCCAGCATGATGTCACTAAAGTTGAGTTTTGGAGGAAATGCCCTGAAGTAGATTCTGGAAGCCTCTGAGTCAACTCCCTCACACCTCTGAGAGCGGACAAACACAGTGACCTTGGGAGAATACCCTCTTCGTGAATCACAGCCTTGTGGCGAAGGGGCTCGCATAACTCAAAGTAGCTATGAGCCATGCTCTGCTGGGCCACCCACAATGAACCAGTCATAGTGAAGATTTCTGGCAAAATGTGGTCCTCTGGAGGAGCCCGCTCCAGTATTCTTGCCTGGAGAATCCTATGAACTGGAGAATCCTAGTGTGAAAAGGCAAAAACATATGACACCAGAAGATGAGTAACTCAAGGGACATAAGTTTGAGCAAACTCCAGGAGACAGTGAAGGACAAGGGAACCTGGCGTGCCGTAGTTCATGGGGTCACAGAGAGTAGAACATGATTTAATGACTGAACAACAATGGGAGAATACAGCATCATATTTTGATATTTTTGCCAAAAATGTATCACCACCTGAATTTAGTCATGAAGAACATCAGACATTCTCTTCGGAGGTTATGTTGCTTTAAAAAAACATTTGTTTTTCAAAACGTGTTCATCTTTTTTTGGAGAACTCATTTTCAAGTTTGCCTGCACCAAGCCTTACGGCAGGGAAAGCAAATGATTTGTTACTGCACACCAGCCCTGTATGTTTTGTTTTTTAACTACTCCCAATCTTTTGTAATCTCATTTTCTGAATTTATGTCTGAGTGTAGTCTCAGCTTAAATATATAAATAATATATTAATGTATAATACTAAAAGCATGAAAATCTCCTACATAAACAATTACAGAAAAGTTCTTTGTAGTGTGCATTTGATTAACTTATAAAACATTAAAGAAAAATAATACACATAAGCAGTTTTTATTAAGTTTTATATACTATAATTTTAAAAAAAGATTTAAATTCTACTTTTCTAAAATAAAAATTGATTTTGAAATATATTCTACACAAAAAGTGACTTGTATCTTTCAAAAGTATTGAGTTCATGAAAGGGAAAGAAAGACTAAGAAAGTCTTACAGACAAAAAAAATGCGTCACAAAACTAAAGGGACACAATCATAGATGGAGTCCTTCTGATGGAAAAGCTGTTATTGGCAGATTGTTGAAATTCCAGTGATTTCTGTAGGATATATGGTCCTGCAGCCTCTGTTAGTTTTTGTTTTGTTTTTTTTTAATATATATCTGCTCTGTTTTAAGAAATGCACACTAAATTTTTATAAGAAATGTGTCACAATGTCTGCAACTTGCTCACAAAGGGTTTAGTCGCTCAGTTGTGTCTGACTCTTAGCGACTCCATGGACTGTAGCCTGCCAGGCTCCTCTGTCCTTGGGTTTGGGTTGTCATTCCCTTTTCCAGGAGGTTTTCCAGACCCAGGGAGCAAACCCAGTATCCTGCATTACAGGTGGTCTCCTGCATTTCAGGTGTATTCTTTACCAAGTGAACTTACAAAGGAAGCCAAAGGGTTTAGAATAAAATAACTTTACACATATCTGTATTGTGGCTAGAGACCACTTCACACACATATCTGTATGTGGACAGAGATAGATATCATTATTCTGTAATATATGGCAAGATAGTGGGTATATGGGAGTTTTTTGTACCATATTTGCAATTTTAAGTTAAAAACTACTTAAAATATTTCAAAAAGAGTATTTTATAAAGTTTATATGGAAGAAATGACACATCAGCCATCAAATCTGAATATATTTTAAAACGTAATACATGTTTACACATTTTTGTTCCTGTGATAATTTCAAAATACTTAAAAAGGAGAATTTGAACCCATTTTAAAAGTGAGTTGTTGACTAAAAGCAAGGAAGAATGAATAGTTGGTAGAGGTACACATTTCCAGAAAAACGATTGACTGACTTCTTGAATAAATTCAGGTTTTTGATTTTCTGTCTGGATAGCCGTGTGTATGTAGGACTTATATTGTAAGCTATTTGAAATCATTTTTGGAAGTAGACAGGTGATAAATTATAAATGGACATGTTAGAGCAAAAGTCGTACCAATCTGTTACTGACAAGCAGGATTAAGGGAGAGTGAATACCAGTGGCTGGAGCAGCGTCTGCAGGGCCTGGAGCACATTCGCTCAGCTTCCCGCACGTGCAGGTCTATCTAGGACAGTGAAGCAGTGCCATCAAAAGTATTCCGCCTGTGGCAACAGTTTTCTCAAAAACCCCTCAGCTACTTTTTGAATCAGGGGAATACACTTCTTCTGCCAGTCCGTTCTGAGCAGAGTCCCTTGTGGACGCCGCTGCAGGGGCAGGCAGTGGCCAGGGCAGGCACACATCGCATATGCGCCTGGGGCATCAAGACCTAGCATCTTTTTAGGAAAACAAATGATTACATTCAGAAGTACAGACAGGACCGTCATTCATAAATATACTTGCTGCAATTAATAGTAATGTTTAGAGGGGCTGTGATGATCCACATGGCCCTTTTATACACACATTGCGTGTATGACTCATATAAGGGATGGACTGTTTTTTTGATTTCACAGAATTGGAACATCTTCAAATGTTTTCAGTAACAGGACTGTGTTATGGCTCAGTCAGCAGTGGAAGTGAGTTTTCTGATTCCGCTGCAACATAGTTAGGAAAGACAAATAGTCAGAGGTGTATGTTGAGAATGTACATGTGGAAATGATTAGGGGCTGGAGGCGATTAAATACACTGATTATCTGAAATCATAGGTAAAACCAGGAAGAAAGTTATACAAATGCTGTAACCAGAACTTACTTTCTGGATTAGTTAGATCATCATAATGACATTACATTAACTTTGTACTTTCTGTAGGCATCACCCAAAATATACAGAAATAAAACATGAATGAGAGAACAGCAAGCATCACACGATTTGAACAAAAGTGAATTAAACCAGAGTTTCTGTTGGGTGTTTCCTTCTTGTCTTGATGTGGGGGTAGGTCGAGCTGGCCCAGCAAGCTGGTGCAGGCAGCACCCTGACCTTCAGGCCCCCTTTCCTCCTCACAAGTCCATCCCCACACTCACGGGTGCACCCTGCGTGCTGCTGAGCAGACAGCACGCTGCTTCTGGTACAGCCCACAAGGGGAAAAGGTGATCCTCAGACAGAAGACTTTCTGAAACAGGCAAGGTCACCCCACCTTGCAGGATTCCCCCATCTGCACTGTTAACTATTAATTAGTTTCAAAGCATGATCTCTTTAAATGTTTCTGCTGACCATAGGGATAGGCTTTTGTTTTCCCTCTCCATGACTCAGTTTCTTAAAAGTCTGTCTGTCTATCTATCGATCTATCTTCACCCATCAAACCAAGTTTGAGTAACAAAGGGGTTAAATCTACAGTCATTTTCTGTTTATCATTCAGCAAACACTCACAGTGTCTCAAAGTGAATGGTATACTCACAGTTCAGGTCTGAAAAGACCTCCCCTTCCACTGACAACCCTACCTCCATATTCAGGGAAATTGGTTTGAGGCACTGGCCCCAGATCTCAAGTGGGAAATCTGTCTTCCAAAGCGTGTACACACCTGTGGGCACACACATGCGTGTGCACACACAAAATCATTAGGGGGGTGTACCTGGTGTTTTCTTTTGTCTTCTGTTTATCCCTGTTCTCCCAAAGCAGTCAGGTAACACACTGTATCCTGATTAGCCCAAGACCCAGCCAGTATACACATGACTAGTCCCAACACATTGTCAAACTGAGAGTGAACTCTTATAAACCCGAAGAGTTTCTGAAAGACTACATGCTAATCCAAGGTTAATGAGACATCCTTAATCTGTTTTTAGGATCCAGTCCTTACCTGGAGTCATTGGTTTGCTTACACCTGTTGGAGGGTCATAGAACTGTTTGAGTAGAGAAAGAAGGGTAACTGGGAATCTTGCCCTTGCAACATTGTTCATCTGTCTTGGATAATTACCAGCTTATTTCCTTGTTTTGTTATTCAAAATAGTATTTATACTATGCATGTCAATAATGTATAATATTTATACATTAGCGTCATCATCATCCATGAATTTGCCTGCACCATGAGGAGGAGTTTTATCCTGAGGGATGGCTCCTTCACACATAGGAAATGTGTATTTATTCAGAAAATGACTTGGATACAGTAGAATATCAAGCATGCACCCCTAGGGTAACAAGGGACTTGGGCCAGCTTATTGCTTCCCCATATTATAATGCATCCTGGTAATGTGTTCTAAACGTCTGGCTGGAGGACGTCTCCTTTTCCTCAGGTCCTGGCAGCTCCACGGCTCTGTTTTCACCCTCGTCCTGAGCATCTCTAAGTTTCCCTCCTTGTCGGTTGCTACAATGCAGGCTAGAACATTTTCATTAAAGGAAGCATTATGTAAAATAAACCTGCATCTTCTTTTCCATGTATGTTTCATTGAAATCACTTGCAGATTTCAGAGTGAACATTATTCAGTATGAATCACACAGGGATAAAGAAGAGAATATATGGTCAAAAGCAGCCTCTTCTGAATAACATATTACATCAGATCTACAATCTGTTACCCCAATTTCGATATGACTTGCATGTTGAGGCTTTATCCTTCTTTGTTCATGGCAAGTCAGAAAAAAAAAAGCAAATGGCTACATTGATTAAAAAAAAGCAATATGAATGATCAGATGCATGGTAAAGCATAAGAATGTGTGTGTCTTCACTGATACAGTGAAGACATGCCGCATCTGTCTGAGGAGGGCAGACAAAATATGGAGCTGCTGCTGCTTGTTCAGTTTCTCAGTCGTGTCTGTCTTGACCCCATGGAGTGCAGCACACCAGGCTTCCCTGTCCTTCACCATCTCCTGGACTTCGCTCAAACTCATGTCCACTGAGTCAGTGATGCCATCCAACCATCTCGTCTTCTCTTGTCCCCTTCCCATCCTGCCTTCAATCTTTTCCAGCATCAGGGTCTTTTCCAGTGAATCGGCTCTTCACATCAGGTGGCCAAAGTATTGCAGCTTCAGCTTCAGCATCAGTCCTTCCAATGAATATTCAGGGTTGGTTTCCTTTAGGATTGACTGGGTTGATCTCCTTGCAGTCCACGGGACTCTCAAGAGTCTTCAACACCACGGTTCAAAAGCATCAATTCTTCAGCACTCTTCCTTCTTTATGTCTAGCTCTCACATTTATACATGACTGCTGGAAAGACTGTAGCCTTGACTATAGGGAACTTTGTTGACGGTGCTGTCTTTGCTATTTAAAACACTTGTTTAGGTTTGTCATAGCTTCCTGCCAAGAAGGAGTCATCTTCTAATTTCATGGCTGTAGTCACCATCTACAGTGATTTTAGAGTCGAAGAAAAGGAAATTTGTCATTGATTGTACCTTTTCCCTATCTATTTGCTATAAAGTGATGGGACTAGATACCATGATCGTAGGTGGTTTTTTTCTTTTTTTTTAATATTGAGTTTTAAGCAGGCTTTTTCACTTTCCTCCTTCACCCGCATCAAGAGGCTGTTTAGTTCCTCTTCAATTTCTGCCTTTAGAGTGGTATCATCCACTATCTGAGGGTTTTTATATTTCTCCCTGCAATCTTGATTCCAGCTTGTGCTTCATCTAGTCCAGCATTTCACATGATGTACTCTATATTTAAGTTAAATAAGCTGGGTGACAATACACAGCCTTGATGCACTCCTTACCCAGTTTTGAACCAATCCATTGCTCCATGTCCAGTTCTGTTGCTTTTTGACCTGCATACAGGTTTCTCAGGAGACAGATAACATGGCCTGGTATTTCCCTCTCCAAGAGTTTTCCAAAGTTTGTTATGATCCACACAAAGGCTTTAGCGTAGTCAATGAAACAGAGGTAGATGTTTTTTTGGAATTCCCTTGCTTTCTCTGTGATATAGCAAATGTTGGCATTTTGATCTCTGGTTCTTCTACCTTTTCTAAACCCATCTGGAACATGTGGAAGTTCTTGGTTCACATAATGCTGAATGCCTAGCTTGGAGGATTTTTAGCATAATCTTAATAGCATGGGAGGTGAGTGCATTTATCTGGTGGTTTGAACATTCTTTAGTACTACCCTTGTTGGGAATTGGGATGAGGCTTGACCTTTTCCAGTCCTGTGGCCACTGCTGGGTCCTCCAAATTTCCTGACATACTGAGTGGAGCACTTTTGTAGATTCATCTTTTAGGATTTTAAATAACTCTGCTGAGATTCCATCACCTTCACTACCTTTACTGGCAACAGTGCTTCCTAAGGCCCACACTTCACACTCCAAAGTATCTGGCTCTGAATGAGAGACAACACCATCATGGTTATCCGGGTCATTAAGATCTTTGTTGTACAGTTCTTCTGTATATTCTTTCCACCTCTTCTTGATCTCTTCTGCTTCTATTAGGTCTTTACTATTTCTGTCCTTTATTGTGCCCATCTTTGGATGAAATGTTCCTTTGATATTTCCAACTTTTTAGAAGAGATCTCTAATCTTACCCTTTCTGTTGTTTTCCTTTTTTTTTTTTTTTTTTTTTTTTGGCATTGTTCATTGAAGATGGCCTTCTTGTCTCTCCTTGTTATTCTCCGAATTTAGTTGGGTATACCTTTCCCTTTCTCCCTTGCTTTCACTATCTTCTTCCCTCTGCTGTTTGTAAAGCCACCTCAGACAACCACTTTGCCTTCTTGCATTTCTTTTTTGGTGGATGGTTTTATCCACTGCCTCCTGTACAATATTACAGGCCTCTGGAGGAGGGAATGGCAAACCACTCCAGTATGTTAGCTGTGAGAACCACATGAACTGTATAAAAAGGTGAAAAGATATGACACCGAAAGATGAGCCTCCAGGTCAAAAGGTGAAGGGGGGAAGAGCAGAGAACATCTACTAGCAGCTCCAGAAAGAATGAAGAAGCCAGGTCAAAGCAGAAACAATGCTCAGTTGTGGATCCGTCTGGTGATGAAAGCAAAATCTGATGCTGTAAACAACAGTATTGCATAGGAACCTGGAATGTTAGGACCATGAATCAAGGTAAATTGGACATGGTCAAGCAGGAGATGGCAAGAGTAAACATGGGCATCTTAGGAATCAGTGAAGTAAAATGGATGAAAATGGGTGAATTTAATTCAGATGACTATTATATCTACTACTGTGGGCAAGAATCCCATAGAAGAAATGAATAGTCCTCATAATCAACAAAAGAGTGCAAAATGCTATACTTGGGTACAGTTTTAAAAATGACAGAAAGATCTTGGTTCATTTCCAAGGCAAACCATTCAACATCACAATAATCCAAGTCTATGCCCCAACCACTGATGCCAAAGAAGCTGAAATTGATCAGTTTTTATGAAGACCTAGAAAACCTCCTAAAACTAATACCAGAAAATGATTTTCCATTCATCATAGGGGATTAGAATGCAAAAGTAGGAAGTCAGGAGATACCTGGAGTAACCGGCATTTTTGACCTTAGGGTACAAAATGAAGCAGGGCAAGGGCTAACAGAATTCTGCCAAAAGAATGCACTGGTCATAGCAAACACCCTTTTTCAACAACACAGGAGACAGCTTTACACATAGACATCACCAAATGGTCAATACTGAAATCAGATTGATTACATTCTTTGTAGCTGAAAGTGGAGAACCTGTCAGCAAAAACAGGACCTGGAGCTGACTGTGGCTCAGACCATCTGCTCCTCATATCTAAATTCAGACTTAAACTAAAGAAAGTTGTGAAAACCACTCGGCCAGTCAGGTATAGCTTAAATCAAATCCTCTATGTTATGCAGTGGAGATGATGAATAGATTCAAGGGACTGGATCTTGTAAACAGCGTGCCTGAAGAGCAATGGACAGAGTCCATAATATTGTACAGGAGGCAAGGAGTGAAACCACCCCAAAGTAAAAAAAAGAAAAGGAACTTCTCACCATGCCTGGAAAAAGAGAGTAGCTCAAACTGTAATGATCAAAGCCAATACTGGGGTTAAATATGTGACAATCAGACAAGCTAAGGGGATCTGTAGACCGAAACAAGTATCCTCAGGGTTTTCTCTTTTGTGGAAATATAACTGACTTACAGTGTGGCGCTTGCTTCAGTGTACAGCAAGGTGATTCTGTACAAGATATGTGTACATTTCCAGGTTATTTTCTATCATAGGTTATTATAAGTTGCTGCATATAGTTCCCTGTGCTATACAGTATATCAGTATATCATTGTTGTCTGTTTGTTTTGTATGTGAATGTGTATCTGCTAATCTCAAACTCCTGATTTATCCCTCCCTGCCTCCCTTTCCACTGTGGGAAACTTGAATCTATTCTCTGTATCTGTGAGTTGGTTTCTGTTTTGTAATTAGATTCATTTGTATTATGCTTTAGATTGCACATATAAGTGATATCACATATATCCTTCTCTGACTTACAGCACTTAGTGTGATATTCTTCTGATTTTATAATGAGAGAAGCGAACACATCCCTGATATTAAAGCCCAGCCTGCATCCCTTCCCGCAGGTACCACGGTGCCAGCGCTGCTCAATAGCACATCCAACCAGCTCTACCTGCACTTCCAGTCGGACATCAGCGTGGCCGCTGCTGGCTTCCACCTGGAGTACAAAAGTAAGCTCCCCTGTCCCTGCACCTGGCTTTCCCTGTGACGCTGAGTGATTTTCTTAAAGAGGAAGTGGATCCCTGCCCTTATTACACAGTGAAATTTTGTTCTAAAGTTATGTTTAGAAGTTCCATGTAGTTGGGTATTACAAAACCAATCTCTATGAACTATATTGCTGTTACATAAATATTAATATAATATTTTGTTACATAATTATATCACAATACTATAACAATATATTGTTATTGGGGCTATATCTTATTACATTATATTGTATAACATAATTATATTGTGAAAGACAAATTTATAGGGAAATGAAGAAGTTAGGATCTGGAATAATTAGATAAAACATTGGCTTTGCTTACAGGCTGTTTGTGTTAAAAAGAAAAATAGTACAAAATACCCGTTTGTAATATTGCTAGTTTTTCTTGTGAGTGGTAGAAAATACTCAGATAAGGATCCAAAAATGTAGAAGTATTAATTTCCAAATAGATTATGGTCATAAGCTCTTTCTGTTTCTAGTCTCAGAGGCTGTTAGTATGAGAGCAGCAGAGAGCAGCCCCTTCAGTGCCTACATTTGTGTATTACTCATTTTAATTGGAAGAAGGTAACGCAAAGGAGATGTTAACCTTTTAAAAAATGGATGTGAGACTGAGTTAATAGTCTGATAAATGGGGTGACAAAGGTCAGATTCACAAATCCACTTTGGCGTTTGATTATGCAGGTAAACCTTGTAAAAGCAAAATCAGAATTTCCAATGAGAGTGAAGTTTAGTTTAGGACATGTTTTCAAGCACTAAAAATGCTTAATGTTGATATTCATCTCGTTTAATAAGCAGTTGCAAATAAGCAAATACATGGATAAGCTTTAATAAGTGATCCTTTGAATTGAGATAAACAGTTTGTTGCGATGTAAATGCGTGCATGTATTTGAATGGCCAGATTTCCAGCTGATGATAAATATTCTGAACCAGACACAAACCACAGTGCTGTTTTGCATTCCGGTTGAATTTCCTTACTTACTACCGGCATTTGTATGCAAGTTTATTCCAATTTATTTGAACGGGATTGCATTAGTGACTGTGTAAAATGATACTGTGGATGTTATTTATGTAGAATATGTCTGGAAAAATCACTGCTTTGATACATATGGTGAACATCTGTAGATAGGAAACTATAAACCTTATTTATGATAGTGTCAATAAATTCACTAATATTTTTAGCAGCATTAGATTTGATCAATGTGCCCGTCTCTTCCTCTCAAAGTGATCTTGTGGCTTCTGACTCTTCATTCACTCCTTATAGAAAGAGGTGCTACTGAAATAATTAGTCTGCAGTTACCGTGAAATATTATCCATGACTCACACAGACCTCAGCTCCAACAATATATTAATAGTAATCACCTGCATTTCATTTTGTTCTCAGCCAATTAAATTCATTAAAAGAAAGATGAACATATTGCTTACTGAAATTAATCTTGTTCAAGGATCTAAGGCCTTGTTTCATTACTTAATCTATTTGTTTTTTTACTTGGCCACACAGAATGCTATGTTTTCATCTGTGAGTTTCTTTACCGAATCATTGTTTTTGGACACTAATAGTATTCTGAGGATCATGCCATTATCTTCTGTGTGTTTAAGAGGTAGTTATTTCTCTGTTCTGATTCTTTGTGTCAGTTTAAAATTTGGATTATACAAAGTGTTTGTAGAGTTAATCTTAATAAGGTGAACACCAAACAGTGTAAGGATTGTTGAAGTAAGTTATCAAAAATTGTCTAATATTCATAACCTTCTAACATGTTTTTTTTTACTCTCTGGCCCTTTCTTTTTCATTTTTTTTTTACATTTTAAACTGGAGTATATAGCTGATTAGCAAAGCTGTGATAGTTTTAGGTGGACAGTAAAGGGACTTAGCCATATATATCCGTTAACATATTTTTACATCTACCTTAAATTGTGTATTTCCAGTCTGCACACCTTTCAATTCAGATTTTTCACTAAAATATATACCCATGAAATAAGAGTAAAAACAGCAACAAGCTCCGTGCCTGGTCCTGCCATAACCATGTTACAACTATTTATTCAACTGTCCTCAAAACAACTCCATTTTTGAGGTATGCTTAGGTTTTAAAAGGGCTTCTCTGCCTTAGATGGTAAAGAATCTGCCTGCAGTGCAGGAGACTTGAGTTAGGAAGGCCCCCTGGAGAAGGGCATGGCTACTCACCGCAGTATTCTTGCCTGGGAAATCCCATGGACAGAGGAGCCTGGTGGGCAACAGCCCATGGGGTCTTTAAAAGTCAATCATGACTGAGCGCGGAGAAGGCAATGGCACCCCACTCCAGTACTCTTGCCTGGGAAATCCCATGGACGGAGGAGCCTGGTAGGCTGCAGTCCATGGGGCCACTACGAGTCAGACACGAATGAATGACTATACTTTCACTTTTCACTTTCATGCATTGGAGAAGGAAAAGGCAGCCCACTCCAGTGTTCTTGCCTGGAGAATCCCAGGGACAGGGGAGCCTGGTGGGCTGCCGTCTATGGGGTCGCACAGAGTCGGACACAGCTGAAGCGACTTAGCAGCAGCAGCAGCAGGGCTGAACGGCTAACACCAGGCCTTGAAGGAGAAGAAACAGAGCCCCTCGTGCGTTCAGCCTGCTCAGGTCAGGGTCAGACTGCTGACGACTTACAGAGTGAGCACATGTAGACGCAAATGTGTTTCATCACAAATGAGCACCTGCCCAGGAATCACAACTGTCCAATCAGAACGAGCGCACAGACCGCCCTTCTGAGCTAAGGGAGCCATCACCTGTCGCTAGGAGCTGAATGGTGTGTGGAAGGGAAAGGGGCTTGGGACTCAGTCCTGGAGACTCGGTTGGTCCGATCCTAAAACCTGAGCTGTTACAGCAAGTCCACCCCTGCTTCCATCTGAGAAGTCTGAGTTTCTCACATGAAAGTGAAGGCCAGCCGCTGTTAATTAGGTGCACGTGCGCTTGTCACTTTAGTCATGTCGAGACTCTTTGAAACCCTGTGAACTATAGCCCTCCAGTCTCTTCCATGGGATTCTCCAGGCAAGAATCATGGAGTGGGTTGCCATTTCCTTCTCTGGGGGATCTTCCCAACCCACAGATTGAACCCAAGTCTCCTGCAGCTCCTGAAGTGCAGGCGGATTCTTTACCACTGAGTCAGCAGAGACGCCCCCTCTTAATCCTAACAGCCCATAATTCCAAATGAACACTGACAGGAATATTTCAAACAAAAAGCAAACACTTTTATTTGCAATTTGGTGGGAAGAGGACAAATAAGATTAAACACCCAAACCCTGATGGAGTGTTGCTATTGATACTATTTGTATTTTATTGATTTTTTCCCCTCTTTTTCTGATAGCTTTTGGTTTAATTGAATCTTTTATTTAAGTTCCAATTTATCTCCACTATGGTCTTATTAGAGAAAAGTCTTAAAAAACATTAAGGGTCTCTCTAGACAAGTTTAAAATATGGTCTTTAATATAACACATCTTACGTTGCTGCTGCTGCTGCTAAGTTGCTCAGTCGTGTCTGACTCTCTGTGACCCCACGGACTGCAAGCCCACCAGGCTCCTCTGTCCATGGGATTTTCCAGGCAAGAGTACTGGAGTGGGTTGCCATTGCCTTCTCCGCATCTTACTTTCAAATAATGTTATTTCACTTTGTGTCTAGTGAAACTTACAAACTTGTACTTCTAATTTCTTCTATCCATCCTTCATGTTATTGTTGTTTTACATTTTATTTTTGTGTATTATAAAACCTGCAAATATTTTTCTACTTTTTTGCTTTAAATATTGATCCTCATTAGTGAAGAAAATAAGAAAATAAATGTTTTATATTTACCTTATTTTTAGCATCTATGGAGCTCTTTATTTCTTTGGGTGAATCCAAGTTTCCATTTAATTTTTTTCTGTCTAAAGAACTTCCTTCAATTCTTCTGATAGGGCAGGTCTGCTGACAATGAATTTTCCCAGCTATTGTTTTTCTGAAAAAGCCACCATTTTGCCTTCATTTTTTGAAAGATGTTTTGGCTGGGTTTGGAAATCTGGGTCAGAAGTTCTTTTTCAGTATGTTAAAAAAAAAAAATAGGGCTTCCCTGGTGGCTAAGTGGTAAAGAATCTGCCTACCAGTGCAAGAGACAAAGGTTCAATCCCTGCATCAGGAAGATCCCTTGAAGGAGAAAATAGCAACCCACTCCAGTATTGTTGTGGGGAAAATCCCATGGACAGAGGAGCCTGAGGGGCTGCAGTCCATGGGGTCACAAAGAGTCAGACACGACTAAGCACATGGCCCACACACACATGTAAAATGTGCCCCTTCACTGTCTTCTCATTGCTCAGTTTGTGATGAGAAGTAAGCTGTAATTCTTCTGGCTGTGTATTTGTCAATTTTCTGGCTTCCTTTGCAAGCCTCTCTTTATCTTTTATTTTCATCAGATAGACTATGGTGTGTCTAGGTACACACACATGTGCGTGCACACTTGATATTCATCCTGTTCGGTGACTCTTACATTCTTGGATCTAAGGTTTAATGTCTTCCATTATAATATTTATGAAAATGTCTTGACCATTATCATTACAAATAGTTCTTTCCCCCATTCTCTTTTCCTGTTTGGGGGGGAAACTCCATTCACATGTCTTTTGGACATGTTGGCATTGTATCACAATTCTTGGGTGCAGTTCTGTTTTATTCACACTATCTATGTGTTCCAGTTTTTGTAGTTACTATTAACCGTTGATTCTCTGAGTCTTTCCTTGGCTATGTTAAGTCTGCTAATGAGCCCACTGAAATAATTCTTCATCTCAGATATTGTGTTTTCCCCCTTGAATTTCCACTTGCCAGTTTCTTATAATTAGTCTCTCTGCCATAATTTCTCCATCTCTTCATGAACACTATCTTGTCCACTAGATGTTTTAACATATTTTTATATTTGATATCTGTCCAATATTCCACTATATGACTGTGCAAAGTCTGACTGCTTTATCTCTAGACAAAGTGGTTTTATTCGTAAATACTTTATTAAAGATGGGCACTATTTCTAATAAAGTAGAACCCTACTTTATCATTGTTCAGTTGCTAAGTCATGTCTGACTCGTTGTGATTCCATGGGTTGCAACACGACAGACTCCTCTGTCCTCCACTCTCTCCTTGAGTCTGCTCAAACACATGTCCATTGAATCAGTGATGCTATTAATATTTGTGCTAGGAATGGGCATCACTTATGTTAGCCTGTTGAATCAGGAGTTGCCATGGGTTTGAGTTCTGTTGTTGCTATGGTTACTTTCAGAGCATCAGATCCTCAGTGGTGAGCTGCAACTGCCAAGTCCTAGTTGGAGGCTTTTCCTCAGTCATTAATCCAACCTTAGCTATCAGTTTTCCCTAAATGCCTTTTCAAAAGAGATGGTATCCTTCCAGACTTCTGTGTCTCCCCAGTAGTAGATGCTGTTGCTTGTTACTTCATGTTAAGCTTACACTGGTGTCAAGATAGTTCTCTCCCAGCCAAAGTCAGACCCTGAGAGTCTGTGCATGGTGGGATGGGGTGTTCTCAGCAATCTTGCCCACCCTCCCGAGGTTGTAAGCGTCTACCTATGGCTGGTATTTGAAGAGAATTTCCTGACTGCCCCCTAGTGTCAAAAGATCATGGTCTTGGTACTGATAGAGGATCTTAAGCTCACTGGTTCTCCTGCTACACCCCAGACGTAGACTTTCTCTATACACCCTTCTCCAGGCTACTGTGCCTCTCTTCTTGTGCCCTGGAGGGAACAGGTTTTTGCTACTGAAAGTGGTTTAACTCTTTCTTTCCTAAAAGAGAAAAATTCGGGGAAGTGCATGAGATTCCATGCCCCTCTCCATAGAAACAATGATATTTGGTAGTGGTGAGGGGTGGTAAGGGAGAGGCTGATTCCAGGCTCTTACCAGGCCCCCAGTGTTTCTCTTAATTACTCAGCAGAGGTGCAATGACGGAAGGGCAGAACCTCTGTCTGGGACCCTGAGCAGCTGGAGACCCATTCTGGGAACTGGCCATTGCTAAGATGGTAGCTAATCTGCCCTTGCCTATGGGAGTCAGTCCTTTCTCTCCTGTGATCCATCACAGTGACAGTTCATGTGCCCTGCCTCCCCTTGGAGGCACTAATCCTTGGGAACTGATGTCACCTGGGTACCTGAAACCTCAGCTCCCCAATGAGTTCAACAATGGCTATGATTTTGTAGTTTAAATTTTCTCACTGCTAAAGTGGACTTGAGATTTTATTTTACATATTTCTATATCCTAGGTAGACATGGAAGTCTTTTGTGGGTGTTAAAATTGCTCTACTTCAAGGATAGATGAATACTAAAATTATTTATTTAGGTTGACCATGAAGAAGTTTTTCTAGAATGACCAGTTTTAAACAAAATCATCTATCTATAAGTATAATCTCTCTATCTAATACATATTCTTTATCCTTTCTTGTTTAACAACAAAACCCAAAAAATTCCTGCTAATGGCAAATAGTTAAGGCTTTTCCAGTGGTCATGTATGGATGTAAGAGTTGGACTGTGAAGAAAGCTGAGCACCGAAGAATTGATGCTTTTGAACTGTGGTGTTGGAGAAGACTCTTGAGAGTCCCTTGGACTGCAAGGAGATCCAACCAGTCCATCCTAAAGGAGATCAGTCCTGGGTGTTCATTGGAAGGATTCATGTTGAAACTGAAACTACAATACTTTGGCCACCTGATGCAAAGAGATGACTCATTTGCAAAGACCCTGATCCTGGGAAAGATTGAGGTCAGGAGGAGAAGGGGACAACAGAGGATAAGATGGTTGGATGGCATCACCGACTCAGTGGACATGAGTTTTGGTAAACTCCGGGAGTTGGTGATGGACAGGGAGGTCTGGCGTGTTGTGGTCCATGGGGTCACAAAGAGTCAGACACAACTGAGTGACTGAACTGAACTGAACTGAATGTCACATAAAGACGCACACACACTCCTGTACAGTCTCATAAACTAAGCATGTAATACATATAACTTTAAGTTAGTAAGATAGGTTTCTTCATAACTGTGAAAAAGTACAGAGATATTTATAGATAAATGATATAGAATTAAATTTAATATATATTTACATTATAAATATTAGAATAAATTTATCTAGTTGAGAATTACTCTCCATTGAAAGATTGCTTGAATTAGAAATTGTTTATCCTGATTTGTGCACACAGCAGTGCTTGTTTAATGATCATACTTCATATTACTAACACCTTGTTTATTAAGTTAGACCCAGTACTGTGACTGAGCTTACTCACCACTCTATCTTGCTAAGTTGGAAGATAATTTCTGGGTCCACAGGGAACCATACAAGACTTCATCTAGTGGCATCTACGCCAAGTTAATGTCATAAACCCATTGAGTGTATTTGACCTCCAGTGAGGGGCCACTGCAATTATTCAAGCCTATTTAGTGATAATACGTGGCACTGTCTAAACAGCTCCAAAATAATTCTATTTATGAATTATTTTCATAATGATTTCTTTTCTTTATGTACTATCTTTCTCAAGAGACCTTCTTCCACTCCTAATAACTATTGGGAAATCCATGAGATATGACACTTGACCCCTGGAAAGCAAGTGAAATAGAGAAGCTGCTGTGCAGTATGAATTTCAAATGTCCTGCAGAGCCGAAAAGTTAGCTATTCTTCTCTAAACAGAAGCCCAGCAGAGGGCGTGCTCTGATGTGGAAGCTAACTTCCCATGTCTCAGACTCTGGCCCTTTGTTACAGGACAGTATACAGATGGGTCAGACCCTGGAACATTTAAGCCTCATGTGATAGAGAAAAAGAGACAGTAGTATTGTATTGTAGCAGCACATTTATTCTGAAAAAAGATAGGAGTTTGGAATTAGTGATTTGTAGTTATTATGAAAAAACAAAAATTCAGAGAAAAGTAAGTATAACGACTCCTTCTTTGTTTGAAATGAATGCTTATCCTTAACAAGGTAGAGTCAAATGGAGATTTTTTTCACATTTTGGCATGCTTCCAAGTTAAGGGTATTAATGGTTATTAGTTAAAATGATTATTATAAAATAAATATAAAATATTTTGCCATAATATTTCAGACAAATTTTTTTCTCAATTAAAAATTGACCTAGAACTAACTGTAGCATAGTAGTATTCTTTGAGGTACAACTTCAAAATGTATTATGCATGATTAAGTCCTTCTCATGTGTATTTATATAATTGGTAGTTATGTGTATAGTGAAAACTAATATTATATATCATGATCTTATAACATCTCACTCAAAGTATACATACCTAGATGAATGAAAAGTAAAACTGTCAAGATTTTTATAAAAAGATAATCTGTCTGTTCTTTAGTTATTGGGTACAACTTAAGATAAAAATATGTACGTGTACAACAAAGAAATTTTTAAAAGAAAATTTGTAAAAGACAACCAAACTAAAGAGAAGCATGTAAATATATTAGCCACTGAGATTTAAAATAATTGCTATTGTTAGGTACTAAATTTAGCTTCAGATTTATGGCATTAAAAGCAAAAGAGGAAATAGAATTTAATTATCTTTTAATAAAGAAACAGTAATTAAAAAAGATAAGTTCCTTCTTTGTTGTATATTCTATAAAGCACTTATAGTTTACAACTGAAGTTGTCTTCATAAAAAGATTCTCTAGAAAATCCAAGAGTGAACTTTACATGACAACTAAAGTATCAATTTTTGATCTACTGGTGAGAACACAGTATACTGTACTGTGTGTGCTAAGTCACTTCAGTCATGTCCAACTCTTTGTGACCTTGTGGACTGTGACCCGCCAGACTCTTCTGTCCATGGGATTCTCCAGGCAAGAATACTGGAGTGGGTTGCCATATAGTAAACTGCATTGATTTCTGGGTCAACAAAATATTATCACTAACGTTATGTTTATAACACGTGTTCTTTTTTTTTTTAATATTTTTAACACGTGTTCTTTTAAAATACTTTCCCCCTGTTTGTTTGTAGTGATCAAGTAAGTAGTACATTCATTTCCTTTGTGAACTCATTTCAAAACTGTCACTCAAAAGGAAGTATCTAATGAGGATTAAAATTCTGGAAAATGCCTTAAGTTTTAGAAATGAAAAGTACAAGAGGAATAGTTAAATATTGACAGCTTGAAGTAGCCCTCTATGATAACAGTGACCCTCACATATACATTCAAATTATTAATATTAATACATTTTTAAAATTTATTTTATCACCAAAAATTTTGTTTTGGGGTTTAGCTGATTATAATAATACATGGTTTAATGGCACTTGTGAATACTATGTTAATAATACTAATAAGCTTTCTCAACTTGAATAGTGAGTGTAAATAAATATCCCAGTCCAATGACACATTGTACAAGATGACACTTCATATGTCCTGGGGTGCGTTTATGAGTATTTCATTCTGTGCACCCAGAGGTGACAGCTCTGTACCTCCACCAGAATGGGCGTCCAGTAAGCCATGCCCATTCAGTCCTGTAATAAGGTTGATCTTAATCATATCAGTTTAAGCCCATTTTTGTATTAACTGTATGTCAATCATTTGTTGATCCATATATTCTGAGACCCTCTCAACTCCTGCCTTCTATTAAAATTGATATCATTAGCACCAATTGACAATTCATGTCTTCTTTATCTCCTACCATGGTCTCTGTACCAGGAACCATGGGTGAGTTTGAAGTCTTGCATATCCTGACTTCTATCTAACACTCCAGACAGCTCCAGAGCCCCTTCTGGTAACATGACGTCTCTCTTACAAGACTATTTTAGGCATTCAATAGTAACAGACCTTTGTTGGGTGACAGGAGAATCCTAACTTTATTTGAGGTTGAAAGTAACACACACAAAAATATGGTAACTGATTAAAACTTTCCTATTAACAGTGATATTTGGCATTTTACCAAGTATCACATTTAAGTGAAAGATGTGATTTAATTACTTAATCCCTGGGGTCTTTAGTTGAATGTCTTCTAAAATAAAGGGATTGAAATTCAGTTTTCCAGTTGTCCTTGGATATGTCTTTGGAATTTCAGGCATTAACAGATTTGGGAAGGAAAGGGTAGAGTGTACAGAACTGAAGCTTAACCTTAAGCTCTGCTGACCACCAACTACTGTCCCCACACTGATTTCAGAGGTGGGTCTCATCATTAACTCTGTATTTATCAGCTAGTCTCTGGTTGCTGTTGAGAGAATCATCAATCATTAGACAAATTCTGCTGCTACTCGTTCAGGCCGTGACTCAGAGAGTTGCCCACACGAAAAGGAGTTTGGTTTCAAATTGTTATTGTTGTTTAGTCTCTGAGTCATGTCTGACTCTTCACAACCCCATAGAATGCAGAATGCCAGGCTTCCTTGTCCTTCACTATTTCCTAGAGTTTGCTCCATCTCAGGTCCACTAAACAGTGAGGCTATAAAACTGTCTCATCCTCTGTCATGCCCTTCTCCTCCTGCCCTCAATCTTTCCCAGCATCAGGATCTTTTCCAATGAGTTGGCTCTTTGCATAAGGTGGCCGAAGTGTTGGAGCTTCAGCTTCAGCGTCAGTCCTACCAATGACTATTCAGGATTGATTTCCTTTAAGATTGACTGGTTTGATCTCCTTACAGTCCAAGGGTCTCTCAAGAGTCTTCTACCCAGAACCACAATTCTAAAGCATCAATTCTTCAGTGCTTGGCCTTCTTTATGGTCCAACTTTCAGAGCTGTACATGACTACTGGAAAAACTACAGCTTTGACTACATGACTATTATCAGCCAAATGATGTCTCTGCTTTTTAATATGCTGTGTAGGTTTCTCATAACTTTTCTTCCAAGGAGCAAGCATCTTTTAATTTCATGGCTGCTGTCAGTGTCCACAGTGACACTGTGTCACTGTGGACACAGTGTCCACAGATTTTGGAACTCAAGTTGTCATTTGGTGCATCCCCTCACTTGTGTCTCATTTGAGACTACTTTTGTGTTTGATTGTTTTCCATTTTGAATGGTTTTCATAGAGTGTCCACATTTGCTGTGATTCCATCTTCTTTTGGTGATAATTTCCCCCCATCCCTATTCTAGTCCCCCTAAAATAAATTGTGGGTGTCACTGCATTCATCCCCAATTGTTGGAGCATCTCATGTATGCCTGCTCTGTCCTCCAACCTCTGTAGATGGTGTCATGGGGCAACCAGGTATGGTCTCAGCTTATGCAGAACTTACATTTTAGTTGTGGGAACATAGTATACAGGAAAGCACTGTGATGGTTGTAGATTGTGTTCAGAACCTTGACGCAAATGAACAGAGTTCTTAGGTACAAAGTAACTGCAGTGCTCTCAGACTGAAAATATTTGTTGAAGGAAGAATTAGACAATACCCAACATTCAATCACAACAAAACTTACAGAAACATATTATGGCCAAAGGAAACTATCAATGGTCACCCCAGGTGGAAAGACTTGTTACACTCCTGAAGAAATATCAACTGCAGAGGGAGCCTTGGGAACAATCAAAGGAGAGGTAGGTAACAAGAGTGAAAGAGGGAGCTAGTTGAAGAGTGTTCCCCACCTCACAGCCCAGGATTTTGTTGTGAAAACAATCGGAAGACACTGAATGGTTTCTGTCAGGGAAGTGACATTTTTTCAAATGTCTTATTTTTCAAACAGATCAACTAGGTTGTTGAGTAGAGACCCACCTGGACAGGAACAGGAGAGCGGGCATCCTCACAGGAGATGTGATTGTCACAGGAGTTGTCAGTTTAGTTCTCTGGCTCAGAGGAGGCAGGGAAGCTGATGGATGCAGAGTTGGGTCAAGCTCAGAATAAGGCTCTCGGGTCTGGCCTTGAAAGTGTATTTGATCTGAGTACTGTGTGCGAAGATGTGGTGACTTAAAATACTGACTTCTCCATGGGGTCCATCCATCCCACACATAGTCAGATTTCTGAAAGTACATCCAGTTATTTTCAAGTGAGGAGTAATAGAGAAAGCAAATAAATTTTGTATGGTTATTTTTTATTAATACTCAAAGCATTTGATTTTTACTGAATCTTGTGATTTTATGAGTAAAAACTATTTAAAAGTGTGGTGCTAATAAACTTTGCAAATGAAAGTCATGTGGACCTTTTTAATTACTTTTTGCTCAATTGTAGATTACTTGCTGTTGGCATTGCTGATTTCCTTATCTGAGACTGTTGCAAATGTACCTCTCATTTATAGCAGTATTTTTCCTCTCAATTTGGTGGTTTGGTTGCTTCAGTTGTGTCTGACACTTGTGACCCCATGGACTGTAGCTCCCCAAACTCCTCTGTCCATCGGATTTCTGAGGCAAGAATGCTGGAATGGGTTGCCATTTCCATCTCCATTTTTCCTCATAATCCTTGATAATTGCAGTATGGGGTTACACATAAATGTATAAAAAAATCTGATTGAGATATTTGCAGTTGAAGACTATAGTGTGACCACATTTTTTTTGAGAATGGCAAAGAGCTCAATTTACAAAAAGATACAACCCTCCAAAATTCTCCAAGCCAGGCTTCAACACACGTGAACCATGAGCTTCCAGATGTTTAAGGGGGATTTAGAAAAGGCAGAGGAACCAGAGATCAAATTGCCAACATCTGTTGGATCATAGAAAAATTTCCAGTAAAACCTCAACATCTGCTTTATTGATTATTCCAAAGCCTTTGACTGTGTAGATCACAATAAAATGTGGAAAGTTTTTCAAGAGATGGGAATACCAAACTACCTTACCTGCCTCCTGAGAAATCTGTATGCAGGTCAAGAAGAAACAGTTAGAACTGGACATGAAACAACAGACTAGTTCAATATCCGGAAAGGAGTACTTTAAGGCTGCATATTGTCACCCTGCTTATTTAACTTATATGCAGAGTACATCATGCGAAATGCTGGGCTGGGTGGATGAAGCACAGCTGGAATCAAGATTTCCGGGAGAAATATCAATAACTTCAGATACACAGATGACACCACCCTTGGGGCAGAAAGTGAAGAAGAACTAGAGTCTCTTGATGAAAATGAAAGAGGAGAGTGAAAAAGTTGGCTCAACATTCAAAAAATGAAGATCATGGCATCTGGTCGCATCACTCCATGCCAAATAGATGGAGAAACAATAGAAACAGTGACAGACTTTACTTTATTGGGCTTCAAAGTCACTGCAGATAGTTACTGAAGCCAGGAAATGAAAAGACACCTGTTCCTTGGAAGAAAAGCTTCCTTGGAAGTTCAGTTCAGTTCAGTCGCTCAGTCATGTCTGACTCTTTGCGACCCCATGAATCGCAGCACGCCAGGCCTCCCTGTCTATCACCAACTCCTGGAGCTTACTCAAACCCATGTCCATCGGGTCGGTGATGCCATCCAACCATCTCATCCTCTGTCGTCCCCTTCTCCTCCTGCCCCCAATCCGTCCCAGCATCAGGACCAACTTAGACAGCATATTAAAAAGCAGAGACATTACTTTGCCAACAAAGGTCTGTCTAGTCAAAACTATGGTTTTTCCAGGAGTCATGTATGGATGTGAAAGTTGGACCATAAAGATAGCTGAGTGCCAAAGAATTGATGCTTTTGAACTGTGGTGTTGGAGAAGACTCTTGAGTCCCTTGGACTGCAAGGAGATCAAACCAGTCAGTCCTAAAGGAGCTCAGTCCTGAGTATTCATTGGAAGAACTGATGCTGAAGCTAAGACTCCAATACTTTGGCTACCTGATGCGAAGAACTGACTCATTGGAGAAGACTCTGATGCTGGGAAAGATTGAAGGCAGGAGGAAAAGGAGATGACAGAGGATGAGATGGTTGGAAGGCATCAATGACTTGTTGGACATGAGTTTGAGAATCTCCAGGCATGCTGCACTCCATGGGGTCACAAATAGTCGGACATGATTGAGTGACTGAACTCAAACTCGAAACCCTCATTATGATTTTATAGATCATTTAGTGTCTGAGTGTGTTCACTTTTATCAAGTACTATATTGTGTAGGTGAACTGAGTTTATGAATATTCTGGACAAGCAAAATTGTTGAGTCACAGTGGGTTTCTGAGTCCAAATGTAGAAAAATGACGTGAAAGTATTGATCAGTTTTTGAAGTGGTTTTATCTATACATGTTTAGATCCTCTATGCCTTAATAATGGCATAGTGTGGAGAGTATTTGTTTTTACAGAGAACGTATTGCAGAAGAGTCACACATGCAAAAAAAAATATGACTTTATTGATAAATTGTGATCACTCACTCATAATGGTAAGTGTGGAGAATATTTGTTTTTACAGTGAACGTATTGCAGAAGAGTCACACATGCAAAAAAAAATATGACTTTATTGATAAATTGTGGTCACTTGA
Organism: Dama dama; assembly: GCF_033118175.1. NCBI lineage: Eukaryota > Metazoa > Chordata > Mammalia > Artiodactyla > Cervidae > Dama > Dama dama. The sequence continues at coordinate 10,065,146 of NC_083712.1, read as the reverse complement.
AAATTATGAGTATTCCATTTTTCTAACCGTTACTTTGGTTTCAGGGTCTTCTCACTAGCTTAAAATTCTTGACTTTATGCTATCAAATTCATCCTTTGGATGTTAAAACTTGAAAGAATTCTCTATTCTACAGCCAGTCCTGCAAGTTTTTCATGGTAACTAAGGAAGAAATGGAATAAGTAATGACTAGTGGCTCTGTGACTTAGCCAGCCAGCAGCTAATCATTTATGAGAGCCTTAGTCCTATCAGACTTTTGATCAAGGCAGTAGACTCAGGGGAGTGGATGCCAGTCACATAAGTGGATGAAGTGGGTGATGAGAAAAGTTTCAAGTGTCAAGAAGCAAAGCAGTTTGGAAGGTGAAATGAGACAGAGCTATATCCCACTGTCTAAACTGTTGAATTCCCTATATCAGTGTTGTCTATTCTTTATGTGCCATGTAATAAATGCAGATGAAGCAAAATTTCCTTTCCTGGAGGGTTTTTACCACAGTTCACCATAGTATTTTGCAATACTTCATAACAGCTATGGAATCAGCAAGAACGCATTTTTTTTTTAATCCTAATTTGAGCATCTATTTATCTTTTCATTTTTAAATATCAGTTCCTCTAAACCTTGACATTCTCATGAACTGTAGCCATGATTTTCTTCAGGTTTTACTATCTCTGCTTTTTAAACACAGTGCCTCACTGTACTCTTGACTTCACCTCTTTTCGCTATATACCTAGAAGTGGGGTTGCTGGACCATGCATTAGTTATATTTATATATAGTTTTATATATAATATATATATATTTATATATATAGTTTCCTAAGAAAACCCCATACTGTTTTTAATAATCACTACAACATTTCATGTTGTGATTGACAGTACACAAGGGGTCTAGTTTCTTTACAGCTTGCCCGCACTTGTTTTTTCCTTTTATTTTGTTAACGGTCATCCTAATGAGTGTGAGGTGATACCTCATTGTGGTTTAAGTTTGCATTATTCCAATAATTAGTGATATTGAGCATCTTTTCATATGCTTGTTACTCACACATGTATTATTGAATAATTGTTCAAGTTTTTCATTTTTTAAAATGAGGATTTTTTGTTGTTTAGTTGTAGAAGTTCCTTGCATGCTCTCGGTATCAACCATTATTAGATACATGGTTTGCAAACATTTTATCTCAATGAATAGGTTGACTTTTGCTCTATTGATTGTTTCTTTCGATACTCAGAAGTTTTTCAGTTTGATGTAATCCCATTTATCTCTTTTTGCTTCTGTTGCCTGTGCTTTTGTGTTGTATTCAAGAAATCATTGCCAAATCTAATGTCCAAAAGCTTTTCCCCTGTTTTCTTCTAGTTTTAGAATTTCAAGTCTTATGTCTAGATCTTTCATTCATTTTGAGTTCATTTTGGTACATGGTATAATGTAAGATTCCAACTTTATTCCTTTGTACCTTATTATCCAGTTTTTCCAACATTATCTGTTGGAGAGACTCTCGTTTCTCCAGGCTGTAATCTTAGTTAGCACCTAGTAGAAGATCATTACATATGCCATATATTTAAGAATCTACTTTTAGCACTCTCTTCTGTTCCATCAATCTATGTATCTGTCTTAATGCCAGTATCACAGTCATTTGATTGCTGCTTCATAAGTATTTTCTGAAATCAGGAAGTGCAAGGCCCCCAAGTTTGTTTTCTCTCAAGGTTGTTTTGGCTGTGTAGTGTCCCTTGAGATTCCATGTGAAATTTAGGATTTTTTTTTCTATTTCAGCCTAAAATGCCATTTGTGATTTTGATAAGAATATCTACAAAGGATACCTACCTTTGACTCTACAGATAAATTGAATCAGTTGTTAGCATAAAGTGGCCAAAGTTTTGGAGTTTCAGCTTGAGCAGCAGTCCTTTCAATGAATATTCAGGGTTGATTTCCATTAAGATTGACTGATTTGATCTCTCTGGTGTCCAAGGGACTCTCAACAGTCTTCTCCAGCAGCACAATTCGAAAGCATCAGTTATTCAGCACTCAGCCTTTTGATGGTCCAACTCCCACAACCATACATGACTACTGGGGATAAAAAATTGTTTTCTGTATATCATAGCATTTTTGTCTCTATTTTCCTCTTATACTCCATTTTTTGGTCTCATAGGTGTTTTTTGTAGTGACATTTTATTTTCTTTCTCATTTCTCTTTATGTGTATTAGATAAATGTTTTCTTTGTTATGATCATTGCAATTACATAAAACATTTAAAGTTGTAATAATGTCTTAAACTAATGATTACTTCAGTCGCATTTAAAAATTCTACTCCCCCCAATTTCATGGGATCTCTTTTCTTGACACTGGACATACAGTCCCTATGCTTTGAAAAGTTCTGTTTTTCAGACAGATCTTATAATCTGTTAAATAAAAGGAATAGAATAGCATTTATTCTGTGGACTGAACCTGCCCACAGTTTACAGATAAAATATTTTTAGCTCTACACATACACTAAACTTCTTAGAAAATGAACTAAACAGGTAGTTTCTTTTCTTTGGATACTGTTTACTTAATTAAGGCCCTTTCTTTACAGATACTCTTTGCTGTCAGGAACATGTGTTGGACATTAAGTAGTGTTGTATAGAAGCCTGAGTGTGTCCGGGTGACACATGTAGGTTTAGGTCTATGTGATCATGACATTTAACATTTATTTCCCTTTTTGTCAACCTCCCAAGAGGTCTCCTCAAGTGAAGTTGTGAGTTCTTTATTCACCTGTTTTACAGCACATTGTCTGCTGTTTAATACCATTTTTGGATTATGGGTTTACAGAGATTGTGAACAACACTTCTGTATTATGCAAAAGAATCTTGCTTAATTGGTTACAGTGAACAATATGCTTGGAAAATTTCTTTTCCTTTTCAGAATTAAGGAGTAACCTATATATTCCCTAGGTGGTTTATGAGGACCTGCTGTATACCAAAGACTCATACATCGGCATTATCTATCCTTCAACCTCTTTGCTGTGCCAGATAATACAACTGTACCAAGCTCTATTGTATCTGCTTTCCTCTTTCTTTGATTATTATCTTCATTATTACTTTAAGCTGTTCTGTTAAAATACCATATTATTTTTGAAGTTTGAAAACCATACACAATGCAAGGTGAAACAATGAATATGATAAGTTGAGAAAAAAAAAATATGTTCATTTTAACTATATCTACAAAGATCCTGTATATCTTGCTCTAAAGGCTCAGGTCAACTTAGTTGCTCAGTCATGCCCAACTCTTTATGACCCCATAGACTGCAGCACACCAGGCTTCCCTGTCCATCACCAACTCGCAGAGCTTGCTCAAACTCATGTCCATTGAGTTGGTGATGCCATCGAACCATCTCATCCTCTGCTGTCCCCTTTTCCTCCCACCTTCAATCTTTCCCAGCATCAGGGTCATTTCAAATGAGTCAGTTCTTTGCAGCAGGTGGCCAAAATATTGGAGTCTCACTTTCAGCATCAGTCCTTCCAATGAATATTCAGGACTGATTTCCTTTGGGATGGACTGGTTGTATTTCCTTGCAGTCCAAGGGACTCTCAAGAGTCTTCTCCAATACCACAGTTCAAAAACATCAATTCTTTGGTGCTCAGCTTTCTTTATAGTCCAGCTCTCACATCCATACATGACTCCTGGAAAAACCATAGCTTTGACTAGACAGACCTTTGTTGGCAAAGTAATGTCTCTGCTTTTTAATATGCTGTCTAGGTCGGTCATAGCTTTTCTTCCAAGGAGCAAGCATCTTTTCATTTCATGGCTGTAGTCACCATCTGCAGTGATGTTGGAGCCCAAAAAAATAAAGTCTGTCACTGTTTCCATTGTTTCCCCATCTATTTGCCATGATGTGATGGGACTGGATGCCATGGTCTCAGATTTCTGAATGTGGAGTGTTTTTATTTTTTTTAATTCATTCATTTATTTTAATTGGAGGCTAATTACTTTACAGTATTATGGTGGTTCTTGCCATACATTGACAAGAATCAGCCATAGGTATACATGTGTCCCCCATCCTGAACCCTTCACCCACTGCCTTCCCCATCCCATCCCTCAGGATCATCCCAGTGCACCAGCCCTGAGTGCCCTGTTTCATGCATCGAACCTGGACTCACGATCTATTTCACATATGGGCATACACATGTTTTGATGCTGTTCTCTCAAATCATCCCACCTTTGCCTTCTCCCACAGAGTCCAAAAGTCTGTTCTTTACATCTGTGTCTCTTTTGCTATTTCACATATAGGGTCATTGTTAACATCTTTCTAAATTCCATATATATGCATTACTATACTGTACTTTTGTTTTTCTTTCTGATTTGTTTCACTCTGTATAATAGGCTCCAATTTCATCCACCTCATTAGAATTGATTCAAATGTATTCTTTTTAATAGCTGAGTAATATTCCATTGTGTATATGTACCACAGCTTTCTTATCCATTCGTCTGCCAATGGACATCTAGGTTGCTTCCATGTCCTGGCTATTGTAAACAGTGCTGCGATGAACATTGGGGTACATGTGCCTCTTTCAATTCTGCTTTCCTCAGTATGTATGCCCAGCAGTGGGGTTGCTGGGTCGTATGGCAGTTCTATTTCCAGTTTTTTAAGGAATCTCCACACTGTTCTCCATAGTGGCTGTTTTAGTTTGCATTCCCACCAACAGTATAAGAGGGTTCCCTTTTCTCCACACCCTCTCCTGCATTTATTTTTTGTAGACTTTTGGATAGCAGCCATTCTGACTGGCATGAGATGGTACCTCATTGTTGTTTTGATTTGCATTTCTCTGATAATGAGTGATGTTGAACATCTTTTCATGTGTTTGTTAGCCATCTATATGTCTTTTTTGGAGAAATGTCTGTTTAGTTCTTTGGCCCATTTTTTGATCAGGTCATTTATTTTTCTGGAATTGAGCTGCAGGAGCTGCTTATATATTTTTGAGATTAATTCTTTGTCAGTTGCTTCATTTGATATTATTTTCTCCCATTCTGAAGGCTGTCTTTTCACCTTGCTTATAGTTTCCTTCATTGTGCAAAAAGCTTTTAAGTTTAACTAGGTCCCATTTGTTTATTTTTGCTTTCATTACTCTGGGAGGTGGTTCATAGAGGATCCTGCTGTGATTTATGTCAGAGTGTTTTCCCTAAGTTTTCCTCTAGGAGTTTTATAGTTTCTGGTCTTATGTTTAGATCTTCAATCCATTTTGAGTTTACTTTTGTGTATGGTATTAGAAAGTGTTCTAGTTGCATTCCTTTACAAGTGGTTGACCAGTTTTCCCAGCACCACTTGTTAAAGAGATTCTTTTCTCCATTGTATATTCTTGCCTCCTTTGTCAAAGATAAGGTGTCCATAGGTGTGTGGGTTTATCTCTGGACTTTCTATTTTGTTCCACTGATCAATATTTCTGTCTTTGTGCCAGTACCATCCTGTCTTGATTACTGTAGCTTTGTAGTATAGTCTGAAGTCCGGAAGGTTGATTCCTCCAGTTTCATTCTTCTTTCTCAAGATTGCTCTGGCTATTCGAGTGTTTTTGTAATTCCATACAAATTGTGAAATTATTTGTTCTAGTTCTCTGAAAAATACCATTGGTAGCTTGATAGGGATTGCATTGAATCTATAGATTCCTTTGGGTAGTATACTCATTTTCACTATATTGATTCTTCTGATCCATGAACATGGTATATTTCTCCATCTATTTGTGTCATCTTTAATTTCTTTCATCAGTGTTTTACAGTTTTCTATATATAGGTCTTGTGTTTCTTTAGGTAGATATATTCGTAAGTATTTTATTCTTTTCGTCACAATGGTGAATGTAATTGTTTCCTTAATTTCTGTTTTCTCATTGTTAGTGTATAGGAATGCAAGGGATTTCTGTGTGCTAATTTTGTATCCTGCAACTTTACTATATTCATTGATTACTGCTAATAATTTTCTGATTATGTCTTTAGCGTTTTCTATGTAGAGGATCATGTCATCTGCAAACCATGAGAGTTTTATTTCTTTTCCAATCTGGATTCCTTTTATTTTGAATTTGAGTTTTAAAACACCTTTTTCATTCTCCTCTTTCACTTTCATCAAGAGGCTCTTTAGTTCATTCCTCACTTTCTGCCGTAAGGGTGGTGTCCTCTGCATATCTGAGGTTATTGATATTTCTCCCAGCAATCTTGGTTCCAGCTTGTGCTTCATCTATCCAGCCCAGAATTTCACATGATGTACTCTGCATATACATTAAATAAGCAGGGTGACAATATACAGCCTTGACATGATCCTTTCCTAGTTTGAAACCAGTCTATTGTTTGATGTCCAGTTATAATTGTTGCTTCCTGACCTGCATACAGATTTCTCAGGAGGCGGGTGAGGTTGTCTGGTATTCCCATCTCTTTAAGAATTTTCCACAGTTTGTTGTGATCCACACTGTCAGAGGCTTTGACATAATCAATAAAGCAGAAGTCAATGTTTCTCTGAAACTCTCTTCCTTTTTTGTTGATACATTGGATATTGGCAATTCAATATCTGGTGTGTCTTCCTTTTCTAAATCCCCTTTGAACATCTGGAAGTTCATGGTTCACATACTGTTGAAGCCTAGCTTGGAGGATTTTGAACATTACTTTGTTAGAGTTTGAGATGAATGCAATTGTGCAGTAGTTTGAGCATTCTTTGGCATTGTCTTTCTTTGGGTTGGAATGAAAACTGAGCTTTTCCAGTCTTGTGGCTACTGCTGAGTTTTCCAAATTTGCTGGCATATTGAGTGCACAATTTCACAGCATCATCTTTTAGGATTTGAAATAGCTCAACTGGAATTCCATCGCCTCCACTAGCTTTGTTCATAGTGATAATTTCTAAGGCCCACTTGACTTCACATTCCAGGATGCCTGGCTCTAAGTGAGTGATCACAGCATCATGGTTGTCTGAGTCATGACGATCTTCTCTGTATAGTTCTTCTGTGGATTTTGTATAGTTCTTCTGTGCTCCAAATACTAGACAAAAATAAATGCATATTTGTTGTGTGTTTTCAGAATCATAAAGTATCTTTTTCATATGTCAAATTATGGTTAGAAATTTTATACCAGGGTTAATTTAAATATCTATTAAGGGTCAAATAAAAAATAAATGGCATACAATAGGAGTTCATGCTTATATGTGATAGGAAGAAAAAAGGTGAAATTTAAATATACTGAATAGTTGCATTTTATGTTCTAAAGTTACAAAAGAGAGGTAGATAATTTCAGTTCAGTTCAGCTCAGTGGCTCAGTCATGTCCGACTCTTTGCAACCCCATGAATCGCAGCACGCCAGGCCTCCCTGTCTGTCACCAACTCCCGGAGTTTACTCAAACTCACGCCCATCGAGTCGGTGATGCCATCCAGTCATCTGTCGTCCCCTTCTCCTCCTGCCCCCAACCCCTCCCAGCATCAGGGTCTTTTCCAACGAGTCAGCTCTTCGCGTGAGGTGGCCATAGTGTTGGAGTTTCAGCTTCAGCATCAGTCCTTCCAATGAACACCCAGGACTGATCTCCTTTAGGATGGACTGGTTGGATCTCCTTGCAGTCCAAGGGACTCTCAAGAGTCTTCTCCAACACCACAGTTCAAAAGCATCAATTTTTTGGCACTCAGCTTTCTTCACAGTCCAACTCTCACATCCCTACATGACCACTGGAAAAACCATAGCCTTGACCAGGCAGATACCTTTGTTGGCAAAGTAATGTCTCTGCTTTTTACTATGCTCTCTGCTGCTGCTAAGTCACTTCAGTCGTGTCCGCCTCTGTGCGACCCCATCCCTGGGATTCTCCAGGCAAGAACACTGGAGTGGGTTGCCATTTCCTTCTCCAATGCATAAAAGTGAAAAGTGAAAGTGAAGTCGCTCAGTCATGTCCGACTCTTCGCAACCCCATGGACTGCAGCCTACCAGGCTCCTCCGTCCATGGGATTTTCTAGGCAAGAGTGCTGGAGTGCAGTGTCATTGCCTTCTCTGAATATGCTATCTAGGTTGGTCATAACTTTCCTTCCAAGGAGTAAGCATCTTTTAATTTCATGGCTACAGTCACCATCTGCAGTGATTTTGGAGCCCAAAAAAATAAAGTCTGACACTGTATCCACTGTCTCCCCATCTATTTCCCATGAGGTGATGAGACCAGATGCCATGATCTTAGTTTTCTGAATGTTAAGCTTTAAGCCAACTTTTTCACTCTCCTCTTTCACTTTCATCAACAGGCTTTTTAGTTCCTCTTCACTTTCTGCCATAAGGGTGCTGTCATCTGCATATCTGAGGTTATTGATATTTTCTCCTGGCAATCTTGATTCCAGCTTGTGCTTCTTCCAGCCCAGCATTTCTCATGATGTACTCTGCATATAAGTTAAATAAGCAGGGTGACAATATACAGCCTTGACATACTCCTTTTCCTATTTGGAACCAGTTTGTTGTTCCATGTCCAGTTCTAACTGTTGCTTCCTGTCCTGCAGACAGGTTTCTCAAGAGGCAGGTCAGGTGGCCTGGTATTCCCATCTCTTTCAGAATTTTCCACAGTTTATTGTGATCCACACAGTTGAAGGCTTTGGCCTAGTCAATAAAGCAGAAATAGATGTTTTTCTGGAACTCTCTTGTTTTTTCGATGATCCAGCAGATATTGGCAATTTGACTCTGGTTCCTCTGCCTTTTCTAAAACCAGCTTGAACATCTGGAAGTTCTCGGTTCACATATTGCTGAAGCCTGGCTTGGAGAATTTTGAGCATTAGTTTACTAGTGTGTGAGATGAGTGTAGTTGTGCGGTAGTTTGAGCATTCTTTGGAATTGCCTTTCTTAGGGATTGGAATGAAAACTGAACTTTTCCAGTCCTGTGGCCACTGCTGAGTGCTGATAGAAGCAAGGTCCGATGCTGTAAAGAGAAATATTGCATAAAAACCTGGAATATTAGGTCCATGAATCAAGGCAAATTGGAAGTGATCAAACAGGAGATGGCAAGAGTGAATGTCGACATTCTAGGAGATAAATTAGACTTATGCAAATTAAAAAAACATTAAGAGCATAAGTGATTATATTTTTCATATTTAGCAATTTCATCATCTATGAAAATCCCAAATGGCTTAAAATATTATGCTAGGAATAAAAAATATTGCCACTTAATGCCTGTGGTGTTTTATAGTTTTTGATATACAGCCATTTAAGGAAAAATCAATTTCAACTTAGGAAAATACTATAATACACCTCACACCCACTTATCCCAGATAAAATTTGTGTGTCTCATGGCTTGAAATTGTTCTCAAACTTTAATGCATAAGAATCACCAGCGATGGTGTTACCAAGCAGATTCTGAGTCAGTAGTTCTGGGGTATGGCCCAAAGTGTGTGTCTTTTACAGAATCCCATGCTCATCACGCTTCAAAAAGAGTGAGTTTTTACAAATAAGCGTCAATGTTAAATGTTTCTTAGAGTTAATTTGTATGATATTCTAAGCTGAATTCCAATATCATATGATGCAGTTAAAACATTTTTGTTAGTGCCTTAGCTAGAGACAATTCCATTTAGGAAAGTGCCCACTTAATTGTTGTTGTTCTCTTTAAATGAGAAAGAGATAGACTGAATATAAAATATTTGTTCTCACAGGACTGGTGCACGGGGAAGACCCAGAGGGATGGGAAGGGGAGGGAGGCGGGAGGGGGGATCAGGATGGGGAACACATGTAAATCCATGGCTGATTCATGTCAATGTATGGCAAAAACCACTACAATTTTTAAAAAAGTTTTTTTAAATAAATAAATAATAAAATATTTCTTCTCATATTTTTCCAGAAGGATAGAATTCCCAAATTCACAGTTAAAGGTTTTCAAAAAGACCTCTCAGTATGCTTGAAAAACAAAAAGCAAAGGAGCCATATCATAGGTGTTTGCATCTAGGAAGCGGTTTCTTTAAAGATCTTTTAAAATGTGTATGCATTAGGACTGGTGTGTTTTATGCTAAATGTGGAAGGAAAGAATTTTATTCTTTCAAGAAATGCTAGATTCAATACATGATGAAAGTGAAACAAACCAGTATTTATGATTTAGCTCGTAGCTGATTGGAAGTTAGAGTTTTCTTGGTAAACAAGAGAGAGTTAACATCTTTGTTCATTTCTACAGGAGAAGAGCAGCAGAGAAACACTGTTTCGCTATTTGAATAATAAGAACACTGTTTATTCTACATGGCTTATAAGTGTGTGTCGTGTTTTCATAGCTGTGGGTCTTGCTGCTTGCCAAGAGCCAGCCCTTCCCAGCAACGGCATCAAAACTGGAGACCGATACATGGTGAATGACGTGCTGTCCTTCCAGTGCGAGCCTGGGTACACGCTGCAGGTATTTCATTTTGTTGTTGAAGTTCTTGATAATGGACTCAGCATGGTGATCCTCAGGCAGCTCATTGAAGACAAAGCCTCACTCTGTTTGTGAATCAGAGCTCTTGCATTAACCGTGCATACAGGTAAATTCAGTGATGATGCAGAAATAGCTTCTAAATGATAAAGGATCCTTTCAAGGTTGAGTATATTATTTTCATAGTAATTTTATTTCAGAATGAAATGTGTAGTCTCCCACAATTCTCAGGGACAAAGCGGTGACACAGTCTAGTTAATAGCACCATCCCAGCAACCCCATTATTGGACCGGCTCTGAGTCCCGTGCTGGTCCTGCATTGCAAGCTGTTCTTACGATTTAGTTCAGTAAATCATCAAGGGTCCATTTGTGTGTCAGGTAAATATGGGGCTCAAATAATAGACTTAAACAGTTTTCAAGAAACATTAAGCAGATTTCTAATAATCTTTTATTGGTTTTTCTATTAAAAGTTTTTTGTATAAAAGTTTTAATAAACATTTTATACATTAGTGTATAGCAACATTAGTCATTTTCCAGTCATTTGTTTTTCTGAGTTAACCACAAATAAGTGTATTCCCAAAATAGTTTCTCTCTGTCCTTTAGCATAATTCATGTATAATTCTCCTTACCCACGTGGACACTGCAATCTAAACAAGTATATTTATCCCTAAGTCCAATAGAAATATTGAAGCCTACTTATGTTTCTATGTTTCAGTTAATTCAAGTAAAAGAGTACTTTCTGCTGTTTGCTTATTATAACACTGAAGCTGATAGTATTTCAAGAGCATTATTTTTAGTCATATTCTGTAACCAACTTAAATAAAGCTTGAGTAATCATCAGAAAGAAGTCTCAATGACACAGCAGTGAAATGACAGTGTAGTATGTGATTCCATTTCTGCATGTGTGCTGGAGTAAATTTTTTGCATAATTGAGACAAGTCAGAGCAGCAATAGCAATTGTAGGAAGCTGATGGCCTGCCTGTCGAGTGCTTCATGTACACACCCGCATTAGTCTCACACAGCCTCATGGTGTGGACACTGGGGGCTCGTCTTTGATGGGGATGGGGAAGTGAGCCAGGCCCTGGGAGGAATCAGGGGCAGAGAAGCCGGCAGATCCACAGGGGCCACGTGCAGAAGTCAGCCCGGGTTCTTAGTCTGAGAAAATATCAGCAAAATGCCTGATACTTCAGTAAATGAAAGCCAGCACTGCTATTATTGTAAGTAAACATCAAGATATATAGACATCTTCACCCAAATAGCCTACCACCTGCATGTATAGATCTTGGTGGGTATTATAGTAATGCTTTGGCTCTGGAGAAAGGTGGGCAGACACTTGGAAAGTAGAACAGTTACTGAAAAAGCTTTGCTGAAAGGTCTGCCATGGAAGCAAGTTTGTAACCAAGCACATGAAGGCAGTGGTAACTGATTGCTTAAGACAGAGATCTCCCATTTCATGTGTTACAGTAAAAAGAATTATGAGTCAATCCCAAGGGTTTCATTTAGAGGAACACCTCACTCTATACTGACAAGCCTTTTTATTAATATGCCTTTGGTTGTTTTTATTTATTTATTTTGCCCTTCATAAATTTACGTAAACCATGTAAATACCGTGTTGCCTCCATTTCTCCAAGTCCCACCTGCTATCACTTGGGCTCCCTCCCTTCTGTTCACCTTCTTTCTACGCTTCTATGACGGCACTTTGCAGTTACTGCCAGCATCCTTTATGAGGGAGACTTCTCCAGCCCTCAGAGAAGAAACTAGAAAGGGTTATTTAATAAAGACATTTCTTATAATGAATTGTTTAATGTGCTACTTGTAGATAAAGGTCTGCAGGCACACATCTGTAGAGCCCAGGCAGGCCGCTTGGCTCAGGTTTTCAAATACAAACTAAGATTTCTTTTTTTTTTCCCCCCCTCATAACAATGTCAAGCATTGAGTATACAAGCTGTGACTCTCTCTCACTCACATGAGTTAAAAAGGATTCTAGACTTTTCAAAAAATTGCTAACAATTGGAAATTTTGCTAACACACTAGTATATTTGGACTGGCAGTGTGCATAAATTACAGTATTCACGAAAAGCACTGTTCCTTGTATGATTTATGCACAAATGTCTATAAATGCATCTGCCTAGTGTGACTCAGGATAAAACTGCAGAGACAGGATGCATCAAATATAAATCCTGGATATTTGCAGGATTAATGATTTCCTTTTCTCTAAACCTGTTTTACTTTTCTTTTAAAAGATGGAAAAAAGAAAATTCCCATTTTAGGCTAATAAGTAAATACACAAATTCCTGTCTTGTTTTGGATCCAGTATAAAAATTTTAGCTAGAATCATTAATATGAAGTATCTTTGTTGAAATCAATAATGGAATATGCCCTAGGTTGGTAATATATAACCATTTTACTGGTAGTCTTCCATAAATGTCTCTAAAGGCTTTTATACTTTATGCTTGTCCAAAATTTGGGAATAAATTTATTAAAGATAATATAATAGATCAGAGAATGAGAAGACACAGAGCATGAAATCTGGTAGGAAAAGCATTGTCCTGAGTGTCTTCTTTAAGTATAAATGTAGTCTTCCTGTACTGTAGCAACTTTTAAGAATGTTAGGAAATAGGAGTAAATGAGTTCTGTGGCAGACAAACCGAGTGTGAAATCTTCCTAAGCTTGGGGAATTGGTTTGTCATTGATAACAGCCTTAGTGCAAATTCTTGTTTGATGCGTTCCCAACATGGCTGGGACTATTTAACATGAGTTAAAGATGTGTTTGTCGTCTGCCTCTGTGCCAATTCTGTTTGGCAAATGGAAATTCACAAGGTTAGCACAAGTGTCACATGAGCCCACCAACTCACAATGAGGAAGAAAGTAAACATGAATAGTTTGCACACAGGGATGCCCATTCATTACCTTCTCTTTCATCATAAAAGAAATTTTAACCCAAAGCACTGAGAATTTAACCCACTGCTGTTTGATTTTTAAAACAGGAAGAACAGGACAAATTTTTTGAAGGTTGAAAAGTTGAAAACTTCATGTATTTAAAGGCTAAAGAGATCCTGAGCGATGAGGATTAATTTCATTGCAGAAGCATTAATATGACAGCTTGTGAGACTGATAATAAAATGAATATTAAGTCTCCCTTTTCTCCAATAAAGGAGGAACTGACCCAATTTTTTGCTAAACCATAAAGATTGTGTGAGTTGCTTGTGAACCATAGGCAACTGTGAAAGTTACCTTTGCATAAGCAGATTACTTACCAGAAAACATTTCACCATTCAACACCTAATATTTCCTAATCATTTGACCAAAAGTGATAACTTTTGATGACTTAAAAAAAAAAAAAAAAAACTTACTTTGGTCAATTCAGTTCGGCATCTTAAGCATTAGGAAAGCATATTGGTAGAAATACAGACCACTGAAAGGCACATTACAAGATTTTTATTTTAGTGACAAGAAGTACAGTGATTACGGGGTTTTTTTTTCTATTTTGATTCCAAATGAGATTCATTAATACACATTAGTAGAATAGATTTCACGGGTTTGGTATTTTTTACATTTGTGATTAAATCAAAAGGGAAAACCAAAGAGAATATTTGAAATTGAAAGAAAGAGAAATTCTTGCAAACACTGAAGCCTTCAGTACTCCATGTTCAGCTAGTGAATTTCATTTCATCTTTTCTCGAGCAGGGCCGTTCCCACATCTCCTGTATGCCGGGGACCGTGCGGCGTTGGAACTACCCGTCTCCCCTCTGCATTGGTACGGACACTCCTTCCGTCCTTGTGTTGCTGCGAACATTCTCAATAATGCAATGGTGATCTTCTTGAGCTCCTTTTGGGCTTCAAAGATGAACTTTTAAATTCCTTTCAAACACCTGTTAGATAATAGCTTAATAATGCAGTAGAGGTGTAACTGAGATTGGACATCTTCTCCCCCTGGATGTGGGTGCTCTGCTTTTCCAGCATCCCTGGACCAACCAACAGGGATTAGATGCCAGCTAGCTCCAGGCACTAACCACACATCACATGCATGTCAGAAGCCAGTGGATTAATGCATGAGAAGGAATGAATGTAGCTGGTCTGAGAGTCTGAGAAGGGTCCTGTTTATGCCTCAGGAAAACCACATCTCCAGAAAAAAAATTCAGAAGTACCAATAAGTGGTGTGAAGTTGGAGGGACACTATTTTATATCAAAAAGTATTTGCTATAAAGGCAGCTGCTCTTGTGGAGGGGCTCATCAGGATAGGGACTCAGGCACAGAACATCCATCTCTTTACTTACTTTTAAATGAAGAACTTTCCCTTAGACTTGGAGATTCATATATTTCAAGCTTTGAAATGAAATCAACTCACAGTGGATTTTCAACCAAATGATGTGCCCTTGCTGGCACTCTGTATTATGTGAGGAGATTTTTTTTCAAATAGCTTACCTATATTAGCCAAATGAAATTAATTCTGTTTTTATTCTGCATGTTTCATATGTTCTTGGTGTTTTGTCACTAAGTCAGGTCTGACTCTTCGCAGCCCCATGGATGTAGCCTAGCAGGCTCCCCTGTCCATGGGGTTTCCCAGGAGAGAATAATGTGGGTTGCTGTGCCGTCCTCCTGTGTTTGCATTGGCAAGTGGGTTCTTTACCACCAGCACCACCTGGGCAGCCCAGGGCCTGCCCGACACTATTTTGAGCATCATGACAAGTCCCAGGATGGCCAGGTTGTGGGTCAGGGCTGGCACTGAGATGGCATTCCATGTACCATGGGGACCCTCAGCCAGGGCGTGGTGGGTGCCCTGGAACAAAAATCCCATGTGTTCTCACCAGAAGATCAGGAATCTGCATAAAATAAGACATACAAACCCAGTGAAAACCCAATGTCCCTTGCTCGTTTATCAAGATAAACACGTTGTCCTTTAGCAATAGCAGTTTACCAGTAACTCTTTGAATACACTATTTAACAATAAGAAAGGTCTGGCAAGCAGGGAGTTTCTCCAGCAGGAGACCGGAAGTCAGGCCGCCAGCTGCTGGTGGACAGTGAGCCTGGGGAGGGGACTCAAACTTGAGGTAGAGCTGAAGGAACATGATGGTGTCACTAGATGAATATAAAGTGAGAGCGGCCCATTGATGGGCTTTTAAAATATCACAAAGGAAAAAGGGATTGATGCGTGGCTTTCGGAGCTGTGTTTGCACACCCATCCACTGGTTCTTGGGTTTTGCGATGAACAAAGGCACAGTCATATGATGTGGTAACGAAGCACTTAAGGAATTAGACTGTCGCTGTGAGCCTGCAGGATTCGCACTCATATCAGGCCCTTCCTCTCTCCTGGGACGATCATCACGGTCCTGATGTAAAGACGTGGGTCTTGATGATCAGTTCCATCATTCAGGCACTGGATTGGCTGCTCCTACAAGACAGTCTCAGTCCTCAGTAAAGATATACACAGATGTTTTCATATTTTATAATTTCCAATCTCTTTTCTCTTCTTGGTAATAAACATGCTCAAAATCAAAATGGCACAAATGTCCCTTATATTTCACAGTGGTTTTGATATTTCCATCATTGGTGTGGTTTGTGCTTGGACCTGCATGTTTAACCTCAGTGCAGGTTGTAAGAGTCCTGGGGGCACTGAGGGAACATCACTGCCAAATGCATGCAGGCTCACTGCTCAGACCCACCAGTGTCCACAACAGCACCCACAGACTTGTGGGTACAAGCAGGCCAGAGCCTTTATTCTCAAACAAGTGGTGTCTCCCGCAAAGAGTTAACCTGAGAAGTTATTCTCCAGATAGCAACAAAGTTAATGTTTAAAACATTGCTGGAATTTTTCACTCACCCACAAACATACATTCAAAGTTTTTTAAAAACTTAACATTTTTAACTTGCACACTGTTGACACCCAGACTAGGGTTCCCTAGCTTGAACAATTACCATATTCATTAAACTTTTTATAAGATGTTCAGATTTTTCCTCATATCAAATTTACTCAAAACAGATAAAGTCTTTCTACCTCCGTCATTAAAAAAAAAAAAAAAACATCTTGAGGGTCTCTGAGATCGGCCTCCCGAAATTATTTTGCCTAGTAAGAGCATTGTTAGAATATGAGTAAAGCCTTTTCCTGTGGCTTCCTTGAAAGAAACATCATTTGCATGATTGATTTGAAATACAAGAAATCACCATTTTAATAGGTCAGAAATGGTCAAGTTCAAGTATTAGAACTTCATCTGCTTCATGTTTCTTTACTATCAAACCTCAGCGTTAACAGTGTAAAACGTGCGTAACCAAGGTAAATCCAGGGACGAGAACTTACAGTCACACCCATCTTCACAGTGTGAGATTTGTTGCAGAGAATGTGGTCTCAGTTAGCTGCATTCCAAAGCTGGGAAGAATTCTGAAGGTAACATCCTGGTTAAAACTTGGATTCTAGGGGGCTTCCCTGGCAGTCCAGTGGTTCGGAACCCACCTGCCAATGCAGGGAACACAGGGTTGATCCCTGATCCAGGAAGATCCCACCTGCTGCAGGACAGCTAAGCCCGTGTGCCACAGCTACTGAACCCACGCTCTGAGATGCAGCCACTGAAGCCTGCACACTCTTTGGCCCGTGCTTTGCAGCAAGAGAAGCCGCCACAATGAGAAGCCCACCACTGCAACGAAGAGTAGCCCCTGCCCCTCGCTACAGCTCAAGAAGGCCCACATGCTGCAGCTAAGACTCACTGCAGCCAAAAATTAAATAAATACAATAAATCTTAAAGCTAACAGAGAAACTTGGATTCTAGAACCAGATGGAGCTGAAATAAAATTTCGCTTGTGGTTTGCCAGGGGTGTACCCTTAGACAAATTCCTTAATCTCCTCATACCTGGTTTCCTTGTCTGTAAAGTGGGATCATAATAATACCCACCCTTTAGGGTTGTGATGAGAATCAAGCAGTGAACTGTGTTTATCTCAGCCTACAGGTGAGCACATGACTAACGATCAGTAAGTAGTAACCAGTACAACCACTCAGAACCTGGAAGACAATAGGATCCTGACCGAAATGTGTAAGCTTGACCAGGCTGTTTTGAGAGCCTCTGTGGACCAGAAGGAGATAAACTATGAAGACCTATCTTTATTCTTAATCCACGGATTCTCAGCAGGGAGAACTAGACCCAGAAATAACTAAAGGGCATCCCATTTCTGTATGTGCTGAAGCTAGGGGCAAATGCATTTCTGAAGACTTGCTTCTGGGTAGCACACTCACTTGGGGGTGGGGAGAGTGAATTGTCCTAGAAAGCCATCGCCCCCTGGGCACTCACTCCACTTGTCATTCTAACAGCGACCTGCGGGGGCACCTTGAGCAGCATGGGGGGAGTGGTCCTGAGCCCTGGGTTCCCCGGCACCTACCCCAACAACCTGGACTGCACCTGGAAGATCTCCCTGCCCATAGGCTATGGTGAGTGATGACGTTTTTTAATTCCTCAAGATCCAACTTTTAATATATTCCTAGGAAAGAATTAGACTAAGTAAAAAGTGAGCGTTATTCTGTTGACCTAACTGTGTCTTTAATTGAATGTGGCTTACAGATTTAAATAAAGTGTTGGCAGAATAACTTTGAGAACAAAGTTATTTTAAAAGTCAGTTTGCACAGACTTTTGGACTCTGTGCAAACTGACTTTTCAAATAACTTTCTGTTCTCAAAGTTATTCTGCCAACCCTTTACTTAAATCTGTAAGCCACATTTTTTTGGATGCATGAGACAAGTGCTCGGGGCTGAGATATGAACTTCCAGGTTACCTACCTTAAATAATTCATAATTTTAATTGTTACATACACTAAAATCCCATTCTGGCCTGCTTCAGAAATGCACAGTCTTTGTGAAATTTTGATTCTCTGTCATGCCTCTCCTCATCTGCCTCATGGTTTCCTTATATTTTAGTTCATTAATTTGGATTTTCCCCACCTGCTGCTGCTGCTGCTAAGTCGCTTCAGTCGTGTCCGACTCTGTGCAACCCCATAGACAGCAGGTGGCCCATCAGACTCCGCCATCCCTGGGATTCCCTACCTGCAGTTGTCCTAAGAATACACACTGGATGAGGGTGCCAGATTGGATACTGGGGGAATGTCCCAGAATGTCCATATTATTGAGTACTTAGGCACTTAGTGAATGTTAGCTGAATGATGGGTGGACAGAAGCGGAAATGGAAATCATTGCCCTGGAAGAAGGTTATATATTTTAATTAAGTTTTCAAAACTCTTGCTTTAAGAGTCTCTGCCAGGAGGAGAAAAGGGGGGGAGGTCCACCTGCTCAGCTGAGAGCAGCTAAGAGAGAGGGCGTAAGGGAGCGGCCTGGAAGGAAAAGAGGCTTCCACTGGGGAAAGCACACATGAGATTCAGCTCCATGACCCCTGAAGTGACCCCGGAGTGTGGAGGCATAAGGAAGGGCAGATAGTTCACAGGGGTCACAGAGGTGCTCTATTTGTTCCACGTTTTTAAATTTTATTTTTTAAACAATGAACTCTCTGAGCAGAGAGGCTGTAATTCTGCCCCGTGCTATACCAAACAGAGGCCTTTGACTTTAACCAATGTTGGCTCAGCCATCCTCAAAGCCTGGTCTGTTTTCTTACCCTGAAGATCTCAAGATCTGGACAGGGTCGGTTCCGTGTTTGGAGTCAGATGTCAGGGGCTAGATTGGAGTTACAGTTGACCCGCGAGGTTCCAACAGGCCTTAGCATCTTGAGGGCCACAAACTTACTAGGAAAATAATGATAGTATAGGCTACTGAACTGAGTGAATCCCAGGAACCTCACTTTCCTCATCTCTAAAAATGAAATGACCACACAGGGTTATGGAGGATTCCCTGAAACAGTTCAGGCAAGAAATTTAATATAGGGCTTGGTGCGTTGTAAATAACAACAGCAAAATCCTAGCTGGTTTTTAAATTGTTGTTTCAAATCCTTCCCACTTTCCTTTCAAACCTCATTAGAAACACTTTACTCATGAATGGATATGTACATTTCATTAGTTTATTTTCCCAGCCTCACTGTTCCATGGTGTGAGAAGCCTGCTGGTTGGCATGCTTCCTTTCACTGTTTCCTCACTGAGAAACCAGTACACAAGACAGTAATTCAGGAAAAAAAGAATAGGGATCTTCTGACTTCATGATCATGATCTATGAGCCTAAAAAAGCATTTATTTCAAGAAAGGTTGAAATTTTTAAAAGAATTATGGAATATTATGATTAAAATTACTTGTCTTTAAAATGTTTGACATTGCCCAACACTAGGCTTAAAAAAGCATATTGAATAAGCCAAAAGGAGCTTTATGCCTGCACTCCTAAATACACGCAAAATAGTATGACTGTCCCTAGCTTTTTAGAATAGATAGTTATGCTTCAGAATAATTTGCTACAGATTACGTATAAGTACCAAACTAGGTATTTCTGACAAGTTGTGTAATCTATAAATATACTCCTAAACATGAAATTTTAAAACAGGAAAGAGGCATGTGCATTCCTGTTTCCTGGATTGTCAGTTTTGATTTGGGTTGCTTAGGTATTAATGGCTATTTTGCTAATAATTATGGTACAGGTATCTCCAGTTCCCCCAGCCCTGAAAGACACACTTATCCATAATATGAGACAGCAGTGCTTTTTCTTGAGAAAAAGCAGATTAGATGTTTTTCATCAGTGGAAGATTTTGTGCAATATTTTTTATCTTTTCACACAACCGCCTGTTAGATGTCCGACACACTTGTTCAGCAGGAGCCAACTCAGTCACCTAATTCTTCTGATTAATCCTACTTCTCTCCCACACCCATGGACCAATAGCTTAATTATATATGTAAAATGACCTGTCACTCTGGTATCACCTGAAAGCCCACCTATGTCTCCACTTGCTAATTACTCACCCCCCTGACAACTGCTTTCTGTGTCCAGCCTCAGTGAGAGCAGGTTACCGAAAGCAGGGTTCCAGCTGCTCCCCACTCTGAAGTCAGTAAAGAGGCCAGGTTGGTGGGAAAGAAGGTTTGCTTGATTTTGATGCGGGCATCCGATGGGGAGGGTGGACCTCTGTCCAAAGTCTGACTCCCCTCCCGGCCAATGAGGGTCAGTGGACAAGAGCTGTCATAGGCTGAGGGAGGGAGCTACATGTGGAAACAACACAGCCAGCTCTGACGGTCCTCTTCAAGTTGGTCGTCGGTGGTCTGACCAGCATCTTGATTGTTTTAAGCACAGTTTCAGTCTTCACCTTCAGTGTTGGTTTGTCCCATTTCCTTGAGGCCAGTTCTCAGAACTGTGGCAACTCATGTCACGACTACAGTCTGGTCATCTTGGACTTAACTTCTTCACCTGCTGGGGGGCTTTCAGTGTCTGTAACACAACTCGCAGGACACGGTTCAGATTATTATTTATAGCCTATGAGACAGAACTAAAAGTTCTTGACTACGCTTAGTGAGAGCACTTTATTATTATTATTATTATTATTATTTGGCCTCTTTTGACTGTTTTCCTTTGTTACTGCATTTTCTCAGTTCTCTGATTAAGCTTATTCATTGGCTAAGGTTTTTCCCCAGACAAAAGGCAGGCTGAGGACATGGGAGGTAAAGGACCATAGGGCCCTGCTCTGTTGCAAGCGTGCAGTCACTGGACTCCATCTGAGGGGCGGGCATGGTACATGGTGGTCCCTCATGTCTTTGGGCTCTTGAGTGTAGATGAGTAGAGATCCTAGTTCTGCCAGTGACTGCTGGTATGAATTTGCAAGTTACGGACATGCTTTGGAACTTTTGTCTCTTTTCTTTAAAATGAATACCATAAAATATCGTTCTCCTACAGCTGCTCTGAAGCAATGCCTGACATGGAGAAGGCATTACCTGACTGTTCACTGTTCTTTGTGACTAGGCCAAATGCTCTGATGTTGTTTGGTTTCCTTTCCTTTCCACAAATTTGGGTTGCTGTTTTGTGTGGCTTTGAGTATGAGCCCAATCGACACGGAACTTCTGTTTTCTTGGAAGTTTCTAAAAGCATAGTTAACAGAGATTAAATCAAGTGTGTTTTTTCTGCTTTACCTTTTATATTTGAAACCCTTGCACTTACATCACACACTGTGGGGTCAGAATTGCCTATGCCTTTGGGCCATCTAGAGGCATAGGGAGGATACAAAAGACTCTTTTAGAATATTCTCTCTGAATTCTGAAACTATTCACTCATTTGCTATATGTTTATTAGGCATAGAAGATGTACAGTAGAATACTGACTGTCCACAGGGTCTGTCAACTAAGAGACAAGAGCTTAACTCTGAAGCTATTGGTCAGCTTATGTATTCAAAGTTTTGTCAAGTCCAGATTCAAAATCCTTTCTGCAGATGCCTTTTCCTGACACTTAATTTCCAATGTGTAATGACAGTCAGTGTAAATTTCACCCTAGATGGGCATTCAGATTGGTTTTCTTGTTGCAATAACACATTTTTGGTATTCTGTGAGATAATAAAAGTATAACTAGGTTACACTTATTTTAATCCCTTCCTTTTGGCTTCATGATGTCAAACTGGACACAATTCGCTGAAAATTAGATAGCTGAAAATTCCATTCTAAACCAGATTAGAGCTGGGCTCAGTTCTCTTTCCTGATATATATTAGGTGATTTGATATGTGGCTGGATACTTTATCCTGCTTAATATGCTAATTTTTCATAAAATTATAATTTTCATAATTCTATTTCCATTTCAAGATTAATCCCAAATCAGAGAAAGGCCACTTTCACTATGTCCTTTACTTTGGAGATATTGGCCATCTTTTAGGGTTTTTGTGCCCCTTGATCTGCTTGCTGTCTCTCATTTTTTTCTCGACCGGGCTGCTCTGTGAATTTCAAATGTATCTCTGGATGAATTCATCTGACATTTGCCTATGCACATCTGAAATGAGCCTGTTTTAAGCCGTTTCCCTGCCATTTGATTTTATACCCAAAAAGGGAATAAGTATTTTAAGTGTTCTAATCTTGCCCTAGTTTCACATCCCATCTCGTAGTTTTTGGATGAAAAATAGAAATTTCAGTAATTCATCATTTGTTTTTTATTGTTCTTATGTTGGCTTCTGTGTTCTTCCTCCCGTGAAGAATGTGATGGGTGTTTGTGAAACTCTGTGGACCATAGGGGTTCTGGGCCTTGATACCAAAATATTTTTTGGTATCACCAAAAATATTTTTGGCCACCAAAATTTTCTTTTTAAATCCATTAGTATAGTTTATTAATTAGTCAAAAAAACAAAAACAAAAACCTCTTTATTGTCAGATTTTGGGCCAGACTATAAAAACAAACTGTTTTTAGTTCAACAGTAGGTAAGTGAATAGATCAGATACGAACAGACCTGTGGCCTACAGACTGGTCCAGTGGCTCAGCTCTCAGAGCAGGTCCAGAGAGGGGGCGGGTGAGAAGGAGGGGCTAGGAGTCCTTGGTCTTGCCTTCTCTCCTTCCTGCCTGCCTTTCTCCTTCTTTACTTTCTCCCTCTCCCTCTCTCTCTCTTTCTTTATCTGTCCCTTTCATTCCCTCCCTCTTTCTTTCTTCTTTCCTTGCTTCCAAATTTCTTTCAACTGATTGTATTTACTGGGATTTAGAAAGAAAATGAATTAGCTTATGTAGGTCTCTCCAACAGAGACATGCTTGATATTTTTTTTCATATTTACAGAAATGTTTTAAATATGGAGCTTTGTTGCATGTCGGTCATCTGTGATGCCTGGCATTAGAACAGTCAGGCCAGCCCCGGGCCGGCCTGTTCCTTCCCTCCCTGCTCATGTGTTGTTGTACATACACTTGGACTGTGTGATACAAACTGAGTTGCTCATTCTAAAAATGACCCAGGTTTTGTTGTCTTATTAAAGACCTTTCAAAAGTCTTCCTTCTGCTTTTTACTTTTTGAGTCTCTTCCTGAAATATTCTGCCTTCTACTTCCTTCCAATTTTCTCTATCAAACTAGGGTGAAAATGTTAATACGAAATAATTTTCTCCAAAAATTTGTAATATGTTTAACACCATGAGATGGTTAGCTTTTGTCTAGCATGTTTCCATGCTAAACCAGAGAACACGAGTTCTCTGTCCATCAGAATTGGTGTCAGTCTAACTCTGCCTCTTGCTGTGTTACCTGGGACATCACACCCAGCCTTCCTATACCTTATTCTGCTCACCTGTGAAATGATGGTAATAACCGTGGTCACCTTGGTAAACTGAACCCTGCGCGTGATAATGGACTTACATGTGTGCAACCAGAAAGGCCATTATTCACGCTTTTGTTCTTCCTAACAAAATTTTCTCCATAATTGATAAAATTGTGTTTATTGGATAATTTTAAAATTTATTGAGTAGCTTTAGGTTTTTCTTCCCTATTACTCTTTGCATGAGCTTTTCTTCTTCTTTTTCTTCTCTCCTTTTTGTTTTTTTTGACTGAATTCAGCTTTCGTTACCTATGTTTTCCACCAATACTAAGTAGATATGTTGGCTTTACATTTTCTCAGCATTTATACTTAAGTAAGGTAACCCTTGCAAACATGATCTTTTATATAACAATATCTTTAATTTCCTAAAACCTAGGAAATGTATCATATATATATATATATATATATATATATATATATATATATATATATCTCGATAGATAAAAAGAGCTTTATATATATGGATAGATGGATAAAAAAAGCTTTATGTTTATGTAAAGAGAAGAATAACACAAAATAAAGCTTTCCTCACATGCTGAGAGAATGATCCACAATAGCTGTTGGTTTTCTTAGTTTAGACTTTATAAACCTAACTTAATTGCCTTGATTTATGCAAAAACTAATGTCTTTGGCATTCTGAATAAACTTGCAAGTGAATTAAGAAGTATTTCAGGCACAATAGTCAAAGTTTCAAATATGCCACAATACCATAGGAAATAACTCTTAAAGTTATTTTGATTCTCTTCTAAATTATCAACAGTAGCTTATCTGGTACACTGATCAATATTATACCAGCAACGTGGGTCCTTTGGATAGCCTTGGCCTCTTGTTAAAATAAATTCAGTTGTGAGAGTCAGAGTGGCATTTATCAGAGTGGGTTTCTTGCAAAAACATCAGTAATTTGCATTGCAGGCACTACACAGTCAAAACAGTTTTCAAACTGAGAAATTTCTTGTGTGATGGTATGAGCATCCACTTAAAAGCCACTTCTAAAGTTTGTTGTGTTTTGTCAGATCTATATTGGCTTCTTCCTTGATAAAGTTGAAAATTGACTAACACTTACAACCTTATGTTTTTGATTGTAAAGATTTTAATAGCAGCTGGACAAGAATCCCTGCCATGTGTGTGGATATAAGTCACCATTCTGAGAATTACATCTGCATGCCTCTGTGATGTAGTGCCAGTAATGTCTATATTTCACACACAAAAAGATTGATTTAGGAGCATTCACTACAAGGACAAAGGTCACACAGCTGATAGGCAGCAGAGGTGAAACCAAACTAAGGCTTGCTGTAATTCACAATGTACATGTTCCTCCACTCTGCCTACTAGAAAGATATTGTTGGAGGAAACTAATGTGATTTTAATCTCTGTTGATAAGCATTATCAAAAATTTTGATACCAGTATTCACCAGTGTTGCCTATTTTTCTCATAGGTGCACATATTCAATTTCTGAATTTTTCTACTGAAGCTAATCATGATTACCTTGAAATTCAAAACGGCCCTTATCACACCAGCCCGATGATCGGGCAGTTCAGCGGCCCCGACCTGCCCAGCGCCCTGCTGAGCACCACTCACGAGACGCTCATCCACTTCTACAGTGACCACTCGCAGAACCGGCCGGGGTTTAAACTCACTTACCAAGGTAAGAGACCTGCCACACCTGGGGATGCGTCTGAGACTTAAATCGTGTGGAAGTGTGAACATCCGAGCTGGTTAAAGTCTCACACAACTACAAAGTCCAGAGTGGAGCACGGCTTTCTGGTGGGAATGGAGTCTCCGCCGGGCTTCACACAGGTCAGGACCCAGTGCCAGGAGCGGGTCAGGCGCTGCTTCCGGGGTCCCTTCTGTCTCCCTCCAGTGGCCACATCACCGCCTGGGATCCTCTTAGCCCCATCGTCACGTCACCTGGTCACCTGTGTCCGTGTCCTCTTGGCCACACACAGGTGTTATCCCTTCAGGACTATGGTACAAGGAGTTTGTTTGATCTTGGGGGGCCCCCACCTGCAGCAGCTCACAGCAGGATGTCAGTTCCCAGCCCGAGACTGAGGTCAGGCCACAGCAGTGAGAGTGCTGAATCCTCGCCACTAGATACTAGGGGCAGTGACCAAGCCCTGGCTTGTTGGTTTTGTAGAAATAAATGTCCACAAAGAGACAGAAATAGTGAAACATGTAAAGGGTCCTAGGAGGAAAAGGAGTATGCGTGGATAGACACTGGGTGGGCTCAGAGAAGGAGTCACGCCCTCGGGTGGTCTGAATCACCTACCTGGGCCTTCCTTCTGGCTTCCTCTGGCCCATCACCTGCTCTGCCTGGCTCTGAGTCCATGTCTGGAGCATCTCAGGGTCCTCCCCTGTGTGTGTGCATCTCTTAGCCGAGATGGGTTCCAGTGCAGAGACCTATGGGTAGGTTGGCATCACCTGCTGTGGGGTGGGGCCCCCTTTCTTTTGACCACTGGGGGGCCTTTTCTGCACCGATGTAGTCAGGAAGGTCTCCTTGACCTCAAGAAGGAGGAATGTGTAGTCTCTCCTTCTCCCATTTGGGCAGGGCTCAGCTCCCCTCTGTCTCCACTGTGACCGTTGTCTTAAGTGTCCACTGGAGCAAAGTCCAGCATTTGCCCTGTTCCTGGTGCTATTGCATCTGGAAATGGAAAGAGGAGGCTGACTGTAACGTCTGAGCTGGAGCCCATCTATCTCCTGCCTCATGTCCACAAGGGAAGTGGGTCTGACCCTGT
Source organism: Dama dama (assembly GCF_033118175.1). Lineage (NCBI taxonomy): Eukaryota > Metazoa > Chordata > Mammalia > Artiodactyla > Cervidae > Dama > Dama dama. Next base: position 10,038,920 of record NC_083712.1, on the reverse strand, counting down.
CTCTCATGCATTTAAGCTTTCTCTCAGCTCAAAGTAATGACTTTGTATACCATTCAAGTTATGCCCGGGGAGAGGAAAGGAGAAAGATAGGGAGGGAATGAACTTTATGTGTTCTTAAACCATCAAAATATGAGATCTCTAATAAAAGTTAGAATCTACCATCATCAAAGCATTTCTGACATGTGAAAAAGTTCAAAGTTCTCATTTCATACACAATAATTTATCTGGCCTTTTCTTCAGTGTTGTTAATTCAAATGAAGTAAAAAAAAAAATGTCAAAAATGGAGTCTTTTTTTTAACATGGTGAAATCACTTGATTTCTTTAATTTTATAGACTGCCCTGGAAAATATTTAATATTTCATTACTAAAAGAGGATGGCATTTTATGTTGAACTTTCAGACCTTGTTACTTCAGTTGTTACTTACAGTATAAATTTACATTTCCAGAATTTGGTGTCTTAAAATAGGAATCCAGGCAGGGGGAAAAAACGGCAGGTTGATACAGCGTAAGGAATGAGACAGGAGACCTTGCCTGGATTTCTCTGTGTCCACCTGTGTCTCTCATTCCTTCTCACCTGGAGCCCCCTGTGTCTCAGCAAGGGTGTCAAGTCCCACTGGAAGGCTTGTGTGTGTGCCCAGGTACACAGAGAACAGTGGAGAGACACAGTTTCCCAGGCCAGCACAGAGGTCTGCCTACACCCCTGCTCTTCCTCCTTTTGGAGACAAGAGAATGATCCCTTCTTTGCAGGCAACCCCTCCCATGCACTAGGCTCTAAAATGTTTCTTTCTACTCCTTCCAGGGCATTTAAGGTAGGAATTGGGGCTTCCCTAATGCCTTAGGTGGTGGAGAATTTGCCTGAAATGTAGGAAACACGGCTTTGATCCCTGGCTCGGGAAGATGCCCTGGAGGAGGGCATGGCAACCCACTCCAGTATTATTGCCTAGAAAATTCCATGGACAGAGGAGCCTGGCGGCTACAGTTCATGGGATCCCACAGAGTCAGATATGACTGAGTGACTAACACTTTCACTTTTCTCCAGGTAGGAATCATCTTCCCTTCATTGCTTTTCCAGGGGCTGTTTCTCTTTCTCCTTTGAGTTTAAATACACTCAAGTTCCTCTCTCTCTCACACACACACCCCTACTTACGTTTAATTTTAATGACCCCTTCAGCTCCCACTTTCTCAGAAGCAGTGTGGAGGAATCATCTCCTCCAGCTCTCCCCGAGTCTCCTCCTCTTCTCACTTCTCCTGCCCACCCACATATACCGGCAACACCCCCATAGTTACAGTCATCCAAGTCCGCAGCTTTTTGTGTCATCTGAGGTTGTCCAGTGGGTGACGGGACCCGCCAGGGACAGCTCATCAAGAGGAGAGCTAGTACACACGTTTCACGGGCACAGACGCCTGGGAGAACCCAGACAAGAGTCACTCACAGGAATGGCTAGAACTCGGGGGTTCAGGTACCTTCTGAAGCTAAAACAAGGGAGAAGGGGGTTCAGGATTCTAGGAAGAGAGGCAGCAATGGGAAGAAGACCAGGAAACCTGTGGTTCATGAGGGTCGTTGAGTGAAGTTCGTGTGTTGATTTATTTCTCTTTTAAAGCATTTATAGGAGTATTGCTGTTTTACAATGTTAGTTTCTCCTGCCCAGCAAAGTGCAACAGCTACAAGTGTACATGAATCCCTCTGCTTTGGACTTCCCTCCATGCAGGTCCCCACAGAGCCCTCAACAGGGTGCCCTGGGCTGTGCGGTAGGTTCTCGCCAGTCATCTGCTTTATACATGGCATCGGTACTGTGCTGATTTAACCCCGCTCCTTTTCTCTGAGAAGGGTTTGGGGAGCATCCTCTTGGCACAAGAGCCAGAGACTTCTCTGCACATGTACATTCTATTTGTTAAAATAATTTCCTTCTCAAAAGAAGACCCGGTGCCCCGCTCTTAGAGCTTCCCCCTGCATCTGCTGGTCCTCACAACACCCCATGGTGTGCTGAGCACACGCAGATGTAGCTCTCTCAGAATCTCCCACAAGGACTCCAAGGGCCTGATGGAGTCACACCGTCTCCTGTCTAGCAGGTGAGGGATCTCTATGCCCTGACCCCGAACAGAAATTCGGAGACAGAGTTACGGAGGAGAAAGATAGAGTGATTTTATTTCCTCGTCAGGCAAAAAGGAAACACTGTAGGCTAGCATCTCAATAACTGTGCCCCCCCGCCCTGGGGAGTAGGGGGAGGTTATACAGTCAGGACTTGGGGTTGGGGGTAGGTGATAAGGATCAAGGCAGTAATAGTCTTGCATTCTTCTTTCTACTGCAAAGTTTCAAAACTGTCACAACACTGGGTTTGGTGGGGGGCAGGGTTGCTGGTAAGATGAGGGTGTGTGCAGGGTCTCAGGTTGGTCTAATCTCCCTTATGGCAGAAAGCGAAGAGGAACTAAAGAGCCTCCTGATGAAAGTGAAAGAGGAAAGTGAAAAAGCTGACTTAAAACTCAACATTCAAAAAACTAACATCATGGCATCCAGTCACATCACTTCATGGCAAATAATGGGGAAACAAGGGAAACTGTGACAGACTTTATTTTCTTGGGCTCCAAAATCACTGCAGATGGTGACTGCAGCCATGAAATGAAAAGAGCTTGCTCCTTGGGAGAAAAGCTATGATCATCATAGACAGCATATTAAAAGCAGATACATTACTTTGCCAACAAAGGTCCATCTAGTCAAAGCTATGGTTTTTCCAGGAGTCATGTATGGATGTGAGATTTGGACTATAAAGAAAGCTGAATGCCAAAGAATTGATGCTTTTGAACTGTGGTGTTGGAGAAGACTCTTGAGAGTTCCTTGGACTGCAAGGAGATCATACCAGTCAGTCCTAAAGGAAATCAGTCCTGAATATTCATTGGAAGGACTGATGCTGAAGCTGAAACTCCAATACTTTAGCCACCTGATGTGAAGAACTGACTCATTGGAAAAGACTCTGATAATGGGAAAGATTGAAGGCAGGAAGAGAAGGAGATGACAGAGGATGAGATGGTTGGATGGCATCACCAACTATATGGACATGAGTTTGTGCAAGCTCTAGGAGCTGGTGATGAACAGGGAATCCTGGGGTGCTGCAGTCCATGGGGTCGCAACATGTCAGACTGAACTGAACTGAACTGAATCTCCATGAACTTCTCTGGTCCCTATAATCTTGCCTCAGGAGGTGGTTTCATGGCTGTTCCTCCTTTGATTAGCAACTGTTTCAGTCTCCCCTTTAGAACTCAGGAACACCATGGAGGCTGAGGAAATGGGGGACAAAAGGGCCTCTATGTCTGGGAGCCCCATAGAGCCCCACTCGGTCTCAGTTAGAGGAGTGCCATAGGTGTGATCTGACCTGGGCCTTGCAGTTAACACAGGTTTACTGAGAACTAAACTGTGTACATGTGACTCTGCTTGAGTCTGTGTGCTGGTGCTAAGTCACTTCAGTCGCGTCTGATTCTCTGCGACCCTCTGAACTATAGCCCACCAGGCTCCTCTGTCCATGGGATTCTCCAGGCAAGAATACTGGAGTGAATTGCCATGTCCTCCTCCGGGGGATCTTTCCAACCCAGGGACTGAACCCATGTCTCCTATGTCTCCTTCATTGACAGGTGGGTTCTTTACCACTAGTGCCACCTTGGAAACAGAGTCAAAGAGGAACATGTGAAATGTGCAAAACACCCCAGACAGGACACTGAGAAACCAGAGAAGGAAGTGAACTCAAAAAGATAGCAGTAGAGAAGATGCAAAGTCATGTGCTCTTAGGAAGTGGGGAAAACGCAGGTACTGAACTCAGATTTTGCCCTTCCCACCAGTGTTTGTGGAGGGGAGGAAACACAGTTCCCCTACTTTTCTAGATTCTTTTCTGAGATCACCGCCCCCCCCCCCCCCCCCCCCCCGCCGTAAAAACGTGAGAGGTGAGCAGGGAAGCACAGGTGTGGTTGTCATGAAGACTGAGCTTGTTCTTTTCTTCTCCATTGATAAGTTTCTAGAGATTTAGCCACCATTCTCTTCCTGGAGCAGAGAAAGGACACCCTTGCTTACCAAGGGAGATTTCCCTCGTAGATGTAAATGTCTCCTGTAAATGATTAACCTCTCCTCTATTTCCAAAGATGCCTGCATGTCTTCAGCTCCTTAAGGATAACCAACTCGTGATAATCCTCACACCAAAGAGGCATATTTTGGGGCAGCAAATTCTTCTCCCTTTCGTTTGTTTACATGTAGGTTCATCTTTCTTTAAATTAAAAAAGATGCCATTGTGAGGATCACAGTGTCAGCAGGGTTCTTCTCTGGGCTTCTTCCTTTTATCTTCCATCCATCAAAGATAGCTGTGATGACTTAAAATCCAGTCTGTGGGCCTCCCCCGGCAGTCCAGGGGTTAACAGTCAGCGCTTCCACTGCAACGGGCGCAGGGTCCACCCCTGGTCGGGGAACTATGATGCAGCACAGCATAACCAAAAAAAAAAAAACTGTTAAAAAATTAAAAATTAAATAAAGCAAAATCCAATTTGTAAATTTACAGATCCAGCTTTCACATGATTAGGTGATCATCAAAAAAAATAAAAGAAACAACACTCAAATAAATGTCAAATTGTGCTAGCGTCACTGTCATCTTTCTGAATCACAGATCTTAACAAGTTGTAGTGCCGCCCATCTCTGGACCACTCAGGCCTGACCAAGCGAACTGGAGTGAGGGTGCTAGCATTCTAAACCATGGCTACTGCGTCAGAACATCGAGGAGAAAGGACAGTTTGGGCCTGGGTCCCTGAGGAGAGGCACAGGTTTGCAGAGGTAATGAGACTGGAGACTGGATTTCTCTGCACTTGCATCTGGCTTCATGCAGGATAAGAGTCTGTCCTTCCAAAGGGTGTTTATATAATAAACATAAATGTTCCTTAAGGTGTTTATTCCAAATTTAGGTTTTAAAATGAATACAGGCTAAAGGCTGGAGACTTTTTAGGAGCTGGAATGGGAATCACAGGCCTTCTGAGTTAGCCCAAAGCCTGTGAACCTTCTCTTGGCTCCCAAACGGAAGGTGTCTGCAGTCTGGAGCCACTGGAGCTTGGCTACTGTCCTCCCAGGGCTCCCTGACGGTCACTTCAGAGGATTGGTCTCCAGGCCCATGAGAAACACACACCTGCACTGTGAAACTGACAAGAGACTCTTAAAAAGATTTACATGCATCTCCAAGGAACAGAGGGGAAATGTGCAGTGACAAGTTTTCTAAAATAAATTCTCTAAGAAAAGGGAGGTCAAGAGCAGAGCCTGAACAAAGCCTGGGAAGAGTCTCATGGCCGTAACTGTCAATCACCCTGAGAAGTCCAGGGTGACTTCTGCCAGCACTGAGTACAGGCTGACGATGTCAAGGCCAATCAGAACGTGATGCTTGTAGCCTTTTCCTCCTTGTTGCCTTGTGGTCCAAGGATAACTGTTGTACCTCTGACACCAGGTCCACATGCAGATGAGAAATGGGGGCAGAAGACAGCTTCTTAAGACTGTATTTAAAAAATTAACTTTTCTTTCTTTATTGACTTTGTAAAACTCAAATACAGATTCCCATGCTCTTACTGTTTGCTGTGTACTTTTGAAATTAGATTTTATCCTACATATATGCTAAGTTGCTTCGTAGAAAAAACTAGGGAGTTCCAGAAAAACATCTATTTCTTCTTTATTGACTATGCCAAAGCCTTTGACTATGTTGATCACAACAAACTGTGGGAAATTCTTAAAGAGATGGGAATACCAGACCACCTTACCTGACTCCTGAGAAATCTGTATGCAGGTCAAGAAGCAACAGTTAGAACTGGACATGGAACAATGGACTGGTTCCAAATTGGGAAAGGAGTACATCAAGGCTGTACATTGTCACTCTGGTTATTTAACTTATATGCAGAGTACACCATGAGAAACGCTGGGCTTGATGAAGCACAAGCTGGAATCATGATTGCTGGGAGAAATATCAATAACCCCAGATATGCAGATGACACCACCCTTATGGCATAAAGCTAAGAGGAACTAAAGAGCCTCTTGATGAAAGTGGAAGAGGAGAGTGAAAAAGCTGACTTAAAACTCAGCATTCAAAAAACAAAGATCATGGCATCTGGTCCCATCACTTCATGGCAAATAGATGGGGAAACAGTGGAAACAATGACAGATTTTTTGTAGATGGTGACTGCAGCCATGCAATTAAAAGATGCTGCTCCTTGGAAGAAAAGCTATGACCAACCTAGCGAGCATATTAAAAAGCAGAGACATTACTTTGCCTACAAAGCCCGTCTAGTCAAAGCTATGGTTTTTCCAGTAGTCATGTATGAGTGTGAGAGTTGGACTATAAAGAAAGCTGAGGACTATAAAGAAACCTGATGCTTTAGAATTGCGGTGTTGGGGAGAAGACTCTTGCAAGTCCCTTGGACAGCATGGAAATCCAACCAGTCAATCCTAAAGGAAATCAGTCCTGAATATTCATTGGAAGTACTGATACTGAAGCTGAAGCCACCTTTGTGGCTTTGACCTTTTTGGCCACCTGATGTAAAGAGCTGACTGATTGGAAAAGACCCTGATTCTGGGAAAGTTTAAAGGCTGGATAAGAAGGGGATGACAGAGGATGAGATGGTTGGATGGCATCACCGACTCAATGGACTTGAGTTGGAGCAAGCTCTGGGGGTTGGTGATGGACAGGGAAGCCTGGGGTGCTGCAGTCCATGGGGTCACAAAGAGTCAGACACAACTGAGCAACTGAACTGATACTGAAGTAGCTTCAGTCCTGTCTGACTCTTTGTGACTGTAAGGACTAGGGTCTGCCAGGCTACCTGTCTATGGGATTCTCCAGGCAAGAATATTGAAGTGGGTTGCCATGCCCTCCACATAACTTTAAACCTCCATTGTTCAAGCATTTATTTTTCTCTTGATATTTTTCAGATAGGGTTACTAAGGCTGTGTCTATATAGTTCCAAAAGCTACCAATTAGTTCACTCCAAAAACAGTACTGAAAGAAAGAAAGAGAGAGAGAGAGGAAAGAAGGAAGGAACATGATACCATAAAAAATCTGTGTAGGGACTTCAAGAACCAGCTTATGGTTGCTGGGGGGAGGGGATAGTTAAGAAGGAGGGGGTAGACTGGTACATATTGTTATATCTAAATATAGATAACCAACAAGAACCTACTGTATAGCACAGGGAATTCTGCTCAATGTTATGTGCCAGTCTGGATGGGAGGGAAGTCTGGGGGAAAGTGGATACATGCACAGGTATGACTGAGCCCCTTTGCTGTCCACCTGAAACTATCACAACATTGTTTCTTAGTCGACTATACCCCAATACAAAACAAAAAGTTTAAAAAAATCTGTGTAGGAATCATATAGACCAGAGATCATAAAACTGCTGAGTTTCATTAGCAAAATATTAATATTTTTTTAAGTTGTCAATATTTAGCATTAAATTTTCATAATCGGTGAAAGACCCCTTTTCCTGTTGCGATGTCAGAATCGATATTTGCCAGTGTCAGCATGGGGCTGCTGTCCCCTGAAGTGTCAAAATGATGGCCCTTCCAGGGTGTGAAGGCGTCGACTTCAAAAGTCTCCTTTAGCAGCCTGCCAGCTTTGAACTTGTGTCTGCCTGGCCTGTGGGCATCAGAATCTGTGAGTTATCATCCAGGCTAAACACCTGGTTCACTGAGGAATGTTTTATTTATTTGACATCTGACTCTAAATTTCAGTATCCACATTTAAAAAAAAATATTCTAAGTGATATATTTTTTTAATGTAGGCAATTAATTGATATAATTGAAAGGCATAAAAATAAATTAAGTAAAAAAGAACGAGAACATGAATATGAGGTGTTCAAATTTCTTGTAGAGTATCTTAGCTGACAGGGATGAAACTTAATTAGATAGTTTGTCATTTTATAAAATTTATAAGCTGGCCAAATGACACAACTCTGATGTGTGTGTGTCACATCGAAATTCCTAGGTTCCACTTGAGATTTATAAGTTAAGCTTATGATTAATAACTCATAAGAAGATGCATAAATCATGCAGATAATTCCTGTCATTCTCAATGATGTCTGTGTGTACCCCTTATTACTAAGCCTTCTCATTTATTTATGACGATATAAAGGTCACAAATGTTACTAGTACACGTAGCTGTCTTGAAGTTAAATGACTTATACAGAACTTGAGACGTGAAAGATGAATTGTGTTAAATAAAATTGAGTTCAGGTACCCTACTTCTAAGTCAAAAACTGGAAGATGGCTGATAGGATGAAGATATTTATCAACTAATTAGATATCAGTCAGAAAATATAATAGGCATTAGAAAGATGACTACATGGTTCAGCCTGCTGTCACACCAAGTGCCTATAATTTAAACACTTGATGCAAATACCACTTAAGACTGATAGATGTGAATAATGATTATTTTCTCAGATCCAAACAAAGGATTCTCCCGAAAAAGAGAAATTCTGAGTGTTGTCTTCTTTTTGTAGTAGATGTATGAGCTTTTTGGTACTGAGATTGTTTTTCATAGTATTTGCGAAATGTTGCCATATTAAGACTTTTGTTGTTGTCGTTGTTCAGTCACTAAGTTTTGTCCGACTCTGCATCCCAATGGACTGTAGCCTGCCAGGCTCCTCTGACCATGGGATTTTCCAGGCAAGAATACTGGAGTGAGTTGCCATTTCCTCCTCCAGAAGATCTTCCTGGACCAAGGATTGAACCCGTATTTCCTGCATTGGCAGTGGATTGCTTACCACTGAGCCACCTGGGATGCCCATTAAGAGTCTTAATGACTTTCTTTTCCTTTTCTTTTTTGAGACTTGACATTTGGAGAAGTTCAATACTTATCTTGCTTCCTTCCTTCCTTTCTTTTCTCCTCCTCCATCTTTCTTTCTCTCTCTTTCTTTATGTTTCTTATATTATAAAGCATAATTGTTGAATGCCAAAAACTTAAAGGTAATTTTAAATGCTTTAGCCATAGGTGGTGAAAACATCTTCTTCCTTTTGCTATATGTGTTAAACACCTTTAAAAAAAAAAAACACCTTAATAGGACATGTTAAATCTGCTTATTCATGCATACGATCACAAAACCATTGCACTTCTAGTGAATTGAATCTGTGAGAAAATAAGCTATGGTTTGTGACCACCAGTTTTTTCCCTTTAGGAGGAAAAGCAGTTAAACTGCCTTGATGTGCAGTGAACAACTGAAGAATTCATTCACACCAACTATATGAGCACGCTCAGTGTGATTCCTTATAGACACGACTATGATTTAAACAGGAAATTGTTGTGCCTTTAAAGCTGCTGCTCTTTCTTCTGTTAGCATGCTCTTCTGAGCTGTTGGGGAGCAAGGACAGTGAGCTTCCTCTGTCCTTTTTCCACCGTCTGCATGTCTGAACCAAGGTCTCAACATGAGGCTCTTTATAAAGAAGGCTATTTTCACTGAAAAATGCTTAAAGCAGTGGGCAATACACCACTTCATCAATCCTCATCTTCTGCAGGGTATCCTTTTTCATGATGGAAAAGTGGTTCATGGACTAAACTCTTAGAGACCAGGGTCAAAATCTTAAAAGGTGTCCCATTTCCTCCCTGAAGGTCATGTGGATCTGCTTTTCCTTTCATGGCTTTGCTGAGAGTGAAGTAGCAATCTCAGCCCCTTTCTCCCTTAGGGGAGCTGTTCCTCGGGGCCAGAGGCTCACCTGGACAGGTGTGTCAGTGGCTGTGCCCCCAAGGCGATGGTGCCTCCAGGTATCCGTGTCCTAGTTCCAGTATGCTTCTTCCCCCGTCCTCCCTCAGCTCGAGGCAGTGAAGGGAGCGGGTTCTGGGTCTGATTGTAAGTCTGAAGTCTTGGCGAAGCCAGCAGTTTCTCTGGGTCAGAACAAACCTTTCTTCACGATGTAAAAGCTGTCATGTGAAATGACTGCTGGGCCCTCAGTGCTGGGTTGGTGGGAGCACAAGACGCAGTTGGAGCTGCCACTGTGAGCAAGCAGATTGGTGACTGGTCCCTCAGGGGAGCCTTTGGGCAGCCCGGAAGGCACGGGCTGGGCTGCAGCCTTCACAGTGAGGCAGGTGCACATCACCAGTAGGTTTGACGATCAAGGAATTCACATGAGACGTAAAGAACATTTAGGTGGCTAATCTGTCTTAAAAAGGAGAGCTAGGAGCGTGCCCTTGTCACAGAGGGCAGTGACGAGTCATCCTAGTCACGACAACAGCCCCATTTAGAAGCTGGTGATCTTATGTGCGCGTGCACTTGAGAAATTCCATGGACGGCCGCATGAGTCTAGTCACTTCTGGACCAGAGCAATCTTTTCATTGAGAGGAAGCTGAGGACGTGAAAGGGGTTTCGAGGCCATATTCAGTGTGGACCTTGATGCTGACTGCAGCCTGTCCTTCCTGTAACAAGGCTCTTTCTTAGTATTTCACACTAATTCCTGGTATTAGAACTGGCTTCTCCCCCGAGTCAACCTCTATCAGAGGAGAGGCTTGAGTGCTGAGGCTTGAGTGCTATGTCTTGAGCAATGAAACATATTTTATCATAGAAACCAGACATTTCTTATGGTTAAGACTTAGCCTTACTCAGTTAATGCATACCGATCATGTTCACTGCATTTGTCATCATTGTTCATTCTTGTAGATCAGATAGACATAATTGTTCTCCTTTCACAAATGAAGGAAGGAGCCTCCCAGAATTGAAGTGGTTTGGTCCACATCCCAGGTCCATCAGATGGGAGACATAGGTCCAACTCAGTCCCAGGGCTCCCTTGCAACACATTCCAAGGCCTCTGCTATTTTGTAGAACTACCTCAAGACTCTTGTCTTTACTTCAGAAACCTATTTCTCTGTTGGTTGATGATTCTCTATTTCAACTTTTCAATGATATATCATACAACAAATCTTTTAGAAATACTGGATAACACCTCAAAAAGTCTTTGGGAGTTGTCAAATATGGAAGTGTCTGAAAAATACATGAAATGTATGAAGGACTCAATGGCCTTCAGTTGAAACAGAACTTGTCTGAAAATGGTGATTTTTACTTTTCTTTATGCTAGAAGTCACTTCCTTATAAAATTCCAATGAAGTGGTCTTTCTTTTTCTCTCTTAGTTGATGTTTTTTTTTCTCAAGTTAAAACATTTTATGTTATAAAAATGAGTTATGGCAGTTAATGATTTCACCATGAGTGATGAGTGCAGATCAACAAAGCCGTGCTTAGATAAGGATTCTGATCCCTGTTGAGCTGGTCTTCACCCCCAGGCCCAGAGGTCCAGGCACATGGAGGTATCACATGTGTTCGGAGGTACATGGATGTGGGCAATGCAGGTAACACACAGTCTCCTGAACCTGTACTAAACAGCATGCAATGGGAATCCTTCCAAAATAAATTTTTAGCATACTAACAAATAATTTTTATTACTTCTTTGTGTTTACTTGAAAACAGTCCTATAGATCAATATTTATGACTTTGAGTCAAACTTTGGGACATTAAAAAAAAGAGAGAGAGAGAAAATGTGTGTGACTTGTGACCTATCAATTAAGAATTTGGAAATATCGTTAGTGATATTTGAATAGTAAAGGACTCCATTAAATAAGAGATTTAGAAAAAGACTTGAAAATAGTGTTGCTAATATGTGTAGTTAGTAAAATACTCACAACTGAAAACAGAAATAACTGGGATACAGAATCTTAAGAAAACACTGAAATGAGCTGTGGGTTTTGTTTTTGGTTTTGTTCTCCACCTGGAAGATATGATTTGTGAGATGAAAAGAATGGGTCCTGGTTTTTAAAACCATATCTGTGTCCCCTTGAGAAGCGTCCTAATTCCTCTTCTGTGGCCTGGCCCAATTCTTTGTGAGGTTCTCCCTCGTGAGAGCTATAGACTGTGAACAGGATGGTCACACTGGGATGATGACCCCCAGGCTCCTCTTCTTGAACCCCCACCTCGTCTTGGAGACCTGACTTCCACTGTCCTTGGGCCCCCACTGCTCAGTCTGCTGAAAGGTCTTCCTTTCTCGGTTATTACCTGGCTGTATCTTCTCCCCACTCAGATCTCAGTTTCAGGGCTACTTGTTCAAGGAAGCAGGTTTTGATCACTCTCACTTAAACCTCCATCCTGCTCCCCTCCAACCTTTATTTTAGTCCTTGTCCTTCTTTCACAACAGTTTACATAACTTAGTTATTTTATGTAATTACCAACATGTTGATTTATTTGTGTCTGTTCCCCTAAATAGAATGTAAGCTTTGTGAAAGGAGGACCCATTTCTGTCTAGTTTCCGTCTATAACATAGCAGACACTCAATACAGGGCTTCCCTGGTGACTCAGTGGCAGAGAGTCTGCCTGCCAATGCAGCGGACACAGGAGACACAGCATCGATCCCTGGGTCAGGAAGAAGGAAATGGCAACCCAATCCAGTGTTCTTACCTGGAAAATTCCTTGAACAGAGGAGTCTGGTGAGCTGCAGTCCATGGGGTTGCAAAAGAGTCAGACTCAACTTAGCTACTAAACAAGAAGACACTCAATACATGATTTTTATTTTACTCAGTAAATGAGTAGGTAATAAAAACTATAGTCCTGCCTACATGGGCTGGTAGTCTCTCTTTGTTTTAATGCCCTTTAATTCCCATACAGGAAAGCTGTGTTGGTACCATTCAAAAAAGAAAGAAAAAAATATCTTTCTTCTAATCAAGGGTAACCCAAAGTTTTTAGACTTAATATCATGGGGCTGCTAAAGGCAACTTAAACTTCCATTTTCAATCCCTTTCACACATGTTAGATGATGAGTAGAAATGGGCTAATTTCATACATCCCTAAACAAAACTTGAATGTCTTTCTTAAATTATGCCAGAAACCACATAATGTGTAGGGAAATGCATCGTGGGACTTGTTATCAGCATGTGTGATGAACGTGTGGAAAGTGTGTGTGAATCTGTGTTAAATGCTGTTTCACATGATGGTTCATTTGGCATCTCTGTTACTTGTTACCTCCTTTATAATGTACCGTGATAACTGATTTTTGTATTAATACCACCAGAGCCCCACTAGAGCATAAACAGAGTCTCCCAGGGAGGGTGGAGTGAAGTTGAAAAAGGTTTTATTTGATTTTTGTCCCATGAAAACTGGAAATCCATTTTTGATAGTTTTTACTTTTTAAGTTTAATTATTAGCAGCCGTATTTGATATATTTATTAGAGGACTCATTTCACCAACAGAGCTCACTGTGTTTAGAGTAAAACAAGAATGAGAACAAGCTGTTGACTCCAGTCAAAAAGAATATAATAAAGAAGGAAACTGGCTGATAGTTAGAACACAGCGTGGGGTTCTCTGTTCTTTTTCTGAGCCCTTGTCTGTGAGGTAATGTTAGACTCTGAAACAGCAGTTATCTCGAGGAGGGAAACCATGCGTTTGACAGAGCACAGAAGGCTTAGTGATAGAGCACAATAAACTAATAAACTAATAATATAGTTTATCAATTATTAATTTATTAATAATAGCACAATAAACTAATAAACACAGTAAACTATACATTATAAAAAGGCTGTACTGGGGAATTCCCTGGCGGTCCCAGAGGTTAGGGCTCTGTGCTTCCACTGCTAGAGCCCAGGGGTTCGATCCCTGGTCAGGGAACTGAGACCCGCAAGCCACGTGGTGTAGCTAAAAAAGGGGAAATTTAAATAAACAAATAAAAGATTGTACTGGTAGTAATGGCTCGGTATGACACTACACTATTTTTTAAGGAAAAAAAGCTAAGAAAATGGAATGAATTTATTTTATTTTTTTGTTTATCTGCACTTCTTGTTTTGATTAAATTCCCCTCATATATTTTCTTCCCAAGGTATGCCTTGTCAAATTTATTTTTAGTATGTGCCATATAACTTCTAAAGCACACAATATGTCTTCATTAAATGCAAATTCTTATGATTATACTACTAAAAATAAGTACTGTTTTATACTGTTGTTGTTCAGTTGCTAAGTCATGTCTAATTCCTTGTGACTCTTTGGACTGCAGCGTACCAGGTTTCCCTGTCCTTTACCATCTCCCAGAGTTGGCTCAAACTCATGTCCACTGAGTCGGTGATGCCATCCAACTATCTCATCCTTTATCATCCTCTTCTCCTCCTGCCCTCAACCTGTTCCAGCATCAGGGTCTTTTCCAATGAATCGGCTCTTCACATCAGGTGGTCAAAGTATAGAAGCTTCAGTATCAGTCCTCCCAATGAATATTCAGGGTTGTTTTCCTTTAGGATGGACTGCCTTGATCTCCTTGCAGTCCAAGGGGCTCTCAAGTGTCTTCTCCAGTACCATAGTTTGAAAATATCAATTCTTTGGTGCTCAGCCTTCTTTATGGTCCAACTTTCACATCTGTACATGACTACTGGAAAAACCATAGTTTTGACTAGATGGACCTTTGTTGGCAAAGTGATGTCTTTGCTTTTTAATATGCTGTTTTTGGGTTTGTCTTAGCTTCCTTCCCAGGAGCAAGCATCTTTTAATTTCTTGGCTGAATTCACCATCAGCAGTGATTTTGGAGCCTAAGACTATAAAATCTGCCACTGCTTCCACTTTTTCCCCTTCTATTTACCATGAAGTGACATAACTGGATGATAATGGGTATCTTCATAAAATTTATATCTAAAAAGAAGATATTTATATCATGCTAAGAAGCTGTATGTCATCCTATTCCTCTAAATTCCAGACTAATTACACTTCTTATTTATGAGCTTGTTTCTCTCTGTTTCAGCCTATGAATTACAGAACTGCCCTGACCCACCACCTTTCCAGAATGGGTATATGGTCAACTCTGACTACAGTGTGGGACAGTCAATATCTTTTGAGTGCTATCCTGGGTACATTTTAATTGGCCACCCAGTTCTCACCTGTCAGCACGGGATCAACAGAAACTGGAACTACCCTTTTCCAAGATGTGACGGTGGGTTAATCACTTTTCTCAAGCAGTTTCATTTTCACATGTATAATGGTGCATGAAATATTAAAGGAATGCATTCCAGAATTCGTTAATTTGTTCAACCAATTTTTATTGGGAATCTGTTTTATTAAACTCATTCCACTTAGTATTTCAGGAATATATCATATGTCAGTCAGTTTAAAAAAATG
This sequence comes from Dama dama, assembly GCF_033118175.1. Taxonomy (NCBI): domain Eukaryota; kingdom Metazoa; phylum Chordata; class Mammalia; order Artiodactyla; family Cervidae; genus Dama; species Dama dama. The sequence continues at coordinate 10,023,805 of NC_083712.1, read as the reverse complement.
GAAAGGCCTTGCCTTCAAGGAGATTATAAGGATAGCAAAATAATACACACAAATATTTATTATGCAAAATCAGGCACGAGGAATGTTTTGATGATTGAAGGTACAAAAGACGGTGATTGCTGGGGAAGTGATTGACGATATTATCTTCATGGTTAGAGCAGTGTTTGGCTTTACAGTGGTTCCATCAAATTTTGGATTAGAGGGGGATTGAGTGTGTATCTTACCCTAGATACTTTTTTATTGTTTAACTTCACAATAATCACACTGATTTTGTATCTCAGAAAACTGACTTCATTTTTATAGTTAGATTTGAATGGCACGTACTATTTTGCTACTCAGAGACAGAGACCATCCCAGAGAGAAGAAGCAGTGATAGAAAGACATCCTAGAGGAGCAGTCTTGGGGGGAAATGAAGTAGTATCCTATGATGGTGCTTGAGGATCAGGGTTTCTTGGAAATGTTCAAATCAGGTGATGGGAATGGCATCAAGGAGGGTCTGGATTCAGTGAATATCCTTGTCTGAGCAGAAGTCACTTCTTCAAAGCTTCTATTTGACTATCTAATTTTTACTATGACTTTGAAATTTCTACAACTTTAAGTTAAATATATCAAGTACTTTGTCTTTGAAGAATTCATATGAAATAGAAAAGTTTGCTGTAAACCTAATATTCTAACATTATAAATACAGTACCTCTGAATGAAAAAATAATGAAATTACCAACTCTGTGGACCTTTGAAATGCTAAATACTTATATCCCAGGGGCAAAAAAGGGAAAGGTATCCAGCTGTGTTTGAATTTCTACTGTAGAAGTTAAAAAAAAAGCATATAGATAGACTTTTTAAATGATATTTTTCACCTGTATGTTTCCATTCTTTATCATTATGTAAACAACTATAAAAGAAAAACATTTACTGTGTTTTTAAATTGTAATTTTAATCAACTACAGATTTAATAACTTAAAACAGCATTTAAAAATCATTTTATAAAACTAACAATAGCGGTGGGATATCTCATATTTTTTATTAAAACACTTTAAAAACTACTCACCATTTTAAAAATTTATATGTTTTTATGTATAAATTGCTTTGAATTGTTAGGGCTGAAATCCCTTTTTACTTGTAGTTGTTCCCTGAATTCTTTGAATTCACATGTAAGTAGGAGACTCTTGGCTTGATATGAAAAATAGAATTAAGTATTTAATTAGATTTCTTTGCTTTTTCAAGTCCAACTTTCCAACACGGAAATAACTGCCAGTTTAGAATTATTTTGTCAGTGTGATGATAATAAAATATATCTTTTTGGATGATATATGATGCAGAATATTAATCAGAGTTGGCAAAACCATGAAGCTAAAATCCTGCAGACACCCAAGACTGCCCAGGACTCCTGGTGCCACATGAAAGTCCCAGGACCACAGCCACCCTGAGGGTAGATAATTCACTGGTAGGCTCACAGAACCCAGTAAGCCATCTACTCACGATTGTGGTTTATAACAGAAAAGACAAAAGTCACCCAAGGAAGACAGATGCTTGCTCCTTGGAAAAAAAGCTATGACAAACCTATACAGCATATTAAAAAGCAGAGACATCACTTTGCCCACAAAGATTCATCTAGTCAAAGCTATGGGTTTTCCAGTAGTCATGAATGGATGTGAGAGTTGGACCATAAAGAAGGCTGAGTGCTGAGGAACTGATGCTTTCAAATTGTGGTGCTGGAGAAGACTTGAGAGTCGCTTGGACAGCAAGGAGATCAAACCAGTCAGTCCTAAAGAAAATCAACCCTGAATATTCATTGGAATGACCGATGTTGAAGCTGAAGCTCCAATTCTTTGGCCACCAAATGCCAAGAACTGACTCACTGGAAAAGACCTTGATGCTGGAAAAGATTGAAGACAGGCAGAGAAGGGGACGACAGAAGATGAGATGATTGGATCACATCACCAACTCGATAGACATGAGTTTGAGCAAGCTCTGGAAGTTGGTGAAGGACAGGGAAACCTGGTGTGCCGCAGTCCATGGGGTGGCAAAGAGTCGGACAATTTTGGGCAACTGAACAACAACAACAATATTAGATTAAATTCTAAAAAATAAAAGTAACCAGGGAATATTCTTTTAAAACCAAAGGCCCTCAGGTTGGTGATTAAGTGGACTTTCTTTCCCTCTTCCTCTTCCTGAGGTGGGGGTGGGGCTGAACCTCTGATCTGAGGCTGGTTCCCCTTGCAACTAGCCCCAAGGCTTCAGATTTCCTAATTTCTTCATTGAAGTAAACTCAGGTGTGGTTGAAAGGGTCTTGTTTTGAATAACAAAAGACAATTTGATCTTTTTTTAGTCGCTTTGTAAATTCTAAGGGTTTTATGAGTTCTGTGCCAAGAACAGCAAGGAAGATCAAAAGTGTATTTCTTATTATTGTTGGGGGAGTGTGTAATTTCCTTGGTTCTGTCTTGTCACAACAAAAATTTGAAGCGACGGACCAGCATTACGACCCCTCGAATGGGCCAGCATTGCAGCTCTTGGACAGACCAGTGTCACAGCTCTTGGAGTTCTTGGATGGACCAGTGTTACAGCTCCATGTTACAGCTCAGTTTTATTTAGAAAATAAAGGAAAATACATCCTCGAGGCACGAGGGCTTGATGACCCAAAAGATGTAAAGAGAAGAGAGAGAGACCCCCAGCCTTTGGCTCCTCGTTTTATATGTTTTTTTCCTCCTCCCCCTGGGCCTGCCCTATGTAAATTGAGCTAGCCAGAAGTGCTGTTTATTCTAACTGAGGTCCTCACTCCATTCCTCAGACCTTCCTTTCTTCTATTTTTGTGGGCTTTTCTCTTCCTTGTCTTTTAGCCACCACCGTTCTGGACTCCTTTTTCCTATTCTAACTACCTAGCATGATAAATGCCACTACTGCAGTGTTTGTTCATGTATGTGAAGGGATTGCCTTTGTTGGCTCTCTGGTCCTGGTGTGGAGGAGGGATGCCATCTGTGTGGCCCCCAGTTGTGAAGTGCAGTGTGTAATGCTCGCATGTTCTATGGTCTGTCTCCTGGCTGCCTGGTTGCCTGCCCCTCCTGCTGGGCCAGGCTCCTGGGCAGACAGGTGAGAAGCTGGGAAGTACTCATGGTTGCAGGTGGTGCAGGGACCCTTCTGTGCCCAGATGCTCCCCCTTGCTGGGCTTGCTGGCTGTTTTCCACTGGAGGGGCCTCTTTGACCCTCAGCCTCAGGGAGAGGATGGGGGTGGGTGCATTTCCTGCTGAACTGGATTGCAGGTCCCTGTTGCTGCAGAGATCCCTGAGATGCCGCTGGGATGTGGAAGTCAAAATACAGCTTTGGTGCCACGAAGTTGAGGGGAATGCCTCTGGGAGAAGGTGCTGGACCAGGGGACAGGGAGGGGCAGCTTTATTCATTATGTCTTTTTAGGGTCCTCCATCTTCCTCTGTAGAATATAGGATTTTGCCTTGAGAAAATGTTTTAAGTGCATTGAGAGTATTATCACACAAGTCAAACTTCATATTTAGCTTTTTAACATCTTCCTTCATCACTCTGCTGAATATAGCAAGCTCTGCAAGGCAGGGATGGGGTCAGCATGATTCTCTGCTCTAGCCCCAGCTCAGCCGAGCTGCCTGTTACATAATAGACTCTCAGTAAACACTCGTTGAACATAGGAGTGAAAAGATTTGTTATTTGAATATCATAGATATATCATGGCAAATATATTAAGTGACCTAAAAAATATCAGAATGTGTTTTATGAAGAAAATAACCATATCATTTATTTTGCCTTTTAAGAGGTGGACACCATGTTTTATGTTTGTTCTGTTTCCCTGCCTCCCCATGGGAAGGGCACTACTCCATGTAAAGTGGCTATACTTTAATAAGATGCAAATTAAAAAGTCAAAATGCTGAAGGAAAATTTAGAGTTATAAATCAATAGATAATAACTTCAAATCACACATGAGATATGTCAGCCAGTGGCTTCAACACATGCGTTAAGTGTTTTCTCTTCATTGTCTCACTCATTTCCAATCGCTCAATTACTTGATGTCTGTTGTTTATTGAGATCTGAGCCAGGCAATGGGATTGATGAGAGGAGGTTTGATGGGGCTGTGGATATGGTCCCTGACCGCTGGTTGCTAACAGTCAGATGGTGAAGAACTGTAGTCCGGGAACAAGTATCCAGACCACAGCGGCCAGGAAAGGCTGTCAGGAGGTGGTGACATTTGAGTTGAGTTTTGAGGAAGGGACCATTTCACCTGCCAGCAACACAGGAGAAAAGCACAAGAGCTATTCATGCAGGTGATGAGGACATGATGTGTGCAGCTAAGAAGAAGTATGGCCTCTCAGGGGTCACCACGTAGTCACTTGTGACCCCAGCGTGGCTTCTGGCCCTATGTTTCTGTATGTTAGTTTGCTAGCTTACAGGTCAAGGTGTATCTGACTCCAAAACCCGCTTACAGTTATGCTATAAAACTTGTAAAATGTTCTCCACAGTGCCTTTAAATAAATGTACCCAAAATTCAGACCAAGTCAATCTACTTGACACTGGTACATTTTCTGTCTACTTTGAAATCAGTGTGCATCTATATGGTTACTTTGGCTTCATGATATTTCACCAGTCATCATTTTAAATTTACATTTAAAAAAATGTACACTGGCTTATTCATTCCACCTAAATTTTATACTTTTTTCCATTTATTTTTATTAGTTAGAGGCTAATTACTTTACAATATTGTAGTGGTTTTTGTCATACATTGACATGAATCAGCCATGGATTTACATGTATTCCCCATCCCGATCCCCTATGGCAAATATTTGAAAGCCTGAAAAGATTCATGTTAGTAACAGACACTTATAGCATCTACTGGCTTTTAATTTGATTAAAATGTCTACTTGCCTATGACTTTGATGTATTTATACTATGATGTGAATTAAAGAATATATTTTGGATTATCTGCTCATGTATGATCATTTCATTTTTCCAAAAATAAAACAAAATAATTTCTATGGCACGAGTGATGATCACTTTATTAAGTAAAATAAAAATGGACTCTGGGTATTGTTGAGATTTTTACATCATTGGTAGTGGATGAGATGTGGAAGTGTTTCTATAAAATTTCACTTACATAATTTTATCTCCTTTTTCTAGGTATAGATCTCAGGAGAATTTATAAGGTCTTTGTTTCAAGGCAGATAGACTTAGATACTTCTCTTTTAGGCATTTTAAATAAGCTTTAGAAATCTCACTTAAAACAAAAAAAATTATTTTTCAGTTAAATATTCACACATAATTTCAACATAATCCCTTGCATCAGATAGTCCAATGGATTATCAGCTCAGTCTCAGGAGACTACTGACTAAGGTTTTTGGTGTTTTTTTTTTTCTTTCTTTCTTTCTCCTTTTAATTATGTGGAAACGACTTTATCCTGAAGGGATTTTGAATGTTTGGAGAATATGTTAAAAACTTAGATAAGGTAGCTTAGAAATAAAATTCTTCCAAGGTTTTAAGACTTGAGAGGAATTATTTTGACAAAGTAGTTGCTGAGGGATATTTCACAATTATTTCTTAGAAGGAAACTCTCGGCTAAGGGACTTTAGAGACTGATAAACATCTCACTGTATCTTTTTAAAGTGGACTGTGTTGGGCTTGATTTTTCTTGGCTTTCTTCTCAGCTCCTTGTGGATATAATGTGACATCTCAGAACGGGACCATCTATTCTCCTGGATTTCCGGACGAGTACCCCATCCTGAAGGACTGCATCTGGCTCATCTCAGTGCCACCTGGCCATGGCGTCTACATCAACTTCACCTTGCTGCAGACGGAAGCTGTCAATGACTACATCGCGGTTTGGTATGAGAACCTTTCCTGAAAACACCCATCTGTCCTTGTGATAAACTGTTCTTTTAACCACTTACATGTCACTTCTGTCTATTTAGAGATGGAATAGTTAGGTAGATGTCAAAACAGAAATTTACCAACTAAATCTAGAGATAGAATAAACCTCATGTACCATGCTACGTGGTAGATATATTCAGGATTACTCTAGCTAGAGGAGAATATCCCCAAAGTATTTTATTTTTCATGTTTATTTCTTGTTTTAATTTTTATTTATCTTTTTGGCCGTATCACATAGCTTTTGGGATCTTAGTTCCCTGACCAGGGATTGAACTTGGGCCCTTGTCAGTGAAAGAGTTGAGTCCTATCCCCTGGGCCACTTGGGAATTCCTTCTTGTCTTTTTCATTTTCAAGCGTAAATCTTTTTTTTCTTAAAGAAAAGCTGATTGGATCCTTTGCCATATAATAATTTGATGCTTCTGGAAATACTGAAGAAATGATTACACACAGCTTTCTCTCTGTACTTTATAAACCTTGCAGAACTGCCCCCTCCCTACTCCCCCTTCCCCACCATGGGCTCTGTAGGGGATGCCATGGAGGATGTAGCCCTAGCTCCCCATCTAATGAGCCATGTAGCCTGGGTTCAGTTCAGTTCAGTTCAGTCGCTCAAGTCACGTCTGACTCTTTGCGATCCCATGAATCGCAGCACACCAGGCCTCCCTGTCCATCACCAACTCCCGGAGTTTACTCAAACTCATGTCCATCGAGTCGGTGATGCCATCCAACCATCTCATCCTCTGTCATCCCCTTCTCCTCCTGCCCCAATCCCTCCTTGGTAAGTTAACCTAAACTCTCCTTCACTGAATGTTCATGTCTATTGGAATGACTATTTGTACCATTGCCTTTGGAGGTGAGACTTTATGGGGAAATGGGAATGACAAAATATGATGGGAAGAGTAGAGTTTACCATTGGGGCACAGCCCAGATTTGGAATAAGTTGGATGTGCTTTAGGAATAAAGTGCCCTGAAAACTCAAGCATAATCAGAGTTAACAAGGCTGTGTGTGTGTGTGTGTGTGTGTGTGTGTGTGTGTGTTGGTGAAGTTGTAAACGTAGGGGTTATCTTAGCCATTGGAAATTCTCTGAGGCAAGAGAATAGGTGAGTTGCAGGCACTGTGAGGCCCCAGGTGTGATGTAGCTGATGTCTTGGGAGAGCACAGGAGAGAGAAGAGTTGACCTGGCCAGGTAAGCTGGGCAGACCATACAGGACCTCATAAATCATGTTAAGGATTTTGGGCTTCATCCTAAAGCAACACGGATTCACTTTAGAGTCATAAGAGGGAGAATTATAGGACCAGGTCCTGGTTGCAAAATACCCATTATTATTGTGTATGGGGCAGGTCAGCTGGATAAGATGGGAGACTGGCCTGTGAGGCTATAGAAATAACTCTGGGAGTGGTAAGGAGGGGAGATCAGGGGACAGGACCTGTGTTGTGGGAACGAGCAGAAATGGAGAACCTGAAATGTTAAGTTGACCTATGAAGCAAAGCAAGACAGACAAACGACACCGAAATGAAAAGCTACACTATAGTATCAACAGGTTTACCCAGATTAACCAGTAGATTTAGCAGTAGGAGCAAGGTCTCCCTCCAGCAGCGGAGGGAGCCCCTGTCCTCCACTTATGAGACAGACCGGAGTGCAGTCACCTATGAATATTAAACATCTTAGTATTTCTAAACATGGAATCTAGAAGATGGTAATATTTTATTCAGTTTTTTTTAATATTTCAATTCAGCCACAAGAGCTCCATAAATCTCACCCACAATTAAAGAGACACCCTGAATTTAGACTTTAAAATGGGAACATTTGAAAGGAAGCTGATATGTGGTAGTGACGTCACTAGAATAGATGCGACCTTGTCTCAAAAACACCTTTGAGAAGGTCAGGTGCGGGAGGAACAAGGGAGCCCTAAGTTACTGTTTGAAGACCAGGCTTTTCAGCTGGATCCTGGGTTCAGACAGAAGAGCCTGGCAGTCAGAAGACAACGGTTGCGAATTTAAGCTGTAACTGGAAGCTTGTTATTTAGAGGGCTCCTCCTCTCTTTCACAGGGACGGTCCTGATCAGAATTCGCCGCAGTTGGGAGTTTTCAGTGGGAACACAGCCCTAGAGACAGCATACAGCTCCACCAACCAAGTCCTGCTCAAATTTCACAGCGACTTTTCAAATGGCGGTTTCTTTGTCCTCAATTTTCACGGTCAGTGTATTTTCACTCCATTGATGATGGCAGAGAATCCTAGCTGACTTTTCTCATAGGGTTGACATAAACTTTGTTTACAGCTAAAGTTCCATGTTTCTGTCAAACGAAAGCCTATAGGATTTTCTCACATTTCATGCTGAGGTTGCTGTGATTCCTTTTTCTTACTGACGTATTTAGGACTTCACATCTCTTTTATAGTTTATCTTGGATTTGCCCCCAAGATAAGCGTATTGTATGTGAAACTCTGATATGGAGGCCATGGAAATACATTTAGTAGCTTTCAGAGATTTCCTCATCTCTGTCTCCAGATGAACCTCGATAGTGAATGTCATGTAATTGTAAATGGGACAAAGTGAATCTCTACTGATGGTGGGAGTGAATGCTAAATAGTTTGGGGAGAAGCATTACTGGTCCCTTATCTCTCTTGAGGACTGCCACATGCATATCCTCAGGAAAAGAGACCGAGGAAGATGATGTCAGATCCCAATATGGAAGTGGAACCAGCAAGAACCATTTCTCCTGCAGAATTCCAAATATATGTAAAGTGGTTCTATTTAAACATCATAATTTTTTTAAATGGTGTACTTTTCCCTTTCAGTTTTGTAAGCATTTGAAGCTCGAGACTTTAGTAAAACTATAATTTACAAATATAGATATTTTCCTAGACCTAAGCATTGTAACAACACAAGAGAGATGTTTTTTGTAAGATTTTTGTTTATTCACCAAATGTAATTTCACTTACTATTTTTTTTATATAAACCATGTAGCATTTCAGCTCAAGAAATGTCAACCTCCCCCAGCAGTTCCACAGGCAGAAATGCTTACAGAGGATGAGGATTTTGAAATAGGTAATGTTTTCATTGTTACATCATCAGCTCAACACAGGTTTTTTTACACCCATGCAGCTGCAGTAGATAGCCAAGTTGATGAATGTTTGTCAGAAATATTCCTAAAGCTTTCCTAGAGAGATACACATTGGTCATGAATTGAATAAATATGTTTTTCTTTCTTCATCTCCATGATTTTTTTTTCCATTTAAGTTTTGCTTTTGCTACTTTGAGCACATTTTCCTGCTGCATGACTGACCAGTTTGTATTTTTCTCCTAAAAGCAGTTTTCAGACACAGACTTAAGCAGATGTTTGTGTTTAGTTAGGGAACCATTTTGGTGCATTTGTGGCTGAAATAATGGTTAGTCTAACGTTGACCTTTCCTTGAAACTGGAATGTAATTGGTAAATATATTGAATGATGCTATTTAGAAATTCTGTTTCTTCATTTTAAATTGGTGGCCTAATTCATTAAATCATCAGGCCACACTAAGAAACCTACTGTGGTGTACGTTGGCCGGCCAGTTATTGTGACAAAGGATTTCTCTGTTTCAATTACAAATACCCAGTCCTGTCTCACACCCTGTTTTATAGTGGTGGTCAAACCATGTGACCAGTTTCTGCCCTATTCCTGATGGCTTAGCTGATGAGAACATTGTGCTACTTAGACCAAGGTCATTTTGTAGCCCTCTCTGGATGCATTAAAGACATTCTCTTATACAGCCTTCAGTCCCAAGCCTCTGAATCCCTTTTCTTTCCTTCTTTCATCTTTCTTTCTTTTTTATTAGTAATCATAGGGGAAAGGGAGTGAACATAGACATATCAGTCAAAGAAGAAAAAACTGCTCCATAATCTCTATAGAAATACTGGTTACATTTAAAGAGAGCATTTTTATAAATTAAGAACTAAAAATTACACTGTTTCACTAAGTAGACTAAGCATGAATACCAGTCATGGTTCAGAAGTGGTTTGCACAGCAACTCGAGTGTCACATGTGTTTAGTAACGTTTACACGCTGCATGTGTCATGGAGACAGGATTGCCGAGTATGCATGTGGACTCTTTCAGGAGACTTCGTGAAGTACCAGTGCCACCCCGGGTACACGCTGTCTGGGATGGACACACTGACCTGTAAGCTCAGCTCCCAGCTACAGTTTGAAGGCGCCCCGCCGACATGTGAAGGTATGAAGCTCCTACTACAAATGTGCTTGTTCCATATGGAACATTGTATTACTTTATTGGTGGGAACTTCCTTGTATGTATCTGAATTTCTTTGTATGCATCTGAATTTGTCTCTGTGTTATGCTAGTCTTGCAATTTAAATTACCCAAAAGTAGAAATACTTAATTACCCTGCTCTTTTAGCTAGCTGTACAAAATCAAAACTACATCAAATAAGACTTTTTGCTGTTTCCCAACAATTTGTGAGTAACATTTTCAAGCATATGGCAAAGTTGAAATACTTTAAAACTAATACCCATCACCAAGGTTGCACCATTAATGTTTCCTACACACCCTTTGTCATCTGTCTCATCTCTCTCTATTCATACATTAATGTATTGAATAATCGATATTTCTGATATCTTCTAGGCAAATTGCAGGCATTACTATATTTCCCTCTGAATTCTTTGGCATAAAAGAATGCATAAAATTATCTAGTGTTTACTATTTTCTGTAAAATATAGAGACATTGAAATGCACATGTTTCATATAATGCATGTTTCATATCTTTGCCCCATGTGTAATAACAGAAAATATACAATAGCAGAAGAAAATATATTGATTCAGTTGATTTGTATATAATTAGATCACTTAAAAAACTTTTAAACGTATCACTTTCAAAAAAAGAAAGGTATCACTTTCAAGTTTTATTGAAAGGAAAAAAGATTTGGAAAGAAACATAAATAAGCTAAAGTGTCTCAATATAAGTCAGAAGTATGATTGGTTTGCCTATCAGAAAACTTGCCAAATTAAGACAGAATTTATTTTGTGACTGCAAAATCACAATCACATTTGCTTCCTTTAAAGAAGGGTTTCCCTGGTAGCTCAGTTGGTAAATAACCCACTTGCCATGCAGGAGACCCTGGTTCAATTCCTGGGTCAAGAAGATGCACTGGAGAAGGGATAGGCTACCCACTCCAGTGTTCTTGGGCTTCCCTTGTGGCCCAGCTGGTAAAGAATCCACCTGAAATGCAGGAGACCTGGGTTTGATCCCTGGGTTGGGAAGATCCCCTGGAGAAGGGAAAGGCTACCCACTCCAGTATTCTGACCTGGAGAATTCTGTGGACTGTGTAGTCCATGGGGTTGCAAAGAGTTGGACATGACTGAGCAACTTTCACTTTCCCTTTCCTTTAAAGAATGGAACTTTCTCCATTCCCAGTTCTTTCAGAGAATTTGAATATTATAATTCATTAGGGATAGTGAAACATATAAAAAGTCAGAATGTAGGAAGAGAAGACCTATAGTCTAGGTTTGATTATCCAGTGATCTTGGTTAAGACACTATTCCTCTGGGCATTATATGTGTAATGAGAAGGATCATTTGTCTGCCTTGTTTAGGGAACTGGTATAAAGATGAAGTAAATATTAAATTAATTCTAAGCATCTTATAATGCTAATTATCTACCCTGTAAGAGGCAATTTTCTTTGCATTGCAGTAGTATAGATTTTGCAAATGTTCAGCCCATGAATTGATTCTTCCAGAGTATCTGGTAACTTGGTGCGTTTTTGTTGCTAATGAGGCATTCCCTGAACACCTCATTATTTAAAAAAGGAAATAGGGACTATGATGTCTTCTACCAAATACTTAAACACTTAATTATCATTTTTCTTCCAGTACTTTTCTTGATGACAAATTGTACTAGTTATGAGTCCTACTTCTTCAAGTGTCATAACCACACTTTTAGAAGTTCTCCTTTGAAAATTGTCACCACTTTAGGGTGATTGATTGTTCCTTGGGAATGAGGGGAATAAATTGTTCCTTGAAAGTTCACATTTTATGCAGATAAATATCACCTTGTTGGATGCTTACCTTAATTTAGAAAAAAAATAATAAATGAGGGTCTGGAATGTTATTTGCCACCACCAAGCAGTTCTCTCATTTCCCTTGGACATCAGCCGAGTGTCCTACAGTCTAACTCTATCCTGAACTCTTGACCTAGGATAATGTCAAATCCCACAGGGTTAGAGGCTTAGTCCCACAGAACAAACCTCACCCCAGATGCCGATACCAACTCCAGGTTGTCACCTGTATTTCTGACTGACTGGTTATTAATCAGGGGTTCCCAGGAACCTCTCCTCTGGTTTGATCCTTCCATCAATATTTTTAATTAATTTATTTATTTTAATTGGAGGCTAATTACTTTACAATATTGTGGTGGTTTTTGCCGTACATTGACATGAATCAGCCATGTGTGTACATGTGTCCACCTATCCCAAACCCCCCTCCCACTTCCCTCCCTGTCCCATCCCTCTGGGTTGTCCCAGTGCACTGGCTTTGAGTGCCCTGTTTTCATGCATTGAACTTGGACAGGTCATCTATATCACATATGATAATATGCATGTTTCAATGCTATTCTCTCATATCATCCCACCCTCACTTTCTCCCAGAGTCCAAAAGTGTGCTTTTTATATCTGTGTCTATTTGTTGTTTTGCATATACAGTTGTCGTTACCATCTTTCTAAATTCCATGTATTTGTGTTAATATTCTGTATTGGTGTTTTTCGTTTTGACTTACTTCACCCTGTATATTAGGCTCCAGTTTCATCTACCTCATTAGAACTGATTCAAATGTGTTCTTTTTAATAGCTGAGTAATACTCCATTGTGTATATGTACCAGTTTTCTTATCCATTCATCTGCCAATGGACATCTAGGTTGCTTCCATGTCCTAGCTATTGTAAACAGTGCTGCAGTGAACATTGGGATACATGTGTCTCTTTCAATTCTGTTTCCTCAGTGTGTATGCCCAGAAGTGGGATTGCTGGATCGTATGGCAGTTCTATTTCCAGTTTTTTAAGGAATCTCCACACTGTTCTCCATAGTGGCTATACTAGTTTGCATTCCTACCAACTGTGTAAGAGGGTTCCCTTTTCTCCACACCCTCTCCAGCACTTATTGTTTGTAGACTTTTTGATGGCAGGCATCCTGACTAGCGTGAGATGTTACCTCATTGTGGTTTTGATTTGCATTTCTCTGATAATGAGTGATGTTGAGCATCTTTTCATGTGTTTGTTAACCATCTGTATGTCTTCTTTGGAGAAATGTCTATTTTGTTCTTTGACCCACTTTTTGATTGGGTCATTATTTTTCTGGTATTGAGCTGCATGAGCTGCTTGTATATTTTGGAAATTAATTATTTGTCAGTTGTTTCCTTTGCTATTATTTTCTCCCATTCTGAAGGGTGTCTTTTTACCTTGCTTATAGTTTCCTTCCTTGTGCAAAAGCTTTTAAATTTAATTAGGTCCCATTTGTTTATTTTTGCTTTTATTTCCAATATTCTGGGAGGTGGGTCATAGAGGATCCTGCTGTGATTTATGTCAGAGAGTGTTCTACCTATGTTTCCTCTAGGAGTTTTATAGTTTCTGGTCTTGCATTTAGATCTTTAATCCATTTTGAGTTTACTTTGTGTATGGTGTTAGAAAGTGTTCTAGTTTCATTCTTTTACAAGTGGTTGACCAGTTTTCCCAGCAACACTTGTTAAAGAGATTATCTTTTCTCCATTGTATATTCTTGCCTCCTTTGTCAAAGATAAGGTGTCCATAGGTGTGTGGGTTTATCTCTGGGCTTTCTATTTTGTTCCATTGATCTATGTTTCTGTCTTTCTGCCATACCATAATGTCTTGATGACTGTAGCTTTGTAGTATAGTCTGAAGTCAGGCAGATTGATTCCTCCAGTTCCATTCTTCTTTCTTAAGATTGCTTTGGCTATTAGAGACTTTCTGTGTTTCCATATGAATTGTGAAATTATTTGTTCTAGTTCTGCGAAAAACACCATTGGTAGTTTGATAGAGTTTCAATTGAATCTATAGATTGCTTTGGGTAGTATACTCATTTTTACTATATTGATTCTTCCAATCCATGAACATGGTATATTTCTCCATCTCTTTGTGTCATCTTTGATTTATTTCACCAGTGTTTTATAGTTTACTATATATAGATCTTTTGTTTCCTTAGGTAAATTTATTCCTAAGTATTTTATTATTTTTGTTGCAATGGTTAATGGGATAGTTTCCTTAATTTTTCTATTTTCTCATTGTTAGTGTATAGGAATGCAAGGGACTTATGTGTATTAATTTTATATCCTATAGCTTTACTTTATTCATTGATTAGTGCTAGTAATTTTCTGATGGTGTCTTTAGGGTTTTCTATGTAGAGGATCATGTCATCTGCAAACAGTGAGAGTTTTACTTCTTCTTTTCTAATCTGGATTCTTTTTATTTTTCTTCTCTGAATGCTGTGGTAAAACTTCCAAAACTATAATGAATAGTACTGGCAAGAGTGTGCACCCTTGTCTTGTTCCTGACTTTAGAGGAAATGCTTTTAATTATTCACCATTGAGGATAATGATTTCTGTGTGTTTGTCATAGATGGTTTTTATTGCGTTAAGGTATGTTCCTTCTATACCTGCTTTCTGGAGAGTTTTTATCATAAATGGCTGTTGAATTTTGTTAAAGGCTTTCTCTGCATCTATTGAGATAATCCTATGGTTTTTATCTTTCAGTTTGTTAATGTGGTGTATTACATTGATTTATTTGTGAATATTGAAGAATCATTGCATCCCTGGCATAACCCACTTGGTCATGATGCATGATCTTTTTAATATGTCATTGAATTCTGTTTGCTAGAATTTTGTTGAGGATTTTTGCATCTATGTTAATCAGTGATATTGGGCTGTAGTTTTCTTTTTTTGGTAACATCTTTGTCTAGTTTTGATATGAGGGTGACATGGCCTCATAGAATGAGTTTGGGGATTTACCTTCCACTCCAATTTTCTGGAAGAATTTGAGTAGGAGAGGTGTTAGCTCATCTCTAAATTTTTGGTAGAATTCACCTGTGATGTAGTCTGGTCCTGGGATTTTGTTTGTCAGAAGATTTTGTATTACAGTTTCAATTTCTGTGCTTGTGGTGTATCTGTTTAGATTTTCTGTTTCTTCCTGGTTAAGTTTTGGAAGGTTGTACTCTTCTAGGAATTCATCCATTTTTTCCAAGTTACACATTTTATTGCCATATAGTTACTAATAGTAGTCTCTTATGATCCTTTGTATTTCTTTGTTGTCTGTTGTGATTTTTCCATTTTCATTTCTAATTTTATTGATTTGATTCTTCTCCCTTTTTTTCTTGATGAGACTAGCTAATGGTTTCTTTATTTTATCTTCTCAAAGAACCATCTTTTAGTTTTGTTGGTTTTTGTTATAGTCTCCTTTGTTTCTTTTTCATTGATTTCTGCTTTGATTTTTATGATTTTGTTCCTTCTACTAACTTTGGGGTTCTTCATTTCTTCTTCTTCTAGTTGCTTTAGGTGTAAAGTTAGGTAATTTATTTGATGTTTCTCTTGTTTCTTGAGGGAAGTTTGTATTGCTATGAACTTTCCTTTAGCACTGCTTTTACTGAATACCATAGGTTTTGGGTTGTTGTGTTTTCATTTTCTTTTTCTGTGCATATTTTGATTTCTTTTTTATTTCTTCTGTGATCTTTTGGTTATTGAGGAGCATGATTTTTAGCCTCCGTATGTTTGTGTTTTTTATAGTTTTTTTCCTCCCCCAATTGACATCTTATGTTATCACATTGTGATCAGAAAAGATGTTTGAAATGATTTCAGTACTTTTAAATTTACCAAGGCTGGATTTATTGTGCAGGATGTGACCTATTCTGAAGAATGTTCCTTTTGCACTTAAAAAAAAGTGAAATTCATTGTTCTGGGGTGAAATGCCCTGTAGATATCAATTGGGTCTAAGGTCCATTGTGTCATTTAAAACTTGTGTTTCCTTACTCATTTTCTGTTTGGTTAATCTATCCATGTGTGTGAATCAGGCATTAAAGTCCCCCACTATTATAGTGTTACTTTTAGTTTCCCCTTTCACACTTATTAGCATTTGTCTTATGTATTGAGGTTCCCCTATATTGGGTGTATATATATTTATCATTGTTACATGTTTTTATTGGATTGATTCTTTGATCATTACTATGTAGTGTCCGTCTTTGTCTCTTATTATGGTCTTTATTTCAACCTGTTTTATCTGATTTGAGTACTGCTACTCCTGCTCTCTTTTGGTCTCTATTTGCATGAAATATCTTGTTCCAGCCCCTCACTTTCAGTATGTGTCCAGGGTTTGAGGTGGGTCTCTTGTAGGCAAGATATATAGGGGTCTTGTTTTTGTATCCATTTGACTAGTCATTGTCTTTTGGTTAGAGCATTTAACCCATTTACATTTAAGGTAATTATTGATAAGTATGATCTCATTGCCATTTACTTTGTTGTTTTGGGTTCAATTTTATAAACCTTTTCTGTGTTTCCTGTCTAGAGAAGATCCTGTAGCATCTGTTGAAGAGCTGATTTGGTGGTGCTGAATTCTCTCAGCTTTTGCTTGTTTGTAAAGCTTTTGATTTCTCCTTCATATCTGAATGAGATCCTTGCTGGGTATAGTAATCTTGGTTATAGGTTTTTCTCTTTCATCACTTTAATTATGTCCTGCCATTCACTTCTGGCCTGAGGAGTTTCTACTGAAAGATCAGCTGTTATCCTTATGGGGATCCCCTTGTGTGTTATTTGTTGTTTTTCCCTTGCTGCTCTTAATATTTGTTCTTTGTGCTTGATCTTTGTTAAATTGATTAATATGTGTCCTGGGGTGTTTTGCCTTAGGTTTATCCTATTTGGGACTCTCTGGGTTTCTTGGACTTGGGGGGCTATTTCCTTCCCCATTTTAGGGAAGTTTTCAACTATTATCTCCTCAAGTATTTTCTCATCCCCTTTCTTTTTCTCGTCTTCTGGGACTCCTATGATTCAAATGTTTGGGTGTTTAACATTGTCCCAGAGGTCTCTGAGGTTGTCCTCATTTCTTTTAATTCTCTTTTCTTTTTTCATCTCTGCTTCATTTATTTCAACCATTCTATCTTCCACCTCACTTATCCTCTCTTCTGCCTCAGTTATTCTACTGTTGGTTCCCTCTAGAGAGCTTTTTAATCTCAGTTATTGCATTGTTCCCATTATTAATTGACTCTTCTTTATTTCTTCTAGGTCCTTGTTAAACATTTCTTGCTGCTTCTCAATCCTTGTCTCTAGTCTATTTATCTGTAACTCCATTTTGTTTTCAACAGTTTGGATCAGCTTTGCTATCATTATTCTGAATTCCTTTTCAGGTAGATTCCCTATCTCCTCCTCTTTTGTTTGGTTTGGTGGGTATTTATCATGTTCCTTTACCTGTTGAATCTTTCTCTGCCTTTTCATTTTGTTTAGATGGCTGTGTTTGGTGTGCCATTTCTGTAGATTTGAAGTTTGTGATTCTTCTTTATTGTGGCATCTACTCCCTATGGGTGGGGTTGGACTAGTGGCTTGTCAAGGTTTCCTGGTTTGGGGAACTTGTGTCTGTGTTCTGGTGGGTGGAGCTGGATCTTTTCTCTCTGGAGTGCAGTGAAGTGTCCAGTAGTGAGTTTTGGGGTGTCTACAGGTTTGGCATGGCTTTGGGCAGCCTGTCTTTAAATGCTCAGTATTGTGTTCCTGATTTGCTGAAGAATTAGCGGGTGTGTCTTGCACTGGAACTTGTTGGCTCTTGGGTAGAGCTTGGTTTCAGTGTAGGTATGAAGACTTTTGGGTGTGCTCTTGTGTACTAATGTTCCCTGGAATCAGGAGTTCTCTGACGTTCTCAAGTTTTGGAGTTAAGCCTCCTGCCTCTGTCTTTCAGTCCTTCTCTTACAGTATCCTCATACAGCACAGATGATAAAACAACTAGGTTAATGGTGAACAATTCTTCACAGAATTGAGTGACATACATAGAGATCCACAGAGTTACATAGAGAAGAGAAGAGGTAGGATGGAGATATAGATGACCAGGAGAAGAGAAGTCAAAAGGGGAGAGAGCAATCTAGTCAGTAATAAGTTCCCGAAGTGTTCTCCACAGCCCAGAACACCCAGAGAGATTCACAGAGTTAAGCAGAGAAGAGAAGGGGAAGGAAGGAGATAGAGGTGACCTGGGGGAGAAAAGGGAGATTCAAAAGGGGAGAAAGCAATCGAGCCAGTAATCAAATCCCTAAGTGAAAATGGATACTGAAGATTAGATTCTTAAAGATACAAAATGGATAACAAATACCAAAAAGCAAAGATTAAAAATCTAGAATAGAGTTTAGACTCTCAAAAATACAATATAAAAAATACAAAGCAAAGTCAATCAGAAAGATTAACACACACACACACATATATATATTTGAAACTTGCTTTAAAAATAGGGTCTTTTAATTTTGCAAGGTAATTGTAGGTTATAAAAATGAAAACTAAAGGAGTAATAAAGAACTTGATTTTTCTAATTAAAAAGTATTAATAGTAAAAATATATCTAGGAATTTCTCTGGAGCTGTTATGGGCAGTGTGGCTCAGTTCAGTTTCAGATAGTTCCTCGTTCCAGCTTGCACTTGTTCTTGAGGTCTATGGGCCCCCTCCAATGCACAGTCAGTATTAACTGCAGGGTTTTTATCTGTTGCACCTGTCACTTCCAGAGCGGTTCCCTCTCCTTTGTTTATTTTGGCTTCCTCTGTTTGCAAGTCTCTTCTGTGTCTCATTTCCACCCTGACAGAAGGGAGCAAAGATGGTCACTTATTAGGCTCACTTGTTCAGTTGTGTTGTGTGGAGGGAGGGACTCTGTAAACAAATTTCACTGGTATCTGTGGGGAGTGTTTGCAGTGTCTGGGCCACGCTGGCTTTGCCACAGTCCAAGACAGTGTGTGCTTCCCAGGTCTACAATGCCCAGGCTCCATGGAGCTCTGCAAGGACACTCTCCCAAGTGGGCCCTGCATTTTTTGTACTTCCCAGGTCTAAGCCGCTCAGGTCCTTGGGTGCTCCACAAGGGTGCAGACCGGGTTGGGCTGTGCATTCTGTGCCCTCCCCAGGTCCGAGCAGCTCAGGTGACCACGTGCTTGGTGAGTGTACTGTCCCAGGTGGGCCGTGTGTCTTAATCACCTCCCAGGTCCCAGGTGCTCGGTTTCCTAGCGGCACCGCAAGAGCGCCATCTCAGGTGAGCTGTATGTCTCCTCTGAGGAGCAGACCTCAGGCTGTGACACTCATGGCAGATGTCAACCATCTAGGATCCCAGGAAGACATGGCTAGCAACTGGGAGCCTCACAGTTTGGTGGAAGATGCCATCTCTGGGGCTGAGATTGCAGCAGCCCCTTGCCTTCCAGCCCTGGCTGTGGCAGGCCTGCCTCTCTGCCTCCAGAGGCGGGAGGGGCCTACACACAGCCCGTTAGCTCTCCTTTGGTATTCACTCAATCCTTTGTTCTGTGAGCGTGCCAGGCTGAGAGTTAAAGCATTTTGCGGGAAAGGTTTATTTTTGTCTCCTGGCAGTCCCACAGTTTGGGTTACTGCCTCATGTTATCTCCCTTAGATTGTCCTCAGGGCATTCAGGCCCTGTGCTTACCCTAAGGACCAATGATTCAGCCTGTGCCTCCCTGCCCAGCCCCTACTTGATGGTGGAGGATGCGAGCATCTAGGCTACTTCTCCTCTGGCAGCTGCAGTTAGGCACAGAGTCTGTGTTGTTGTTGTTGTTGTTTTTTCTCCCGTTATGTTGCCCTCTGAGATTCTCAAACACCCCACAGACCCGCCTGTGAGAGGGTTTCCTACTGTGTGGAAACTTCTCCTCCTTCACGGCTCCCTCCCCAGGATGGGTCTCTGTCCCTCAATGTTTTGTCTCTGTTTTCATCTTTAAATTTTATCCTACCTCCTTTCAAAGAAATTGGGCTGCCCTTCCGCGTGCCTGGTCTTCTCTTCCAGCATTCAGAAGTTGTTTTGTGGAAGCTGCTCAACATTCAAATGATCTTTTGATGAATTTGTGGGGAAGAAAGCGTTCTCCCTGTCCTATTCCTCTGCCATCTTGGGCCCCCCTCTCTGGTTTGATCCTTTGTTAGAACAGCTCACGGAAATCAGGGGAACAAACGTGACCCACGACAGTGCAGTGAACTAGTAGGGCTCAAAGGGCAGGGCCTGGAGGTGTCTCCCAAGACCTGGGGTGCCCACCCCCCGCCATGTGTGCCTTCACCAACCCACAGACTCAACAGATGCGTAAGAGCTTCAGTGCAGCCAAGTCTCCAGGGCCCCAGCCCCACCCTCCCCGCTTCCCCCAGGTGTGAGAGTGGGCAGAAAGTCTGCGCCCTCTCCTCCCTGGGTGCTTGTGGTGACCAGCCCTTCTGAGGCTACACAGACCCACCCTGAGTCACCTCATCAGCTCAGACTCGGGTGTCACCCGGAGGGGCCTTCGGAGCCACAAAGACACTTCCAGCACTCAGGAAGTTCCAAGGGTTTGGGGAGCTCCTACCAGGGGCCCCAGACACAGGCTAAGTGTATTTTAGCACAGAGGGCTATCACAAAAGTGAGTATTCTCGAGTTAAGGAAATGTGATAATATTAAAAAGGTAAAGTAAAATGTTAAGAGTTTTTTTTGTGTCTGCATGTACACAGGGCCTAGGGTTTTATGATCTCTCTGGACCTGCTTTAAATGTACAGTAGAGCCAGAGCGCGGAGAAGGTAATGGCAACCCACTCCAGTACTCTTGCCTGGAAAATCCCACGGACAGAGGAGCCTGGTGGGCTGCAGTCCATGGGGTCGCTAAGAGTCGGACACGACTGAGTGACTTCACTTTCACTTTTCACTTTCATGCATTGGAAAAGGAAATGGCAACCCACTCCAGTGTCCTTGCCTGGAGAATCCCAGGGATGGGGGAGCCTGGTGGGCTGCCGTCTATGGGGTCACACGGAGTCAAACACGACTGAAGCGACTTAGCAGCAGCAGCAGCAGCAGAGCCAGAGCTGGGTTCTGCTCTGATGTAACAACACTCCATATGCGTCTTATCCTTATCCCTCAGAGGGCAGATGGAGTGAAAACCACAATCACAGAAAACTAATCACACTGATCACATGGACCACAGACTAGTCTAACTCAATGAAACTATGAGCCATGCTGTGTAGGGCCATCCAAGATGGACGGGTCATGGTGGAGAGTTGTGACAAAATGTGGTCCACTAGAGAAGGGAATGGCAAACCACTTCAGTGCTCTTGCCTTGAGAACCCCGTGAACAGGATGAAAAGGTTCTGTGTGTATCATCTCCTAAATCTGGTCACAGTTGACTCAATAAGATTGCTTTTTCTTTCCCCCCATGAGCTTTCATACCCAGGAATTGCTTTTGTTAAAGAAAACTTTTCCTGGTGCTTTTTTCCTTAGCACAATGCCCAG
This sequence comes from Dama dama, assembly GCF_033118175.1. NCBI lineage: Eukaryota > Metazoa > Chordata > Mammalia > Artiodactyla > Cervidae > Dama > Dama dama. The sequence continues at coordinate 10,002,472 of NC_083712.1, read as the reverse complement.
CCAATGAAGTCCGTACAGAATCCTCTGGCGTCATCCTCAGCCCAGGGTATCCAGGCAACTATTTTAACTCCCAGACCTGCTCCTGGAGCATCCGAGTGGAACCAAACTACAACATCACCATCTTTGTAGACACATTCCAAAGTGAGAAGCAATTTGACGCACTGGAAGTATTTGATGGTAAGTCTCTTCAAACTTTGTTAACATACCAGCAACCTTGGGACTTCTTTTGTGGTCCAATGGTTAAGACTCTGAGCTTCCACTCCAGAGGGTGTGGGTTGGATCCCTGGTCAGGGAACAAAGATCCCACATGCCTCTAGGTGCAGCCAAAAAAAGAATACATAACAGGGACCTATACATAATTTAATAAGGATTCTGTTATATTTTGTAATGCACAAACCTGAGTATATTCTTGAGGTAAACTACATCTCCCCCCAAATGGAAAATGAATTATTCTTGGACTAGTGTGGTCTCAGAGATCAAGTGATAGGAAAAGCATCACCATGCCCTTCTTAATGTTGCAAATTTAAACCATTAAAATGCTGGTTTAATACACCTTAAAAATGTACTAAATTTACATTAACCACTCTTTAATTCTTTAACATCGGGCTTTAAAGTATAGATGTTTCAGAAGCTCTTTCTTTCCTTTCTTCTAAGCTTATATTGATCTAGAAGATATTTTAGGGAATTTAAGAGGGCAGAGGGCTATAAGTACTTTAATCGGTCTAAATGATTGTTTTACTAGAAATATATAAAAGTAATGGCTCATAGAGTTTTCTGGGTGATAAATGCTATATTATTCCTAATGTAGAATTTTTTTAGAGATAGTTCCCTGAACAAATGCTAATACTGTTTTCAATGTGAGTCTTATGCATTTTTGTACAATTCTAATGAACATTTTAAAATGGCAGTGCTCTGCTAAAACATAGTATGTGCTTGAATTGTTGATTTGAAATGAAACTGATGTTAATAATTTTTCTTTGTACAGAAGCATTATCATAGCCCCAAAATTAGACCATGATACAATTACGGCTGTAGATAATAATAGGGTTTTCACATGTTTTGATGGATTTGTCACTGAGTTCAGATAAATAACAATCAATTCAGTGAAAAAAAAAAATACTGTAATTGATTCTGAGTATGTTTGCATGCCTTTTACTGACTTGATGAATCATAATAGTCAAGTTGCTTCTGTGGATATACAGTAAATAGATTTATGGATTTCCAAACATGAGCAGCTAAGTTGGAAATTAAACTCATACTTATATATGTAGAAACAGAGGACTGAAGAGTAATATTTTCATTTTCAGAGTTTTTAAGTGCATGTTAAAACAGACATGTACTATTGATGACTTGGCCCTTAATCTTTAGGATGGGAAGAAGTAACACATTAGCCAGGTACACAAACAGGCTTCTTTTGTCAATGAGGAGCCAGGGAAACTGTGCCTTTGAGGCTAATTAGATGTCACAAATAGTAAAGGCAGGCACCCAACCTCCAGGGGCTGTGTGTGTGTCTTTGTGTATACATATTCCTATAAATTCGGTATGTAGTTATATATATATTTACATAATCGTTCTAAATATATGTGGGTTCCTTTGTTTTGCTTTGGTAGAATTGAAGTTTAGCTGGCAGTGCTTCTACCTCTTCTAATTTCAGAAGCAAAATCATTATCAATAATTTATGCCCAAAGCGTTTACAGTGTGAGCTCCCTCCAAATACAGACAGATCACGCCCATGATAAACCACAAGCAAAATAGCTAATGGAGATAATATCAAAGCAGTTGCTGTCAAAATTTCCAGAGATCTATGAGTAGGTTTGGTTTTACTCTCAAAGATTTTTCTATAAAATGAAAGGTCAGAGTTTCATATGAATAATTTTCTAAGCATTGGCATTTTTGTTGCAGTAAATGTCATGTTCATTGCATCTCTTTTGTTTTTTTTGAAACACAGTGGCTGTTTTATAGCTCATGAGTTGGCAAAAAAAAAAAAACAAATAAATTAACTATATCAATTTTAAGCTTTATTAACAGCAGCAGCATGGCTCCAGGTGGTGCTAGTGGTAAAGAATCTGCCTGCCAATGCAGGAGACACAAGATATGCAGGTTTGTACCACAGGTCAGGAAGATTCCCTGGAGGAGGAAATGGCAACCCTCCCCAGTATTCTTGCCTGGAATATTCCATGGGCAGAGGAGATCAGTGGGCTACAGTCCATGGGGCCGCAAAGAGCTGGACACGACTGAGCAACTGAGTGCACCCACACACCCACCCACACACACACACACACACACACACACACACACACACACGCACGGCTCAAGTTTTGAATATTCCTCAATTTAAAAAACAAAATAGGACTTAAGTCATTATAGAACTCAACTGAGAAATGTGTCAAAATACAGATGGTAGTCTTCACTTGTGCAGAACTTGCTAATTTTCACCTTAATAAAAGAGATGGTACCACTATTCATTATGGACGTGTATATTTTTAAAGAATAATCCTTTAGAAAGTTTGTTACATGATAAGCAAAGATAAGAGATGAGAGATGATGAAGGATTACATGTTTGATTAAGAATATCTGAAACTTGACTCGAGTTCTGTCATTAAAAATGACATTTTAAAATTGTATAAATTCAGGTGAATTTATTTCCCAGTGGCATTTCATTTTAGAATATAAATTATCTCTTCAAATAACAAGTAAAACAGCACAGACAACACTTGTCCATGGGATTCTCCAGGCAAGAATACTGGAATGGGTTGCCATTTCCTTCTCCAGGGAATCTTCCTGACCCAGGGATTACACCCGAGTTTCCTGCGTCTCTTGCATTGGCAGGAAAGCCATGAAGCCTGTTAGAATTTGAGATGGCATCAAGGGGTGTCCTGGAGGAGACCTTAAAGTGTGGATGCAGCTTCTGAATTCAGTAGAGTGACGTGTCTCAACAGACAGTGTCAGCTTATGGTGCTGAGAATAATGCCAGCTGACTATTCACGATGTTAAGTATTAGCTTGGTTTTTTTTTTTCAATTTTTAAAAATTAAATATACAGAGGTATTTTTTTTTAATGTATATGGTTATGGACTCATTGCTTGATGTACTACATTTTAGGATTTTTGTCAGATTTATCTTGTGTACTTTGTTTCAAAGAAGCAACAAGTTCAGATCAATATAGGAGCTCCTTGCACACGCAGTTTTGCACCTCTCCTGGAGGCATTTAATATTGTGAAGTGTTGCGCATGTGCATGTTTCATGGTTCATTTCCTATCTCTATCAGTCTATCAATCTGTCTATCTACTACCAAGTATCATCTGTCTATACACTCACAGACATGAACATTCACACACAGTTTGTATGTTGTACACTTTTGAATGTTTACAGAATTGCTATCCTATTGTATTTATTTGAAAGTAGATTTCACTTCTCAATATCATTTTTAATCTGTGTACAATTTCCTTGAAAACACTTTTAATATCTTTTTAAACTCCAAACCACAAGTTAGAATCTAAATTTTCCTATAAAAATTGTTAGAATAAACATTTTGCTATGCAAACAACACTTGTGCACATATTCTGGAGTTTATAAAAAATATAATTAAAACCTACAGTTGTATTGGATATTACTAAACTGCTCTCCAAGGTGATTATACTAATTTTTATTTTCACTGCTGCTGTTTAATCACTGAGCTATATCCAACTCTTTGTGACCCCATGATCTGTAGCCTGCCAGGGTCCTCCATTCCCAAGCATGAATCCTAGAGGAGGAAATGGGTTGCCATTTCCTCCTCCAGGGGATCTTCCCAACCCAGGGATCGAACCCATGTCTCCTGCATTGGCAGACGGATTCTTTACCACTGGGCCACCTGGGAAGCCCGTACAGTCAAAGCTATGTACAGATGTGAGAGTTGGACCATAAAGAAGACTGAGCAGCAAAGAATTAACGCTTTCAAATTATGGTGCTAGTGCTCTCTCTTCCTAAGAGTCCCTTGGACTGCAAGATCAAACCAGGCAATCCTGAAGGAAATCAACCCTGACTATTCATTAAAAGGACTGCTACTGAAGCTGAAGCTCCAATACTTTGGCCACCTGATGCAAAGAGCCAACTCATTGAAAAAGACTCTGATGCTGGGAAAGATTTGGGGCAAAAGCGGAAATGGGACCACAGAGGATGAGATGGTTGGATGGCATCACCAACTCAATGGACATGAATTTGAGCAAACTCTGGGAGATAGGAAGGACAGGGAAGCCTGGAGTGCTGCAGACCAAGAGGTCCCAAGAATTAGACTTGACTTAGGGACTAAACAACAGTACTTTTACTAGTATTCAATTCCCTATATTGATTCAATGTTGCATATACTAATAGTAGTGGGAACTATTTTCATTTTTTAAATTACTGCCATTTTATAAGTAACTTTTTCATTTCAAGTATTATGTATTAACAGCATATATATCTGAAATTATTTTGGTTGGCTATTGTTTCTTTTATTATTATTATTTTTATGAGGAACTGTACCTGTTGCTTCATTTATTTGGAGTTCTTTGTCTCTTTTGGAACTAAATAGCTATATATTGTATAGTTAGACTCCAACTTAATCAAAAGCTAAAAGTAGCCTGTATTTTGTAGGTGCTAATTCATATCATAACTTATTTGCTTTTTTTGTTTGTTTCATTTAGGGTCTTCTGGTCAAAGTCCTCTGTTAGTGGTCTTGAGTGGAAACCATACTGAACAATCAAATTTTACAAGCAAGAGTAATCAGTTATATCTCCGCTGGTCCACTGACCATGCAACCAGTAAAAAAGGATTCAAGATTCGTTATTCAGGTCAGTAAGTGAAGTTAAGGTTTAATATAAAATTGTTTTTAATATAAAGGTTCTGCATTAAATTTTAAAAATTAAAGGTTTATACTATAAACCTAATTTCTAAAAATGAATACATAACTTCAGTAGAAATAATATGATGAAATCACTCTGAGTGATATCTCTAAACTGTGTTAGGGAAAATAAACTATCTGTTGATTAATATTAATAAATATTTTTTACTAGCATCATAACCCATTGAACTGCATGGCACGGAAAGTAGAGATTCTTTCCCCAAAAATAAAATAATATAATATAGCATAAATATATAATAATATAAATAAAGCATATTTTAATTTTAAAATATGTTTAAAAGCTGAGGAGACAAACAGGAGGAGATAATTGTATTGCATTTAATTTTATAAGTAATAATAACATCTTATGATTAGTAGCATGCCTTTTTATTGATTATATGTTTGTATGTCTCTTTATGCGAGATACTATATATATATATATATATATATATATATACACACACACACACATGTAACCATATACAAAATAAATATCTACATATATATTTTCTTATCAACATTTAAAGGACTTTGTTTTTTTCCCCATATAATTTATTTATTTTCTGTCAGTTTTTTTATATTAATTAGATTAGTTAATATACTTCTGAGAGATTAGATCCTCTCAATGTGGCTAGCCCAAAACCTCATGTTTACAATGCCCTACAAAATCTGTAGACAGACAATCTAAAATCCTCATATTTTAATTACTAAGCAAAATATCTAACCTTTTCTCAGTGTTACTACGATATCCATGCTAACAACTGAGGTCCATTTCCCAAGGGAATTAGATGCCCACTCTATGCATTTCATGGACCAGTGTAACCCCCAGGGTTGCTTATTCCAGGTCTGTTGTACATTGTCAGTGAAGGGCAACATCCTTTGGGCAGAGAAAGGTGTTAGTAGTTTTAGGAATATTTTTGCTTTCTCTGATTGGCAGGTATCATGAAATGATAAAAAGCTTTGAAAAAGCATTAGTGTTTTGACGTGTCTGTTGATGGAAAGACAGAGAATGTGAAATTCACTCATGTTTCCTCTATAAAGTCTAATAAAACATGCTTAGATCTTTGTTTTTCCCCTTCACTAAAGTAGCCATTCAAAAAACTTATCAGCAATGAGTTCACATTTGAAATCCCTTCACTGGAATGGGTATTGAGATCATTAGGACAATGATTGGATTTTTGTTCATCATATTCCTTGTTCTGAAAAATAAATACTCAAGCCTGTAGAATTGTTTGAATTTATTTCTAATGAGCAAAAATGGACATTGCAGGGGAAATCATGGTGAACATAATTTATCTTATTTTATCTGTGGCAAATTACTTAATAGGCTGGTGGTGTGATTACACCTTGAATTCTGCCACTCAAAGGGTATTTTCATTCATTATAGAACAAGATGATTCTCTTTGTTAGAAAAGCAGGAAAAAGAAGAATTTAAAGAGAAGGCTATAAACTGTTGTTTTGTGAGTGGACATATCTATGTATATCTCTATAGATATAGATACAGATAGATCTTTGAACAGCATTTCAGTTAAAATTCGATGATGGTTCAATGACCACTGCTAGGAGTCCATCACCAGTAGTTTTAGAGCAGTGATCCTTGGACTATAGCACGTGGGCCAGGGAGCTACAGCCCATAATATGACCATGTGTTTCACCACAAATCTTTGCCTTATGCATGTCAACTATTGGTCATTGGGTGTAAGAACCATGTAACTGATCTACATAATTGACAAACAAAACACAACAACAACAACAAAAGCAAGTGCTTGTACATCATGGTCCAAGTCAATTCAATAAACTGCTAAGTAATTGTTGAGGTAGTAATGGTCATTCACTATTAAATCAAGGGCATGCATATTTGCTAAGTTGCTTCAGTGGGTTGCCATGCCCTTCTACAGGGGATCTCCCTGACCCAGTGATTGACCCACATCTCTTAAGTCTCCTGGCTTGGCAGGTAGTTTCTTTACCACTAGCACAGCCTGGGAAGCCCATTAAATCAAGTACCTGGAAGTTAATGATAAGTTGTGGGCTTCCCTTTGGCTTAGCTGGTAAAGAATCAGCCTGCAATGCAGGAGATCTGGGTTTGATACCTGGGTTGGGAAGATTCCCTGGAAAAGGGAAAGGCTACCCACTGCAGTGTTCTGACCTAGAGAATTCCATGGATTATATAGTCCATGGGGTCACAAAGAGTTGAACACGACTGAGTGACTTTCACTTTCAGTGTTGGGAGAGTCAGAACTAGAGAATGGGTGTTGTAAATACATCCAGACCCCAGCAGAGCCAGCTGCACCCATGTCTTCCATCCCTAATACCTCCTTGACTGCCACCCTCCATAACATGCTCTTCCAAGGCCAGCACCTGGTCCTTTTCATTCTTAGCATGGTCAGAAATCAAACATGCAGGACCCTGTGTTCTAATCTTCCCCTCTGTTTTCTGTGCCGCGTCTCCTTGGGCTTCTCAGGTGCGCTAGGGGTAAAGAACCCATCTGCCAATGTAGGAGACTTAAGAGATGTGGGTTCAATCCCTCGGTTTGGAAGAACCCCTGGAGAAGGAAATGGGAACCCACTCCAGTATTCCTGCCTGGAGGATTCCACTGAAAGAGGGGCCTGGTGGGCTACAGTCCGTGGAGTCTCACAGAGTCAGACATGACAGAGTGACTCAGCATCCTCACCATGTCTCTGTGCTTGGGCCTCTCTATATCTTGTGCTAGATGAGTTAGAAAGGAACTAATGATGGTAGAAGAAACTGTTAGTAGGAAAGGAGATAGTTACTGAACCCTATCAGTTCAGTCGCTCTGTCATTTCCAACTCTTTGCGACCCCATGGACTACAGCACGCCAGGCCTCCCTGTCCATCACCAACTCCCGGAGTTTACTCAAACTCTGTCATCCCCTTCTCCTCCTGCCTCCAATCTTTCCCAGCATCAGGGTCTTTTCAAAAGAGTCAGCTCTTCACATCAGGTGGCCAAAGTACTGGAGTTTCATCTTCAGCATCAGTCCTTCCAATGAACACCCAGGACTGATCTCCTTTAGGATGGACTAGTTTCATCTCCTTGCAGTCCAAAGGTCTCTCAAGAGTCTTCTCCAACACCACAGTTCAAAAGCATCAATTCTTCAGTGCTCAGCTTTCTTTATAGTCCAACTCTCACATCCATACATGACTACTGGAAAAACCATAGCTTTGACTAGACAGACCTTTGTTGGTGAAGTAATGCCTCTGCTTTTTAATATGCTGTCTAGGTTGGTCATAGCTTTTCTTCCAAGGAGTAAGCTTCTTTTAATTTCATGGCTGCAGTCAGTATTTGCAGTGATTTTGGAGCCCTCCAAAATAAAGTTTCTCACTGTTTCCATTGTTTCCCCACTATTTGCCATGATGGAACTGGATGCCATGATCTTAGTTTTCTGAATGTTGAGTTTTAAGCCAACTTTTTCACACCCCTCTTTCTCTTTCATCAAGAGGCTCTTAAGTTCTTCTTCAATTTCTTCCATATGAGTGGTGTCATCTGCATATCTGAGGTTATTGATATTTCTCCCAGCAATCTTGATTCCAGCTTGTGCTTCATCCAGTCCAGCGTTTCACATGATGTACTCTGCATGTAAGTTAAATAAGCAGGGTGACAATATACAGCCTTGACGTACTCCTTTCCCGATTTGGAACCAGTCTGTTGCTCCATGTCCAGTTCTAACTATTGCTTTTTGACCTGCATATGGATTTCTAAGGAGGCAGATAAGGTGGTCTGGTATTCCCATCACTTGAAGAATTTTCCAGTTTGTTGTAATCCATACAGTCAAAGGCTTTGGTGTAGTCAATAAAGCAGAAGTAAATGTTTTTCTGGAACTCTTGCTTTTTTGATGATCCAACAGATGTTGGCAATTTGATCTCTGGTTCCTCTGCCTTTTCTAAATCCCCCTTGAACATTTGGATGTTCACAGTTCACATACTGTTGAAGTCTGGTTTGGGGAATTTTGAGCATCACTTTACTAGCGTGTGACATGAGTGCAATTGTGCAGTAGTTTGAACATTCTTTGGCACTGGAATATAAACTGACCTTTTCCAGTCCTATGGCCACTGCTGAGTTTTCCAGACTTGCTGGCATATTGAATGCAGCACTTTCACAGCATCATCTTTTAGGATTTGAAATAGCTCATCTGGAATTCCATCCTCTCCACTAGCTTTGTTTATAGTCATGCTTCCTAAGGTCCACTTGACTTCTCTTTCCAGGATGTCTGACTCTGAGTGATCACATTATCGTGGTTATCTAGGTCATGAAGATCTTTTTTGTATAGTTCTGTATATTCTTGCCACCTCTTCTTAATATCTTCTGCATCTGTTAGGTCCATACAATTTCTGTCCTTTATTGAACCAATCTTTGCATGAAATGTTCCCTTGATATCTCTAATTTTCTTGAGAAAGAAGATAAGGCTCTGTTGAACCCTATAGAGCTAGACAATTATCCTGCAGTTCCTGTCTCTTAACAGACTGGAAATAGTGAGAAACTTAACAGACTGAACTGTGACAAAAACCCACCCTAAGAACCATGTGGTCCCACTGCCCCTTTAGGAGCATTTCAGACTTTATCTCTAAACTTGGCCAGGGTCTACAGTCTGCTTGGTCTTCCTGCTTTTTATTATTATTTTAATTTATTGACACAATAATTCTGGGTAGTTGGTAGCTGAGGTGCCTGATTATACTCATACCTTCCCTAAACCAAATATTTTGGTTCATTCAAAGCTTAAAATAGATAATCTCAAACAATTGAACACAGAAAATGCCATGACCAATAAGATACAAGTTTCTTCTAAGAATTAGTGGATTTTACCTTAATAAAAATGAGTCTGTTAAAAACAAAAAATGAAATAGCACTTCAGAAGACCCTCTGGCTGAAGTCTCATCTCAGAGGAGCATGGTTGACAACCCAGCCAGACACACAGACATCACTTCTCAGCAATGCTATGATGTGAAGTCTTCAGAAGGGTCCTTCTGAATTTATTTCTAAGGAAAAATTTGGCATTAAGCCTTCAGACCTGCGCGTGTGTGCTTTCTATGTGGAACTCCCACAGGGGAGTGGGACATTTAAAACCTCCTATTTCAAAAGGAACCCTGGATTTCCAGGACTTCACAGCTTTCTTTAGTTTAGTGTTTTATTCATCTGAAGGGGGCTCATAGGATTTTACGCTGTGGTGAAACTGGTCTTGTAAGAGTAAACTGAGTCTCTTTCTCTAAATGTGTAAATAAGATGCAGAGCCTTTAGCCACTGAAAGGTTAGATTCTGTGTAGGTAAGACTGATTTTCACAATTCCTGTCTCTAACTTTACAAGTCTCCCTGCAAATGGGATGATTAAAGCTATTATAACATGGTCGTCAACATGAAGTAGTGCATTTTCTTCAAAGATGGTATTCAAATCCCACGTGTTAAAAAGAGGCTACGTCATGGTACAATTCTCAGGATTCATTTAACAACAAGGGTAAAATTAATGGCCTTGATTGCAAGGTATTATGTTCTTAAATTTTCTCCATTTTCATGATATTTTTTTTTTCTTTTTTTTGGTCAGAAAGTCAGAATTTTACCACCACATTGATTAACAGTTGTAGATAATCTAAACTTCTAACTCAAGAGACTTGACCCTTGGGTCTAGATTTCTTGGCTTTTTTTAAAATGATAACTTTTGAATTTTTTTGGATTATTTATTTATTTAACTTTTTATTTTGTACTGGAGTATAGCCCATTAACAATGCTGTGACTGTTTCAGGGGCAGAGCAGAGTGACTCAGCTATACATGACTTTTTTTTTTTTTTAGAAGCCAGCAAATTGATAGGAAGTTCCAGAGATTTCCCCCATACTCCTTGGATTTTGTCTCCTTGTTCACATCATCAGCAGAGGCTACATTTGTTAACCTACACTGACACATCATTATCACCCAAGGTCCATAGCTCACACTGGGTTCACTCTTGGTATTGAATATCCTGTGCATTTGGACAAATGTAAAGTGACATTAACCCACCATTGTGGATTCATGCATGGTATTTTCACTGCTGAAAATCCTTCAAGCTTCACTGTCCTTCCCCCATCAGCCTCTGGAAACCACTAATCTTTTTACTTTTTCCAGAGTTTTACTTTTTCTAGAATGTCATAAGGTTGGAATCATGCAGTGTGTATCCTTTTTAGGTTGGCTTCTTTCACTTAATCATATGTAATTAAGGCTCCTCCATGTCTCTCCATGACAGATCATTTCTTTTTAGCCTTGAATAATACCGCATTGTCTGGATGGACCACAGTTGGTTTATTCACTTACCTACTCAAGGGCGCCTTGGTTGCTTCTGAGTTTTGGCAAGTCTGAATAATGCTGCTATGAACATCTGGGCATAGGTTTCTGTGTGGACATAGGTTTTTAGCTCCTCTGGGTAACTGCCAAGGAGCATGATTGCTGGATCACGTGATAAGAGTGTGTGTAGTTTTGCAAGAAACTGCCGCACTGTCTTCCAAAGTGGCTGCACCATTTTGGATCCCCATCAGCAATGAATGAGAGTCCCCCTTGCTCCACACCCTTGCATCCGCATCTACATTTTTGTACTTGAGGATGCTGTTAGTAAAGTTTCTGTATCAGTGCTGATTTCCCACTATTTTAACAATAGAGAGACTCTCTTTCATTTATATGTCTCTTACCAAGCAAAATGCAACATTTATTTATTTGTCTATGTATGTGTATTTGTGTGCCCACAGCACCTTACTGCAGCTTGACCCACACCGTGAAGAATGGTGGTGTTTTAAATAGGACTGCAGGAGAAGTTGGAAGTAAAGTGCAGTATTTCTGCAAACCTGGGTATCGGATGATTGGCCATAGCAATGCCACCTGTAGGCGGAATCCAGTTGGCATGTATCAGTGGGATTCCCTTGCTCCACTCTGCCAGGGTAAGAAATGTGTTTTTCATTCCCAAACTTGAGTTCAATTTATTGCTCTTATTTTAATCACAACTTACCGGAGCTATGATTTTGGATTAAAAGGTAAGGGAAAATTGAATGTGAGTTCATGAAAGTACAAATTAAACTTTCTACTGACCGTGCAAACACTTCTAACATTTGCACTAGGCTTGATTGAGCTTTATAGCCTGAATTCATAGGATGGTTTGAACACTCACTAGATACTGTGTAAAGTTACCTTAATACTTGACTTATATTTCATTTTAAAATTAAAAACTGTGTTATCCAACTTAGAGTCTTCTTGACAGTTGTATAAATTTTAAAAAATCAATTACTGAAGCTCATTTTCCCTTCTCTTAGATTAAAAACTCATACTTTGAGCCACACACTGCGTATTTCATTTTCTTTTGGTCACGTAAAGCTAGGACTTGTTAGAGTTGATTTCAATATCTCATGCCTTTTTCCCCGTTTTATCTCCCATGTGCATAAAAATCATATTTCCAAATAAGGCATCTTAATTTTAATTGAGGACTTTGAAATTTTCATAGTTTTGTCTTATCAAAATTTATATGCATAATAAAATATATTGGTCTTTGATAGCTAATTACATTTTATGAATGGAACCTCATATGGATTTCCTTGTTCCTCAGCTTTCATTAGATACAAGACTTTCTAGTATCACTCTCTGAGACAATAATAGATATTTATCACAATGTTCTATGTCTCTTTAACCACAAGAAGTTAATCAGACACCTAGCCTGCATCATTTATGTTGTACCTCCCGAAATTCTTCTTTAATGTAAGATAAACATAAGATCCAATGAGCTTGTTTCATTAGGAGTGATTTTTTTTCCCAAAAAGAGTTCTTTTTCTTTCAAAAGAAGAAATGCTTCTCATTTTCTTTAAATGTTTCATTACTCTCTGCCTATGAAGTAGGATTATTGCTCAGAGAACAGCCCCATGGGCTACCTGTCCTTGGCACTGGGATCAGATTGCCCAGGACATAAGCCATGACCTAAACAGCAGACTGAACCAGGAAAAGGGCTGAAAACAGAATTGACAAGGGCCTCCAAACTCTGACCTCTAGGGGCTGAGTCCCTGGACAGGACCCTGAATGGACTTGAAAACTGGAATCAAGCAAATAAACAAGTGGACAAATACCCCTGTGTGGCACTAGGAGCCCACTTTTAATGTTCATTTAATTTATTTATACTTTTAATATATATTTAATGTCGCAAAGAGTAGGACACAACTGAGCGACTGAACTGAACTGAAGTGACTGAATGTTGTAATATATCATTTAATATTTCAGTTGTCTTCTGGAGGCGGTATAGTTTTTTCTCAATGGTTTGAACATCACGCCTTTTATTCTGACAGAGGAACAAACACAACTTACATATTTCCTATCTGCACTAGGATGTTGACTTTTCTCTAAAAAAAAAAAAAAAAAAAACGAAGAAAAAAATGTGCAAAATAATATTTTTAAATGTTTGCTAAAAATGTACCTTTTAGTAACTGAGGGAGGTGTAAATCCGAGGGTTGGCAGCAGGTCTTTTCAGGCCCCACTGCTAGCTTCATGACCATGAGGGTGCTGCCCAGGGACCCCCAGCAGGCTACCTGTCCAGGCAGCATTCGATCAGTACTTTGAATGGGGAGAAATGTGCACATTAATGACTTTCTAAGACAGGCATCTGAGAATGATTTTCTTTTTCCATTGAAGAGGATATATCTTCTGACAGAATCTTCTTTGCTCTCCTTTTCATGGACTTTTTACTGGTGGCATCTTAGAAACACAGCATTTTAATAGAAAAACATCACCTGATAGGCAGGGCATCCTAATCTCCCTATGTCTGGTTCATAAAACAGGATCTCTGTTTTGAAATCTGTTTATTTATTTATTCTGGCTGCACTAGGTCTTCACTGCTTTGTGCGGGCTCTCTCTAGGTGTATCAAGTGGGGACTGTTATCTAGTTCTGGTGCTCAGGCTCCTCATTGTGATGGCTTCTCTTGCTGTGGATGGACCACGGGCTCTAGAGTTTGTGGGCTTCAGTAGTTTTGACACGTGGGTTTAGTTGACCCTAGCATGTGATCCAACCAGTGCCCCCTGCATTGCAGTGAGAATTCTTATCCACTGGACCACCAGGGAAGCTCTCAGAATCGTTGAGACGGTTCAAGCACTCGGACAGTCCTGGGCGGGACCCAGCAAACAGGTGTCTACACGGTCCCTCACCTGTGAGTGAGAACATGCAACCAGCCAGATGGGCGTGTCGTTGCAGAGAACCTCAGCCTGCTTTTCTTCGTTTCCTTGACCTCTTAAATTACTTCTCTCAGAAAACCTGTTATTGGTTTTTATGCTCCTTGATAAAGCAGAGCATATCTGCTGCCCTTCAGGCTTCATTTCCTGCCTTCGAGCAAGAGGCTCCTCCAGGCAGCTGTTTCCCTTATCAGTGCTCTCATCTTATTCATCTTGGAAGGAAGCTAAATTAGAACTGAAATTTTCTGTATTATCTTAAAGATCCAGTTAAACTGGGGCCTCAGAGGCCTCAGCTTTCAGGTCCCCATGTTATAGGGAGAGTAACTCTTTATCACAAAGCCCTGATTCCCAGAGCCTGTGTGAGCCAGATACCTGGTTTGGACTTGATGTTGTGGGTGGTTTATGCTTTGCTAGTGTTTGGCAGGCGATGAAGCACAAGGACAGCGATCATTCTCACAAATGACATGATTGAGCTTCTGATCATACATTCCAGACTTTAAGATGCGCTCTGCTAATGTGCACTAATGTAAAGGGTGTGGGCAGAGTGAGAGATGGGTGGGCAGGCAGGGTGGTTCCTGTGTGTCTTCTGTGAGCCAGATGGTCACCGTCATAGATTCTTCATTTAAGAATGTTTCCCGGACCTTTTGAAATACAAAAGCCATTTTTAGCTGGCACACTGTACAGAAGCCAGCCACAGGCTGCTTCTGACCTAGGGGGAGGTCTGCTGACCTCTGACCCAAACAATGTGTCAGGATCAGATCACAGCACAAGGGTAGTTCAGCCAGTGTCAGGTATCATCTATAGTTTTCAAATTACATCTCCAGCATTTTACAGAGGATGTATAATATACTCTGTCATGTGATGGAATCCGGTGTGTTTATTCAGCAAGTTAAATGATGCATTTTCTCCATCTATGCTTGGCACATTCATCACTAAGCTCCGTATTTCCTGTCTGTGTCTGGAACATGGTGGATAATAAACACCGTAGTGAGTGCAAATGTACATGAAGGGTAATTTAGTGTAACAGCGATAGTGACATGAAGCCCTTGATCTTCCTGGGCAAGGAACTGTGCAAAGTTTGCAAAGTCCTCATTTATTTCTAAGAGAATCCAGAGTGCTATCGACAAGAGTAGCTAACAGACCAACCGTGTGCACTCCCGTCAAGGACAGCCCTGTGGCATTGCACAGGATGTGCATGCTCCGAGCACACAGCCAGACACAGAGAACTCACAGTGTCCCCAAAGCACGCAGAAGGGCCTGGTGTTCCCCTTTCTTCTGGAGGGAAGAGTCCACACTGAACGTTAGAAGTGTCACTGAGCTCCTCCAGCTTCTGTCCCCAGGCTCTTGGTTTTTATTGACTGGAACTTTATTTCTTGGTTCCCAAGAAATGGCTCTTCTCTTTTTAAACGTTCACACTTTGCCTTCTTATGACTCCTCCTGCAGAGATGTGGGGCCAGCTACTTCCTGCAGTGTCCAGGGAGTGGTCCGGCAGCTAGCTGCACGT
Source organism: Dama dama (assembly GCF_033118175.1). Taxonomy (NCBI): domain Eukaryota; kingdom Metazoa; phylum Chordata; class Mammalia; order Artiodactyla; family Cervidae; genus Dama; species Dama dama. Next base: position 9,986,936 of record NC_083712.1, on the reverse strand, counting down.
GCCAGGCCACAGCCTGTCCTGGTCATCAGTCATTTGTCTGTCGAGCACTGGGCCCCCTCCTTTCCAAAGCTCTTCTCTTTGTTTCAGATGATTGTTTTTGTTTTCCTTCCTTGGGCTGTGATGTGCTAATTATTTTTGAGAGCTCTAGAGCAGCTAAAGATGCTTCTCAGCAGAATCCCGAATTGTCCATTTCAGAACCACCAGTGTTCTTAAGTTGCCCATCTTTTTGTGGTAATGTCTGTACACACCAGTCATGACATTCCTCTGTCTGCCCTCATTCTCAGAAACACTAGCCTTTATCCTTCAAGACAAATAGGAAGCTGCTTCTTATGCTAGTAAGGCCTCTTTGTAAAGGGCCTGACATCACACCTGACCCCAGAAAGCAAATAAACGCTGTGAAGCCCTGCTGGCCTAGAGGTGATTCCAGCCCGTTATCTCCTATTTTACTGCTATTTTCTGTCTCAACCTTCACCCAGGATTAATGGTGTACTGTGTGCTGGCTGAGTCACCCGAGATGTTGCTTAGAGTTTTGGAAAATCACACAGAGGTAAAGAATGGACTGGTGGACAGTGTCGGAAGGAGAGAGTAGGACGGGTTGAGAATGTAGCCTTGACACACACACACCACCGTGTGGAAGATAGATTACTCGCGGGAAGCTGCTGCATAACACAGGGAGCCCAGGCTGGCACTCTTGGACAACCTCGAGGGCTGGGATGGGGCGAGAGGATCAGGAGGGAGGAGACACATACATATAAATAGTTATGGCTGATTTGCCTTGATGTATGTCAGAGACTACCACAACATTGTAAAGCAATTATCCTCCAATTAAAAGCAAAACACAGAATTTGGGAAATCAGTGAAGACAAGGGAAATTAAAAAGGGGGGAGGGAGTGTCCAGAAATATCATTAATGCTGAAATTCAGCATGGCCTTTTTATTAGTTGGCCAAAATTCTAGTAAAAGCCTTTAATGAACTTTTTGGCCAACCCAATATTTTCAGAATCATATTTATAAAATATATTTCTAATATATTCATTTATCCATCTATTCACTTATCACTGGTGGTTGGACACTGGAAATAAAAAGATATGGGTATACTTAAATGTGATTGCAGCCATGAAGTTAAAACATGTTTGCTCCTTGGAAGGAAAGCTATGACAAACCTAGACAGTGTATTAAAAAGCAAAGACATCACTTTGCCAACAAAGGTCCATGTAGTCAAAGCTATCATTTTTTCAGTAGTCATGTATAGATAGGAGAGTTGAACCATAAAGAAAGCTGAGCACCAAAGAATTAAAGCTTTTCAACTGTGGAGTTGGAGAAGACTCTTGAGAGTCCCTAGGACAGCAAGGAGATCAAACCAGTCAATCTTAAAGGAAATCAATCCTGATATTCACTGGAAGGACTGATGTTGAAGCTGAAGCTCCAACACTTTGGCCACCTGATACAAAGAGCCGATTCATTGGAAAAGACCCTGTGATGCTGGGACTGATTGAGGGCAGGCAGAGAAGGGGATGACAGAGGATGAGATGGTTGGATGGCATCACTGACTCAGTGGGCATGAGTTTGTCCAGAGGTGGTGAAGGACAGGGAAGTCTAGTGTGCTACAGTACGGGGGTCACAAAGAGTCAGACGAGACTTAGTGACTGAACAACACCAACAGTGCTGAAGGCAGCAGGCGGCACCCTGGAGACAAGACAGAGTAGCTAAGACACCTACTTTGGCACCAAATACCCTGAGGCATGTCCCCCAGCACAGCTATTTGCTGTTTATAAGAATCTGGGCGGTTTGCATGACGTTTCTAAAGCTCAGCTTGCTTTTTGGTTTTTGGTCTTGTTAGTCAGGGTTCTGTAGAGAAGCAGCACCACTAGGATACATGTAGATACAGATTTATTGTATCTAAAGAGCTGGTTCACTTGGTTGTGCAGGCAGAGAAGGTCTAGGATCTGTGGTCTGCAGGCTGGAGGCCCAGGTGGCCAGTGTTGGGATTCAGTCCAGGTGCCACGGAGTCCAGTGGGGTTGGGGATCGGGGTGGGGAGGGGGCAATAGGGAGAGTGCCAGAAGCCCCAAGTAGGGGCAGGAGAAGCTGGACCTCCCTGCTCAAGCAGAGGGAGTGAATTCCCCCTTCCTCTGCTTTCTTGCTCTATTCAGGCCTCAAGACTGGATGATGCCCACCCAAATGGGGGAGGGTGGACTTCTTCACCCCTTCTGAGATGCATATGCTAATCTAGTCTGAATCCATCCTCACACACCCCAGAAATAATGTTTTACCTGCTATCTAGGCACCCTTTAGCCCGGCCAAGTTGACAAATAATATTAACCATCATAGCAGTAATAAAAAAAAATAAAGTAATTTACTTCTTGGAGTGTTTCTGAGGCTAACTATTTTTAAGATTGCATGAGGTCATGCAGGTAAAAACTTCTCACAATGGAAGGAACTTTGCATTTGACCGAGGAAAGCCAGGTATTACACTGATGAAGACGATGGTGTTATCTGGAGGCTAGTGATGGCTCAGGGACTGTGTCTGAGCCCACCTCCTCCAGATGTGGGTGAATTTCGCACCCCTATGCTCTATGCTTTCAGCATATTGGGCTCTGCGCTGGCTCTCCAGAACCCAAACCCTGGGGTGACTGTTGGAGAAGACGCTGGACACCGGGCACCACCAGTATCAGACTCCGAGTCTCGCCACCTCTGGTCCAGAACTGCCTAATTTCTCTTGATGGTGACCTGAAGGGTCTGAGGGATTCATGAGCAAATGTATTAGTGATGAAACGGAAAAACATTCTTCCATACTACTTAGTTTTTAGGGGACCCTAATCTAGAGAATTGATGGATGCTTTGCTTTATATTAGGGCTTCCCGGATGATGCTAGTGGTAAACAACCCCACTACCAATGCAGATTGTTGTTGTTGTGTTGATCAGTTGCTCAGTTGTGTCCAACTCTGTGCAACCCCACGACCTGCAGCACGTCAGGTCTCCCTGCCCTTCACCATCTCCTGCAGCTTGTTCAAACTCATGTCCATTGAGTTGGTGATGCCATCCAACCATCTCATCCTCCGTCATCCCCTTCCCGTCCTACCTTCATTCTTTCCCAGCATCAGGCTCTCTTCAAATGAGTTAGTTCTTTGTATCAGGTGGCCAATGTATTGGAGCATTAGCTTCGGCATCAGTCCTTCCAATGAATTTTCAGGATTGATTTCCTTTAAGATTGACTGGTGTGATCTCCTTGCTGTCCAAGGGACTCTCAAGAGTCTTCTCCAGTACCACAACTCAAAAGCATCAGTTCTTCAACACTCAGCCTTCTTTATGGTCCAGCTCTCACATCTGTACATGACTGCTGGAAAAACTGGCTTTGACTATATAGACCTTTGTTGGGGAAGTGATGTCTGCTTTATTTTGTACCTCACCTAGATTATTACTAAAACTAGCTGGTTGTTTCTACAGAACAAGTTGATAGAGACAGGATAAGATAACTCTGCTAATGGACCCAAAATGCTTGTAAATCATCCTGTATTATTCATGCCTAGAGCAAATGCAACTCATTAGCTGAGGGTGTCGTCTCTTCTAATCCATTAACAAAGATGCAAGACCTATTGATTAAACCCAACAGTGCTCCTGGCTTCTCTCCCCTGTGAGGTACTGAAGAAATTTGTGGATAGTTAAATGATGTGCAAAAACACACTCTGGAGCAGCAGTATGTTCAGATGCCACTTTTATTGTAGTCTTCTCTAGGCCAGTCATGATTTTTCATTTTTCAGATACCTCATGTCTGCCTGAGTGATTAATGGAATGTCTGCCATTTAAAGATGGTGGCCAAATCAGAACTCAGTTTTACTGCTGGGATCTGAGATGGTTCAAAACTGGACCCAGTACAAGAGTAGACACCATTCACAACCGTGCAAATATTTATCAATGTTTCAAAATATTTGTTAAACAAAATAATATTATGTTGACTTTTAAAAATGAAACAATGGTGTTTTAGGAGTCAGAGAATATGCTTGCTGCAATACCAGGCCTAGTTAACACCACACAAATTCAGAACATTTGGAAGAGGAGCTATATCTTCCCCTGTACTTCCACTTGCCGTGCTCGTCTTGTGATGGTTTAGAAAACTCTCTGTCCAGCAATGTGGAGGGAAGGGAGTGGATGCCAGGACAGACACTCCTGTCTTGTCTGTGCTGAGGAAGGCTTTGGGTAGAATCATTGGCATTCAGAGATAAGCCTATAGAGATAATCTAGATTACCTTGCTCTTACACATGAAAATGCCATAGCTGTTAAAATATGTGCAGAATGTAGTGGACTTCAGATCAGGGACTCATGACCACGGGAACTACTAGTGTCAGTGTTAACGACTCCAGGGTTGCAGGAGCCTTTCACTATAGCACGGTGCTACTTTGGCTTTAATTACCAGGGGAATCTTTTTCATGCCTAAGGAGAGCATAACTCAGGCCAGTTATGCTAAATACCTATGACGTTCAGGAAGTTAATTATTTTAAATGATTAAATCACTATTAATATAAACTGTGTAACTAAGGTCCTACTCAAAAGGGGGAAAAACAAAAGTTTTGTGTCTGTATACCTCAAGAGTATTCCTCACTATTTACGTTAGAATTAAATTATCAGGAAACTCATTTTAGAAAAGAGAATCACTAATAATTAAATCATAAGCCATCAAATATCTCCCTTTCTTCCTCTCTTCCCCTCCTTTCTGTTCCCACTTTGTGTTTATTTTTGTGGTTGTCAGATTGGAAAGGACATGGACCATGTCAAGTAACCTGAATTCTAGCCCCCATCTTTTCCAAATTTAGCAAAAGCAGTCAATTTTAAAAACAATTAAAAATTGTACTAGCAAACCAGCTGGCTGTGTGATCACAGAAGACTGATGGGCTTTTCAAAGAAAGACAAGAGGCATTTATTTGCCTTTGTTTCACTTTCCACTTGCTCTCAGTGGTCCTTCACGTTACTCAACTTTGAGTTTATCTCCATTTTATGTGAAAGAAGGTTGAGCACTGATGCTCAGCACCAAAGAACTGATGCTTTTGAACTGTGGTGTTGGAGAAGACTCTTGGGAGTCCCCTGGACAGCAAGGAGATCAAACCAGTCAATCCTAAAGGAAATCAATCCTGAATATTCATTGGAAGGACTGATGCTGAAGTTGATGCTCCAATACTTTGGCCACCTGATATGACGAATTGACTCATTAGAAACGACCCTGATGCTGGGAAAGATTGAAGGCAGGAGGAGAAGGGGACAACAGAGGATGAGATGGTTGAATGGCATCACCAATTCAATGGACATGAGTTTGAGCAAGCTCCAGGAGATGGTGAAGGACAGGGAGACCTGACGTGCTGCAGTCCATAGGGTCGCAAAGAGTTGGACACAGCTGAACAACTGAACAACAAATATGTAAAATGGAAATATTGTTTTACCTTCCTCAAATTATGTAATAATTTTTAAAATTCAAGCTAATTAATTAATAGGAATGGAGACAAGGAAATGATATTATTTGAATTGTTTAAATAAAAATTTAAAGTAGAAACTTAACATGAGAATTGATGAAGACATTTCTGGGGAGAAATAAATGCCCCAGGTGCCTGAGTACACACATTCTGTTTTCTTTCAGAGACCCTAACTCTATAACGTGTTGATGTATTTTAATCTTTCAATAAATTAGTTCCATGATGTGTGTGCACTCAGTCATGTGTCCAACTCTTTGCAACCCCATGGACTGCAGCATGCCAGGCCTCCCTGTCCTTCAATATCTCCCAGAATTTGCTCAAACGCCTGTCCATTGAGTCAGTGATGCCATCCAACCATCTCATCCTCTGTCACCTCCTTCTCCTCCTGCCCTCAATCTTTCCCAGGATCAGGGTCTTTAATAGAGTATATGACCCTTTGTTCCACTCATGTAATCTTGTACTTTGAACTAAATATAGAAAGACTCAAGAGAGTATGTTATGGAAGGTTGCAATAAACATTAAAATTTATGATTCTACATTTGTGTCTTCAGAGTTCCAGAAGAAAAGGAGAAAGAGGGAAAATCTGGAAAAAAAAATTGAGGAGAAATAGCTGAAACTTCTCGAATTTGGCAAAGTATGTGGACCTGACAGATTCAAAAAGTTAACTGAATCCTAAACACCAGCAACTCAAAAGAATTGCCTACCAGGCACATTGTAGTAAAACTTCTGAATACTAAATACAAAGGAAAAACATCTTGAAAATATCCAGATAGAAACAATGGATTACTGATAGGAAAATAGGATCTAAATTACAGAACATTTCCCATCAACAACCTGGTGGCCAAAAGGAAATCAAATGACATTCTTCTAGTGCTGAAAGGAAAGATCAATCAATCTAGAGTTCTATGGTTAACAAAAATATCCTTCAGGAATGAAGACGAAATCCAGTTATTACCAAATGCTGAAAAACTAAGAGAATTTGTTCTATCAGACATGCTTTAGAAGCAAGGCTAAAGGAAATGCTCTAAATAAACAGCAATAGATATATAATAAACTTAGAGCATCAGGAAGGGAAAAAAGAACACAGAAGAGCAAGAGTATGAGTAAATACAATGGACTTTGCATTTCCTTTTGTGCGTTCTAAATTGTTTGACAATGGCAGCAAAATTATAACATGTTTAATGTAGTTCTCAAGGTTTACAGAAAAAATAATAAGGATATTATCAGGGGAGGGTTAAGGGTTATAAAATAATGTAAGCTTTCTATACATCCCTCCAACTGGTCAAATATCACCAGTAGACTTGAGAAGTTTTGTACATATAATTCATATCTAGAATAATGACTTAAAAAAGCAACACAAAGAGATAGGCTAAAAACCTACTGTAGATAAACCAAAATGAAGTTTTAAAAATGTTCAAGTAACTGACAGGAAGGCTGAAAAAGAAAACAGAAACAAAAATAAAATGGCAGACTTAAGCCTTAACATATCCATGGTTACAATAAATGTAAGTGGTTTCAATATATCAGTTGTAAGACAGACATTGGCATAGTAGATAAGCTGAATAATTCAGTGGATAGATATGGTCATGTTCAATTTATGGATCAGTCCCATTTTCATTTGGAAATGAACTTCACTTAAAGAGCAAAGCACCTTGTAGATTTTTTTCATATATTGATTTATTTTAATTGGGAAATAATTTCTTTACACTGTTGTGTCTTTTGCCATAAATCGACATGAATCACCCATGGGTGCACATCTGTCTCCCATCCTGAGCCACCTCTCCTTTCTCCCCACCCCATCCCTCTGGGCTGTCCCAGAGCACTGGCTTTGAGTGCCCTGCTTCATGCATGGAACTTGCACTGATCATCTATTTTACATATGGTAATATACATATTTCGATGCTATTCGCTCAAATCATCCCTCCCTCCCCTTCTCCCACACAGACCAAAAGTTTGTTCTTTACATCTGTGTCTCTTTTGCTGCCTTACATATAGAATCTTCGTTAACATCTTTCTAAATTCCATATGTATTAATACACTGTATTGGTGTTTCTTTTCCTAACTTGCTTCACTCTGTAAAATAAGGCTCCAGTTCCATCCACCTTATTAGCACTGACTCAAAAGTGTTCTTTCCTATATCTGAGTAATATTCCATTGTGTATATGTACAACTTCCTTATTCATTCATCTGCCAATAGGCATCTAAGTTGCTTCCATATCCTGGCTATTGTAAACAGTGCTGCAACGAACATTGGCATACATATGTCTCTTTCCATTCCAGTTTCCTCGGTGTGTATGCCCAGCAGTGGGATTGCTAGGTCGTACGGCAGTTCTATTTCCAACTTTTTAAGGAATCTCCACACTGTTCTCCATAGTGGCTGTACCAGTTTGCCAATCCCACCAGCAGTGTAACAGGGTTCTCTTTTCTACACACCCTTTCCAGCATTTATTGTTTGTAGACTTTTTGATGGTGGCTTTTCTGAGCAGCATGAGATGATACCTCATTGTGGTCTTTATTTGCATTTCTCTAACAATGAGCAGTGTTGAGCATCTTTTCATGTATTTATTAGCCATCTGTATGTGTTCTTTGGAAAAATGTCTGTTTAGTTCTTTGGCCCATTTTTTTGACTGGGTCATTTGTTTTTCTGGTATTGAGCTGCTTGAGAGCTCCTTGTATATTTTGGAAATTAATTACTTGTCAGTTCTTTCATTTGCTATTATTTTTTCCCATTCTAAACGCTGTCTTCCTATGTTGCTCTGAGCCACCCTCTTGGCTCTGCTTTCATGGAATCTCAGAGGCTTCAGGTTGTCGTGTTTTCTGTTTCATTTGTTTCTGTGCATATTTTTATTTCCTTTTTGATTTCTTCTCTGATCTGTTGATAATTCAGAAGCATGTGATTTAGCCTCCATATGTTTGTGCTTTTTTGTATCTTTTTTTTCCTGTAGTTGACATCCAATGTTACCACACTGTGGTCAGAAAAGATGCTTGGAATGATTTCAGATTTTTTTTTAATTTACTAAAGCTAGATGTATGGCCCAGGATGTGATCTATCCTGGAGAGTGTTCTTTGTGCACTTGAAAAAAAGGTGAATTCCATTGTTTTGGGGTGAAATGCCCTGTAGATATCAATTAGGTCTAACTGGTCCATTGTATCACTTAAAGCTTGTGTTTCCTTGCTACTTTTCTGCTTGGTTAATCTATCCTTAAGTGTGAGTGGGGTATTAAAATCCCCCACTATTATTGTGTTATTTTTAATTTCCCCTTTCATACTTGTTAGCATTTGCCGTATATGTTGAGGTGCTCCTATATTGGGTGCATATGTATTTATAATTATTATATCTTTTTCTTGGGTTGATCCTGTGATCACTATGTAGTGTCCTTCTTTGTCTCTTATCATGGTCTTCATTTCAAAGTCTGTTTATCTGAAAGGAGTATTGCTACTCCTTTTGGTCTTTTGGTCTTTCTTTTGGTCTCCATTTGCATGAAATATCTTTTTCTAGCCCCTCACTTTCAGTTTGTATGTGTCCCAAGTATTAAGGTGGGTCTCTTGTCAAGACCCACCTCAATGTATATGGGTCTTGTTTTTGTATCATTTGGCCAGTCTTTGTCTTTTGGATGGAGAATTTAACCCATTTACATTTAAGATAATCACTGATAAGTATGATCCCATTACCATTTACTTTGTTGTTTTGTGTTCAATTTCATTAACCTTTTCTGTGTTCCTGTCTAAAGAAGATCCTTTAGCATCTTCATTAGAGCTGGTTTGGTGGTGCTGAATTCTCTCAGCTTTTGCTTGTCTGAAAAACTTTCGATTTCTCCTTCATATCTGAATGAGATCCTTGCTGGGTATAGTAATTGTGGCTGTAGGTTTTTCCCTTTCATCACTTATGTCCTGCCATTCTCTTCTGGCCTGAAGAGTTTCTATTGAAAGATAAGCTGTTATCCTTATGGGGATCCCCTTGTGTGTTACTTGTTGCTTTTCCCTTGCTGCTTTTAATATTTTATCTTTGTGTTTAATTTCTGTTAGTTTGATTAATATGTATCTTTGGGTCTTTTCCCTTGGGTGTATCCTGTTTGGGATTCTCTGGGTTTCTTGGACTTAGATAGCTATTTCTTTACCCATTTTAGGGAAGTTTCGACTGTTATCTCCTCAAGTATATTCTCATCCCCATTCTTTTTGCCTTCTTCTCCTGGGACATCTATGATTCAAATGTTTGGGTGTTTAACATTGCCCCAGAGGTCTCTGGGGTTATCTTCATTTATTTTAATTCTTTTTTCTTTCTTCCTCTCTGCTTCATTTATTTCCACCATTCTATCATCTACCTCACTTATCCTCTCTTCTGCCTCAGTTATTCTACTGTTGGTTCCCTCCAAAGTGCTCTTAATCTCAGTTATTGCATTGTTCCCATTATTAATTGACTCTTCTTTATTTCTTCTAGGTCCTTGTTAAACATTTCTTGCATCTTTTCAATCCTTGTCTCTAGTCTATTTATCTGTAACTCCATTTTGTTTTCAAGATTTTGGATCATCTTTGCTATCATTATTCTGAATTCCTTTTTTCAGGTAGACTCCCTATCTCATCCTCTTTGGTTTGGTGGGTTTTTATCCTGCTTCTTCACCTGCTGAATATTTCTCTGCCTTTTCATTTTGTTTAGATTGTTGTATTTGGGTTGCCCTTTCTGCAGGCTGGAAGTTCATGATTCCTCTTAATTGTGGAGTCTGTTCCTTGTGGGTAGGGTTGGACCGGTAGCTTGTCAAGGTTGCCTGGTTGGGGGCTCTTGTGTCTATGTTCTGGTGGGTGGAGCTGGATCTTTTCTCTCTGGAGTGTAATGAAGTGTCCAGTAGTACGTCTTGGGGTGTCTGTGTGCTTGGCATGGCTTTGGGCAGCCAGTCTTTTAATTTCAGGTTTTTGCTTTTGTTTTGCTGGAGAATTAGCGGGTGTGTCTTGTGCTAGAGCTTGTTGGCCCTTCTGTGGAGCTTGGTTTCAGTGTAGGCAAGGAGACTTTTGAGTGAGCTGTTGTCTATTAATGTTCCTGGGAATTAGGAGTTCTCCTGTGTTCTAAAGTTCTGGAGTTAAGCCTCCTGCCTCTGGCTTTCAGTCCTTCTCTTATGGTAGCCTCAAGATTTCTCCATACAGCACAGAAGATAAACCCTTAGGTTAATGGTGAAACAGCTTTCCACACCCAGGAACACCCAAAGAGATTCACAGAGTTATATAGAGAAGAAAAAGAGGGAGGAGGGAGATAGAGGTGACCAGGAGGAGAAAAGGGAGAGTCAAAAGGGAAGAGAACAATCAAACCAGTAATCAAATCCCTAAATGAAAATGGATATTGAAGAGTAGATCCTTAAAGGTAAAAAATTGATAACAAATAAGAAAAAGCAAAGATTAAAAACCTAGAATAGAGGTTATACTATCAAAAATACAATATAAAACGTGCAAAACAAAATTGATCACCAAAACCTAAAAAGTGTATATGGAATTTGTTTTTTTAACAAATAGGGGTTTTTTTGAAAGGTAATAGTTGGCTATAAAAATGGAAGTTAAAAAGTAGTAAAGAACTAAATTTTTTTTAAAAAATTAAGAAATGATAATAGTAAAAATATATCTAGGAGTTTCTCTGGAGCTGCTTTTGGTGGTGTGGGGTCAATTCAGTGTCAGATAGTCCACTTGTTCTCAAGGTCAGTGGTTGCCCCTCAAATGCACAGTCTCAGCATTAACTGCAGGGTTTTAATCCGTTGCACCTGTCACTTTGGGGCGGTTCCCTCTTCTTTATTTGTTTTGGCTTTCTCTGTTTGCAGTTCTCTTCAGTGTCTTAATTTATACTCTAACACCAGGAGGTGACAGTGGCCACTTGTTTAGGCTCACTTGTTCAGTTGTGCTGTGGAGAGGGAGGGACACTGAAAATCAATACCGCTAGCATGTGTAGGGAGTACTCGCAGCAGATGGACCACACTGGGTTTGACACAGCCCAGGGCAGCATGTACTTCCCAGGTCTATACTGCCCAGGCTCCAGGATGCTCTGCAAGACCCAGATGGGCTGTGCATTTTGTGCCCTTCCCAGGCCCAAGCCATTCGGGTGACTGGGTGCTTGGCGAGTGCACTGTCCCAGGTAGGCCGTGTATCTTAAGCACCTCCCCGCTCCTGGCCGCTGGGCTTCTCGGGTGTGCCGCTCAGGCACAGTCTCAGGCGTGCTGTGTGTCTCCTCTGGGGAGCTGACCTCAGGCTGTGACACTCCTGGAACTTGTGAACTGCCCAGGATCCCAGGAAGACGTGTTTAGCAACTGGCAGCCCACTCAGAGCTTGCTGGAAGATGTGGTCTCGGGCTGAGACTGCAGCAGCCCCTTGCCTTCCAGCTCTGGCTGTAGTAAACCTGTCTGTCTGCCTCCAGGGAGGGAAGGCCCTAAATGGCAGCTGGCTTGCTCTCCTTTTTATTTGGTGATCCTATAGTTTGGGTTGCTATGTCATATTAGCTCCCTCAGATTGTCCTCAGGGCATTCAACCCAGTCCTTACCCTAAGGACCAACAATCTGAGGATGCAGGCCATGACTCCCTGTCCAGCCCCCACTCACTGCTGGTGGACGTGAAGCATCTGGGCCACTTCTCTGCTGGCCAGTTGTGGTTAGGCACACAGTCTGTGGGTTTTTTGTTTTTTTGTTTTTAATTTCCCCATTATGTTGCCCTCTGAGATTCTAAAGCTTCCCACAGACACATCTGTGAGAGGGTTTTCTATTGTATAGAAACTTCTTCTTCACGACTCCCTCCCCAGGATGGGTCTCCATCCCTCAATCTTTTCTCTCTGATTTCGTCTTTTATATTTTACCCTACCTCCTTTCAAAGAGATTGGGCTGCCTTCCTGGGTGCCTGGTGTTCCCCACCAATGTTCAGCAGTTGTCTTGTGGAAGTTGCTAAACATTTAAATGATCTTTTGATGAATTTGTGGGGGAGAAAGTGATCTCCGCATCCTATTCCTCTGCCATCTTGGGACTGCCCCTCCATTTTGTAGATTTTAAATTTCTCAAAAAGGACTTTGAGTTTGCCTTTCTTTATACAAATGAGGGAATTGAGTATCAAAGATTGCTAAGGTATATGCTTTGGGACACACAGATCATAGGTTACAAATTCAGGGCTGAACCCCAAGAACTGCTGATCGAAAGATTGATCGTTTTTCATAAATTGTTAACAGTGAGACTTCCCCAAGATTTTGCTTTAAAAGCATTTGTCTATACAGAGAGCAGCTTAGGAGGAAGTGTAAGGAGTGGCTTGTAACAAAAGCAAAGCTTCAAATGTGGGGGTACATGTGTTTTGTTTATCGATGACAGTGTTTCTCTGTCTGGTCTGCAGGCTTCTTAGACTGCTTTGTATTTTTCTCTTTGTTTTCTTTTGTAACAAACTGTTATCCTTAATGGTTGCACTAACATGGGCTCCAGTAAGCTTGGCAGACCTTCTCTTGCACTTGTAGATCTGCCATAGTCTCATTTAAAGATGAAACAGAATCCCCAGTCAGCACAGGGTGAGTGGGAAGAAAACTGCCCACAACGCATCTGTCTTTCCTCAAACATTTCCAGATCTAACTCAACGCCTCCCTTTCAAGGAAGCATTCAGACAAGAAGCTAGAAGCACATCAGTCTTTCTGAACAGAGAGTGCGTTTCTGTGTTGCTGAAGCTTCAGGCTTGTGGGTACGTGAAGGGCATTCACCAGCTCGCAGGGAACTTAAATGGCAGCCTTTTTTAAACCCCGGGGGGGGAAAGAAGAGCATTTAGGGTGTCCTAAATCATTGCTCCTCTGAGACCACGTGTGTGTTTGTGCGCTGTGCTTGGTAGTGTCTGACTCTTTATAACCCCATGGACTATAGCCCACCAGGCTACTCTGTCCATGGAATTCTCCAGGGAAGAATACTGGAGTGGGTAGCCATTCCCTCCTCCAGGGTATCTTCCCCACCCGAGGACTGAACCCAGGTCTCCTGCCTAGGCAAGCAAATTCTTTACCATCTGAGCCACCAGGGAGTTACTAGTAATTTTAAGAAGACTGTGTCCAAGCTACAAAGAAAGCTGCAGAAAGTGCATTCCTGTGTCCATTTTTGGGAAGCAGGACTTCAGATAAACACTTGCCAAAGTGTTTTGTTTTGTTTTTTTAATAAGAGACTATTCCATTCATTAATACTGCCAATCAAAGTAATACACATGCATGAAACCACCTACTATTCCGGACTTAAATAGGCACAGACAAGGGAGGGGTTGGGAAAAATAAACCAAAATGCACATGGTGATGCTGTAGTCTTGTTTAATGGTCAGCTCAGTGTTTGGGGTTATGACTGGGATACCTGTGGTGTTACCTCCTGGGTGCCCTGTTTCAGACCTTATTACCTGCCACCACGTGTGCATGCTCAGTCATGTCTGACTTTTTGCAGCCCTGTGGACTGTAGACCCCTGGGCTCCTCTGTCCATGGCATTCTCCAGGCAAGAGCTCTGGAGTGGGTTTCCATGTCCTCTTCCAGAGGATCTTCCCAACCCAGGAATCGAACCCGAGTCTCTTGCATTTCCTGCACTGGCAGGCAGGTTCTTTACCACTAGCGCCACCTGGGAAGCCCATTACCTACCATGAAGTGAAGTGAAACGTGAAAGTTGCTCAGTTGTGTCCGACTCTTTGTGACCCCGTGGACTGTAGCCTGCCAGGCTCCTCTTTCCATGGGGATTTTCCAACAAGAATACTGGAATGGGTTGCCATGCCTTCCTCCAGGGGATCTTCCCAATCCAGAGATCAAACGCAGGTCTCCCAGAATGATTCTTTTAAAGCAGATTCTTTACCATCTGAACCACCAGGCAAGGACCATTACCTACCATACTTCTTATCTAAACCAGGCCAGAGGAAACCCTGCTTCTGGACACTCTTCCTCTTCCCTATTATGGGTGGCCCTTCCTCTAGGTTTGCCCTAGCTGTATGAGTGGGGTCCAGATAATGGGAGGGTAGTGTTTTGAAGTCACGGGGATGTATACTAGAATATTGGTGATGGGCAATGAGAAGGCCACCAGTATGAAGCAAATTTTTAAATATTTAGACAGTGATTGCTGGTCAACCAAATGAGAACAGCAGGAGGAAAGGGGTGAATCAGAGGATCTCACTTGACTTTCCCACTTACCAGAGGAGCAGTTTACTGAGGCCTGGAGTTTGTCTAGCATCTGCGTGAGATTTAGCGGTAACCTTGGATGTGGGCAGAGCCCCTCTGGACATTGAGTAGAATGGAGTGGAAATCAAGATATGAGAATCCCAAGTCTAAGGCAATAGTCCATGTCCAGCAATCACTGACGGGGATTTTTGTTTGAAGGGGAAACAAAGGAAAAGAAATAAAAATAAAAACAAAGCAAATGGTGAGGTGTTGAAGCTTGAGTAGCTCCAGAAAGGAGCCAGTGTAAGTTACAGAGCACAAGCATTTGAAAGAAGTAGGAAACAGTCTGAGAAGTTCTTGAAACTTGCAGAGACAAGAAAAATTGCTCTTTGTATGACCTTAAATATGAAAAGAAAATAATGCCAAATGGATCTTGTGCTGTTAAGAAAGCCTGCAACACTGGAAACTGGAGTGTCACTTCCATTTATTTGAAACCAAATGTCAGCTCACTCATGAGATACGTAATAGAAGTAAACCGGCTTCCTTCGGATTTCCTCTTTGCTCTCTTTAACAAACAGACTTAAAGGAGTTGTTCCTTGCAATTCATATCTTTATTTACAAAAGAATAAGAATAAATTATGTGTGTGTTTAAAGACACATGCATGTAACAGTAGTATCCTGTCGTTTACTGAGAGCCTACATGGTGTCAACAGAGCGCTAATGGTTTTGTGCACATTATTTCATACTGTCGTCACAGTTACCTTTGGGGTGAGCCTTATTAACCTGAGAGCAATGGGACAAGTTACTGAGAAACTCAGGTCATGGGTCTGCTGAATGCCAGAGGCTGGAGCTGATTCAGACGTCTGACTTTAAAACCTCTGCTCTCAGACAGATCAGTTTCATGATATGAGTATGAGATTGTTGGTCTGAGTTGCCAAGCAATATAATGCTATGTTAGTACAATAAAACAAAAAACAAATATAAAGCAAAAGGAATTTTACTCCCTTTTAGCTACACCAAAAGTAAGAAAGCTCTCCAGGTTTTGATAGTTGCATACATTTAGCTAATTGATGTTTAAAAAGTGATCTAAGGAATATCTGTCGTATAGTTATCAAGCAAAATTTCCAGAATGAATAGATGGATGCATACTAGATTTTAGCAGAAAACTGACTTCATCTCATAAGCATAAATTTACAAGGCTATGAGAATTGTTCCATCTATTCTTCATTGAATCAGAAGTGTAAGAATTCCATTTTCAGTAGAATGCCAACCTCTATTTTTAAGCTCTGCCAAATAACCTGATGTTAGGACACCCTAGGGCCTAAAACCTACAGCACAAGGCCAAAAAAAGATTCCCATTTGTTGATCAGACAACATGAAGTGGGTCTTGTTAAGTCCTGGAAATAAGGGTTCACTTGTGCCGTAAGCTTCCAGATTTAACAGAAGTAGTTACAAAGCTTTACTGCTTTGCCCTCTTGGGTCTGAACCCTTTCAAGTTAGGGTTTCAAACGTGCTTGTGGAATGTCTTCTTCCCCACTTAACCTGCCAGAGAAATGTCATTCCATTCAGAATTCTCCCCAAATGAGAATTGTAGGGAAGTGAGCCATTGGGCACGCTTCAGCAAGTGGCAGAGAAATTAAGGTTGGTGAGAATGAGCAAATGATTGCTAGAGTGAAATCTCAGAGAAAATGGCAAGAAAATAAGATATTGGCAATACTCTGAGAGCAGGATCATAAAGGGCATTTACTGCATTCAGTAAATTAAGCTGAATATTGTGCAAAATACTTAGCAGCCTTCCCACTGATACAATGCCTCGACAAAGGAATGGCTTCAGAAAGCCAAGGTTATAATTTCATTATTTTTAATACTTTGTTCAAAATGATGTCCATATGTCTATGTTTTTTGTTTTCCATCTGTGAATTTTTATTACTCTTTACACACACACACACACACACACACACACACACACACACATATACACATATGCACTCATAGACACACGAACATAGGGCTTCTCAGGTGGCGCTAGTGGTAAAGAACCTGCCTGCTAATGCAGGAGATGTAAGAGATGTGAGTTCAGTCCCTGAGTTGGGAAGATCCCCTGGAGGAGGAAATGGCAACCCACTCCAGTATTTTTGCCTGGAGAATCTCATGGACAGAAGAGCCTGGTTGGTTACATTCCATAGGGTCACAGAGAAGACACGACTTAAGTGACCTAGCACGCATACACACACACACACATATATATACATATACACTCAACACACCCAGCAATACACAGCACATACATACACACACGTATACACAGATGCATATATATATATATATATATACACACACGCACACATGCACTCATACACACACATATGTATACATGTATACTCATATGCCCTGTGAGGGCTACTCCATTTCTTCTAAGGGATTCTTGCCCACAGTAGTGGATATAATGGTCATCTGAGTTAAATTTGCCCATTCCAGTCCATTTTAGTTCATTGATTCCTAAAATGTCGATGTTTACTCTTGCCATCTCCTGTTTGACCACTTCCAATTTACCTGGATTCATGGACCTAACATCCCACGTTCCTATGCAGTATCGCTCTTTACAGGATTGGACTTTGCTTCCATCACCAGTCATGTCCACAGCTGGCCACTGTTTTTGCTTTGGCTCTGTCTCTTCATTCTTTCTGGAGTTATTTCTCCACTCTTCTCCAGTAGCGTATCGGGCACCTACCAACCTGGGGAGTTAAACTTTCACTGTCATATCTTTTTGCCATTTCATACTGTTCATGGGGCTCTCAAGGCAAGTCCATTGAAGTGGGTTTTCATTCCTTTCTCCAGTGGACCACATTTTGTCAGAACTCTCCACCTTGACCCTTCTGTCTTGGGTGGCCCTACACGGCATGGCTTATAGTTTCATTGAGTTAGACAAGACTGTGGTCCATGTGATTAGTTTGATTAGTTTTCTGTGATTGTAGTTTTCATTCTCTCTGCCCCCTGAGGGATAAGGGATAAGCTTATGAAAGCTTCCTGATGGGAGAGACTGACTGTGGGGGAAACTGGGTCTTATACCAAAACGCAGTTCTTGGGTGCAAGCTCAAAAACGACAGAATGATCTCTGTTCATTTCCAGGACAAACCATTCAATATCACAGTAATCTGAGTCCATTCCCCAATCAGTAATGCTGAAGAAGCTGAAGTTGAATGGTTCTATGAAGACCTAAAAGACCTTCTAGAACTAACACCAAAAAAAAAAAAAAAGATGTTCTTTTCATTATAGGGGACTGGAATGCAAAATAGGAAGTCAAGAGATACCTGGAGTAACAGGCACATTTGGTCTTGGAGTACAAAATGAAGAAGGGCAAAAGCTAACAGAGTTTTGCCAAGAGAATGCACTGGTCATAGCAAATACCCTCTTCCAACAACTCAAGAGACAACTCTATGCATGGACATCACTAGATGGTCAGTACTAAACTCAGATTGATTATATTCTTTGCAGCCAAAGATAGAGAAGCTCTATACAGTTAGCACAAACAAGAAAGGGATCTGACTGCGGCTCAGATCATGAACTCCTAATTGCAAAATTCAGACTTAAATTGAAGAAAGTAGGGAAAACCACTAGACCATTCAGGTCTATAATCACTGTATGATTATACAGTGGAAGTGAAAAATAGATTCAAGGGATCAGATCTGACAGAGAGCCTGAAGAACTATGGATGGAGGTTCGAGACATCGTACAGGAGGCAGTGATCTAGACCATCCCCAAGGAAAAGAAATGCAAAAAGGCAAAATGGTTGTCTGAAGAGGCCTTACAAAGGGCTGAGAAAAGAAGAGAAGCAAAAGGTAAAGGGAAAAAGGAAAGATATAACCACTTGACTGCAGAGTTCTAAGGAATAGCAGGGAGAGATAAGAAAGCCTTCCTCAGTGATCAATGCAAAGAAATATAGGAAAACAACAGATTGGGAAAGACTAGAGATCTCTTCAAGAAAATTAAAGATACCAAGGAAGCATTTCATGCAAAGATGGGCACAATAAAGGACAGAAATTGTATGGACCTAACAGAAACAGAAGATATTAAGAAGAGATGGCAAGAATACACAGAACTAAACAAAAAAGATCTTCATGACCCAGATAACCACGATAGTGTGATCCCTCAGCTAGAGCCAGACATCCTGGAAAGACAAGTGGACCTTAGGAAGCATGACTACAAACAAAGCTAGTAGAGATGATGGAATTCCAGTTGCGCTATTTTGAATCCTAAAAGATGATGCTGTGAAAATGCTGCACTCAATATGCCAGCAAATTTGGAAAACTCGGCAGTGGCCACAGAACTGGAAAAGGTCAGTTTACATTCCAATCCTAAAGAAAGGCAATGCCAAAAAATATTCAAACTACTGCACTATTCCACTCAACTCACACACTAGCAAAGTAATGCACAAAATTCTCCAAGCCAGACTTCAACAGTACATGAACTATGAATTTCAGGATGTTCAAACTGGATTTAGAAAAGACAGAGAAACAAGACATCAAATTGCCAACATCCGTTGGATCATAGAAAAAGCAAGAGTTCCAGAAAAACACCCACTTCTGCTTTATTTGACTATGCTAAAGCCTTTAGTCAAATGCTCTACCACTGAGCTATACCCCCTATGCTAAAGCCTTTAACTGTGTGGATCACAACAAACTATGAAAGATTCTTCAAGAGATGGGAATACCAGACCACCTTACCTGCCTCCTGAGAAATCTGTATGCAGGTCAAGAAGCAGCAGTTAGAACTGGACATGGAGCAACAGACTTGTTCTAAATCGGGAAAGGAGTACGTCAAGGCTGTATATTGTCACCCTGTTCATTTAACTTATATGCAGAGTACATCATGCAAAATGCCATGCTGGATGAAGCACAAGCTGGAATCAAGATTGCCGGGAGAAATACCAATAACCTCAGATATACAGATGGCACCACCCTTATGGCAGAAGTGAAAAGAAACTAAAGAGCCTCTTGATGAAAGTAAAAGAGGAGAGTGAAAAAGTTGGTTTAAAATTCAACATTCAGAAAACTAAAATCATGGCATCCAGTCCCATCACTTCATGGCAAGTAGATGGGGAAACAGTGGAAACAGTGACAGACTTTATTTTTGGGGTCTCCAAAATCACTGCAGATGGTGACTGCAACCATGCAATTAAAAGACACTTGCTCCTTGATTACTCTGCTAACAAAGGTCCATCTAGTCAAAGCTATGGTTTTTCCAGCAGTCATGTATGGTTGTGAGAGTTGGACTATAAAGAAAGCTGAGCACCAAAGAATTGATGTTTTTGAACTGTGTTGTTGGAGAAGACTCTTGAGAGTCCCTTGAAATGCCAGGAGATCAAACTAGTCAATTGTAAAGGAAATCAGTCCTGAATATTCATTGATAGGACTGATGCTTAAGGTGAGACTCCAATACTTTGGCAATCTGATGTGAAGAACTAAATCATTGGAAAAGACCCTGATGCTGGGGAAGATTGAAGGCAGGAGGAGAAGGGGATGAAAGAGGATGCAATGGTTGGATGGCACCACTGACTCAATGGACATGAATTTGAGCAAGCTCTGGGAATTGGTGATGGACAGGGAAGCCTGAGATGCTGGAGTCCATGGGGTCGAAAGAGTCGGACACGACTGAGCAACTGAACTGAACTGATCTCATACACACACACACACACACACGTGTGTGTGTGTATATATATCTCCACACGTATACCCTCATGCACATACATACATATACACTCACACACACACACACACACACACACACACACACACGTACATATACGGTCATACACCGCCCCCACACACACACGTGTGTGTGTGTATATATATATATATATATCCACACATATACCCTCATGCACATACATACATATACACTCACATATACACACACACACACACACACGTACATATACAGTCATACACCCCCCCACACACACACGTGTGTGTATATATATATATATATATATATATATATATATATATCCACACATATACCCTCATGCACATACATACATATACACTCACAAATATATATATATATATACACACACACACACATATGTACATATACAGTCATACACACACACACACACGTGTGTGTGTGTGTATATATATATCTCCACGCATATACCGTCATGCACATATATACATATACACTCACATATATATATATATATATATATACACACACACACGTGTACATATACAGTCATACACACACACACACATATATATTTTAGATTGTTGAAATAGCTTATCATAAATTTAAGCATAAGAGAAACTTCAGAGTTTTAATTTTTCTAGAACTTTGATTCTTATCAGCACTACATTTTCTTTAGCTCTTCTGATAACTCCCTATTGCATTTACTAAAGATTTTGATACAGAAAAAAAGAACAAAGACAGCAACCAAAACACTCAGACTTAGCCTCAGGTGACCTGCGTGCCTATAGAGCAGAAGGAGGTCTCACTTGGGAATCAGCTCTGTTCTCCAGCCCCCGGTTTTAAACGAAGTCACTGTGCTAACCCAGGTGAATAATTTTATCTTTCTGACCATCTTCCTTACCCATAAAATTATATAAACTTACATATATCCATGTTTATATAAACTTTTTCAACCAGTCCTTCCTGCTTTATCTTACTAGGTGTGTATTCTCATTGGAAGCTATGTGGGAAATATTTTAAATGATCTAAATTAAAAATCCATGATGCTTCAAAACCCATAACATCTTCGATGTTGATTGAGTAAAAGAAGATCCTTAAATTGGTGATTGCAAAGATTTCCTTTGATAAGTGCTCCTGAGTTGTGTGTGTATTTGGGGGGATTCCTGTCTTATCACCTTCCATTACTATGGATTCCATGTGCTCACTCAGTTGTGTTCAACTCTTTGGACCCATTAAGTATAGCCCACCAGGCTCCGCTGTCCATGTGATTCTCCAGGTAAGACTACTGGAGTGGGTTGCCATTTCCTCCTCCATGGGATCTTCCCAACCAAGGGATCAAACCCACAACGCTTGCATCTCTTGCATTGGCAGGCAGGTTCTTTATCACTAGCAGTACCTGGGAAAACCCTGGGTTCCTTACTGTAACTTATTTAACTTCAGAGTTGTTTTTGTTTGTTTCATCTCACAGTAAATAAGTCTGGGTCAGAGCTAGTAAATTTAAGAAGGAAGTGCTTATAATAACTTCTCTGTTCATCTTACTAGTTGTTAAAAGTTCTTTCTTCTTTGGCACTACTTTCTTGCCCAACCTTTCAGGCTAGGGTGGTGGGAGGGGGGGTTCAGAATTGAGGGGACACATGCATACCTGTGGTTGATACATGTTGATGTATAGCAAAAACCATCACAATATTGTAAAGTAATTATCCTCCAATTGAAATAAATTAACTAATTTTTTAAAAAACTGGCTTGTGTGTCCATCCCTGTAGGACTGAGCCTTCCATTCTGAGTATCTCCCTTAATTCCTTAGTTCTGCAGCCCCTGCTTTCTGACTGATAGTTGATAAACTCATACATTTTATAGCAATGGGTGCATTGATGCTCTTAACTAAGGTAATATTTGTCTTGAAACAAAATTTCCTGTGCTTTAAGGAAAATGAATCTTTGGTGAGTGGGGTGAGAGTACTTAAGCTGTGGGAGGTTTCTAAGACCTGAGGTGAGCTATTCCTAACTCTGATCCCAATGAAATCTCAAACCCAAAGAGTCAGTATGGTGATAAATTTGTGACGGTAAAGATATTAATCTATGCTTTCTTTCCCGTATTAAATGAATTATAGCACATTACACTGTTCTCTTCACCATGACCATCTGATAATGTCCATGTGATGAAGCTGTGTGAGAGCCATCAGACATACCTTCTGGATTAATAAATTTAAAAGATGCTGTATCTTGACCCATTTTTCATCGTCTCTCATTAACTCTTAAGACCCATACAACTTTGTAAATGTTCCTGTTTATGCCACACATGAGAAATGCTAATATTTAACAGTTTTTATATATCTTTGAGATGAGACACAGAAAAAGAAAAGAAAATTTCATTGTATCTTGTCAGAATAACTCTGAACTTGTCAGGTTTGTTTGTTTGTTTGTTTTCCAGCTGTGTCCTGTGGAATCCCAGAGTCCCCAGGAAATGGTTCATTTATGGGGAATGAGTTCACACTGGACAGTAAAGTGACCTATGCTTGTAATGAGGGCTTCAAGTTGGATGCTAGTCAGCAAGCTACAGCCGTGTGTCAGGAGGATGGATCGTGGAGCAACAGGGGGAAGCCGCCCGCGTGCAAACGTAAGTGTCCAGTGCTCTGCCTGGCGTCAGATTTAAGGAGGAACAGACACATGGGTGAGAGCTCTGGCCTCCACAGTGCGAGATCCTTTCCCTCAGCGTATGAGCATTTGTCTCTGCCTTGTGGTCATGTTACGTTAGTCTATTCCATATCAGCCACTCTAACCATCAGCATAAGCTCTGCAGTCATGAAGGTGGGTCCGTCAGCACCTGGACCCTGAAACGTGCACAGAGAATCCTGGCCATGCCGCTGTGTTCAGCTTGGAGAGATTCAGTCAGGAGGTTATTGAGACATCAAGCACTCTACACAGAATATTAAAATGTAATTCAACAAGTTTGCTCTGCGTCTCCCATCTCACTGAGTTCCCTGAGTGTCAAGGTGAGGCCTGAGTCTATTTGTACATCGACTGCCCTGTGTAACACACTGATGCTCAGTAAATGCATCACTGATTTGTGAAACAGGGTGACTTTTCTGGAAAACTATTAAGAGTACATGATGATATTTTTAAAAGGATCACAAGTTTGGATTCATTCTTTTTTTTTTTTTTACTTTTTATTGTTTTTTATTTTTTTATTCTATTTTATTTTGTTATTTTTTTAATTTATTTTTATTAGTTGGAGGCTAATTACTTTACAGTATTGTAGTGGTTTTTGCCATACACTGACATGAATCAGCCATGGATTTACATGTGTTCCCCATCCTGATCCCCCCTCCCACCTCCCTCCCTAATTTATTTATTTTAATTGGAGGTAATTACTTTACAATATTGTATTGGATTCATTCTTAAGCTGTAGTCTTAAAAAACAATAATCAACTCCATAACACAAAGCCAAAGAGAACAAATGTTCACAGACACACACACACTTGCACATGCCCACACACACAGAGTACACAAAGCTTTTCATTGAACCTATGTTAAACTAGCTTCAAATTGGCAGTAATCTAACTATGTAGTTTCTAAAAATTGAAAACTACATAGTATTTCTACTTAGATAGTATTTTTGCTCTTGAGATATTACATCAAAGTCTTCAGTTATAAAATTAATTTATTGGCTTTTTTATGTATAGTATTTTAGTCATGTTAAAAAGTTATTTGAACTTTCTAGGTATGAACATATAAATGTTTACAAAAATAATCAACTTCCTTCCATAGGTTTTATTTTTCTCGCTGTCATTTTAATCTATGTTTTTCTTTTTTGCAAATAATCATTGCATTTTCAGAGAGTCAGGAAAGCACCATTGAGACAATCCTCATCCCTCAATGCCTAGCCACCACTGACCTTTTCACTATCTCCATAGTCTTGCCATTTCTAGAATGTCATAGAACTTGGAATCCCTCAGTAGCCTTTGCAGACTGGCTTCTTTCACTCAGTAACATGCCTTTAAGATTCCTCCATGTCTTTTCATGACTCGATGTCTCATTTCTTTTTAGCGAAATAAAATTCCACTGTCTGGATGAACCACAGTGTATTTATCCATTCAACTACTGAAGGGTATCTTGCTTGCTTACGAGTGTTGGCGATTATGAACACAGCTGCTACATACATCTGTGCGCAAGGCTTTGTGTGGACATAAATGTTCAACTCCTTTGAATAAATGTAAGGGAGCATGATTGCTGGATCATATGATAGGAGTATGTTTAGTTAAGAAACCACCAAATGTCCTCCAAGGTGACTGTACCGTTTTGCACTTGCACTGGCAATGAATGAGACTTCCTGTTGCTCCACGCCCTCACCAGCATTTGATTCTGTCAGTGCTGTGGGTTTTGACAGCTCCAGTGTGTGTGTGCTGGTACCTCCTTGTTCTCATTTGCGTCTCCCTGATGACATATGATGTGGAGCATCTTTTCACACGTTTATTTGCCATCTGTCTGCCTTCTTTGGTGACGTTTCAAATTAGGTCTTTTGCACATTTTTAATCAGAACATTCATTTTTTGTTGTTGTTGTTGAATTTTAAGAGGTCTTTGTATATTTTGGATAAGAGTCCTTTATCAGATGTGTCTTTTGCAAATGTTTCCTCCTGGTCTATGACCGGTCTTCTCATTCTCTTGACAGTGTCTTTTGCAGAGTTTTTAATTTTAATCAAGTTTAGCTGATCAGTTCTTTCTTTCATGGAGCATGCCTTTTATCTTGTACCTGAAAAAATCGTCCCCAAAATCAAGGTCACATAGATTTTCTCCTGTATTATCTTCTAGGACTTGTGTGCTTTACATTTGGGTGTTTGATCCATTTCAAATGAGTTTTTCTATAGGGTGCCAGCATTTATTTTTGCATGTAGATCTCCAGTTGTTCAAGCACCACTTGTTGAAAAACTGTCTTTTTTCCATTTATATTGGCTTTTGATCAGTTGTCAAAAATCAGTTCTGTTTATATGAGTGTCTTAGGCTCTCTGGTCTGTTCTGTTGATCTCTGTGTCTATGTCATGCTGTTTCCTTGTTTTGTTTTTACTAGGAAACTAGTAAAAGAAAAATTTTCAGTTTCCTACAAAATCAGTCCTGTTTGGGATTGTAAATATCTCTAGGTACGTATCTGATTTTAGTGAAAAATGTCCAGGTAGACATGGATACCTCTGTTCTTGTTAAAGCTGTAGGAAAATCATTTTGCTTGAAGATAATGCAGCTCACTGGGGGTCACAGACACACAGTCTCTGTGGTGTTTATTTTAACCATGGAAGCTTTATCCTTAGCTTAACTGAAAGGTGTCTGTCATGTGTGCCCGTTGCTTCTCAGGATAGAGAAGTGAACATGCACAGTCAGTCTATCTCTATAATGCCAGTTCGGTTCTTCCTGAATATATGTAGGACAGAATGCCTTTCAGTATAAATACAGACTTTTTCTTTTTTTTTAATATCTGTATGATCATGTTTATGTTAAGGCAACTCTTCATTGGGTAAAACAATGCACCGCTACACCTTCATCTCAAGAATTCTAATGCAAGTGGTTTATTGTTGTTTATAGTCACTCAGTTTTGTCCGACTCTTTGCAACCCAATGGGTTGCAGCACACGAGGCTTCCCGGTCCTTCACCACCTCCCAGAGTTTGCTTGAACTCATGTCCATCTAGTTGGTGATGCCATCCAACCATCTCATCCTCTGCCATCCCTTTCTTCTACCTTCAATCTTTCCAAGCATCAGGGTCTTTTCAAATGACTCAGTTCTTAGCATCAGGTGGTCAAAGTATTGGAGTTTCAGCTTCAGCATCAATCCTTCCAATGAATATTCAGGACTGACTTCCTTTAGGATTGACTAGTTTGATCTCTTTGCAGTCCAAGGGACTCTCAAGAGTCTTCTCCAGCACCACAGTTCAAAAGAATCATTTCTTTGGTGCTCAGCCTCCTTTATGGTCCAACTCTCACATCTGTACATGACTACCAGAAATACCATTGCCGTATATGGACCTTTGTCAGCCAAGTGATGTCTCTGGTTTTTAACATGCTGTCTAGGTTTGTCAAAGATTTTCTTCCAAGGAGCAAACATCTTTTAATTTCATGGCTGCAGTCACCATCTGCAGTGGTTTTGGAGCCCAAGAAAATAAAGTTTGTCACTGTTTTCATTTTTTCGCCATCAATTTGATATGAAGTGATGGGACTGGATGCTATGATCTTAGTTTTCCGAATGTTGAGGTTTAAGCCATCTTTTTCACTCTCCTCTTTCTGCCAATAAATAGATTAGCATTCTAGATATTCAGCATGAGTGTTAACTATGTGAGAATTATGAGAAAAAGAAGCACAACATAGCTTTTTGAGTCTTGGGTTGAGGATGGAGAAAGACAGAAGAGGCTCAAAGAGAGGGAAGCAGACAGCATTTCTTGAATTCCATTGGAAAAGTGGGTGAAGTCTCCCTCTGGGCATGGGGAGTCTGAAAGCCACTCTTAACAGGAGACCTGAAGGTGCCCTGGCTCACCTCTGCTCTGCCAGGACCTCAGTCTGTCTGTCTGCACGGGGTTTTGGACAGACAGAATGATGTAAGCTCTCCAGGGGAGATGACAGACAGACAGACGTAGAGGAGGTAACGTGAGTGCCTGGTCAGTCTTTATGGAGCAGACAGTGATCCCGTGGGGACTGAGCTAGGTCTGCTGAGATGACAGTGATAATCTACACCCATGTTTTGAGTGGTAAGTCTAAACACTTGTCTATGTTGCAGCATACAGTGATACTAACAGTCCTCTGGAGAAAGTAGTGAAGTAGTGTTTTCACCTCTTGCTAAATTCATACAAAGTAAATAATGGAAATATCCAAAGTTCACAATTTGCAACCACATACATTTGATAGGTGACACCATGACAATATCTGGAGAAGCGTTTTGATGTGGTCACAGTGTCCTGTTGGAGGTCCCCTGCTGCCACCGGTAAAGCCATGTGGTGCCTGTTTGGTTTGGTACCAAACCTTTGGGCATCCCAGAAGCACAGGGGTCATGACCTTCCCAGGTCTGCCTGGGGATACAGTGAATTGTGCTGCGGTGTGAGTGCAGGCTCTTCATTCCATGAGCCCATAAAGAGACAGTTTAAATATTAAATAGATTTCATGATGAGTGGGGGTGAGTGTAAGGAGAGGAGATATGAGAGTTCCCACAGTTGTGAAATACACCCAGCGATCAGATGTCCTAGGATGTTCCCGGCTACCCACAGCCAAGAGGAGAGCTCAGAACCACAGTCTGGACCCCCAGTTCCCTCCTCAGCGCCATCCTCCTCCTGCCCCACATTTGCTGCATCGTGTCCCATCACCTCCGCCCACTCTACCCAGTACACTCGGCTGCCCGCTCAGGCCCCATGTACACCAAGCCACCGCCTCCTGCATCCGTGGAACCACCTCCATTCATCTTCCTCCACAGTCTCCTTCCACACAGCCGCCGGCTCCTCCTTTAAGCACATACAAGTCACAACATGACACTTCACTGCTTAAATCCTCCCAGTTCTCCTGGCAATTAGGATGAAATTCATAAACTTGATTATTTTGCACTCACTTCTCCAAAAGGCAGATATTATGGAGAGGCCACCTAGGAACCTGAACCAGGTTGACCAAGCGGAGACATAGGTTCGATCCCTGGGTCAGGAAGACCCCCTGGAGAAGGAAATGACAACCCTTTCCAGTATTCTTGCCTGGAGAACCCCATGGACAGAGGAGCCTGGTGGGCTACTGTCCATGGGGTCGCAAAGAGCTGGACTTAGTGACTTAGTGACTAAACCACCACCACCACCTGGGAATCTGCCCCAGCTCATGTTTGATGC
This sequence comes from Dama dama, assembly GCF_033118175.1. Classification (NCBI taxonomy): domain Eukaryota; kingdom Metazoa; phylum Chordata; class Mammalia; order Artiodactyla; family Cervidae; genus Dama; species Dama dama. The sequence continues at coordinate 9,958,845 of NC_083712.1, read as the reverse complement.
CTATTTAGGTATTGAGGGACACACCTTATGGATGATAGCTCATGTAAGACTAGTCTTGGACTCCCATATCTTCCAGGCTAGCTTCCCAAAGCTTTATACAAATTGACCCTTTTAATTCTACTGAGGAAGGCAGTTTTGTTATCCCATCACCTAGATATGAACCAGGAAGAAGTGGTTACATTGACCAAACTTACAGATAAAGTAGCCGAGTCAGGGTTCGGTTCCAGGAGACCTTGTTCCTAAACTCTGTGTTGTTCTGCCTCTTGGAATTGATTTCTCTCATGATTTTTAAGTCTCATAAGTTATAAAAACCAAGTTATAAAAAAAAAAGAGCAGAGACAGAAGCAAAAGGTTCCACTTTAATCTAACATATAATTCATTCTAAAAAGTATTAAATAGCTGATGGTAAGGAGGGAGTAAAGTTTTGTTTGAGGATTGTAGCAAAACCAAGTGATTTCAAAGACAATGTATATTTATGCCTAAAATTTTCTGTGAAAATCAGGAATGAGAGGTCTTTGGCAGTTCAAAGGCACATGTGACATCAATTAAGAGAACTGCTTTGTGCTCACATAAAGCATCATGTTACGGCACACAGAGTGGTTTCACTTATGAATATATTTGATTTTTCTGTTTTAAATGCACATCTCAATGTGCAAACTGCTTTAAAGTTGTAATGAAAAAATTAAATAACAAAACGGTTTCTTACATACACATGAGGACCCCAGCCTAAGAAAGTTATTTGTTCAGTTAAATGCAGTTAAATGATTGTTAAATGGGAAAAAGTAAATTTGCATTTTAAAGCCTTTTTTGACACTGACTGGTACTTTGCAGTAGGACAGGAAGATAAATATAATATTTATAGTAAAATGGGAAATCAGACTTAAATTTTCCAAGTATAGTCTCAAACTTTCAAATATTTTTCCCTTTGTTTATTAGACTTCGTTAAAATTCCTTGGTGTTCAAAGGCTGGAAAATCTGTTTAATTTTTTGAGAGGAAGTTTTTTTTTTCACATTTTTTAAATTGAAGAAATTGAGCAGAGTAAGCATAAAACTTCTCCTCTTAGTCAGAAAGTTTGGTTACTATTAAATTCTGAGATGTGTATTTCCCCAAGGCCAGTTCCTATGTTGGTATGACACAGTTTGTATAAGTTTCTTTAGCATCTGAATAATATGTAGATCAGTACTGGAACCTCAAGAGATAAGAAACACTTCAGCTTTGATAAGTAGTAACTGTAAATGGTAAATAAACTGAGTTCAAGTTGCCCTTGGGCTTACTAGAATGAAGATTATAATAAATAACTGCATTTCAGTTTGCATGCATCCCCCAGTTGTACAGATCTCAAGGCACATGTTTGAGGTTCATTCTTTGCATTTTAATTATTTACTGAAGCTGGATTTGGACCATTGACGACACAAATGATGCTCATGCCACAATGAACTAGGGAGAGTGGCTGGGATGAGTGTCCCAGGCTTGCGGGTCTGCCAAGTGGTGAGCAAATGTGCTCCTCACCCTCTGCTTTCAGGAGAAAACAAAACCACTAAGACTACCTGCCAACATCAAACATAATCCCAGTGTGCAGGGGACTTTTTCCTCTTTCAGTTAAAGTTGTCAGAGGGACTCCTTTGTCATTAATAATTTATTAAGGATCTGCTCCACCCTGGGCACCATGAGGACTTTAAGTGGATACATTTTAGGAAAGAAGGGGCAAATTAAAGCCACATGGACCAGCTTTATATCATCTGTAAATAGCCCAATTGAGGAACAAAGATTGCACATAAGTTATCTATTTGTACATATGTCTGCGCTCATCTATCTGTGAAGGATTTATGCATATAGTCATATATAACACACACATATATGTGCATACGGTGCTGTGCTGTGCATAGTCGCTCAGTCATGTCTGACTCTTTGTAACTCCATGGATTGTTCCAGGCTCCTCTGTTCATAGGGATTCTGTAGGCAAGAATACTGAAGTGGATTGCCATTCCCTTCTCAAGAGGATCTTCCCGACCCAGGGATTGAACATGGGTCTCCTGCATTGCAGACAGATTTCTTTACTGTCTGAGTCAATGTTAAGGGTATATATTTATCCCTTTAGCCCCTCCAAACATGGCCTTATCATACTTGTGTTTCTTTATTAGTTATTTCTGTTTTCATGTAGAGTTTGGTTATTATTGTCATTTAACAACTGGTTGAGTGTCATTTAATCGTAGATCGTATTGCTAAACTGCAGTATCAGGAGACCAGCTGTTCCCTGCATTGTGGACTTTCTCTATGTTCTGACCACTTGCTGAGCACTCACCCAAATTCCATCTTCAAGTGTCTGTAACAAACTCAGCTCACCACTGTTACTGCCGTCCTCAGGGGGGAGCATGAGTGCCCACCCAGGGCCGCAGGGAACCCCAGCCGGAGTCCGGCCTGCGGCTTGGCCTCGGCTGTCAGCCCCGCGGTGCTGGACCCCTGCATCCTGTGTGTGCAGTGGCTTGTAGACGGTCCTCCTTGCCTGCACTGGGCCTTGACGAGAGATGTCAGTTAAGACGTTAGCAAAGCTGTGGGAGGAAGGCCAGGCCACCCCTGATCTGAATGCAAGCTCATCATGCAAGCTACAAATGCATTTCTAAAAGTATGTGTTAAAGCTCAGAAGTGGGGAGGAGTGGTGAAACCTCCATGTGCAAGCTGGGGGCCCTTAGTTCTGTCTCCCAAGACTTCGGTCAGCTGTGAAATGAAGCCCAGAGCAAAGGGCCATTTTTTTTTTTAATTGGAGGACAATTGCTTTACAGTGTGGTGTTGCTCTCTGCCAAACACCAGCACCATTCAGTCATAATGTGCTTAAATCCCCTCTCCCAGCCCATCCCACCCCCCAGGCCATCACAGGGCACCACACTGGTCTCCCTGTGCTATAAGCAGCCTCCTGTAGGTATCCACTTTACACACAGTGGTGCCTGTATGTCAGTGCTACGTTCTCAGAGTGTCCCACCCTCTCCTTCCCCAAGTAGTGTGTCCACCAGGCCGTTCTCTGTGCCACAGCAGGCAAGATGGGTGGGTGGCAAGATGGGGGGAAGTGCCCCTTCCCAAGGCCCAGCCTCATCCTCGGTGCTTTGAGACCTGTCCATGTGCCTGGTGTGAGCTCGGGAAACAGAGGGAAAGGGGGGAAAGGGAATGCCCACCCACGCCTGGACAAGGTGTTGGTGGATCACAAGTACCTCATTAGCCCGCACGAAGTGGTGAGCGGCTCCCTGACTGCAGGGCCGGGTCCAGCCACTCACCATCTGGAGGCAGCACTCTGTGGGGTGGGCGTGGGCTCTTCCATGCAGGGCAGGACTCTGCCAGTCGGGGAAGCCGCTTTCTGGGGGCCACTAGGGGGTGACAGACCTCTCTGCTGCACGCTGTGGGGAAAGACTGTCTTAAGGCTACACCTCACTGTTGTGCAAACTTTTCATGGTCTTTTAGGATTGTGGTGCTTTGGGGGAGGTAGGCTGTTTAAAGGACTCAGATTCTGTCATTTCAGTTGTATTTTCAGTCCTTTATTTTCAGGGCCATTTATGTTCTACTCTGTATAATGTTTCCATCTCTTATTTCATTTCCAAAGATTGAATATGGGTTCCTCCAGCTTTTTGTATTTTAGTTAGAATTGTGAACTATGAACAACTCTCCATGGCTCTCTGGTAAATATGAGAAAGTGAAGTTTGCATAGAGGTTTAAGAATGGGAAATACAGGGTTTGTGGTACCCAGGTCCTTTATGGCCCCTGTGTTTGTTATTCCTCTCCACATGAACACTGCTCAAGGGCAGGTGTAGCTTTGGTTCACGTCTGTAACTTTACAAATTTCTGGAATGAATGAATGAATGGACCGTCTGCAGTGTGGTCTGATGCCACCTAATTTGCTCGCTCTCTTTCCCTCATTTGTTCTTCTTGTCAAACACCTGACCACTGCTCAGTGCAGGACAGTGGTCTCCGCTCAGACAGGAGCTGCATGGGGCCCCCTCTTTCAGACCCCTCTGAAGACCATCTATCATTAGTTCAAATGAAGACTCGATGACCTGAAGTGACTTGCAGTCAATTTAGTTTAGAAAACACCCCCAAGTCAGAAAGACTGGGTCACTGTGGAACCCTTCTTACACATTCTTTTTACAGACACTTGCATTAGAGGTATTACTTTCAGGGACTTCCCTGACTGTCCAGTACTTAAGACTCAGTGCTCTCACTGCTGGGGCCCCAGATTTGATCCTTGGTCTAGGAGCTAATCTCCCACAGGCTGTATGTACATCACAGCCAGAAAAAAAAAAGAGAGAGAGAGGTGGAAAAAAGAAAAGCATTCAATTTTCATCCTTTCCAAGGGTTAGTTTAGACTCATTTCATGTAATTATAAAATTAGCTATGATATGTAATTTTTAAAATGGATTTTTTTTATGGCACTTGGATTACAGAATTGAAAAAAAAAAATCTAAACATTTGCCACTTAGTGTCACTAAGTGGAAGAGGTTACTTCAATATTTTCATGCTGAAATCAGATTTCACGAGTGGCATTTAGGCTGCAGAGTATTGGTTATTGGATGCAGTTCTAGTTAGCGATGTAAATGTTCTGCTAACAATTTTTTTTTTAAGTCTGGCCACAGTAACAAAATGACAGAAAGCCCAGAGCAGGAAAAAAATGTGCAATCTCATGAGGGTTTTGGAAACTCTGCAAGAACTGGCAGAAATCTGGCAGTCCCAGGTCACTGAGAACTTGAGAGTCTTGAGAGTCCAGGCTCAAGGACACATCGAGGAACCTACGAGGTTCCTACGAGGAGAAGGGACCAGCTCCTTTGTGGTCTGTGCCTCTCAAGAGCCAGTAACACAGCTGAGCCTGTGAGCAACACCTGACAAACTCACTTCAAAACTCTATCTATCCACCTGCTCTTATTCTAAGTAACTCATAGCTAATCATGCAGTCATCTGACTAATCTCTGAGATTAAAACACTCATTTAAAAAGAATGATCACCCTTAGGAATTCCAGGCTCTCAGCCCAGCCTTTCTGGAAGGGCTTCCTCACAGGGCCATGCTGAAGTCAGATGGCATGAAATGCACTGAATTCAGAGTGGTACCCTGGGCATCCCCACTTCACACCCCTGACTTGCCGAAACCAAAGCAGCATGCTCCACCGCTTCCGAGTCAAAAGAACCAAGGCTAGCTCAGCCTGTCCCCAGCGAGCAAGTCCAGACTGAGTGGCACCCTGAAACTCTGCTGGGCTGTGAACACAAGTAGTTATATTCTTGTTGTTGTTTTGTTGCTCAGTCATATCCGACTCTTTGCAACCCCATGGACTGTAGCCTGCCCGGCTCCTCTGTCCATGGAATTCTCCAGGCAAGAATACTGGAGTGGGTTGCCATTTCCTCCAGGGGATCTTCCCAACCCAGGGATCAAGCCCACATCTCCTGATGGTAGGTGCATTCTTTACCACGGAGCCACCCCAGGAAGTCCCCACAAGTAGTTATGAGTCTGGCTAAATCATTTTACTCCAGTGGCATCAGATCATAATTTTATAAATCTAATTAAATGTTCTTGAACTGAACTTGGTAGCAGAAAGCACTTGCGCACATTGACTGTGATGGGGCAAGTCTGTTACAGAGAGAAGACACCTGCACCCCCACATCTCGATTAGAATTTCGCAGAAGATTTATGAGCAGGACCTGTATGTAATTCATGAGAGGGGAGGCCGGAGGGCTTTATTCATAGTGACACCGTTGCCACTGTCTGAATATCTGAAACAAAACAACTCTCAGCCTGCCTGGCTTACCACTGGTGGGACGACTCTGTCATAAATCAGAACCACTCATGGTAAAATGAAAAGTCAGTCTCTCTTGAGCAAAATGTGAAATGTTTGGTGTTGTCTCTGCAACATTCACAAGATGGAAAAACTGCATGCTTTCTGCACAGAAAATTTATTGTCTGTGCCTTCAGTGAGTATGATTTGAGATGAGTACTTCTAAATAGTAATTTAGGAGTTTTTATGCAAAACTGCATCAACCATATCAACCCTTAATACGAGTGACGGTGTGACTTGAGAGTGGCTATCTATACATCCGCTCTTGAATTTTTTTGAAATAGAAGAAAATTATTCTATTAAGAGTTGTGTGCTTTTTTTCTAAGGTGATAGAAGATAATCCGTATTTCTGTTTTAAAAAAGGAAGGAATATGAGGTGAACTGGCAGATGGAGCACTTTCTATCAATCCAGCTAAACCTGCCTGTTACGGAAAATGTTTAATTTCACTAAATTTGACCTGGCAGTTGACTCACTTACCATTGTCATAAGTACTCTTTGATAACATCGATGAAAACGAAACGCTTTCTTTTACTACAGCTCCAGATGGACCGGCATTTTAGCGCATTCTTTAGCAGTTGTCATTACGTAGGTGATACTCAATGCTGATGTGCCCGGAGTCCTCCCTGTTGTAGTGGTGCCACTTGTTCTAGTCTCTTACAGAGTAAGTACCCTTGTCAACTTGTGGAGGGGGCGACAGGCCCAGGGGTGCACAGGTAGTCCTGCCTCGGCTGGGGGACCCGAGCTCACTGGCTGGTCTGTAAAATGCTGATAACGACAACCACATCACCAGTGTCCCCTGACCCGTGTGGCTGTGAGGATCACTTAGTGTGAAATTACGTATACACTTAGACGTGCATTGTGAAAAGGGCGTCTATTTCTGGAAACACTGGGCAAGCGCGTCTGTGGAAGCAGCAGGACTCGTATGGCCCGTGACTTCAGGCAGCTGGGGGGCTGGCAGGTGCCTGGGGAAACCCCCGTGGATGCTAGCCTGAGACGGTTCTGTTAGGAAGAACAAACTGCTTTCTCTGAGAATGTCAACCCAGCCGCCCGCAAGCTGCTTTGCTGCCTTCTGACTGCACCTGGGCCCTGTCACCGTGGGTCTCAGGGAGATGACCTGGTCACTCGCTGGCCTCTGAGTGGCAGGGCTGCCCCAGGCACAGTGACAGCCCGCCTGGCAACAGCCATCTGCGGGCGGCCGGGCCCTCGCCTCCGCCGATGCCCGTCTTCCTCCTGTTCCCATCTGCTCCTCGCGTCTCTGCCCTGGCTCCTGGCTCAGCTATACAGAGACTGTCAGTCCACACATTCCTCGAGCTTTGCCTTATTCCGTGATGTCTGATGTCATGAAAGGAAAATACCCCTATCAGGCAAAGTACTCAGCTCTCTATATATTACTCCTGCAACTCCCTCGTGTGATGTGTGCCCATGTTCCCCCTATAGCCTGTGTCTCTGTTCTCTTTTCTTTTTTTTTCCCCCCTCAAAGTATTGATGTAGTGGGAAGGAATTTTAAAAATTAAGAATACAACAGAAGCAGTCTAGTTTTTCTAAATAATCGCCTGTTAAACTATTAGGCATTGATTTATGTAATATTTTATATTTGTACAATCAAGATTAATATTGTTGTTCAGTTGCTCAGTCATGTCCTACTCTGTGACCCCATGGACTGCAGCACGCAGTCTATCCTGTCCTTCACCATCTCCCAGAGTTTTCTCAAACTCGTGTCCATAGAGTCGGTGATGCCATCCAACCATCTCATCCTCTGCTGTCCCCTTCTCCTCCTGCCTTCAGTCTTTCCCAGCATCAGGGTCTTTTCTAATGAGTCAATTCTTTGCATCCGGTAGCCAGAGTATTGGAGTTTCAGCTTCAGCATCAGTCCTTCCAAAGAACACCCAGGACTGATCTCCTTTAGGATGGACTGGTTGGATCTCCTTGCAGTCCAAGGGACTCTCAAGAGTCTTCTCCAACACCACAGTTCAAAAGCATCAATTCTACGATGCTCAGCTTTATTTATGGTCCAACTCTCACATCCATACATGACTACTGGAAAAACCAAAGCTTTGACTAGATGGACCTTTGTTGGTAAAGTGGTATCTTTGCTTTTTAATATGCGTCTAGGTTGGTCATAGCTTCTCTTCCAAGGACTAAGTATCTTTTAATTTTGTGCCTGCAGTCACCATCCACAGTGACTTTGGAGCCCAATAAAATAAAGTCTGTCACTGTTTCCATTTTTTCCCCATCTATTTGCCATGAAGTGATGCCATGAAGTAAGATGCCATGATCTTACCTGATTTGTGTATGTGTATATGTGTGTGTATATACATAGTTGTGTGATGTATATGTACATACATTTTTGTGTCACAAGGCAGCACATTCTTTCATTGGCACTTAGTTCAACTGTTGTAAGTTTTTGTCTGAAAAAATATTTTCTTAACTTTCACCTTTTTCCAGAGTATTCATTTTTTGAAAGAAAGTGCTCTTTGTGATCATCAGGCCAGTGCTCCTAAATCCTTTGACTCCTTGTGTGGTTTTTCTCTGGCCATCAGTAATGTGTGGAAAACCTGGAAACTACGGAAAAGAGTGAAAAAGGAAGAAAAACACACCAGTAGTCTCACTGCCCACAGATGCTCCATCGACTCTCCTCACATCATCCTGTCATTTCCCTTTCGCCACTGAGGTCTGAAACCGGATTCTAGGAGATCCTGGGGTTCTGCCTTCGTGTGTGTGCGTGTGTGTGTGCGTGTGTGTGTGTGTGTGTGTGTGTGCTCCCAACAGGGAGCCTCCATTTTCACCCTCCCATCAGATCCAGCTGTGGAGCAGACCCCCAACACAGGGTGTGCCTCCTCTGAGTCCTCCTCATACGTCTCCACAAAGACTGACCAGCTCATAGATGGCGCGTTTCCACAACACACCTGATTCCTGGCTGTACTACACGGGCACAGGCTTTCAATGGGGTGGTGCTGGCCCTAGGAAACAGACCGATGGCAGAGGATACAGACCTGGGGACAAGGCTGGTTGGTCTTTTGACAAAGTGAACATGGCATCCCATTGAGGGAAGACACAGAGGTCTTTTCAATATGTGGCTCAACAGGACACTCAGATGGGAAACTGAGTCTGGACCTGCCCCACAATGCAGACACAACCAACGCAGAATGACGACAGGCTAAATGGGGAAGGTGGAACATAAATCTGTGAAAATACAACTTCCCCTTTCCATCAACCCACCTGCATGAGCCTGGGTCAGGTAAAGACTTTGTAAGCTCACAAAAAAACCAATAACAAAGGAAAAATTAGATATATGTTGTTTCAGTACTTTTATTCTTCAAAACCTATGTTTGAGAGCTTGATAAAGGCAAACTTAGAAAGGGTAAAGATATTTGAAGGACTGTATTAAGGATTGATTAAGGAGTTCCATTGAGAAGAATGCAGAATATCAAATAATACCACTATACCTCACATCAGGACATATAACTTTATAAAATAAAAAGACTAGCTACCTGTATCAACAGAGATGCTAGACCAGTGGAACTCTAGTGCATTGCTGGTGAAGGTGGTAAGTTGACATAGTCTCTTTGGAAAAGCATTTGGCTGTGTGTCCTAAAGTTGAAAATATCTTAAGAGCCAGTAGTAGTTACTCCCTAGAAACATATCTACAGGCTGACAGAAGGATGTTCATCTAAGGACATGCTCAAAGCTGCAGTTTGTAAAAGCCAAGAATGCAAGATGATCCCAGTGGCTATCAGTAAGGAATGGATACATCGATCCATTGAGAATGTATAGAATATATAGAAATGCAAACAAACCCTACAGCTGTGTGGCTTAACATGAGTTAGTTTCAAAAGCATAATACTGAAGTCAGAAGTAAGAGACCACATGGGTTTTTAATGAAGAAGCAGAAGGAGATTAATATTTTCATGAAATTGGGTTAAGTGCAGGCAGGTGGAGTTTTCCCCAGAGTTCAGAGCTGACTGGTGGCTGGGGAAGGCGCCGGTGAGAAAGGAACACAGTGACCGAGGGTGGGGGCTGGGGATGAGCTCATGAGAACATGGCTCAGGTTTCTGACTTGGGGGCCTGACTGCTCCTCAACACGCCACGAGGAGAACAGGCAGGCATGCTGGGCACGCAGAAGTTTCTGCTCTGATTCTCCTACGAGACTCCCAGGTCTGCTGCAGGGCTATGGCTCCCTTGCTTCCGGGCCAAGTGCATTGTCTGTGACATCTTGGTTGGCAGGACAGGGCAGGGGGATCCTTTTGTGGGGACAGTTTGCCTTGTTTTATGAGCAAAGACCTGCATGTAGAGAAGCTTATCAAGAGGGGGTCCAGTAACCACAGTTTGCAGGGACTGGACTTCTGCTGTCATCTTGGTTTGCATAACTCAGATATCACCACCTGAATAAACATGGTAGGCTTTAGACTACATTTCTGTACACTCTCTTCCTTGAAGTGTCTTTGAAAATATCAAACAAATATAATCACATCTGCAGAAATTTCTGGAAAGCTCCACCCTTCCCCTCTCTTCCTTTAGTAAACAAAGGGCAAGGTAGACTTTGGATAAATATTTATTCTAGTTCTCACTTTTTCCTTTTTTACTCTCAGTTTCTACCTATATGCTTTAGTGCCTCGGTTTCTTTGTGGGTTTTTTATTGTTGTTGTTTGTTTATTTGTTGCTTTTGCTGTCACAACACTTTTTTTGGCATGTTACTCTTCAGAGCACACATACACTCACACAAACACTCATATACAGACACACTCCATGTCACCAGCACTTGCTTTTACTTGGACATTAATCTCAAAAGAAAAAAAAAACTGTGGAAGGACATAGTGTTTACAATAAAAGAGCTCAGAGCCTAGCAGAAAGACAGAGAGGCAAGCAGACAATTAAACTAGGATCAGATAATTACAAAGCAAACCAAATACCATTTTCATAAAGAAAGAGGTTATCATGTGGAATTTGGAAACCATTGCTATGGATGATATTAATGGAAGAAAGCTTCTGTTCCATTGTGTACGCCAACACTAAATCCTTCTTGGCAGAAATAGAGTTTATAAAAGATTGTTCAGTAATTAAAAACAATCACATTAATTCCAGAAACACCGTCTTGGTGAAATGAAGTGGATTTTATTTGAAATGTGCAGTAGGATTGAAATTAAGTTTTGGATTTGTAAGGTTAAAGACATTAAAGTCTTTTCAGAAATGGCAATCATGCCTGGAATTCTAAACGTAATCTGGTTAGGAAAAAAATTATTTGTATCACTAGGTAAAACACATGAATATGCATGCAAATTTTAGATCATTGTTTTATCTAAAGAATACCTAAGAGAATTAGATCTAAGGATTACTTTTTTCTGAATTAATTGTTCTGGCTGTGCTGGGTCTTTGTTCCTGAGCATGGGCCTTTCTAGTTGTGGTGAGCAGGGCCGCTTTTAGCTGCAGTGTGGGCTTCTCACATGGCGGCTTCCATTGCAGAGCACAGGCTCTCGGGCGTACTGGCTTCAGTGGTTGTGGCCCACGGGCTTAGTTGCTCCTGACATGTGGGACCTTCCCGGACCAGGGATCGAACCCACACCCTGCACTCGCAGGCGGATTCTCATCCACTGCACCACCGGGCAAGTCCAGAGGACTACTTTCAAATTAGGAAATCCCTTTCATATTTCAACCCTTGCTGATATTACTATTGTAATTATCCAAAAAGGCCTAATTTTTCTGTTTATTTGCACATAGTAATAGTAAAGTTATTAAAAGAAGATTAAATGGGATGTTTGTAACACTTTGGCTATGTCTGATTCAATTATAGTGAACTTGTATACAATTTATAAGTACAAGATATTTATTAATAGCATTCTGGGGGGGAGGGGGAAAGGCTTGTGGTATCTCTAGCTACTTCTTACAGGCTTAATAAATTAATCAATCAGGTCAGCTTTGTGGATAGCTGTCTGTGATGGTTACTAGCTGATGTAACTTCATATTTAGAGAAGTAGAGTTCTAATTCTTAATGTTGTAAAATTAATGTTAAATATTATTGTACTCTTCAGAAAATGTACAAACTTACATGTACCAAATTTTACATATATTGTCAGCATATCCATAAATCCCTTGACTCCACTCCAGTAATAATGTGCTAGGACTCTTGCTATTACTACTGTTATTACAGGTATCTCGACTGCTCTTTTTAGGTCTCTATTGTAATTCTAGTTTGTTTCCTAAAGGCATGAATAGATTCTCTCCTTTAAAACTCGCTAAACACTTTTCTTCACAGTATTAATGCATGTGCATTGGATTTTGTGTGCTAATAAATCCAGTAATATGCAGAGTATATTACGTGGGGAAGAAGGGAATGAGGGCATCTGACTTCCTGAATTTGCTGGAAGCTGGTTTTTCAACTAGTCAGCTACTCTTGCAAGTTTCTCAGAGGTTGGGGACAAGTTAGAAGTTAGAGGTTCTGTCCGTGCCTCCATTTACCTGATGATCATTTTCACGGAACCTCAAGACTGTACAGGAGATTTATTCCCTCACATGTCATCTCACTGCAGGATTTCCAGTGCACTTACTATGAGGCTGTGGACTGCATTGGACACCCGAGATCACTTCTGTGTGGCTCTGTGGGTGGTAGGGAAAGCCTAGAATGCCAGGTGAGGGCATCTTTTCCGCGTGGCAGGGCCCTCACCATGGAAAGCAGGCCTGGCCTGACCCTTCAGAACAAAGGGATGACATGAAGTGCGTTTCTTTCCAGCGGTCACCTGCCCGGGCATCGAAGCTCAGCTCTCGGAACACGTCACCTGGAGGCTGGTGTCGGGGTCCCTGAATGAGTACGGAGCGCAGGTGGTGCTGAGCTGCAGCCCCGGGTACTACCTAGAGGGCCGGCGGCTGCTGCAATGCCACGCCAACGGCACGTGGAGCGTGGGGGAGGAGAGGCCGCGGTGCAGAGGTGAGTGACAGGCGTGGCCCCGCCCCCCAGGCCCGCCCGCATCCCTGATGGCGACAGCATCTGCCTTTCGAGGGCCTGTCGTCCGTCCTCTGCATCAGCGGTGTAACCAAATGGCATTTCTTTTCATCACAATGAGGAATGTATATTTTTCTCCAACATACTTAACTATATGACTGCTGCCTTAAGTGTTAAGTGTTGGCTTTTCCTTGTGACCAATCATATTTTACAGACATTGAAATATTATGATAGAATACTCAGATACTTCAAATCAGCTCAAAAACAAATCCACGTCTGTGTTTATAAAGATCAGTCTTACTCCATGCACTGACTATTCAAACCTTCTAATTAGGATCTTGGGAGCTCATGCATTTATGCTAAGGATGTTGTGTTCTCAAATAATAACTGTCTTGAAAAGGGAGATTATGATTCTCGTAGGTACAAGATAAGCAGTTAAGCTTCTGAGTGGGTTTCATAATAAATATGAATAAATAGAAAAATAAAACAATATTAGTATTGTTCAGAGCTCTATTTGATTCAGATATATTTAATATACAATCTGTAGTGGGATTGTTCACAGGAAATTATCATGCACAAAAACAAGCAGTTAGAGCAGTGTCAGATTTATAAAATACCCAGCTTAGCAAGAATAAAGCAGAATAAAAATGGGAAAAGGACAAAAGAAACAACACTTCACTGTCTGTGATAGTCACTCTGATTCAGTCTATGAATCTGAATGGGACAAATGGTGATGATGCGCCCACTGATGCTCTTCACCAGGATCACGGACGTGGATCAGGAAGGGCCCAGACCTCTGGGAGCTCAGAGTGAGAGTGGACAGGACCCCTCCCGAAGCTTATTTATTCATGGGTCCCTCACCATTCCCTAGGGTGTCCTGGTTTGACTCGCCCGGTCACTGAAGGTGCTGAACTTCTCCATGTTAGACAGCTGAATTAGTGAGCGCCCCCCTCCCCGCGACCTCCCACCAGCAATCTCAGGCTGTGATTCTGAGACTCGGGCATTAAACTCAGAAGGCGAGTGGAGGAGGAGTCGGGGCCTCTACCTTCTGCTATTTCAGACTTTCCCAGCCAACATCCTCTGTCAGTTTCACACAGGACATAGGGACTCGCACACAGGCGCTGGCTCACCTCCCGTGGGTGAGGAGTTCTTGGGGAGCTCCTGCAGATAACCAGTCTCATCAGTTTCCCATCCTCCCTGTTTGTCCTGTGACCCCAAGGTGGGGGGTTTGCTGGACTGGGGGGTGCCTTCTGCACCCCAGCCTTGTATACTTAGGGCTCAGATTGCCATTCTGGGGTGCTGTACACTTACAGGGAGAGCCTTCCATTTATTTATTTATTTATTTTTAATTTAATTTTTTGACGCTGCTGCATGGCATGTGGAGCCTAGTTCCCTGACCAAGGATTTAACCCAGAGCCCCTGCAGTAGAAGCACGGAGTCTTAATCACTGGACCACCAGGGAGGTCCCTAGTCTTCTATTAATATTTAAAAGAGTGTTTACAAAAACACTGTTTCTTTTGCCCTTTTTCTCTTTTTTATTTTTTTTAAATTATGGAAGTATGAGAACATTTACAGGAGACTTGGAAAATGCATAACAGGGTTACATATAGTTCTCCTATATATTGCAATTATTTTTAAGTAGATAAATTAAGATTTTTAGCTGGAGTTTCAATATCAAACTCTTAAAAATTAATAGAATGAGTATACAGAGAAGTAGAAGAATATAGTAGACCTGAAAAGCACTATGAACCAATTCAACATAATTAAGATTTAAACAATTTTCACACAACAGTAGGATACACATTCTATTCAGGTTCCCATAGGTTGTAAACTAGGAGACACTGGAACACAAAGGACATAAAACAAGGTGCAAAAATTTCATGGTCTAAAGGTATTGAAATCATATAGGGTCTGTTCTCTTAATCACTATGGAATTGTGTTAGAAATCACTATCAAAAGATATTTGAAAATGGCCCTCACGTTTGCAAGTGCAATGTGACATTTACTAAGAGAGATCTTCAACTTAGCCATCAAAAGCCTCAATGAAGTTAGACTAAAAAAAAAAACAGGGTGATTGCAGAGGAGAAAGCATTTAAATGAGAAATTAGTATCAAAATGATAAATTAATATCAGCATTACCTTTTTAAGTCCCGTGTAGTTGCAAATTAAATATCCACTTTTTTTATATCCACTTTTTAAATTAATTTTTTATTGAAGGATAATCGCTTTACAGAATTCTGTTGTTTTCTGTCAAACCTCAGCATGAATCAGCCATAGGTATACATAGATCCCATCCCTTCTGACCCTCCCTCCCGTCTACCTCCCCATCCCACCCCTCTAGGTTGACACAGAGCCCCTGTTTGAGTTTCCTGAGCCTCACAGCAAATTCCCGTTGGCTCTCTATTTTACATATGCTAATGTCAGTTTCCATGTTACTCCTTCCATACAGCTCGCCCTCTCCTCCCCTCTCCCCATGTCCATAAGTCTGTTCTCTATGTCTGTTTCTCCACTGCTGCCCTAAGTAAATTCTTCAGTACCATTTTTCTAGATTGCATGTAATGGATAAATGTCCACTATTAAATGATGAATGTACCTAAGAAGCCATAACAAGGAAAATTAGAAAATATTTGCAATAGAATAAAAATGAAAAGAGAATTTGCCAGAATTTGTTGCATGCAGCTGAGGCTGCTCAGTGCAATCACATACAATGTGGAGTCTTGAATAAGATATGAAAACAAATAATGGACACTAGAGTAAAATTTTGTGGAATTGGAACAAAATCTCTCCTTCAATTAATATTACTGTATCACATGTTAATTTATTTCTTTTCTTTCCTTTTTTTAAAAATAACATTGTATTTCTTTATAGTCTCAGAATTGGATTAGAAATGTTAAGCCTTGTTGAAATCTTTTTTTTTAAATCACTAAGATAATAAATTTCTAGAATTTTAGTAGTCATACTAGATGCCAAAGTACATGGAACTATATCAAAGTTTTGAATGAATATAGATTAAAAATCAAGCATTGTATTCATACTAAGTCAACCAAGTGGAATTAAATGTCATATTTTTTTTAGCTAGGCAATAATTCTTAAATTTTCTAAAATATATATATTATACATAGTATATATATATATATAGTATGTATACAAAAGCTTCTCCACTACACTTGATAAAGGTTTGAGAAAGAACAAAAGAGATGGAGAAATTAGAGAACATAAACTTAATGAAGTGGTGGCACTGATATCAAATAGAAAAAGGGAAACAAACTAGATAAAAGTAAAAGATCATCATATAGTTCAGTTGTTTTTAAAAATGACTGCTCTTTAGAAACACATCTAGAGCTCCAGAAAAAAATTTTAAAAAAGCAATACCTGGGCATTTGTATTTTTCAGAAAATTCCAAGATCATTCTGATACACATCTGGATTTTAAAAAGTGATTACAGATTTCTCTATTAAATGGTGGTTCTAATGATATAGGATTCTATTGACCAATCATAATACAATGGTGTTCAGTCAGTAATATTTACAGACTCAACAATAGTAAAAGATGAAAAACACACTGTTTCTTAAACTGAACCATTGGCAGCCCAGTTCCACCCTCATTTGTGAAAAGAAGGCAGAACTTGGCTTTGGCCATCCATGAATTGTATCTCTACCTCCCTCTTTCTGATTTCTCAGAAGCCTGTTTTCCCGACTTCCAATTGACATCCTTTAATCCGCTGGGTCTCATGCTGAGTCTGGTCTGTGGACAGCCACCACCAGGCCCTAGGCCTGAAGACGTCTCCAGGCATCTGGGCCACAGACATTCTCTGCGGATGGTTGGGCGTTCACTGACTGCGTTGAGCAGGAGCTGTTCTGTCTCACTTTGTTATTTGTCTCCTTCGAACGTCCTTGAGGATGTGTGGCCTTTTCTAAAAGCATTGGCTTCCACGGAAATCTTTGCTCGCCTTTTGGTTTTGTGTCTTTGTTAGTATCTGTTGTTCGGTTGGTCACCCTGTGGCCAGGGGGCGTGCGTTTACACTTGAACCTCTGACATCTTTGAATCAGCCGCATTTCCTCATAAAGACAGGGTGTTTTATGCTCCTCCTGAGTTTTCCTCACCCAAACATGGAATCTGCTCTTCTCCAAGGAGCCCTGCTACCTGTTGCTGGAAATGGTATAAGAGACCAAGCTTTGTGCCCAAGGGTGTGCATTATCTGAGGGTTACTGTCTTTATTCTTGAAAGCTTGATAGGGGAAGAGAACAGGGACATAAAGCTTTCCCTTGGAAATTTGATGAAGGATTTCATTTGTTTTTTAGGGTAGAGGAGTCCTCTCTTTCTGTTAGGGGACTTCCACGTTGGTGCTGCCCACCTCATTAACATGGCGGGTTTTCTGCCACCCAGATCTCCACATCTGAGACCCCATTATCCAGCTGCTGGAAAGCTAAAGCTTTGTCCCAGTAGTTCTTATTTACAGTCTAGTGAAGCTTAGTAGAGGACAAGCCTAAAATAGTTTAGTCACCAGGATATTTTTAACAGAGGCTAAAAAAATAGAACAGATGTGAAAGCCATGCTCCTTTCCACTGGTCCACCATTGACAGTGCGTCAGGACCTCCAAGAGGAGGTGTGCTCAGACTTCCCTTCTTACTAACGCTGAGGTTTCAAAACACGGTCCAGCCATCCTGAGTGGCTACAAGGGGATCTTTAAATATCATCGCTCAAGGTTAAGTTCATACCATGTTTGAGAAAAGGCATAATGAGAAGTTTATAATTAATTGTAAAAAAAATCTGAATCTGACTGAAACCCATGGATTTGTGGAAGAGCGAATGCATTAGCAGTATTACTGAATGCATGAGATACGACCCCGTAAGAGTTTAGCAATCCCAGAAACTAAGAAGTCCTCACAGCCCCCTCAACAACGATAACATTCTCATCAGAGCATACTCCAGAGCTGATCTTTCCAGATTTCTGATGAGCGGTGCCCCCAGAGCACACATTTCCAGGCTGTGCGTGTCTGTATGAAACGGAACCAGGGTTTTGGGTCTTGAAGTAAAATCAGCTTAATTCAAAAGATTGGTCTAAATGGTAAAATTGTCTTCACTTGAATTTTCAGTAAAGGCTTTCAGATTTTGGAACCAGTTCCCCAAATAGGCCCCGAGGTGTCCTTCACCCTTGGCAGACACTGGCCAGCCCCGGCCAGGTGCAGGGCACTGCCTTAGTGCACCCCCACCTGCTGTCCTCTCACCGAGCTCAGCACACAGCCCTACCTGGCCGGGGCTGGCGTTAACCTGCAGAGATGAACCAGAAGGGCTCAGAGACCCAGAGAGGTTGGCGGTGTCACCCAGCTCAGAACTGGCAAAGATCAGTGGACCCCGGGCGGCCTGCAGCCAGCATGTGTGTGCTTGTTCTTTGCCTTTTACTGCCTCTTAACTGTTTACTGCTAACGAGGACTCAGTCATTTCTAGCTACTTGGCGGCTTTGCCCCAAGCCCTTTGCACATAAAAACTCACTTAGTGCAGCAGGAAATTTTTATCACTCCTTTTAGAAGAGCTTTTCACTTTCATTCTCACCTGTTAAATCACATTTAAGCCTCTAATGAGCAGTTCACCTTGATGACTTTATGATTCCCTCCTCCCCTGAGATTCTGCTGATTTTCTGTGTGTGTGTGTGTGTGTGTGTGTGTGCGCGCTCAAACATCAGACTGATGTTGATTTTGTGAGTGGATTTTGCAAGTACAAGGAGTCAGGTGGTATAACAAGTATCTATAATGAAAGTGACCACTGCATTCCTCTCCCCACCTGGACTAATCGTGTGGGTATAAGTAGTCAGTGATCAATAATTATGCTGGAACATACATGTAAACTGGGTGCCTACATCTATAATCAGTTAAGGTCTAGTTTTTATATTTTTTTAATTTTCAGAAAGTCTGCACATGTTCCATATAGTCAGCATTTTTATGAAGCTCATGGTCCCAACAAATAGTAAATGAAAGAAAAAGTGAACTCAGTCCTTCTACTGTAGTGGGCATCCTGGGGTTTAAGTCCGTACATGTTGTACCAGTTGATGACTTTGGGGAAGACCAGCCATGTGTCTCAATTCCTGTTATGCACATGTGGATGTCCAGTAACTGTGATGTGATTCTTGCAATTGATGTAAGCAGAAAAGAGGACAGAAAGCCAACTTGTTGGACTGACTTGCTTGTATGGTAAGATATGTGTACACTGTGTATTTAAAGAAAAGTTTAGTTACCTGTGAGGATGAAAAAAAAATAGCAATGTGTGAAGGAAGGGACTTATTCTATTTTGGATTCTACTCTAAAGTTTCAAGTTTTCATTCCAAGGATACAAGAGAAGGGAAATTAAACTTCCCATGTGATGGGTCATCTCACCCTGAGATGACACCCCTGCCCCCCAGATTCTTAATGAAGATGAAGACTTGAGATTTTGTGGTTTTTTACACAGAGAGTAGTCTATGTCAGACCTGCAACAATGCTCACTCTGTTTTTCTTTCCCTTCTAGTGATCTCGTGTGGAAGCCTGTCCTTTCCCCCAAATGGGAACAAGATTGGAACGCTGACGGTCTACGGTGCCACAGCCATATTCACGTGTAACTCGGGCTACACGCTCGTGGGGTCCCACGTCAGAGAATGCTTAGCCAATGGGCTCTGGAGCGGCCCCGAGACTCGCTGTCTGGGTGAGTTAATCTTTCCAAGGGCACCGCTTTACTTCAAACAGACCTCAAAGATGGAGAAGAGCAAGACAGAACGTGGTACTTCTCGCCATGAAAGCACTGATGGAGAGTAACTAAATCCTACCGGGGCCTTTAACGCTGCTCTTTAGAGTATCACTTCCTCTTTAAGTATCCAAAGGGATTTTTAAAAATCTGAGCGATAAATGCAGGTCATATATCACCTTAAATGACACAAAAAATTATTTTATAGAGTGCTGAAGGTAGCACTGCCCTCGAATGCCCTCATGGTTTTAGTATGCACACACACATGTTGAAAAAAAAAAATAGAATGCACAAAAAAATAAATTTTAAAATTGCCATGTATTTTATCTTCTTAAAAACTTTAAAATTACATTAATAAGTTAATGTGCCATTAATGTCCATCAATGTAAGGACAATGAATTGTTTAAAATAGGGCTTCCCTGGTGGTTCAGACAGTAAAGAATCTGCCTGCAGTGCAGGAGACCTTGGTTGGATCTCTGGATCAGGAAGACCCCCCTGGAAAAGGGAGCAGCTACCCACTCCAGTACTCTTGCCTGGATAATTCCATGGACAGAGGAGCCTGGCAGGCTACAGTCCATGCGGTTGCAAAGAGTCAGACACAACTGAGTGACTTTCACTTTTTCTTTATCTTTTTTAAAAAGTTTTAAATTGCCTTAGTAAGTTAATGTGCCATTAATGTCCGTCAGTGTAAAGACAATGAACTATGTAAAATAGAAAGTGTGCATAGTATTAATAATTTGGTCTTCTTTTTCCCCGAGGATTAACATTTTCTACATGATAATTTTTTTTAAGTTGGGTTGAGGGGCTTCCCTGGTGATCCAGTGGTTAAGACTTCACCTTTCAGTGCAGGGGTGCTGGTACGATCCCTGATCACATGCCTCGTGGCCAGAAAAACAAAATATAAAACAGAAGCAATATTGTAGCAAATTCAATAAAGACTTTCAAAATGGTCCACATTAAAAAAAAATGTTTAAAAAATTGGGTTGAAAGTTTTTCCTTTGAAAAATTAAGTGTATGAAAATTGCTGAGTAAGCAGTTTAAAATGCAGCGATTTTAATGCTTCTTCTAGGTCTGCAAGTGATTAGTAAAATATGTTAATTGCCTTTGCATGTGTGCATGCTAAGTTGATTCAGTCCTGTCCAACTCTTTGCGACCCCATGGACTGTAGCCCACCAGGCTCCTCTATCCATGGAATTCTCCAGGCAAGAGTACTGGAGTGGTTGCCATGCCCTCCTCCAGTGGATCTTTCTGACCCAGGGATCAAACCCGCATTTCCTGTGGCCCCTGCATTGCAGGCAGAATCTTCGCCACTGAGCCACCAGGGAAGCCCCTTTTGTAACTGTCTCTGTGATCTTGATAGCTTTGTAACCACTCCAATGCAGCAGAAGTGGGAAGTTTAGGCTTCTGAACCTCTGCGGGCGAGGCTGACTTCAGGACTCAGCCAGGACCAGTGAATTTAAATAGTAATAATGCTGCCATGGCTGATTCATGTCAATGTATGGCAAAAACCACTACAATATAAAATAAAATAAAAATAAATAGTAATAATCTGTTCTTTCCACTGGAGGGAATTTGAAGAAACACTCAGGCATTTGAAGGAAGTGGATGAAAGTAAAGCAGCAAACCAGGAAACAGGTAACCAATGCGAGAAGGAGGTTCTCATGCTTCTCCATGGAGTGACTTTCTTCAGATTAGCACAAGACTTGGATCCGAGTTGTTCTAATACAAGGCATACATGTGAGTCCCCTGTTGAGTGTAGTCACTGTAGTTCTCAGCCATCCAGGACATCTCCCTGGGATTTATGTGGTATTTCCTGGGAGGCAGTGCTGCTTCTGAGACGTCCTGTGCTTTCCTGCTGCTATTATGAGACTGGCTGGTGAGTGGCGCTTTCCTTAAGGCTGCTGTGGTTGGGGTAGGTTTTCTCCGTCAACTGCAGTGAGGCGTGGAATCAAGTGATCTAAGAAATTCCATCTCTGCTCTTAACTGTGAGATGGAGAGTAAACTCGAAGTTCACTTGCTTGGTGGGTCACTGCCCACAAAAGCCTTTTTGGCCCTTCCAGTGACCCTGGGATGCTAAGGCAGCAGTGGCCACAGGGAGTTTCAGCGGCAACTTCAGTTTTTGTAACTGTTGAATCGTGGAGCCAGCTTGAGTCTTGTTGATTGCAAGCAAACCTTCACCTGTTTCGTGGCATTCTTCTGATGGAAGGTTAGGGCTTTGAAGTGGAAAGAATGAGATGCGTAGTTAGCTGGATGGAGGTGCTCAAAGGCACAGCCTCGGTGGGATGCAGTGTGACTGAGACACTTCTGGAAGAGGGAGTTAAGATGAAAGACAGAGGAAGGAAAATGTCCAGTTTATAATGTATAAAATGCTAGGGTTGTAGAACCTGGATGCAGGATATGAAGAATAATGCACTTGGAGGAGGCCAGAGTATATTACTCAGCCATTAAAAAGAATTCATTTGAATCAGTTCTAATGAGATGGGTGAAACTGGAGCCCATTATACAGAGTGAAGTAAGCCAGAAAGATAAAGACCAATACAGTATACTAACGCATATATATGGAATTTTAAAAGATGGTAATGATAACCCAATATGCAAAACAGAAAAAGAGACACAGATGTACAGAACAGACTTTGGGACTCTGTGGGAGAAGGCGAGGGGGGGATGTTGTGAGAGAACAGCACTGAAACAAGTATACTGTCAAGGGTGAAACAGATCACCAGCCCAGGTTGGATGCAAGAGACAAGTGCTCAGGGCTGGTGCACTGGGAAGACCCAGAGGGATGGGATGGAGAGGGAGGCGGGAGGGGGGATTGAGATGGGGAACACATGTAAATCCACGGCTGATTCATGTCAATGTATGGCAAAAACCACTACAATATTGTAAAGTAATTATCCTCCAACTAATAAAAATAATTGAAACAAACAAACAAACAAACACCTAGAAAAGGATGAGAAATGATGCATAGCCATGTGAGATTCTAAACCAGTGAGTAAAGAGTGGGTAAGAAGTCTAAAGATTTTGAAAGTTGTAAACGTAGTCTCAGTGAGACTTTACAGGTTGGGATTCATAATACACAGACCATGACAATAGAGGGTAACTCTTTTCCTAAAAAAACGGCTTGCCGATGGGTAGATAATATCATGTAGCCTGGCAAGAATGTATGTCCACAGGGCCCAGAAGACTGTGTGGGAGACAGTGGAGAACATGGGGAGAAGGATAAGCAGGTGGAGAACAGAGCCCTGTCAGTGTGGAGATGCTCAGATGGGGAAAGACCATGACAATGCTAGCTGAAAGACTGAAAATAAATATCTGATGACAGATGCAGGAACCCTTCAAATCGATGATTGGCCAAATAGATTATTTTTAGACATAAGAAGGGCTTCTCAGGTGGTACTTGTGGTAAAGAACCCGCCTGCCAATGCAGGAGACATAAAAGATGTGAGTTCAATCCCTGAGTTGGGAAGGACTTCCCTGGAGGAAGGCATGGCAACCCACTCCAGTGTTCTTTCCTGGAGAATCTCATGGACAGAGGAGCCCGGCGCGGGGTACAGTCCACAGAGTCGGAAACGGTCAAACATGACTGAAGCAATTTAGTACATACACAAGCAGACATAAGAAAATAATGGAATTAGTATGATATTTTACTCAAAATGAGAAGTAAAATAACTTTAAATGTACATGATGAGGAGAAAATTATGAAGTCATAGCGCACACAGAAGGACCGTGTGTTTTGGGTAACAGAGGCTCATTGGCGCTAAGAGATGGCTGTGGCACCGGTATTATTTCCTTCTCGTCCCATGTGCCTAGGCGGTCCATATCTGGGGTGAAGACTTCAGTTCTGTGAGGTAGTTCAAGTGAGCTGCTGAGGACTTGAAATGCATTTGTAGTGAAGGTTCTGGTAACCATGACATGTGAGGAATGTTTAGAAAACTTGTGATCTTCAGTTTGGCTGAGAGAAAAGTTAGGTGATTAATAGCTCTTTTCAAATATTTAAAACAGTTGGTGGGAAAGAATTTAAAAACTAAAATTAATTAAAAACATCTGCTGAGGGCAAGGACCAGGGCTGCTAAAGACATTAGTGATACATAATTCCATTCATTGGTTTGAAATACCAGATGTGCATACAGAAAAATAGTTTTCAGATTCAATATAGGAAATATTTTCCCTTATTTATTCTTAAACAAGTGGGATCTGTCCAAGAATGCCTTGAAGACTTCCTGAAGAAGTGGTTGGCCACCTGGCAGGTGTTCGTGTGGGGCTCCATGGGACTCTGTGCTGTTTTGATTCTATACCCAGCATGCTTTCTTCATCATAATGCAAAACACTTTGGCAAAAGCATTTTTTCAAGTTGTGGGTAAAGGATCTTGTTTATTTTTAGAGTTACTAGAACAAAAGAATTCCTTTGCTTGGGATTCTGTTTCACATGGAGCAGGCATCCTGTTTCTAGCTGGGGTACAATGGTTATTTCCAATGATTTCCAGCAGGGAAGAACATGCCAGATTCCTTATGATCATGACAGCAGAAATGGCCAAGCACACACATGGACACTGTCACAGTGGGATTCTCATGACTGTTAACAGTAGGAGAGCTGGATTTAAGACGATGAAGATGATTTTCTTTGTCCGGCATCTGAGAACTGAACCTGTGCTGTATTTGAGGTCTCTTGTCAAAATTCTAAGCTAGAGCTTTTGAGGAAAGATAGAATAAGGAAAACTTGGCAACCCCGTGTGCAACCATGATTAGAGCTAAAATTTAGGCAAAGTGCTCCCTGTGAGCGTCAGAGTACATTTTTATAAAGGGTTCACCCTCGCTTAATCAGTGCAGCATCCCTGCTACAAGCAGAGTCTTGCCAGGCTGGGAATTGCCCAGGACATGTTCTCATTCACCGTCTGCTGTGCAGCTCTCCGCATCTCCCTGGGCTGCAGAATTAAGTGCCAAGGAGGCTGACCCCGTATCTACGCATCAGGTACCTTACAATCCATCAGGGAAGTGTTACAGTCCCCACGCTCCCTTAATTATCTCCTTCTGTTTATCTTCCCTGCGGTAGCTTGCACTGAACTCAACAGAGAACATACCGGCTCCACCAGGTTGTCCATTTATAATCCAGGTCTCCTATCGCAGGAACCACATTCATCTTTTAAGACCATTGATATCATTTAGCTTTTCAACACATAATAACCCATCATGACTTTCACTCTCTTACTTTTTTAGTCTGTAGTCCTCAAGATATCAGTGATAGATTGAGACATTTCCCCCACAAAGAACATTATCTCTTTTTCATTTGATTATTTTGCTGTTATTGGAGGTAAGTTTTCATTTGCTGCACTTTGATGACCTATGGGGAGATGAATTCTTTTGTAATGTGATATCATGGTGACATCTGAGTGGCTGAAATAACTGTTAATAGATGACATGATTCAAAATGATATTGTAGACCCTGCTTTTCATTGGTATTAGAGAATAAAACCAGAAAGGATTCAAGTACCTTGTGTTTTGTGACACATCCATGTACAGATTTTAATAAAACAACTGGTTATGACAATGCTTGTATTGCAGCAAAAAGATATTAGAGGAAAAAGATTAACCCTGCCCTCCTTGATCCTGGTATAAAATTGATCTTCAGTCTAAAATTTAGGCTGTATGATAGTCAGGGAAGGTAAAATATTTGGAACACTCAGTGCTAATTTCACAGGCGGTCCTCAGGGAGCTCTGTGTGGTCCCGTGGTGCTGAGGGTCTGGGACTATGGCAAAAAGATGTGGAAGGAATCCATGTCCTTTCACAGACACCCCCTGGATCAGGCAGGGGCTCAGAGCTGGTGCAGAGACCAGGACCCTGATCTAGAACTCACAGACTAAGGGTGGAGAAGAAGAAGTAAGAAAAACTATTTCCATCTGCTCAATTCAAGACAAAACAACCCTCGCCATATGGATATTGTAGATAGATGGTCCTAGAGGTAGAGTCTCCTTCTGCAGGGAAACCTAAAATAAAGGAGATATTTGAGTTGAGTATTGATTCTTGCCTGGGAAACCCCACAGACAGAGCTTGGTGGGCTGCAGTCCATGGGGTTGCAGAGTTGGACCTGAAACTAAGCGACCAACACTTCCACTTTCAGAGTATGTCAAATAGAGACTTGAAACAAATGTATTCTGTGGCAAAGGGACCAGTCTTGGTTGTTGGTGTTACTAAGGGCCCTGAATGTCCTCCAGCTCATCACACCCCACCTGCCGATCCTCGCAAAGATTCAGGCACTTACTACAACACTATATTTTCTCTGACTTCCACAAAGATACTCAAGGATACCCCCCAAAATTGCTCGTGGAGGGAAAAAAAGTCTCATTTGTGGGAACTCAGATGTGTTCCTTTATTAATATGTCAGATCTGTAGATTTAAATGCACACATCAGTGTTTAATGCTCAGCCATTAGCCTGTTTCCTGTGCTTAAGGGGATCTGATCCATCTGACATTTCATGGCCATTTGTTAACACTCAGGTGGAGTTTGTAAACTGGCTTTAAAAGTCGCTGCCAAATAGGCCTTTAGCCCCCCAGCTGGAGTTACTGGTGGAGCCAGCAGAATGAAGCAGACTGCCTTTCTCAGTCTCCTGCAGGTACAGCAGAGTTGTAATGCTTCTTATTTTATTTTCAGCAGCGAGTGCCAGTAGTCACAAAGCAAATACAGAGGCTGAAGAATTTGCTTTGTAGATTTTGTAAAAACGTGTGAATGTATTCACTTCCAATCCCCAAACCAATATTTAGTATTTGCCCTGATACAAACTGGCACAGTGAAAAGGTGACCTTAAAGTAGAGGATTCTGGGGGTGGGGGAAATGTGTGTGTGTGTGTGTGTCTGTATGTGTGTGTGAACGTGAGAGAGTGGCCTTGTAACTGGAGGCACACTTGTTCAGTTCCTGTGAACACACAAACTCCACAATGAGAGATGCAGGCTCTAGGTCTGCCCAGACCAGGACACCCCTGTCACCTGGGAGCCAGGGTGCCCGGTGGGTCTCCTGGAGGAGCAGGTGTCCGTGGGACCAGGGGAACTGGATTCAGTTCCCGCATCACAGAATTTCCTTCTGAGATCGCACGAGTCTAGGTAACTGCAGGAGGCTGTAACCCAGGCATTCGGTCTGTGCGCTCACTGTGTATTGTACTCAGGCATAGCTGCTGACTGACCTCTGACACTGCGTGTCCGTCGCTCAGGGAGGTCACCCCTGAAAGGCGGTGCGGTTTTGTCAGGTTGCAGCCGTGATCATTGCAACATCAGAGACAAGGTGCAGTGCAGAGAGCTCACCTGGACAATGCAAAATCCTATCCATGGGGAGACCCCATCTCTGAAATACACCTGCCCGGGGCCCCCTTCCAGATGCCTGGATGCGGCAGCAGGTGTGGGGGCTGGAGGATGGAGGGATT
Organism: Dama dama; assembly: GCF_033118175.1. NCBI lineage: Eukaryota > Metazoa > Chordata > Mammalia > Artiodactyla > Cervidae > Dama > Dama dama. The sequence continues at coordinate 9,931,981 of NC_083712.1, read as the reverse complement.
CCATTCATCCCAGGGCAGTGTTCAGAATAGTCACTCCACTAGCAACAAGCTGGCAAAGCACACTTTTGTTCTCTCATACAACTGTGTTGTTGGTCTACAACACATAGTAAGGCATCTGTCAATCGTAAAGGAGATTGACCCTGAGTATTCACTGGGAAAGACTGACGCTGAAGCTACTGCTCCAATACTTTGGCCACCGGATGTGAAGGAGTTGACTCATTGGAAAAGATCTTGATGCTGGGAAGTACTGAGGGCAGGAGGAGAAGGGGGTGACAGAAGATGAGGTGGTTGGACGGCATCACTGACTCAAAGTTTGAGCCAGCTCAGAGAGATAGTGAAGTACAGGGAAGCCTCATGTGCTGCAGTCCATGGGGTTGCAACGAGTTGGACGTGACTTAGTGACTGAAAAACCACAATGGCATCTGTGTGTAGAATTTGGACAGTAACCTTCCAGAACTGCTGCCTGGAGAGGCAGGGCCCGTGGAGGCCCTGCCATGGTGGGATAGGCACGTCACACCCAGGAAGATCCAGTCCCCCTGGCCCATGTGCTAGCCCACGCCGACTGATACCAGGGGCCTGGCTGGTGGCTTCTCTGCGCTTCTGACCGTGAGCAGGGCTCCCACAGAGGGCATGGCTGCGTCCACCATGTCCAGTTCCCGCTCGTGATGAGTTTGCAGGAATCCCTGGACCTGGGAGGAAGCCAAGAATCCCCTGTGGGTCCTTTGTTCTCCTTGGGTTTGACTCACGGCCTCCCCAACAGGACTTCTCCTGAGAGTGACCCGGCCTCTACTCTGTATTTTAGCAGAATTTATTCCATGGATTTTACTCCACCTAATTCAGTTTTAGAGAAAGATTGTTAAAAGAAGTTCTCTCTTTTGTTTGGGACATCTAAGAAAATATAGTAAATAAAAACAATAATACCGCTGTCATTACACCTGAAGTAGCATAAACTTAAAGACCAGTGATCTTACGGCTTAAGGCACAGAGGAGTCATTCTGCAGATGAGGCGAAACCTGCAGACCCTTGTGACCCACTCACACATATGGAATCTCAGTCATTCTGAAATTTCATGGAATTCCCTTTCCATCATGTAGTTCATCTTAGCTGGCCAATAAATGATCTTTTCCACGGTTTAGTGTGTGAGACAGAGTCACTTGTCCAGAACTGAAAACAGCCACCCCAGCATGGAATTCCTGGTTCTGCTACTGACTCTCAAGAACAATTTTAAGCAGTTGGAGAATTACCCATTGCATAGTAATGCTTGTCCTCAGCAGGGAGAAAATGGAGAATTAAAATGTAAAGTTCTAGCAATGTGGAAATAATAGAATTTGTAATTCATACTTAAACTAAAAGAAAATCCATCCAGTCCTTTAGGATATATCTCTCTGTCAGCCAACCCATCTGTTGAATTAAAAATCATGTGCAGTTACAGTTTTGCAGTATTCTACATAATTCACTTGCCCCTTTCTAGCCAGAGCTCTCAGGTTCTGATTTGTGGCAGATTATTAAATTCATGAGTCGGATTGAAGTAAAAATAAAATAATCCACATGCTCTTCACTCTGAGATTTTCTGTCCACACTTTGATGGACATTTGACACATTTGTCAAGAAATCCAGCCTCCTAACCTAGGTGCAATGATATTGGCTGCAGAATTGCGTATAAAAACATCTAGTGATCTTGTTTAAGCTGAAGCCGAATGCTAATGAAAAAGAAACAAGCAAACACAAAACCCGGAGGCCTGGCATCCCAGTGTCAGGTCTCCCAGATAATCACATCACTTTACTTAATTTAGGAGATACTTTCTCTTGAAACGTGCAGGGCTGCCCACATACCTCATCCCAATTCTCTCTCTCTCTCTCTCTCTCTCTCTCTCTCTTTTCAGTTAATAGAGTTTCTTGTCCTTTCTTTGCTGCTGATTGTGCTCAGTGGAGGGCTTCCCAGGTGGTGCTAGTGGTAAAGAAACTGCCTGCCTGTGTAGAAGACTAGAGACATGAGTTCGATCCCTGGGTTGGCAAATCCCCTGGAGGAGGGCATGGCACTCACTCCAGTATTGTTGCCTGGAGAATCCCATGGACAGAGGACCTGGAGGACTATAGTCAATGAAGTTGCAAACAAATGACTAGAGGAACTTAGCATGCATGCACCAGTGCTCATTGGAATACAACAGCTAAATGCAGCCAAAACTGGGGAAGTTGCACAACATGGAGTGTGAGATGTGTACGGCTATAACCTAAAAGGCTAAAATGGGTGCCCTTCTGGAAAATGAACAGTTTAGTCCCATAGCTCCATAATCGTCATTTTAACTGAAACTTTAAAAATAAATCAAGGTTCCCAATACAGGGACTCGACGCCTTGATCTGGCTAACAGTGTGCTCCCTTCAGGCCTTCAATGTTGCCTCTCTGGATGTCTGATGCCCAGTTTGGCTACATGTCCCCTCCCCACTCCTCACCTCTCTAAGATGAAACTCCCTGGGATGCTTTCTCTGTCAGACCTCTTATGACTGCCTTACTCCTCATTGAATCCCCAGCCCCAAAGACACTGCTGGACGCTTCCTGAAATTGGACTTATTTTATGACACCAGTCCTTCCTCTAGAATTTCATAAATAGTTCAGGAATCTAATCTCTCACTGGAAATCCTTCCATCCTTTTCTTCACCACACATATTCAATAGGGTTACAGAACTTGTATTAAGTGTCTCTTCCTTATTCCAAGTGTCTCTTCCTTTCTTTTGACTTTTATTTACCAGATAAATACCATAAAATATGAATGAAAAATAAGTAGAAGAAATAAATGGAGAAACCATAACTAAGGAATACCCTTTAACAATTTTATATTTGAGATATTACTTATGTTCCCACAATTTGAGAAAAATCAAAACGCTGAAAAAGAAAACATATCAAATATATCTATATTATATGTATATCTATATATATAAGTGGAAAATTTTTCAATACCGTTTGCATTCAAGGCTGTTAGTCCTTTGACAATAAAGATAAGCAAATTATGAATGTATTACTTCTGTAATTTTTGATGGATGTATATAGTCCATGGACAGTGTTGTGTTAATCTCTTCCCTACAGCAGAGTGACTCAGTCACACCTGATACACAGTCTGTTTCACACTCTTTCCATTCTGGTGTATTCCAGGCTGTTGCGTATCGCTCCCTGTGCTAGACAGTAGGCCCCTGTTGTTTGTCATGAATGTGGTGCTTTTACAGAAGACACACTCTCCAGCATGTCTTTGTTGGTTTTGCTCACTTTCCAGCCGGCCACTGTGGCTCCCCGGACCCCATCGTGAATGGTCACATCAGCGGCGACGGCTTCAGTTACAGGGACACAGTGGTGTATCAGTGCAACCCTGGCTTCCGGCTCGTGGGGACTTCCGTCCGGATATGCTTGCAAGACCACAAGTGGTCCGGACACACCCCAGTCTGTGTCCGTAAGTACCTTCTGTGAACTAATTCGGGCGGTGTTTCCCTTAGGGCTGTTTTCCTTTTGCCCTTAAGTTGTAGTGCAGACATGTTTGATCTCAGAGGAGAAGATGGAGAGCTGACGGGAGAGAGGGAACACGGGCACTCCCCAGCTTCCGTCTCTGGTCCTCCTCACATTCCATGTTTTCCCAGCCCGCCTCCAGCCTCCCATCCACATTGCGTTTGCTCACCAGCTCATCTCAGATGGGTCCCAGGATGAGGATGTCAGGCATTTATTCCTCTGGGCGTCATCACAGGACGACCAGGTGGACGCAACCTCTGACTAGTGGAGGGCAGAGCTGCCGAGCCTGAGTCTGCAGGTCAACTTCGCAGGTGCCCCCCGTGCCCACCCCCAGTCTTCCGAGTTGTTGTGTGTGTTTCTGTCATTGCTTCATCAAGAACACAGCTTTGTACTCAGACCTTCCTTTCCTAGAAGTTGAAACTGTATGTAACAATTGTCCTCAAACTTTCTAACTTCAAAGGCAAATGCCAGCTCCTATTTTTAGAAGACATTGTACCTCTATTGCAAATTTCCTTTTAAACCAGTTTTTCCTAATATGTTCTCTATTTTCCTAAACAAAGGGAACGTTGATATAAGTTTACAGCAATGACGGATCTTCTCTGTGATAGTGGTATGGTAAATGTACAAAGTCAAGGGTGAAAGTTTTACTTAGAAGGGAGAATGGTTGACAAGATAAGTGAGAAGAACACCGGTTTTACTGCTGTAATGTGTTTCTTTTGAAAGGGCCAGTCGAGAGTATCTTCATGATTTGTGTTACTGTGTTTGTGGGCATCACAGGATGACAGTTGACTGCATAAATGGGGGATGTTGAAGAAAATAGGATTTGAGCATGCCCTCATTTTTGCTAATTTCATGATGTTTAGATTGATTTTGGAATAATTTATACATACATAATTTAAATTTTCAGCTAAATTCCTTTAATGTCTCAAAATGAGAATTCCACTTAATTAGCTGATGTTTTCTAAGGGAAAAATATTCAAAACTCATGATTAACAAAAAAAATTTGCATCTTGTTTTTCATTGTTTTATTTCAAAGTTACTTGATATTCCGTCATGATATAAATAAGAAATAATAATTATGATTATGAACAAATGCAGGTGCTGGTTATTTTCCACAATTATTTATAATAAAAGCCTGTGGGTTCAACCCATGCCTCTCCTGATATCTGCTTCCAAATATAAACACAATCTGTGACATATCTGATCCGCTGTCAACCCTCTAATTCACACGTTTAACACATATGAATATGTATGATGAAGAATTCCAGGTGAGGGTGGTGACTAGTTCGTCTTCTGACCACCATGTGGGCCTGTCTTCCTCCATAGCCATCACCTGTGGACACCCGGGGAACCCCGCGCACGGGTTGACCAACGGCAGCGAGTTCAACCTGAACGATGTGGTGAACTTCACCTGCAGCCCCGGCTACCTGCTGCAGGGTGCATCTCGAGCCCAGTGTCGGAGCAATGGCCAGTGGAGCAGCCCCTTGCCCACCTGCCGAGGTAGGAGAGTCCCCAGTCAGCGGGGACGATCACACACCAGGGGGCCTGTCTGCCTGCTTGGAGGGCTTCTGCACACGCTTCCCATGTGGTGGGATAACATTTCTGAGGATGATGCGCAAATCTCTCCATGGTCTCTGGTCTTTGGCCAGATATTCAGTCACAAAACCCTGGGACTCCATGCTTCAAAGACTTCTTCCATTTATCCTTCTCCTCACTTAGGCACTCATTTATCTCTACCACATATATTCCACACCTTTGGTCCTTACGCTTCTAGACTTAGGGATGCACTTAAGAAGTTCTAACTGCTTTTAGATCTCAAGTTTTAGATCTCAGGGCTTTCCTGATAGCTCAGTCGGTAAAGAATCCACCTGCAATGTGGGAGACCTGGGTTTGACCCCTGAATTGGAAAGATCCCTGGGGAAGAGAATGGCTACTCATTCAGTATTCTGGCCTGGAGAATTCCATGGACTATACAGTCCAAAGAGTTGGTTGCAAAGAGTTGGACACAACTGAGAGACTTTCGCACTCACACTTAGATCTCAAGTTTTAGAAATTTGCTTCTTTAAAAATTGTCACACAGATTTGGATTAACACCTAAATTTCCAAGGAAATGCTGCTCTGTAGTTTTTGAGTTTTTAAGAGTTTGGAGAACTTGGATACTGACAGGTTCATCTTGTAGCTTTTAATTCATGCTGTTTAAGGTTTTGCTCCAATTACTTTCCATTAAAACATCTCTCTTATTGAAGGTGAACATTCTTCCGTGTGAAGGTGAAGTGTTATTTCTGTTTGTTTTTGGTAGTAACAGTATTAAAGCCAGACACTTACAAAGGTCCCATGCTCTGACAATCACCCACCTTCCCACTGGGTACCCAAGGGAGCTCTATTCAAAAGCAACAATAGCAGGGTTGGAATTCAAGCTGTGCTTCAAAAGGCAGTTACTTGAAATTTGGCTGCCTACCTGTTCAGACTGGCACACGTCTATATCAGAGTGCTTGGCTGCAGCTCTAAAACAGAGTAATGCCTCCTCATTCCACTTCCCTCTAAAACTCCCTTTTCAACATGAGAAAGTCTTGCCATGAAGAGCAGACCACAGGTTCCCTGTTCTCACTGTCCCCAGAAGGCAGGCTTCAGGTGTGTCCTGTTGGGGGAGGAGAAGTGAAGTGTTAGTCACTCAGTCGTGTCTGACTCTTTGCGACCCCACAGACTGTAGCCCACCAGGCTCCTCTGTCCATGGGATTCTCCAGGCAAGAATACTGGAGTGAATTGCCATTCGCTTCTCCAGAGGATCTTCCTGGCCCAGGGATCGAACCTGGGTCTCCTGCATTGCAAGGAAATTCTTTATCGTTTGAGCTACAGGGAAGGAAACAGTGGAGTATCTCACGGAGATGCCCCTGGTTTCTCGTCCCAAAGCCCGCGCTAGTCTCCTGACAATGTGGGGCATCTGGTCAGCCTGGACTTTGGCAGGTTCACCTTGTGGATTACATGTTTTCGTTAAATCATATTAGTCAGGGGCAGTGATTGGGACGAATGGAGTTGGGGGATCTCTGGCACGAGTGAGCTGGCACAACTAGTTGGCGTCTCCGTATGTCTGGCCCCTCCCCTTCAGCGGGGCACCCCAGCAGCCCCTAGTGCTTGCTGAGCATGGTGTATGCATGGCTGTGATAGCCATGGTGACTCACTCACCCCTCTCACAGGGAAACACGTGTCTGCCCCGAGCCCTGGGTACTTGGACAACAGTGGAGAGACTGGGCTATGGTGTCCGCCACTTGTTCTAGCAGCTTCAGAGATTGGCTAAAGATTCAGTTCAGTTCAGTCACTCAGTCGTGTCTGACTCTTTGCAGCAGGTGGCCAAAGTATTGGAGCTTCAGCTTCAACATCAGTCCTTCCAATGAATATTCAGGACTGATTTCCTTTAGGATGGACTGGTTTGATCTCCTTGCAGTCCAAGAGACTCTCAAGAATCTTCTCCAACACCACAGTTCAAAAGCATCAATTCTTTGGTGCTCAGCTTTCTTTGTGTCCAACTCTTACATCCATACATGACTACTGGAAAAACCATAGCTCTGACTAGACAAACCTAGGTGAAGGTTAGAAAGCTTTAATCACTGTTTTCTCTATCCACTACGACAGGGAAAGATAGCTCAACAGTAAGAATGATTAAAAATGAAGGCCCATAAATTTGGGTCCAGTTAATGTTCATAGTGGGTTATGGCATAGCTATGCCTTTGATGTCTTAGGCATGTAGGGACTTCTAGATCCATCTCTCCAGAACCCTTCTCCTCAACCTAACGTTTACTAAGTACCTACTATGTTCTGAGTGCCATGCCATATACTGTCAATACAGAGCTGGCTGAAATAATTCATACATTTATGCAGATAATAATCCAGAGATCAGGGCTGGTTAATTAGGGAGGAAGGTCCGCAGTTGCTGAGATTGCCCCCTGGACACAGGACATTCTGGCTGGCTGAAGGAAAGATGGAGTAAGTTCAAATAGCAGGTTTTTAATTATCAAAATTTCTCTTCTGTACCTCACTCTCCTTTGTCATTGTTTAGTCACTAAGTCGCGTCTATACTCCTGTACAGACCCCATGGACTGTGCCCGCCAGGCTCCTCTGTCCACGGGATTTCCCAGGCAAGAATATTGGAGTGTGCCATTTCCTTCTCCATCATTTTCATCCAACTTATGCCAAAGCAATGGAGGAGAAATCAAATGCCTGTCATTTAACAATAGTTCTGGGTGTTTAGGGCTTCCCTTGTGGCTCAACTGGTAAAGAATCTACCTTCAATGCAGGAGACCCTGGTTCGATTCCTGGATCAGGAAGATCCGCTGGAGAAGGGAAAGGCTACCCACTCCAGTATTCTTGGGCTTCTCTTGTGGTTCAGCTGGTAAATAATCCACCTGCAATGTGGGAGACCTGGGTTCAGTTCCTGGATTTGGAATATCCCCTGGAGGAGAGAAAGGCTGCCCACTCCAGTATTCTGGCCTGGAGAATTCCATGGACTGTATAGCCCATGGGGTCACAAACAGTCGGACACGACTGAGCAACTTTCACTTTCACTTGGTGTTTTACCATAGGTGCTGGTCCTTTAGCAGTTTATGGCTCAGTGTGAAGGAGGCCAGGGTGCATTTTAATGACTTCAGCGTTAATTTTGACTTGTCTTTTCTTCCTACCTTTTCTTGAAAAATTGGAAAGGACTTTTTTTTTTTTTTTTTAATTTATTTTTATTATTATTATTTTTTTTTCCAGTGGGTTTTGTCATACATTGATATGAATCAGCCATGGATTTACGTGTATTCCCAATCCCGATCCCCCCTCCCACCTCCCTCTCCACCCGATTCCTCTGGGTCTTCCCAGTGCACCAGGCCCGGGCACTTGTCTCATGCATCCCACCTGGGCTGGTGATCTGTTTCACCATAGATAGCATACATGCTGTTCTTTTGAAATATCCCACCCTCACATTCTCCCACAAAGCTCAAAAGTCTGTTCTGTATTTCTGTGTCTCTTTTTCGGTTTTGCATATAGGGTTATCGTTATCACCAAATTCGTGAAGGACTTTTTTTTTTAATAGATTTTATTCTTTTAGAGCAGTTTTAGGTTCATAGCAAGATTGAGCGGAAGGTACAGAGGTTTCCCAGTACCCCTTGCCCCCGCAGTGCACACCCCTAATTATCAACGTCCCTGCAAGATGGCGCATTTATTAACACTGATGGACCTACACGGCACACGTTGGCTGTGCTGGGTCTTTGCTGCGGCTCGGGCTTTTCTCTAGTTGTACCAAGCGATGGCTGCTCTCTAGTTGCACTGCTCAGGATTCTCATTGTGGTGGCTGTCTTATCACAGAGCATTGGCTCTAGGGCATGCGGGCAAGCTCGAAGGCTTAGTTGCCCCTCGGCATGTCATCTCAGACCAGGGATTGAACGTGCCCCCTGCTTTGCAAGGCAGATTCTTAACCACTGGACCACAGGGAAACCCAGGGTTTCAGTTTTAACATAGGACCTATGGGTTTGGACAGGTGCATGATGCCATGTGGCTTCCCAGGTGGCAATGGTGGTAAGGAACCCGCCTGCCAATGCAGGAGACATTAGAGACTTGGGTTCGATCCCTGGGTTGGCAGGGTCCCCTGGAGGAGAGCATGGAACCCACTCCAATATTCTTGCCTAGAGAACTCCTGAACAGAGGCGCCTGGTGGGGTGCAGTCCATGGGGTCACAAAGGGTGGGACATGACTGAGGCAGCTTAGCACGCACACATGAGGACATGTAGCCGTCATCGCTATACCTGCCAAGTGTTTTCACAGCCCTAACATTTCCTTGTTCAGCCTCCTCAGCCTTCCTTCTTCCCCTCAGCACCTGCCAACCCCTGACCTTTTTACCATATCCATAGTTTTGCTTTTTCTAGAAAGTCAAGTTGCAACCACAATATGTAACCATTTCAGATCTGAATTTTCATTTAGTGTATACATTTAAGTTTCCTCTATGCCTTTTAATGGCTTGATAGTATGGTTTTAGGGATGAGTAAAATCCTATGTCTGGAAGGATCACAGTCTGTCTGGAGATTTACCTCCTGAGGGACATCTTGGTTGTTTCCAAGCTTTAGCAACTGTAGATAAACCTGCTGTAATCATTGCCATGTGGGATTCTGTGTGGAGAGAAGTTTTTAACTCCCTTGGGTAAATATTAAGGAACAGGATTTCAGGATTGTATGGTAAGAGCTATGTTTAATTTGGTAAGAAACCACCAAACTGTCTTCATCACTGGCTGCACAGTCTGATCCCCAGCAGCAGCGATGAGAGTTCCTGCTCTCCCCATCCAGACTGGCATCTGCAGTTGTCCGTGTTCTGAACGTTGGCCATTCTGATGGGTGTGCAGTGGCATCTCTGGTTGTTTAATTTGCATCTCCCTGAGGACATATGACCTGTAGCATCTTTCCTTGTGCTCGTTTGCCATCTGTAAGTCTTCTCTGCTGCGGGGTCAGTTATGGTCTGTGGCTCATTTTTCAGTTGGGTTGTTTTCCATTGTTGAGTTTTAAGAGTTCTTTTTCAGTTTTCGGTAGCCATCTTTTATTGGCTGTGTCATTTCTAACATTGTCTCTTATCCTGTGGCTTGTCTTCTTATTCTCTTGACCCTGCCTTTGGAAGAGTAGACCTTTAAAGTGAGTACTTAATTTTAAAAGCTGGCATCTCCAAAATGCTGATAAAGAGGGAGATGACCGACAAGTGTCATCATCCCAGCCTTGAGGCGAGTAGAAATCCCCCGGCAAGCCAGGTGCCTCCTGCTCACATTTTCTGTTATTCTGTGTTGCTTTGTGTTGCTTCATTTATGAACTACGGGGTACTGTCTAATTCACAGAATTTACATGTATATTATTCAATGAGGAAAAGCATGTTTTCAAAGAGGTCAGGTTCATAAGGATGGTAAAGTGTCAGGAAAAAAAAGTGACAAGAAATTTAAAAAGTTGAAGTTAACAGAAATAACTCCCCTATTAACACAATTTCCAGAGATTCTCCATGTGCCCTGCATTATGGCCTGATTCTTCTCTGTGTGATTCTTTGAGTAATTCCCCAGACATTCTAAGGTGTTGTATCTTGTGTAAGCATGCTGTTGTGCTTCATTTCTCCCCCCTCCAAATCTTGGATACAGTTCCCCCATGTCTAATATGGGGGCTCAATGAGCTGTGGAATCCTGAGCGTGCGTGCTCAGCTCCCGAGTCGTGTCTGACTCACTGCCACCCGTGGGCTGCTGTCTGCCAGGCTCCTCTGTCCATGGGACTTCCCAGACAAGAATACTGGAGCAGGTTGCCATTTCCTTCTCCACAGGATCTTTCTGACCCAGGGATCAAACCTGTGTCTCCCACACTGGCAGGTGGGTTCTTTACCATCTGAGTCCCCTGGGAAGCCAGCCCTATAGTATCTGGTTAATGATGTGAAAGAGAAACTCCACCAGAACTTTGGAATGAAACTCCAGGTAAATCTGTGCTCAAGTGAGGCTGGTTTAGATGCAGATTTCCAGTCTCTCCACTTGAGTCACATTTTATCCTCAGACTCAGCCCTACACAGAAGAACGCTCAGGCCATGCCTGATGCATTTGTGATAAATCAGTTCACCATCATCCAGAACTGGGAAAGATTGAAGGCAGGAGGAGATGGGGATGACAGAGGATGAGATGGTTGGATGGCTCTGACTCAACAGACATGAGTTTGAGCAAACTCCAGGAAATAGTGAAGGGTAGAGGAGCCTGGCATGCTGCAGTCCGTGGGGTCACAAAGAGTTGGACACGACTGAGTGACTCAACAACAACAATATACAGGAAACGACTCAACCCCCCTCACTACCTTTACAAACAGGACCAGGAAAATAAATAAATAAATAAGCCACACTTTTTTGCTGGTAGTAATATCTTTCTGGAGTAAATAAGTTGTATGGCTGCAGACTTGGTAACATGGAATGAAAATAGACATTGTCATGTCTACTCTAAGAGTCAGGTTTATGTCTGCTATTTCAAGGCCCTGTTTCTATAGAAGAGCATTCTCTGAGTCTTTATCTCTTAAATTCCAAAATACATGTCAAGTTCAAGGACAAGAAATGAGGTAGACCAAGTCTGACAGTCTCAGGATGACTCACAGTGTTTTCTTTCCCCGTGTAAAAATGTTTGTGTTACAGGCAAACATTAGGAGGTTTTATTTTTTTCCATCTCATCTACAGTTTTGTTGGATTAGTCATTTTAATGCAGAGAATATATGTCCTTTGCTGTTACATACATGAGGATAAAGAAAATTAAGAAACTATGGGGTGAGTGAAGGCTTTGTTCTGATTAGAGAGGAATGAAAAAGGAAACAAACAAAAAAACCAAAAACTCACTAAACTTACATAACTGAATCTGAAAGTGTTTACCTCAGATTGGGACTCTAACCAATATGGGTGGGACTGAAACCAAACCAAGACCCTGCTTGGGACTTGAACCCACGTGCCTGGGACTCAGATCCAGCCAAAACCCACAATACCTGGTTTCGAGACCTACTGGAACTCAGGTTCTTGATGTCTCATCGTGGAAAGAATTCAGTGAGAGACAAAGTGATAGGTAAGAAGTGAATTTATTCAGATACAGAGAGACGCACACTTCACAGAGTGTGGGCCCTGGCCGAGGGAGGGCGAATGTGGCCACGAAGTTTGGTGTGGTTAGTTTTTATAGGCTGGGTAATTTCATATGCTAATGAGTAGGAGGATAATTCGAAGGGGTGGAGATTTCCAGGATTTGGGCCACTGCCTACTCCTTGGTCTTTTAACAGTTCCAGGGAACTGTCACGGCACCTCTGGATGTGTCATTTCACTTGTTGATTGAGGATTAAGGTCTCCTCTTGTCTGTCACCTTGATCCCATTTGACTCTAATCGGTTTCTGTTGCATTCTTGTGCTAAGTCATCCTCTCAAAAGTTGTGCCCTACTGCTTTCCCTCCTGTTACAAATCTTGTAGTTAGTTAATCCTCAACTTCACTGGAGAACATCAGCTTTCTTCTACAAATGGGCAAAGAAGGTTTGGGTTTCTGTGAGTTCTAAGTAAACCAGCGCATGTGACATGCTTAGCAAAGTGCCTGACACATAGTAGGTTCTCAGTCTCCCCACCCCCACCTGTCTCTGAAATTTAACTAGAATCAATTATAATCAATGAGAATGTTTCTTCTTTATCAAACCTGAATATCACATTACACTGAAAATCAATTTCTTTATTTTTATCAGTTATTGATAAAAGATGAAAGGTTACCTTCATGTATTTGAAAAACAGTCATAATAAATTGTTTTTTGGGTTTTTTCTCCCTGTGACCAGTAATCTTATATTTAAATTTTGATTCATGCAGTTAGTAAACAAGCTGAAAACATTTATTCTGTGCAGTATACTGAACACCGCAGAGTTATCTCACCTTCAGTTGTCCTCTCAACTTTGCATAATTCCTTCTACTGGAAAATTTAAAAACAAATATTACTCAGAACTCTAATCAACTATGAATACTTTTTAAAAAAAAAAAAAAGTGAGTGAACTAATCCTTACCCATTTTTTCCCACTGCCAAAGAATTTAATTTGGCTATAGTTTCCATTATGGAGCATCATTTTCTTGTATTTCCTGTTTGTGATCAGATTTTTAATGAGCCATAAAAGAAAATAAGAAATAAGCAAGAAACAGGAGTAAACATAGAAAAGGAAATGTAAACAAATTGTAAGATAAAAGAATTAAGAAGATAAGGAAATGGTTCTTTCCTCCCTTCCTCCTCCCTCCCTCCTCCCCTCCCCCTCCCCTCCCCTCCTTCCGCCGCCCTTTTCTCACAAAGCCCTGCGTCCACTGCAGGAGGCTCAGGAGTGGTCCAGAGCTCTGACCCTCACCTAGCTCTGGTGTAACTACCTTTGTGACCTCAGACATGTTGCTGATCCATTACATGAATGTCTTAACCCCCAATAAACACAAATGTCCTCCGGGACTCCATGTGGGCTGTGTATATGATACAATCTTTCCCTTTCTCCCCAACTGAGGACTTCCTGTTCTGTGTCAGGCTTTAACACCTGAACATCAAGGCCAGGTCTCTGCTTAGCGTGTTGAGGGGTGTGATGCTGGGATGTGGGAAGACCCCCACAGTGAGTCTGTCACCGGTTTCACTCTGATGTGTTACCCTCTGCTAGGCACTGTGTCTCCAACTAAGAGTGCAGCAGTTACCGCAGGTCTGAAATGTGGGCGAGAGTGTGGCTCCCACAGCTGCCCTTCAGCCCTGGGCGGTCAGAGTGCAGACAGTCCCGGCCCCTTCTCTCCTCTGCACCTGTGGCGGCTGGTCCCCTCCCCGACGCCAGTGGGCACTCAAGCTCCGAGGACACGTCCCCTATCCCTGCGGTTTCTACAGGGGAAGACCTCAAACCAGGGGCCACCTTATTTACATTCTATTAAGTTTTGATGGAAGGCTTCTCGGGTGGTGCTAGTGGTAACGAACCTGTCTGCCAATGGAGGAGACGTAAGAGATACGGGTTCAATCCCTGGGTTGGGAAGATCCCTTGGGGGAAAGGCATGGCAACCCAGTCCAGTATTCTTGCCTGGGAAATCCCTGGATGGAGGAGCCTGGCAGGCTACAGTCCATGGGGGTCACAAAGAGTTAGACACGATTGAGACAACTTAGGACAAATGTTTAACAGAAATCTCTGCAGGCATATATTGAAGCATTAGTGCATGTTGATGGGGGTAGGGGGAGGAATTAATTTGTGTGTCCCAGGCTATCCTAAACCCTCACACTCACATACAAAGACTTTAACTTCAGCCATTTCTACTGTAACATTTTCATAATTTAAAAATATAAGCGGGAAAACTAATTTTAGACTTTACATTGAAGAAGCT